>NC_141278.1:1866000-2483000 GCF_054856545.1 Hippocampus guttulatus | reverse complement strand
CAGTTTATTTGTGGTTTAAGCAATTGAAATAGCCAACTAAACATTTTAGGAGGGGCTGTGACTTCATTTTTTATTTTTATTTTTGGAGGGGGGGGGGGGTTGTGAGGATGGAGGAAAGTCTGTAAAACAATACTATTCATGTAACTCACTTGCACCCCCTAAACACCACTGGATTGCACCATACCTTTTAGTTATTATATATATAATAAAGTGATGATGATGGTGATGATTATGCCTTAAATTCCCAGACAGTGGAGTACCTGAAGCGCTGCAAGCTGAGAATCAACAAAATGCCCTCGGAAGACTTTAAACTGACTAGTGAGGTGGTGAGGAGGCGATTTCTTCAGCAGGTATGTGAAAAAAAGTGTAAAGGTTGCGACATTTCTATACCTAGAGTAGATTTTTGTTTTTAAAAAAGACTAACAGATGTCCTGAATATTATCTTAATTTTTAGCTGATCGTGGTGGTGCCTCCTCATGCCTTGAAGCTTCCATTTGAGCCCATTACAGAGTTGGGCGACTACTGGTGTGATGTAACGGTAAGAAGATTATTGTGACTTCATATCCCCCCCGCCCCACACACACACACACACACACACACTATGTGTTCTTACAGGTGAACGGAATGGACACGGTCCGCGTCCCCATGTCCTTGGTCCCCTACGAGGACCATTCGGCCAGTCATCAGCGCCTACTGAAGGCGCAGCGACGTCAGCAGGCCGCTGAGGACGTGAAGCACCAAATGGAAGAGGAGGGCATGACTGAGACAAGTCAGGTCCATGTGACAGCGCCACCAAGTGACAACCACAAACAGGACTAAGATTAAGATATCCTTTATTTGTCCCACACTGGGGAAATTTACATTTACAACAAAGGACACTAAAAGGACCTCTGTGGATTGTTTTGACATTATTGTCAAAGAACACTTGCGGATCGAGCCATTGTCTCCTTAAAATGGCGGTCACTAACGTAACTTTGATTGTATGTCAAGGTTATTATGGTTAACGAAAACTAACGAAGACCCCAAAACTTGGAGAAAATTTTGAAAAAAATCATTAACAAATTCAGATAAGAAAATGCTTTTAAAAAATGGAAACTGAAATGACATGTTTGATAATTATAGTTGATTATATATTCCATTTTTTTCATTTTGTACTTGACAAACAACTCGTATAAAACATGGAAGCTCAATCATTTTCCCCAAAATAGAAAGTAAGAAACAGCTGCTCAAACAACTCATTGAAACAACATAATAAAAAAAAAAGTTGAAATAAAAAACAAGCTGTTACAACCCCGCTGTGTGTCAGTTGCTATTGCCTTAACTGCGTGACGTTGTAAACGATTGGCGGTGATATTACAAGTGGAGTGTCTAAAGTCAAGTATTGTACACATTTTTTCGATAGTCCCCATTCGAGTTCCAATTTAAGGTTCGACTTTGGGTTTCTGGAAGAAAGCGTTTTGATGTGATTTCTACTCTCCAATCTCAATCATTTGCAAGAGTGTCTTGTTTGCTTGTTTCTATACGACGCGACCAAACAGATTTCCTTTTTGTTTTATTTTTCTTCCTCTCTCGTGACACGGTTGCAATGACTTTGCACAACATGTCCTCACATCCTGAGTTGTGTCAAAGCTAACCGATGCCGCAGTCACATCGTTCGGAATCAGAGCAGCGGATGCTTTTTGGGCTTGTTTACATGTTGGTTATTTTTGTTCAAAGATGGACCACATGCCTCACGGTGACGTTCCCATTTCAGCCATCGGTCAGAACTTTTCTCTCACGGTCGTGTCGATCTCCCTGCCGTTCATCCTAACCTTAGTCCGCTTTCTCGCAGTGGTGACCAACGTCATGTGGTGTTTGGTGATGATCGCAGGCATCGGTTTGGGTAGGCTCACTTTTCAAACGCTCGTAGGTCTTCACTAATTGTTTTGCGCTATCAACAGGTGCCGCTCATCTGAGCCAGTGCCCGGCGCAGGCCAAAATCCCAGTTTACCTTGTGGTTCTGGGCGTGTCCAGCTTACTGGCTCTGTCGTTGACCTACTGCCGCTGCATCTGGGCGGAGGGCATGATGCGCACGCTCATCTCCGTCTGCATGACCCTACTACACCTCTTCACGTTCTGCTGGTTGGTCGCAGGTGCGAAAACAACCCGGTGCCATCCAGTTGTCTTTGATCGCGCTTGTCCTCCTGAGCGGGTTTTGGCCTTTGGTTTGCCCATTGCAGGCTCCACCTGGGTCTACGGCGCCTATCCGCCCAGCTTCATGCCCTGGAAAGCCCGGTACTGCCACAGGACCACCTACAACTTCGCCTTCCTGATCACCACACTGGTGTGGGCCGCCGCCACGATCTCGCTGAGCTGCTGCGCTTGCTTCGTCATCCTGACCTGCTGCACGACGGTCACAGCGAGACACCGGCTGATCCCCAGCCGCTCCACATCCTACGGAACTGCTCATCTTCGTGAAGACCACAGCGCAGCAGGTGGTGTCTGATCCCAAACCAAGTGTGGAGGTTTTTATTTAATTGTTTTGGGGTGGGGCCGCTCTTTCACAGTATTTTGCCTTAAAATTGTTTGTGGAGGGTGGGGGTAAATTGTTGTACCGTTAGGTTTTTCAATACGCATCTCAATGCATGGGGTATGATATGATTGAAGAACGTCACATTTTTAAAAGGGGGGGGGTCTATAAAGTATGGCTTTATCTTTTGTCATGTTTTTAAAGATGTAAAGGCTCTCTAAAGCCCAAACTATTTAAGGTAATTAAATTCAGAGAAATGTGTGTGTGTGTGTGTATGTGTGTAATAATATATATCAAAGGTTTAATGTTTTCCAGCAGGGATTAAATTCTCCACTAATGATTTTCAAGTCACTGATAAGCCAACCCAAGACGTGGTAGTCACTCCTGTCTTGAGCGGAACCCTCGCCACAGCAAGGAGTAATACATGCTCATCCTGGTTGTTTTTAAAGTCCTGGCAGAAATCCTCTTTCGCGGCCAAGCTGAGACAGTCGTATAACAAATGAGCTTTGCGTGTATTTTCGAAGGACCAGTAAGAACTTTTGACATTGGTGTGCATCACCATGTTTTAATACAAAATTCCACATCAATATGTCTCCAGTCGAATGTGAATGCTCTGGCACCTTTCCTGGGAAGCGTGACGTCCTTTCACTAAACCGAGACTAACACAAAATGTTTGTTACATGAGCGCAAATACGTACAGTACAAAGGAATACATTTACAACCCAGCGGTATCTAAAACTCACCCACAAGTGTCTGGAAGAGAACTTTGTTTACTTGAAAAAGGAGTCATGAACAAACGGGTAAGGAAAATGTGCATTCGGGTTGTTTTTTTAATCTACAGAAAGCGCCAGTCTCCTTCATGCCAGACTCCCAAAGGGCATGGTGCTTAGAAACCGTATTTGGCCTGGGTCTGCCGGCGGGTCATCCGGTTTTCAGCCCAGCTGTTCTTCAGCTCCAGCTCACGTTCCTTCGCCTGAGGGGAAAAAGACTTTTAGAGTTCTTTTCGGGGCATCAATTTGCAAAACCTGCTGTCTGCGCCCCATGCGAAAATTGTTGCCGTTACTACTTTTTACAGGTCATGTTGGTGGGGGATTAAATTGGGATGGTGACCTCATGACAAGACGGCGGACATTTTGTCATCCTCGACCTCTGATCTATGTGGTCAGGCTCTTGCCGCTAGAGGAAACGCTGACCATATATGGCCATGTGGAAGTTTTGCCTGCCTCACCTGGTGGATGAGATATGTAATCTGGTGCTTGCGCCTCTGTTGTCCTGTGGGCATTCCTCCCCTTTTCTGCAAGGGAAAAACAGTTTCAGTCGGAAATAGTTGGTTATCGCTGGACGAGTTCTTGGGAGTGGTTCTGGGTTGTACCTTGCTGAAAGACCCGCGGGTCTGCTTCTCCTCCGACATGCTTTTGGTGATCCACTGTTGGTGGCCACTCAGCTGGTCGTCGCCTTTAATTTCCAGGAACTTCACTTCCTCTTTCCCTCGGTTCCTTTTGCCCTGAAGCCGCATGAACTGCACGCAGGACAGAGACAATGCTTATAGAGTGCAGTAAATTCCATTTCCCGTTTTATGGTTCGCACCACTCGCTCTTATCCTGTTCTGTGGCTGTCATTGTTGCAGTCAATTTAGTTTCCTGTTGTACAGTTATAATACTTTGCCTGTTTTTCCGTCAATAATAGCATTTGTCGTCCTGAATTCCATTTGCCATTCTAAATTTAGCTCTCTGAGTATTTTGGGATATTCCACTGTAGTTGTATTTATTTATTTACATATTTTTAAAGGGAGGAAATAGCCAAGATTCCTTACCGCTTCATCATCAAACATGGCTGAGTTACCGGCTTCTTCGTCTTCGGGCAAGCCGGGTTTTGGATCTTGGTAATAAGCTGGGTTGCCATCGTATCCCTGTCGAATGAGATGAGGTCACTAATGCCATTCATGTTACAGCTTCTATATGATGAAACTTAACGTGTGTATACCTCAGGACAAGACTCTGGTCCCGCCATGGGCCGCTGATACTGGCCCCCCCACGCGGCAGCCGCCTCGTGCCCTGCTCCAAAGTCAAGGGGGGCATCCGACTGACCCAGCTCGTCACCAGGGGGCGGTGGAGGAAGCGGCGCGGGGAGCGGCTCCACCGCGGCAACGACGGGCTCAGGTTCGTAACTTGGAATGACGGCCGGAGGCGGCGGCTCGGGGCTCTCACCCAACGAGAAGTAATTCTGTGGCGAGATGTCCTCCTCGTGCTCGTCCGTGGCTACAATCTGTTTGGCCAGCTGCCGTGCCGCCGACTTGGCTGCCGCTTTGATGGCAGAGGGTGACGCGCTGGGGCCCAGCAGGCCAGGCGTGAGAGTGCCCGGACTGACTCCTTTGGGATCCGGCCGCTTGGTGAGCGTGTGGGGAATTAAAGGTCTGTCGGTCACCTTCACAGTCAGGTTTTTGGGTTGCGGCAGGAGAGAAGACAGACCGCTACCTGCGCCCTAAATGGAAAAGGAGCAGCGCAACAGGTGTGAAGTTTAACACCCACGGGGATGTTCAACTGATCAGATTGGACAATCCATTCTTCAACTATCAACTTCTTGTCCCTTGCACTGAGAAGTCTTGATAGAAACGCTTTAAAGCAGTTTGACCATCCAAGATGAAATGGAGGTCTTCCTACCTGGGACTGGAGTTTCTTCTTCATCGGTTCGTCGTCATCCGAGTCTGACTACAAACAAACAAACAAATATAAGAATGCTGATGATCGATCATTTCTTCATCAACGTCTATCAGCTCTCATCGCAACACTCACGTCATGCTTCTCGATTTCCGGTACGGTAATCCTCACAGGTTCTGTGCGCTTCTTGGGTTTCGGCAAACCTGACAATAAGGTCGTCTTGCCTTGTCGGAGGTCGTCACTCGACGTCCTGCCCGAGCCAGATGGCTTTTGGGGGGCTGGCAGGAGGGAGAAGAGCCTCCCTGAGCCTTGTTTCAAAGACGTTCCTTCACCATCGCTGTCATCGCTGCTGCCGTAGGCTACTAAAGACATGTTAGCGGACGGTATCGAGTGCTGCTATCCCACAGGGATACCACCACTTTTCCCTCAAATCTTTTCAATCCAGAGCCTCATGGATATGAAATAACGCGCTTCTCCTGTCGAATCGCCGCAAAGAAGCAGCGGACGAAGTAAAGTATGCTACTTCTACTTAGCGTAGGCCGCTAGCCGCCGCTAACAGGAACCAGCCAACTTGGCCTTTCTGACTTAAATCAACAGGTTATGATTCATTCTTGTTAAATAATAGGTCTGCCTTCACTCAAACTTTAGACTGCGCCAAATAAAAGAGTTTTCTCATAGTCCGGATCCACGCATCGCTCCTTTTCGTCTTCGTCTTGTTTATCAGCGATTAGCACGGATCCAATGCTTCTTCTCTACTGGCACAAATAAAACTTTGGCGCTACTGCTCCTAACGGACGGCGTGTGGATAACTGATCACACTCACCCCACTTTCCCATAAAATCTACTGTGTTTAACAGAAGAAAGATTCATTTACAGACGCCAAAACAACCTGATTGAAAAACCACATTACAGGGTTGCAAAAACTAATAAATGGTCAAACAACATATATTTAAATAAACTAACAAAATAAAACAGGATAAAATAAAAACGTTTAGTTTGCATGAATGTTTACCGCAACCATGTAACACTGTTACAGCGATGATACATGTTTAATAATTGGAAGTACGTTGGGTTTTTTTGGAAATATATTAGTATGTGTTTTAATGGGAAAATGACAAGGCGGTAACATTGTGCACTTTGTTAGTTGTCTCTTTATGAACTTCAGTCTCTTGACATGCATTACTTTACGTGGCGGTTTTGACACATTCAAAATGGCTGCTGCTCTTGCGTATTCCAGAAACTGGTCATTCTGCTCAATGTGGGTCTGTTTGCAACAACGCGGATGCGCAGTGTTTACGCTCACCCTGAAGCAACGGGCCTCATGATTGGTCAGAAGACACGATTAGCTAGTGGACCTCACTCGCCACAAGCTACTATTTTTTTGAGACAACAACGACGGTGACAATGTTCTTTCGGTGATCATAGAAGACGAGAATCACCGCAACCGAACACCATTTCGGCACCTTTTGTATCACTTGAATCGAAGGTATGGAGCAGTCTGCCCCGAAAAGGTTTGTGAACGTCTATCGGCTGTTGGTTGTAATTTCAAGCTTTGTGACTTGCTAGGTGAAGAGCTAGTCAGGGATGCTAGTTGTAGTTAGCTTTGTCGCTCTTCTCAACACTTCTGTAGGTTATTACGAGAAATAACTAGTAATATTGCAGAACCTTATTGTGTCACTTACACTACATATTTGTTTAACTTATCTTTGTGATTCATACTCACTCTTGTAGAAAGTGGAACCAAAGCTTTGATATCTTATCAGTGACTCATCATGATTCACTATAAATGTATGAATTACTAGCCTTTTCAATGTTGTTTTTCCATATATATATATATATATATATATATATTTCCCTAACAGTAAGCTGAAAAAGCTGAGTGAAGACAGCTTGACCAAGCAACCAGAGGAAGTATTTGATGTCCTGGAAAAACTTGGTGAAGGGTGAGTAAGTTTGTTTTACTTCCCTTCATCACAGGTTATTGTGGGGGGAAAAAATGGTCATGTTTTCCTGCAGATACTTATCTGCCTTTCCACACAACAATCGTTCACCAGCTTTCGCTTCTGGGAATAATGTTAAAATGATCAGGGTTTTGTCTTGTCTAAAACATATGTGTACTCTCAACATGAATGTTTTTGTTGTGTCTTTTTAGTTCTTATGGCAGCGTATTCAAGGCCATCCACAAGGAGTCTGGGCAGGTCGTGGCCATCAAGCAGGTTCCCGTGGAGTCGGATCTGCAAGAGATTATCAAGGAGATTTCCATCATGCAGCAGTGTGACAGGTTAACCAAAGCAAAATTTGGAATCAACCTTGCAGTTTGTCTGTGAGCAAAGTCGCTGATCTGGTGTCTTTGCTTCAAGTCCCTACGTCGTGAAGTACTATGGCAGCTACTTCAAGAACACAGACCTCTGGATCGTCATGGAGTACTGCGGGGCGGGCTCCGTCTCTGATATAATCAGGCTGCGCAACAAAACGGTGGGTCCGGTCCTCACATCAATCAAACGCATTCTTTTTGTTGCCAGAATCAATACGAAATATGAAAATTTACGATATCAAGAGACCAAATTGAAAACAATTTTCATGGTCTTTCCCCTTGCACATGAAACCTATTTGAACTGACTAAATCACTTTGTAATTGTATTGTCTGCATATTTGTCCTACAAATTATTGTGCGCAATTTGTAGAAATTTTACATTTGTATATTTTTTGACAAAGAAATGTACCATAATCTGTGAAAAAAAAGTAACCACTGTTATTCCTGAACACAAGAAAACAGTCTATCATGACTTAAGTAGCAATGCTTTCTGTTGTACGGCTTCATGTCAATCAAACCGTGCCCCAAAACGCCAACGAAAAAGGCCTACCGGTAATTTTAATAGTTGTTTTTTTTTTTGTTTTTGTTTTTCCAGCTGACAGAGGATGAGATTGCCACTATCTTAAAGTCAACACTCAAGGGTCTGGAGTACCTTCACTTCATGAGGAAGATTCACCGAGACATCAAGGCCGGCAACATTCTACTCAACACGGAGGGACACGCCAAGCTGGCCGACTTTGGGGTGGCAGGACAGTTAACGGTATCGTAGCTCTATGATGTTAAAAACAAACAGGAAGCCTTTTAGACTGAATGAGAGGTGAAGCGATACCGGTACCAGAATCGGCGCCAATGCTGTCCTTCTGTGCTCGGATGAGTAAAAACACTCCCGATACTAGGACGCGTGATACCAGCCGGTCATATACGATGCTGTTTTGTCCTCCCTGTTTGCGCTGCGTGCAACCCCTTTAGTAGTGTCTCCGCTGTCAAAATATCAAAGAAGAGTAAACTCATGGCTTTCACTCAAAAGGACACCATGGCAAAGAGGAACACTGTGATCGGAACGCCTTTCTGGATGGCCCCAGAAGTTATCCAGGAGATTGGCTACAACTGCGTGGCCGACATCTGGTCGCTGGGCATCACGTCCATCGAGATGGCCGAGGGCAAGCCCCCCTACGCTGACATCCACCCCATGAGGGTGAGTGTGTCTCATCTGGGAGATGCGACACCTTATTTGCAATCCTCGTTCGCTTGTCTCGTCGCTTTAGGCCATCTTCATGATCCCCACCAACCCCCCGCCGACCTTCCGGAAACCCGAGCTGTGGTCGGACGACTTCACAGACTATGTCAAGAAGTGTCTGGTGAAGAATCCGGAGCAGAGAGCCACGGCCACTCAGCTCCTACAGGTTACCTACAAGCATTTCCATCATGAAACTCAAAACCACTTACCATTTGAAGACACGTGACTGAGTTGACTAATTTATGGATTCCGTTTATGAGAGGGTTGTGATTTCAATGTAATAGATAAAGGCTCAATGGCCAGAGCAAATGAAATGTGAAGATTGAAGTGTTTTGAACGCTCGCCCTTATTCACGATAGGATAAACCCAGTTTGGCTAATGAGAATCTTGCATTGTATCTTCCAAGAGCCTTGACCAAGATTTTTTTCATCGTTATTTAAAAGGGAGATGGGTCGGTCCGAGCCACATTTCGTTTTTCAGGGTTCCCCCCCCCCCCCCAAATGATAATTTATGCCTCTGTCAGCGTAGTTGGAAGTGACACCAGGGGGGAAATTTCTTCAACTGGAACCCATCAGGGTCAAAGGTTTTGCAATTTTGTAACGCAATTATCGCAGATTTGGCTAATTTATGAACCGCACGTTTACAGCATCCGTTCATCAGCCAGGCCAAGCCGGTCTCCATCCTGAGGGACCTGATCACAGAAGCCATGGAGATGAAGGCCAAGAGGCAACAGGAGCAGCAAAGGGAGCTCGAGGAAGACGACGACAACTCTGTCAGCAGAACACGCGGACTTGTGTTCACAGATTAAAAGACCCAAAATGGCTGAGTGATTGTTTTGCCTCCTCCAGGAGGAGGAGACAGAGGTGGACTCCCGCACCATGGTGAAGTCCGGCTCGGAGGGCGCGGGCACCATGCGCGCCACAGGCACCATGAGCGACGGGGCGCAGACAATGATCGAGCACGGCAACACCATGCTGGAATCCGACCTGGGCACCATGGTCATCAACAGTGACGACGAGGAGGAAGAAGAGGAGCCGGGATCGATGAGGCGTGAGCAGCGCACACGCGACATCCAGCACATTTTGGCGTGACCAAGTGGCTGCCCGAAAGGGCCGCTGAGGGAACGTGTTTTTTTGTAGTTACTACGTCTCGAAGCAGCAAGCCAAAATAGATTTTACTCTTTGGCATCAACGGGCTGAAGGTGCAAGTAAGTTAGGCCCACCTTGCTGGCGACGAAAACGAGATGTGTAGTAAGTGTGTTGTGTTGTGCCTGTTGAGGCAGCAGACTCGTCAACCCGGCATAACTTGGGCCTATCTCCTCATTCCCCCTCCAGGGCACGCCACCCCGCAGCAGCCCATGCGTCCGTCCTTCATGGACTACTTTGACAAGCAGGACTCCAACAAGGCGGCCCAGCACCATCACCAGCATCAACGTCAGCAGGAGAACTACAACCACAACCAGCCTCAGGAACAGCCAGGCTACCACATCCAGTCCAAGAACATCTTCCCGGATAACTGGAAAGTGCCCCAGGACGGGGACTTTGATTTTGTGAGTGATTATGGGCAATTAAGGGGGAGGGGGGATGAATCCCAAAATAATAGTCACGATTATTTTGATTGATATTGAAATCACGATTGAGAAAGTGGTCGCTCGTTGATTTCAAAGCTTAATTTAATTTATTGGCATACCAAAGCTCGGATTGTCTAAGTAAAAATCTCATCAGAGCCGCACGCCCGTTCTCCCCTGCATGTCGAACACGGAACAAATGGAAGGCGCAAGTCAAGGTAGCGCTGAATATTGACACTCTTCTTGTTGGTGCAGTTAAAGAATCTGGACTTTGAGGAACTTCAGATGCGCCTGAGCGCCCTGGACCCCATGATGGAGCGCGAGATTGAGGAGCTACGGCAGCGCTACACAGCCAAGCGTCAGCCCATCCTCGACGCCATGGACGCCAAGAAACGAAGGCAGCAGAACTTTTAAGCCTGGTGACACAAACACACACACACACACGCACAGTCTTTAGTGTAACTATGAGATGTCATAGTTGGGGGAGGAAGCAACATTCATGACCAAAGACAATCAGAAATGGTATTGCCTTAAATGAGGGATGGGGTGGGGCTGGGAAGCAGGCTTTTTCCTCTAGTTTGAAAAAAGTCTGCCTAAATTGATGACGGCCACACATTACCGTACTTGTTTTATGATTAATTCATTGTTATGTATTATTATTATTATTTTAAGATAATCTTCGGTCTTAGTGCCTCTGAAAAGTTTAGTAACACAAGCTTGGCTTACATGGCGACACCACAAAAGGGCCCCATCAGAGAAAACTCAAAATGGCTGCTTCCAATCTTACTGTAGAACTGGCGAATGAAACAAAAGCAAATTAAATATTGTATATTTAAGCACCAAATGATTCATCAAAACCCATATCATTTCAAAGACATTTATACATTAGCTTAAGGCAAACAAACGCCCAAAATGGGCAATTGGAAAACTAGCATTGATTGTCAATGGAACGCTCACAGAAATTAGCATCAGTGTTACAGTCATTGTGACCCGTAACAAAACGGCTACTTTACCACGTGGGGCACAACAAATGAAACACTGTGTGTTAAAACACAAACACATGAAGCAGACTGCGCGCACCCTTTCAAAAACAAAGGTTGACTAACCTAACGCTAACATACAATGCGACACGCCACAGACGACGGGCTCATGCACAGTAACGCGGACGAGGTCACGGTAATTGTAAATCTTCCAACAATTGATCCAATTTTTTTGAGATTGACGTCCGCATTCAACACTACAGGGCAGGAAAGTCAGCTGATGATGACTTTGTTCCATGTGATTTGATTCGATTGGGCGGGGGATTGTTTGTTTGTTTGTTTGTTTTTGTACAAGCTTCTTGAATAGAACAGTGTGAAACATGTCATGGTTCCACGTGAATGTTAACAAATACACTTGAGAGACCTGTTACACTATTTAAATAACTACCACAGACGACATTCGTAAAACTTGTGTCCAGACTTTTTAGGGGTGTGTGTTGAGGGTTTTTCTGGACCAGCTGTGACCCTTTTTTATTTATATATTGTTTTACACAGTTTGTTTCATGGCACTGGTTTAAATCTAGAAGCTAATTTGGCTGTTTATATTTGGAACCTTTTTGTTTTTGTGTTTGAAAGGACAGGTTTACAAAAAGTGTACAGGACCGTGTGAGAAAAGCAGCTAGTATTATCATGTATTGTTTTATCTAAAATCACTTTTCTTTTCTTACTTCATTTCACCACTAAATTAGGATGATACAGATCTTTGTCTGAGACAGTTAATTTATTACTTTTTTTGGTGATATTTTTTTTATAATGTGCACGGTATAATAAAAGTTACTTTTAGTTAATCACAACTCCCTTGCAGTGTTTTCATTTGTGTTTGAGACAGGACACATTTTGGGCTGTGAACGTTTGGAGGACCACAGCACCTATTTGTATTGAACTTGATGCCCAACCCCATTTTAAGGATGACACATTGAGACACAAAACGTGTCGATAAAATCACATTTTGTCTCTTTCTATGTTTTTCCATTTTTCTTTTTTTTGCTGCATTTATTATTCTTCCTGTTTTGATGCCACTGTCTGGCTCCTGTGTCAACTGAGAGCGCAGCCTCCCCTCTTACTTATATTTGAAAGCCAAACCTCAAACAAACGCTGCCAATTACAGTCATGCGACATGGACAATTTTATGGTAGTGAATCAAAAGATGCCTGCGGAACGGCAGCTGTAATTGAACGTGGTCTGCCTTTAACAAGCCCGTCTGTGATTACGGGTTGCCAATTCTGGCATGGCGGCAGAAAAAGAGGTTTTAGTTGGAGGC
Source organism: Hippocampus guttulatus (assembly GCF_054856545.1). Lineage (NCBI taxonomy): Eukaryota > Metazoa > Chordata > Actinopteri > Syngnathiformes > Syngnathidae > Hippocampus > Hippocampus guttulatus. The sequence continues at coordinate 2,470,415 of NC_141278.1, read as the reverse complement.
AGGGGGCTGAACAATGCTGTCAATAATCGAAGGAAAGTGGACTCTTAATATTCGAAGGATGTTATTTATCACAATGAGGGAAGAAAGACTTTTCCGACCATCTATAATGGATCCTAATAACCCCATTTAGACGTGTTAGGTGTTATATTTTAAAAAAAATTTGCTACCGAATGCACTTTCATCTGAAAGTACCGAATTAATTTTAGTTAGGGTTTATTTTTTGTAGTCTGTACTTGTTGTTGGGGGTTTTTTTCTATTCAATTTTTACAACGCAACAAAAAATAAAGTACATCATACTTTTGCATGATGTGATTCATTAATGGGCTGCAATAAGTCCAAGTTATTTTCAAGCACTTGATCACTTCAAAATGTTGCCATCAGAGCTTTACTAAGTGTCCAGGCCTCACACCAACTGACGTTTTTCCCCTTTTAGACCACCTCTGACTCTTAACATGTCAACATTTCTCACACACTCATCTTGTTCCCTGGGGACTTGATTGTAAATCAAAGCAGAATTCCTCTATTTGTCCACCGGCTTGTTAGGCAGGAAAGGGTGTCCATAAATCAGCAGACACTTGCTGGTATTTATGGCCGGCGGAAATGAGTTGAACATGTGGTGAGCGTGGCCCTCAAGGCAATATCATCCTAAGTGGCCCTTCGTGCCCGTCTGTAGGGAATTTGTGAAGAAAATGGACAAGGGGGAGGGGGGGGGGGGGGGACACTACTAGCTGAAAAAAATCTCTATCTAATCTATCTAGTACCAAAGATAGAAAGGTGCTATATAAGAGACGGACGGGTTTTCTCTCTCTCTGTCTCTACCTCTCTACATATACTGTATATGCGCAGACACACATACATAGAGAAGAGAGGGTGGGTTCACACTTCTGCAACTACCGGTCTATCATCTCAGCATCTCAGTTTTCTTTTTTTCACTTCCCCTGTCAAACAGGTCTGACTTTGGAAAGAGTAATCTCTGTGTGGTATTAGGGTCTCTGGATGTCTCTTCATATTTTGAGGGTTATTTCACAACTCATGATGCACAATACAAGAGTCACCACACGATGGTGGTGCTGAGCTGTCTTGTTCTTCTGCTCTGCATCTTTCAACCCCACGAGAGAAGTGAGGCTGAAAAGAAAGGTTGCAAGAAGTTGAAAAACCATTGTCTCCGCGGCCCTTTCATTAACGGAGCTGATTTATCCCACAAGTGTGCCTCCTGCCATAGCACTGCGGGTGGAGAATGGGACACAAAAAGGAGAAGGCCACCACCACCCCCCAATAACTCACAATAAGCGCCTAAAGGGTCGCGGTGGTGAGCGTCTGACCCCTTACGGTCAATAGCCATTGTAAGAACAAACAGTGTGGATTTAACAGGCCTAAGTGTCAACCTTAATCCAAAATGGCCGACATCCTGTGGTTTATCAAGCTTGGGTTCTTGAGTCTTTTTTGTGGGTCTACTCGCAATGGACGTGTCTACCAAATTTCATGTTGCTGAGTGAAACTGGTCGCAGGGGCTGAATTTTCAAAACATTCCAATTGACACATCCGAGTCAATTTGTAGGAGTCACTCTGGGAATTTGACTGTTGGAACCGGGGGGGGGGGGGGGGGGTCACTTTGACCTGAAATGGAAGACTTGCTGTTCATTTTAGGTCAAGAGTCATTCAGGCTTTTTCCTACATCCTATCATGGGAGGAAATCCGAATAAATTTCATGTTGCTTTGTGAAAGTGTTATGGGGGGGTACATTTTTTTTTTCCAATTGAGTCAAATCTGGCAAAAACAATTCCCATTTGGCCCAAAATGACCGACAAGTGTACATCATGGCTTTCTGAGGCTTTTTTATGCATCATGTCATAACACATGTGCAGTGTGAATTTGTGACCCAACTTGTGTCGGATGGCGTTCGATTTTGCAGGTCTGTTTATAACATCCACAAGTGAATGTGTGACGCTACTGAACTAGGGGATTAACATGACCTGCTTTACAGGCCAACATAAACCATAGTTTCTTCTCCTTTTTGTTATCCGACCACACATCCACTTGCCACTTCAACATTTAACACGCTGACTTCTATTTTGTTTTTGTTTACAGTACTACTGCACTACAATTTGCTGATGCAAGTGGGGACCAAACTACTGCAGCATTAAACCCTTGTGTCAGAAATAAAAACATGCGGCAGATGGTTGTGAGGCCATGTTTGCAAGCAAATCAAAAGACCATCAACTGTCACTTTGGGCTCAAGGAATATCCATTTGGAAAGTAATGGGGTGTTAAAATCAGTTAGAATCTCTTCCTTTTTTAATTTGCATTTCTGTGGTGACGACATTTGAGGTCAATGGTTGAGGTTAATGGTTGAACAAACGAAGCAAAATAATCATTAGCCAATGCGCAAATGAACATTTCAATACCACAGCTCCATCTAAAATCCTCTTTTGACTGGCGATGATCCAAAGATGTTAATGCTGTCATTATGGTGGGTAGTGTGGAGATTTCTGAGGGCCTGCGAATCACCTTTATTTAGCTCTAAATGAGGTACAACATCTTGAATGCCTTTTTTGTCGGGTACGATTTGAGCATTATCGAGAATGAAGAAGGATTGATTTTTTTGGGGAACTCTTCTATTGGGATCTGACTCTTACCGAAGAGTAGTAGATCATATTTACCTCCTTTCAATGTGTGGAAGCTTTAACTTTATGGTGTGATTACAGCCATCGCAACGACTTCTCTGCTCTATAATATGGAACAGAACTCATGAGTGGGAGCTTGAAGGCCTGCTTGTTTCATAGCGCGCTCTCTCTCCCTCTCTCTTTTTTTTTCACACTTGCTCCTCAAGCGCTCTCGACCATCGAGTCAAGGCGGGAGTTTACAGGAACAGCGGGCCTTGTCACGCTGGCGGAGTGACACAGGAATGTATTGTATGCGTGCTGGAAAGACAGGACAGCTGGGGCCCAAGTAGCGCGCCAAGTTGGCCAAAGCTAGCCCAACATTACTCCAACGTGCTACGGCAGCTGCTTAATATAAACCACGACGTGAAAATGATTTGTTTGACGATAAAAACAGGGTAACTATTTGAGGTTATAAAAAAAAAAACACGCGCATTCACGAGCCGCGCAGGGATACTGAAGGTTGCCAACGAGTGCTTCGGCTCGCTGAAAGCACACAGTAAATTGAAGGCCGAGGAGGCCTGGGAAACCCGGACTGGAGTTTGATTTTAATCTCCTTTTAAACGACGAAAATACACATAAAAAGATAACTAAACGGCTCCACGTTGTCTAAATAACGTGTCACTTGAGCAGACTATCCCACCAGTGAACGGTAATCATTGTTTTTTTTTCATAGATTTTTGGTGCTAAAGTGGCCATTTTATGAGTGAGGCAGGGAATGGTTGGTGTACTGTGACCTCCAGACTGCAGTTGTATCATGGAGTATAACTGGTTGTACTGGAGACCTGCAGGCAGCGTCAAGGTCAGTCCGCATCCACTAAGAACCTTACACCCAAATTCATGAATTGGAGCAATAAATATCCATACACTTACACGTTACCTAAGAATATTATGCAATTGCCCCCTCCCCCTCTCAATTTAATGTGCTGTAATTGACTGTGGTGGTAAGTAACTAAGTACTGTACAAATACAGTTGACTGGATTGTACTGATTGAAGTGAACTCACCCCATTTAGCAGCAAGCTGCAGTTTGGCAAATAGAGAAGAGCTCTCCAAAAGCTGTTACAGACCACTCCCGGTTCAAGTTTACTGACAAAGCTAACTTAAAACAAAGAGAATTCCACATTGTGCATTGAACCAAACATCATAACTTTGTTTTGTGAGCGTCTGCTAGCCGAATGCTAACACACAATTCACAAAACGCCATGGAGCAGTGACAAGGAAGAACGTGAACCATGGAGCATCGATGACGATGCCTATTTGGAGCGTAAGAGAAGGAACTCCCATCCATCCATGGCATTTAAAATATTTCTCTCATGTTGACTGCTCTAATGATTGGTGGTGAATCTGTTGTGTCCTGTGGCACTATGTATAAAACCCACCAACTTTGGGCATTCAAAAATGATCTGTCTGATCTAAAAGAAAAAAAAGAAAAAGACACAGGTATGGTGTATATTTTCTATTTAATTCTTGCTAATTTCTTTTGCTACTGTTAGTTCACAACATTAGGGAATATGCTTTTTTTGATGACAGCAAATTATTTTTGTCTACTCAGTGGTTCATCCCGTCCCAATTTTTTTTTAATTACTGGAAATGAATTCAGGCATTAAGAGGTCAAACCCTGCCATATTGTCAGCTTTACAGATGCCACATCTGCTCTGCTTTGTACACAGGCTATCATGCAGTTAAAGCAGAGACTGCTTGGCCAAAGAGCACTTTGAAGGCAACGCAGACGTGTTCAGAGCGACGCTATTGTATCGCCTGGCCGGCACGCCTGGGAATTATACGGCAATAAATGCTAAAACACGTCGGCTCCATAATACCATTTCTCTACCCTGACGTTCACATCAGCTTGACACAAAGTGCTGCCACAAGGATTGGTGGTGGAGTGTGTCGTGGGGGGGGGGCTTCACCCCTCCCTTGAAAGCCCAGCTGTCAGTGGTTACATAATAGCGGAGCCTTGTTGCGCTCGCCAGACAGCTTTGTACTCCTGTCACTGGTTGTGATTGTGGGCCTAGATTAAGCGGCGGGTGAGAAGGAGCAGTTAAGGGCTTCCTACCTGCTCTCGGCAGAGAGAGACGGAACAAACGAAATCAGAGGTCTGCGAAGAGCTTGCTTGCACCCCGTCATGTCGGCGTATTGTCGCCTCTTTGGTGCACTGATGAACACTGTTGCTCGCTTACACCGCCGGGAGTTTTTTATGTAGTGGCCCAAAGAGCACCGCCAAGGGGAACCGTGCGTAGTCAAGTGAGCATCGAGGATTAAACGTGGAAAACACTTGTGGACGCACTTTGACAGCTCACAATTGACAATGGCATCCATTTTCTACCTCTTATCCCGTTTAAGATTGTGGGAAAGCTGGAGTTTAAGCCTGATGATATGGGCGAAAAACTGACGTAAAAGGCAACTCGACCTTGCATAGGTCGCCATTAGGGATGTCACTTTTTTCACATCGATACCTGTACGAGTAGTCACTCTTTGAGTACTCATCAATACCAAGTACCGATACCTCGAGTGCTTTTGATTATTTTAAAGAAAAATGTCAGTTAACACAATGCCTGATGAATTTCTTTTTGACGCCGATGATAATTTGCCAATGTGTCAACCTGTCTTCATATACTGCCATGGAGGACTTACTCTATGTCACATTTTCGAAGCCTGCGGTATTAGCTCGATATCTATACCTGGTATTAGTACTCGTCCATCCCTGGCCGCCATTCCATAACAGAAAGAGAAGGACAATCATTTGCTCATGCACGCCTTTGGCCACTCATCCATCCGTTTTCAACTGCGTATACGGAAAGAGCGGAACAATTGACGATGACAATGCACGTTTTCTACTACAGAACCCATTGTAGCTTTCCTGTAACTCGAGTGGGTCAAGAATCAGTATGGGGGCAGGGGGTGTTAGTTCAACAGGGGTCTTGGTGGTGGTCCTCCCAAGAGATGATTTCATTGGCTTCCTCCTCCATCCTGTGATCCGGACCGGATTTTTCTTCTCTCTCGCTCTCGCTGTTTATAACTCAGAGCCAAGCCTTACGTTAAATCGGTGTTTCAGCATAACTGACGTTGTAGTTGACACCCCCCACCCCCACCCAACCCCTCTCACATCCCTGTCCCTCGTCCCCTTCTCCAGTCTGCTGGGCCCTTTTCCACCTTGCTCTTCTCTAGGTAGCACCTCGCTATCCGCCCAATTCGTCCAGTGCAACAACAAATAAATGCAGAGGTTTCAGGATGTTGTGTGCTCTTAAAAAAAGCGCCTTTGGGATACCCCTTGGGCACTAGCCCCCAACATTCAGGTGTGTTTACTACGTTTCGCAAAGCGAAAAGGCTCCTTTTTACAATGCTTTCTCTTAAAATAATTGATCAAGATGCTATTTCTGGCGCCCGTCCTCCTTTTTGCCGTTTCCTCGAGTAGCCTTAATTTGTCACCGTATCAGCGAGGATTGTGCTTTGTCTCACGAGAGATATGGAAATCTCTCAAAGAGGCATTGAGCCAAATCCTCCCAAAAGGAATCTTATCGGAAACAAACAAACAAACAAAAATTTCAAAAAACATTACAGCAAATTCCTTTGCGATCCAGTTCGGAACTGAACCAAGTTCCCGTGCGGAACATTTTAGGGAACTGACAGAAAGTGCAAACGGTGCAGCTCGGCTTTTGGTTTCGACTTTTGCACTCTTGCGACCACTGATGCTTTATGTCGCCGTCACCTTCTTCCGAGGCTTTAGCATGACAAGATTAGCCGGCGCCATGGGCCGCCAAGTCAAAACGAGGCCTTACATGTGCAACTTTCCAGTTTTCTCCATCTGTTGCCGGCAGAGCCGATCAAAAGACAAACCCTCCGTCGGAATATGAAACGTGGCTTTGGACCACGTCACTTGGACCAGTTTAGGATTTGGATCAAGTGGCGAAGAGGGGATATTTGAACCTGTCGGGCACGGCTCCTGCCAATTAGGGCATCTTCACAAAAGGCTGGCGCGGGCCTTGAGGGAGTGACGGTTGGCAGGGACGCCATCCGCATGTGCCCGCGCCACAGCCAGGATTTGGGTTGGCGCCCCTCTCCGTAGTCGTCGGGGCAAAACTCAGCATTCTGGCTCAAATGATTCATGAGCAAAGCGCTCTCAGATACGCGAGTAGCTGAACATTGTCAACATGCTCCCCTGGAATTAGCTCACGCGTTGAGAGCGGCGCATGTAGGCAAGATATGTAAAGTAGTTTGTCTTCTTTTTAAGAAAGGGCAGAATCAATCGTTTGTATTTGTCTTTGGAATGAGCAACGTTAATCGTTTTTGTTTTGTTTTTCGGAGGAAAGCGCAAAGATGAGTGTTTTGTTTTCATTTTCGCAGAGTCCAAGATCAAGGGTCATTAGGAGCAGTTTCGCCTGCCTGACTATTCAGGTGCAACATCACTCGTTTGTTTTCTTTTGAGGAATGTAAAATATCAAGTTTTTTCATTTCATCTGTATTTTTTCACATTTTTAAGAAAGCACAACGTGAGTCGTTTCTCTTCTTTTTGGTAAAGCTCAACATCAGTGGTTTGCTTTATTTTTACGAAATGAAAATTGCAGACAAGTAAGTCATGAATGAATATACCAATTATTTAATGAGCTCAATTTATGAAAAAAAACAAAAAAACATTTTACTTAACCAATTTTCAGAAGAGAAAACCCACAACCATTACTCGACTCTTGTTTATGTAAATGCTCAATGGGCCAGATTAAAAAAGGTACCATGACTTTGCCCATCCCTGATTTACAGCGGCGACCAGTTTCCGTGGCTGAAAGAGACCATTCTTCGCAATGCGTTTCCTTTCATCCCCCACCTGCAAAAAAAAAAAAAAGAGCGCAAGCACTTGGCGTCCTCGCAAGGTGGACGTCGGCTCGCTCTGGAGAGCACTTAACCTCGCCATTCACATGCACACTGCTTCCTTTTTTTTTGCCTTTCTTTGTGTCGTGCGGGAGAAAATAAGAATTCACAGGTGGTGAATTGGTCAAATCCTTTTTAATTGAAAAAAGACCCCAGAGCCAATTCACATGCAAACAAACCTGGTGTTGCCTGAATATGTGCTATCATTTTTGAATTTTGAAAGCATATCTTTTTCGCCCTCTGAGGTTGCGACATGAGAATATTGTGAGGACTTCATCCAGCAGTTCAATTGACAGAACCCATTTAGGTAAGATGCAAGAAAAAAAGGGCTTTTTTTTTTCTCAACACTGAGCTAAATTTTCCGAAATAATTTCAAGGACCCCAAAAGAGCTTTTGTTTTGTTTTTTGTTGGTTACGCCTCTGTGGTCCAAATAGGCAAAGCCAGAATTTAACTGGAACACAGGGACATACACTAACAAACACAAAGCTGATTTAAAATTAGTATAACAGCTGAAATCTTTTCTTTTTAGGAGAGCGCATCATCAACACTTTGTCTTCTATTTGAGAAAGGAACGGCGCCGACAAGCGCAACAGTAACAGTAAGAATGGTCTGAATTCTTCCGGTTCACTTTGATAATGTTGTTTTTGTTGGCTGCAATCTTAAAACGTCATTCGTCTCACACACACACACACACACACACACACCCTCACAGACACAGACACACACAATGGCTATTGCACTTTTGTAAGTGGCACGTCCTTCCTCTACACGCTCCAGACGACGTGTTGAACGGCTGCATGGCAACCATCTGGACAGGATCCAACTGTTGTGATTTAGTGTACGTTTGTGTGTGTGTGCGTGCGTGTGTGCGTGTGTGTGTGTGTGTGTGTATGTGTGTGTATGTGTGTGTGTGTGTGTGTGTGTGTGTGCGTGTGTGTGTGGCCAGGTCGAGCTTTGTTTAAGATTGCTGCTGATGTTTGGGGTAAGTGTGACAGCGCAGCCTTTGTGGCCATCAATTGTGAAATTGTGTACGTTACTGTCAGAGTGTGTGTATGTGTGTGTGTGTGTGTGTGTGTGTGTGTGTGTGTGCGATTGAATTGAACCACACTCTTGTTCAGAAATTCTCCACCCCATTATCGGGTTGTCCTGGAGATCAAGAGCCTTTTTTTCCCCTCTCAAAGTTTGAATCCCAAAGAGATCCAATCGCTACATTAAAATTCCACAGTGAATGTCAAAATAAACCGATTTACCATCGAAAAGGGCTGAGAAAGTCATTCAGCATTCAAGGATGATTATAGAAATAGATTTTTGGCGATGCCGGTCCCCGTGATTGCAACAAACATAGCGAAGAGAATGTTCCTTTCACCAATCCGATTTCGCATTCGTCCTCGCAGGACCCCCCCCCCCCCCCCCCGAGTGCCGTCGGCAATTTTCCATCCTTGGATTGGTTGATCAGACCACATCTTTGCAGCCAACTTTGAACAGCAAAATGGCAAGCGGCATACATTCCGACGTATAATAATCGGCATCGCTGGTGAGTATGATGTAAAAATTAAAATGGCTTTTATTTTTTTGGTCAAGTCATTCGATAAATAATTGATCTTGAAGAAGCTCCAGATGGCATACGTTGCTTACTGTCAAATTGCAATTTTGTCTACAATGGAACGTTTCTGTAATTGCCGATAGTGATGGCATTAAAATGTGGATTAAGTCACGTAAATCCCAGATGCCAAATGCAGCACCCGCCACTCCTCAAACAGCGAATGTGGCCCAGGGGCCGCAAGTTGCCCACCACTGTGTTAAATGAACACAAGAGAAACGGGCGCTTGGATGAGGCCCAAGCCGCTGCCTTGGTGACAGTCGGGGGTGATGCATCACACTCACTGAGGGTGGCTTGCTGGGGACTGAGTAAACACTCTTAAATCATCTGCTACCCCCACCACTGTCACCTTTGCCACTCCCCCAACACACACACACACGCACACAGACGCATACACGCACACACACCGCCAACAGTGCAGTTGGGCCAAGTTGCGACAAAAATTGAATAGGGACAAGGAATTTCAAACGGAATATTCTCCATCCATAGTAAAACTACAATCAAACTTAAGTAGTAAATGATGTCATCCAATGCTGTATGGCTCTTTTCATTTGATAATTGCCGTCTATTTGCTCCAGTGATTGACATGGAGTTCATCCACTGATGGACGTACATGTCAATTGATAGATGTCTGTTTCATCCTGTGGCACTTCAACCATCGCTGAGAAGCCAACCAATGACATCCAAGTGAATGGAGATCCATGTCACAGACGGTGGCATAATACGTGCCGACTGAGTCTGTGTTTTAAGTACTAACCAAATATAAATAATGACGCTATAAAAACGGATGAACGCGATGACGTGGGCAGCAAGACAAGAATCGCGAACAAGCGCTGAACATCATACTACCGAGAACTGCCGTCCTCTCGCTCAAGAGTCTGCATTCTGGGTCATATCAGTTTAAAGAGTCATCATGTCTATTAATTGTGGCGGGGTGGGAGGCCTCGAGCCCACTATTAAGCTCGTAAGGCCTTGGCAGAACGAGATCAGCGTGGAAATGGAGAACTAAAAGCAGGGCGAGGACACAGCATACGCATGGTAACCATATTGCAGAGATGCCCCAACCTGAACAAGAGGAGCAAATGCGGCCCCATGATAATAAACAGCAAGTTTATGCAAAAAGGAAAAAAAAGAAGCTCCCTCCCTCCCTCATAGCCTTGTCCCTTCTGATAAAACACACACTCCTCCCGTAGCCTATATACAGCAGCTGAATTGCGCCCCCCTCCTCCCTACCCTGCACATTCTCATGTATTAAAGCCCTTGCAACATTTGCCTTTTCGTCCCTAAAACGCACACAAACATCGCTTGTGTGCAAACGCCAACTGTTTATTTCACTGGAAAAGTAAGCCATGACAGCGGAGAGCTCCGCATTGTCGAGAGAAAGGGTTGAAGCAGAGCTCGCTTGCTTGCTTCGCATGCCTCCCATCCCCCACGTTCACAGAGCAAAGTTCTGCTTGCTTTTGCAAGCGCCGCTGATGCGTTCACGGTTGCTACCCGCCGCTCGGAAACGCTAGCTTTCCCGGAACGAAGTGGACATCTCGGAGCATTTGCTGCATATTTTCGTAACATTAGAGCAGCAGATTTAGAGGCCATTTACGTAATGTAATGAGTCAGTAAAACAGAGTACGATATGCCTATGTGGGATTGTGAATACAAGTGTGTGCGCGTGCGTGCGTGCGTGTGTGTGTGTGCGTGTGTTCTTTATGTCCTAAATTTGTAAAGATAGGGCATGATCACGTTCAAACATTCTCATTCTCTCTGCCTCCGTCATGAATTTTCGCTACATTGCCCCAAATAATAGTTTTTAGTCTGAATTATGGTTTTCACAGGCTTGCTTTTTATTGAGTGTCGAAAACTCAGATGGTCGGCGAAGGCAACTCCTTGGCTTCTGCCCTGAGAGTAGGAGACAGGCAGGGAGCACGAAGAAGAAGGAGGAAGGGTGGAGAGAGTAGAAGAAGAAAACGAAGAAGAAAAAGAAAAAGAAGAAGAAGCATAATTGGGGTCTGTTCCTGTTAATCAGGTCCTGACCAAAGTGCTGTGCTTCAGAATTTCTTTGGAAATCCCCACCCCCACTAGCAACATGTGAATTTCAAAGGTCTTACAGATGCTCACTATTCTTACATGCGATCTTCACTGCCTGTTCTGTGTGCACTGGGTCGGTCCACACACAACACTGCTTGTAATTCCACTCTTTACCTCTCTGTTCCTGCAAACACATGACATACTCAAATCTTTGTGTGGCTATTTCGTAATTGGCGGCACAGTGATCGACTGGTGATCATGCCCGCCTCACAGTGCAGAGGTGCAGGGTTCAATTCAAGCTCCAGCCTTCCTGTGTGGAGTTTGCATGTTCTCCCCGTGCCTGTATTGGTGTCTCCGGGTACTCCGGTTTCCTCCCTCATTCCAAAAACATGCACGGCAGGTTGAGTGGGCACTCTAAATTGTCCCCAAGTGTGATTGTAAGTGTCACTGGTTGTCTCTGTGTGCCCTGCGATTGACTGGGAACCAGTTCAGGGTGTACCCCACCTCCAACTCAAAATCAGTTGGGATAGACTCCAGCCATCGTGAGGATAACTGGATTGGAAAATGGCTGGATAGATTTTTCATAGATCATAAACAGGAAATTGAACATTGTACCACAGGACTGAGTTTGATGAAAATTTCAAGTGTCACGCACCCCTCCCCCCATAAAAATACATACTTGTTCATGTTCTAATATCGAATAGATCATTGAATGGGTCATGGTCTGGATTGATTGGGGGGGGGGGGGGGCTAGCGTATATTTACTCATGATTGTTACCAAATATCAAGTTGTTCCGTGTTGGTAGTTATTTGTTCTTCATTTTGTATGACAATTATTTGATAAAATACATTGTTATCTTTTTGGGGGTGTGCTGCAAGATCCTTCTTGACAAAAAACGCCCTGGTGCTTCTGATCGTGTTTAGGTGAGTCCACAACCACTGGCCGTGTGGTCCATTTTCAATTTTTGAACTGGGTCAAAAATTGAGTCCGATTTTAAAACAGGTAGCTAAATAATGTGTCTCTTTTTCCCCAAGTGCCAATGGAAAATGGGGGAAAGAACAATCCAGGAATTGGGAAAGAGTGGCGCATATGTAAACAACGTTTGTCCTGATCCCGCAGTCCGGGTCCAGTGTTGTTTTCATGGCGTTGAGTTGCGCTTCCGGGTTTTGCGTGTTTCTTTGCCCCTCACTAAGATGGCTGTGTCTCGCGGAGCCTCGTGCTGGTTCGCTCGATTTCTCGCTCGCGCTCTAGTTGTGCGTTAGAATCACCTTCTTTTTTCTTTTTTAAATACACTAACGCGCCGCAAACAGATTCATACCCCCGAGTTTAGCCGTCACCGTATTTTTTGCGTGTTCTCCGTCGCGAAAACTTTCCCCCCCTGTCCTTGTTTTTTTTCCGCTCAAGTTGAAACGGAGTCGCGGTGGATTTACCGGATACCGGTCCGGACGGAGGGCAAAACCGGGAGAGGGGGGGCGGGATGAACTCGGAGGACGGGTACGGTGTGTTAAATGTAGTTATATTCAATGACTACTCTGGGTTTAATCGAGAGTGAGTCGCTTTGCTGAGAGGAAAAGGGTGCTGTAGAAAGAGTGGGGAGGCGAGAGAGGGGGGATATCATGGCCGCTCAGGTCGCCAGCGTCGCCTCTCTCAACGCAAGCCCGCCGTCCGAACTCAAAAAGCCGGATCGGGACTCGCAGGAGGAGTCTGCACCGGGGGAGAAGCAGCCGCATCAGCATGAGAACAAGGAAGCGGGGCCCGACGGCGGCTCTCCCGGCCGAAAGGAACTGCAGGACGGCAGCGACGCTGCCGGGGGAGGAGGGGATCCTGACATGAAGAACGGGAACGGGAATTTGCCCAGGGTAAATAATAATAGCAGTAATCAGAACGATTCCGGCGGGCCCGAAGGAAATAACCATCCCGGTGTGGGACACCACCACACGGGCCCCTTCCCACCACCTCCTTACGGGTACAACCAGCACTACAGCCGGGCCCTTATTCATCAACATGGCGGACAACAAAGCCCTGGCATGGCAGCTGCGCCGGGGCCGGGCATGATGGACCCTTACCCCGCCAATTCCCACGAACATGGTTACCCCAACCACTATAACAACTACAGCCCCTTCCAGAACAGGACTTCATATCAGGGTCAGGGCTACGGAGCCATGAGTTCCTCGCGGAACAACCAGCCCCCAGCGGCTGGGGGGCAGCCAGGCAAGCAACAGCCAGCAGCGACGGGAGGAGGGATGGCTGCTGCTGCTGCCTCGTACAACAACCAGAGGTATAACATGGGAAGCCAGCAACCCACGTCGACGCCGACTTTAAACCAGCTGCTCACGTCCCCCAGCCTGGCCAGGAGCTACCCTAACTACCCGCAAGGAGACTATAACAACCAGGAAGGGGGCACGAAGGCGGCGGGGGAGATGGCGAGTGCCTACGGTGGGGTCCATCCGGCTTGGCAACATAGGGCCCACCACCCGCCTCCCATGAGCCCGGGGAATACCGCACAGGCCCCCAGCAGGAACCAGGTAAGCCCCCCCACTCGGAAACCTGCCACGCTAAGCTACCAGCCATTGTCTATGGAGCGAGAGCTCTAAAATGGCTGCCTCTCTCTTTTTCACACACCGCCACAACCCCCTGCAATAGTGCTTCTGAGCGAGGAGCGAGTCGTGTTTTGGGCGTTAAAAACAACTTTTTGTGACGAGGGGGTGACGAGTTTGGCCAAGTACGGTGAAGAGTTTGACAGGAGAAAGTGTGCGTTTAAAGAGCAAGGTGGTGATATGGCTTTTTCTTCCTCCTCTTCCAACCTCCATTTAGAGATTCAACGACGAACAGCCGAGGCTTGTTTTTCGCTTTTAAAACTTACAAAAGTACGAAGTGTGCTGCTTTAGAAAACGTGTGACATCGTTGAAACGAGACGTAAATGACAGCCACTGACTCGAAAAAATACATTTGCATATTCATTAGCAAGAAGCTATGTGCTATAAGTCGCTAGTCATTGCATGGTGAAGTGTGTCTGTGTGGTGAAACTGACCACCGATTGAGCGTTTTCTTGGATCAACTGGCCCGATTATGCCTTCTTTTTTGTGTGAGTGTCATCGTTTTATTTATTATTTTCTCACGCCCTTCGTTTCTTTGCTTCCGTGTTGTCACTCCAGCCGCCTGCACTCGGGTTTAGCGCAGATTGCTTTTTGCTTTGGGATTTGAATTATGGAGGTAAAAATCGTGCTGTCAGAGCCACAAGACAGTTGGTCTTAGGTTGACATGCGAGCCGAGATCTGATTGGCTGGCCGTCCCTCCGCTCTCGGCCATTTATAATTGAATCTAATGGAAAAAAAAGTAAGGGGGAGGCTGCAGCCCCCCACCCCCGCCCAGACGCACTCCTCCACCAAACAAAGTAGTGCTGCTTTTCATCCCCTTTTGAGCCTTTTTTAAAAAAACATTAAATATCTACAAACGTGTTGCCTTACATTGTACCTACGTGCAATCTCTCCATGTTGAGATGTTTGTGGGCTTGGCCAAACACACTCAACCACAAAATGTGCTTTTCTGAATGTTCCTCATTGGTTGTTAGGGGGGAAAGAATATCTGGTGTAAACAGGAAAGAGGTGGCTCGCTTTATACCTGTACGGATTTAATATTGATGATAATCCGGATGGTTTGGTTGCATTTGTTTACTCGCCATCAAGCGATTAAAGTGTCTGCAAATTAGCATTATCTTGTCTATAATATTGGTGTCCAAACAAGGGTTCGAAATGAAATGAATGGAAATGGTCACTTCATCGTCAATATGTCACCATCATGAACCTCCAGCCCCCGCCCCCTTAAAAAAAAATCATTTAGGCCACTTTATGGATATACAAGTGTAAAAATCATTAAATTGCTCTTTGTTGATTTTTACGGAGCAATTTCTGCTGTTTTTCTGCTTTGCAAAAGTTTGCTCGTAATTTCGAAAGAAATTACAGGATTAAAGGACGTTTTGTTGTTGTGTTACTGAGAACAGTTTAACTATGGAAATCATAATAATGGAGTTGCATACTCACATCATCACGGATCAGTTTACTTTTTACTTTATTGGTTTATTTGGACGGGCCAATGCACCTTTTTTAAACAAACATCAAGTATCGTTACATGATGTAAATGTGCTAGATTTAGCACAAGGCTAATTTTAATCCGAAGTTCACTTATCACGAGTCCCATTTTATTGAATATTTATACGTTAACAACCGAAGATTCATTTTTGAAATTGGTTTAGAATGTGTTCCCAAAAGTTTCATTGCAACTACAGAGTGTGGGAGGAGTGTTTGAAGGCTATACCTTTTAAAAAAGATTTTTGTTTGATATCTCTCGCGCTGACTTTTACCGATTGCCCGCGGCTGTCTTGTGATGAATTGGTCAACACTTTACTTTTACAATGTACTTAACAGTGGAACTTTGGTTTTTGATTAATCCATTCCAGAAAGTCGGAGTAAAATTGAATTGTACCAAAACTGAAGCAATATTTTACATATGAAATGATGTAAAGTCAGGTCATATGTTTCAGACACCCCAAAAAATAAACCCAAATGCTTTTTTTAAGAAATAGTAGATTATGATTCTTTTTTTCATGTACATACCTTCAGTCTAAAAAAATCCCCAATTATTAACAAATAAATAAAAAAGGACTTTAGAGCTTACAGTGATGGCTCGACTGTACGCTAGGTGTGTTTCGGCGACATCACAAATTCTTGCACTGGCGCGTCACAGCGACCGCAGTTGTTGTTTACAAACAGCAAAGGTGTCAGCCAAGTGTCACGGCATCTTTTTTTTTTTTCTTCCCATCCCACCCGAAAGTTTACAGTAGCCTCATTTACTTTCTCCGCGCATTACCATGCGAACAGCGCTCACCCTTGCGCCTCCCTCGAGTAATACGTGTCACATTTGGCGTTTGTTTACTCTGCGGTTATGTCATTTGCACAGACATGACATGTATTAAAGGACAGCATTGCCTCTGAGCATGGTGCCTAAAAGGGAGTGCTTGGACAACAAATTATTTCAATTGTGTTACGGCCTTGAGACCATTGTCCATCATCAAATGAAGGACTGTCATTTCGATCTATTTTCTTCAGGTCCAGTCTCAAAATGCAATGTATGTAGGATTAATTCAATTTGTTCAATCATTTAGGACTGTGTTTGGAAATAGCTGTACTTTCCCTCTTCTATTCTCTTTTAAGAATATTTTACATTTTTGCCCTGCAAGCAAACTTGTATCTCGTCTCGACACAGTGACTTTCATGCCAAGAAAAGATCCCGCTGACTGGTTGCAATATTTGGAAGTAAATGCTAAAGCCAATCGTGCCATATCATAGTTAGTGGCATTACGTTTTTTTTTTAAGTCATGCAATAAAGGTCCCCAAGTGTAAACGAATGGAAAAGGTTAAATGCAGCAATCAAGCCTGTTTATTACTCTTGTTTAAAAATGGTGATTCACGGGTTAAATGTTTTTTTATTATTACGATGACGATTATTTTTAATAATAATAATAATAATAGATTTTATTTATAAGCGCCTTTCAAGACACCCAAGGACACTTTACAATAACAAAAAACACAAAACAATACGGGTTGAGCAGCGGCAGCCAAAACGCGCCAGCGTTCACTCAACCCGAAAGTCAGAAAGAAACAAGGGAGGGAGAGGCGGAGAAAAAAAAACCCACGCTCGAACTACCCTCATTTGAGGATAATTTGAGTGAGGCAAAATACACGCTTTCACTTATTAAAACATGCAGAAGATTTCCAAAGTACCTGTTCTCACTCCTGCTCACACAGTTCTCTAAAGAGACCCAGCATGAATGCTTCAAGCCCCCCCCCCCCACCTGTTACTCCCTTTTGAGGTTTACTGAAAAACTGACGCATAAAACAAGATAATTAACCATTGTGTTTAGACATAAACACCAATGATCAACCAAAGTATATCATTTCATTGATGAACATATTGTGAACCGTTTCATGGAAATGAGTGTAGATTTAATGGTAATTATTTAGCTGCTCTGTGGGAGCAATCGGTATTACTGACAAATGTGTTCGTGGAGGTCTGAAATTTCCCGCGACTTGCGCTAAAGGGTGACGGGGAGCGGCGGTTTTCGTGTGGAGGTGGTTCTCCCATCCCGATGAAAGACATCCTCGGCCGAGTTTGAGTGAAACCCCGAGCAAAAACCTGAGCTGAAATCCGATTGGAAAGACACCCAAAGCAGCGCTGTTATTTATCGACTTGGCTGCCGCTAATGGTTGCACGCGCTGCTCCGCCGCCGCCGTCTAAAAGGGAGCGCGCCCCCCCGCCTGCTGCAAATTGGAAAGCGGCTTACAAATCAAAGGCTCGCGTAATAAAGGTGGCCGGTATTTATCATCGCCGTAGCATTCAAAATAGTGACGCGTTTTACCGGAGCCGTCGGGATTTTGCTCTTTATAGATTCTAATAAACATTTGATCGTTGCATTATACTAGTACACTAGTGGGTGAGGAGTGCCTGATTTGCATGAGACAAAATAGGCAGATTTTTACAAGCCTCTTGGAGGGGGGCGGGAGGTGATATTTTGACCAAATTTTGTACCTGAACCTCCACAACCCCCATGTACTGTATATGTAAAATGACAAATTCTCACATTTTGAAGCGTAAAAACTAAGAAGACATGCGGGCCCCCCCCAGCCCACACCTCTACTGGAAAATGGTTCATTAGCACCTTAGTAACATTCCCGTGTGGCAATGTCTTTTGCACCCTCTGCCTGCATGGAAGCTAGCCTGTTTTGAGGGGGCCATTGAGTCTCACACAGACCCGCCACTGCGTACCCCGCGCGCTCTCCACTGCTGAGCCATTGCCAAGTAAGCTTTCCTTGCCATGACAACTACGGCCAAAGCTCCTCGCTGAGCCCCGAGTCTGAATGGGCACACAGATTGTTGTTTTTCGTTGCAGAGGCAGCACTTCATCACCCACAATTTCACGACTCCCAACCACTATTGTCAACCTGGACTTGGACGCCTTTTAATTGCGAGACAAATGCTGGTTGCGCACAAAAGAGGAACGCGCTGCGCTTCGGGAGGAAGTTCACTCTGCGCTCTTTAGCCCTGCAACTGCTGAGTAATGATTCTCCACAGGCCACATGGACAGCGTGCTGCCTTCCGGCGCCGTGTGCGTGTGTGCATGAGACGTAGTGGTGCGCGTGTGTGTGCGTATGCTGGGAGAAACGGTGTCAGTGATACTCAGGAGGGGGGTGGCGGGTGGGGGCGGATTGTTTTGTGAATGATCTTCGTCTGCCCCCTGACAGCTGTGTGTGTTTGTGTTACGCTGCACTTATTTGGCAGTGGTGTGTAAGCGTATATGTGTGCGTGCGTGCGCGCGTGTGCATATGTCTACTGCCGTTGTTGCCTCGGGAAGCTCCCTCTGACCCGCTCTTGCTCCTTGCGTCACCAGCCATTCCTCTTCCTTAAGTGACGCCTCCTCACTTCCATGCCACGGTCGGCCTCAAAACAGGGTCGCCTTCAAGGCACGGTGGCGACCAGGCGGGGCACGGGACGTCGTTGCTCTCGCCGTAGTCCACCGTGTTAATAGCAATCGGCGAACATCCGCCACGGATTGTCGTCGTCATGTGTGGGAGTCCGATGTGTGTTTTTCTTCCCTCAACTGTTTGGTCTCACGCAGTTGTCATCAGTTGGACGTTACATTTTGGTGACCGAGCGCAGCTGCCCATGTCACTGTAGCCGAAGCTGGCAAGCTAGTTCATCGCTCGAGTTGTTTCAACCTTGAGTTTGTTGCCGACTAAGAGGGAGATAAGCAGTCTCTTGTGAGGACAAATGCCAGAGCAGGTCTCGTCGCATTGGCGAAGACGTGGCGGGGTGGTTTGATACTTTGTTCCCGTTGACATTTGCCTCCTTCAAGGCTCCACGTTAGCAGAATAATATCCTTCTCTGAGCCCGTTGCTAGAGGGGAGGCTTCATCGGCTTTTTGACGTATGCCGCAAAGACATTCCGGTGTTGAAGTGGTTAACCTTTAAAAATGGAACTCGCTTTTGATACTCGAAGGTAAGGAATGGTGCTTCCGGTTAGATAGTCAACACTTATTGGCTCTAGCTTGCACATATCGCAAAACAAAGTACAGTTGACTAATGTTTACTTTTTTTCCCGAAAGATCCTGACTTGTGTTCGTGCCACGGTGTTGTGTGCATCCATGTGCAGGTTAAGGGGAGCTACGCCGTTTATTGGTTTGCCTGGGGACCTTTATTATTACGCGGGTACAAACGCATGCTTTTTCGATCAGGCGAATAGTTTGAAGGAATGTACATAACCCGGGCAATTCAAACGAGAAGTTTACTTAGCTATGTTTTTATCAAGTGCTGCTTCCGTCTTGAGTACTTTATTTCATTTCATTCATTCATTTATTTATTTATTTATAAAATCCTGGCAACAGCTGGTCATGCACCTGGCCGAGTTGGGATGCGATCGCTCGGCTGGGCTGTGCGAGGTCGCTCCGGCAGGCCCAACGCCAGCCCCCCCACCGCCCTCCGTTGGCTTTTCATCCGAGTCATTGTGCGGTCAGTGGGAGCTCCCAAAGTTGATGAATCGGGATGCCAGACTAATTACGTCATTGAGAACATGGTCTCTTTGCTTGTTTTTATAAAACGGCCTCCCGTTTACCATGTCATTTTATGGGGCCCCTTCTGAGCTCTTAGCGCGTCACTAACTGAACATTTAATCTCTCAATTCGGATGACTACATTTTGATGTTTGCAGCATTGCTGCTCAATCTCTGCCGGAATCTATTCCAATCTTTGGTTCTGGGAAGATGGTCAGTCGCGTGTTTATCATAAGGACTGGGGGGGGGGGGGGGGTCTGGCCAATTGACATCATCAGCCGTCTGCTTGCTTCTTAAGCCGAATGCTTATTCTCACGTTTCAGAAAGTCGAGAAAGCGTCCTGGAAAGAATTTCTTCAAGCTTCACTTCCGAAGCAGAAGCGTGCGTGACGGCGGATAACATCATCGGCGCGTTGTAAGCCGCCAAGCCCGCCGTGCGCACGCGTCCACGTGGTTTGCCCTTTGGAAACAACAATTGCGGTCATAAAATGGACTCCTGTGGTCTCGGGATAGGATATCCTGTCCCCTCTTTTGTGTGACATGTGATGCACACGCCGCCTTTAGAGGGCCGGCCTTCCGCGGCGTGTGTTTGGGCTGCCGCGTTGCGTGCTGAGGGGCTTTAACGCGGAACAATGGTGTGTATGTGTGTGTGTGTGTGTGTGTGTGCGTGCGTGCGCCGTGGCGGATTAAATTAGCAGCGGTTGTTTATCGTCTCCCCGTTGCCGCTTTGGCCCATCTGCTCCAGAGGGCCCCCACCCTCTCTGGCCCTTTACAAATCCCTCCCCACATCACACGGACACTTTTGAATAGTTGCGTTATCCACCAGCAGGCCTGTCGTGACACAGTACATCAGCCCAACCTCTTCTGCAGGAGTAAGCGGGCTTTCCTCTATGCAGATTAGCCACGTGCTAATTGTGGTTATTTATTTATTTGTTGGTGGGAGGGGGAGAGAAAAAAAAAGGCAGAGGAGAAGTTACCTCTCGAATTTGATGAAATGGTTGCGCAACAAATAGAGAATGCTTTGGGCAGCTCTAAACTCTTTCAACCAGAATTCACTGGCAACATCTTGATGCCAATGTTGCCTCGCGAGAGAAAAACTTCCCTCCTTCATGTTGTGTATTTGTCGCCTGGAAGTGTTTGTCACATATTTTTTTGTGATTTGGAGTTTCCCCACTCTGAATACACTTTTCACAACAATGTCATTCTGACTTGGCAAACGTGTTCAGCTTGCAAATTGTGGTTACATTTCTGCTTCAGGAACGCGACTCTCCCGCAAAGCAACGACACCTCGACAGCAAAGTTGGATTGCGATCTCGGAGTCTTCTTGCTTATCCTCGCACCAAAGCAAAAGATTATATGAGGTCCTTAATAAGGTGGAATACAATTTGTAAGCGCAAAGGTGTACCTTTCTACAACTGCTCCGCGGGGATGTGCCGTGGAATATTTTGGAAACGTGTCGACAGGTGCGCACACGCAGCTTTGAAGGGGTTGTTCATTGAGTCATGTGAGAGAGAGCGAGAGAGAGAGAGTGTGTGGAGTGGCGGTTCAGTGTCAGCAACGACTCTCCATTTGGCCCGGCGAGCTGGAAACGCTGATTACAGTTGAGCTGTACTTTCCAGCTCTCGCTTTGTGCTGAGCTGTCAAGCTTCTTAAAAGGAAGTGGCCATCCCGTCCCATCCCACCCCATGCTGGTGTGTCGGGGATCCACTGGTTGTCTTCAGCCCAGCAAGCTGTTGTCCATCAAGACCCCATGTCGCATCACGGCGGAGGCGGGAGTGAGATATGTGCGCTTCCTTGCAGACGGGGTTACCTCTTCCCCCACGGCGCAGTTGGTAATGACCCCGTAGGAGAATGGTAACCCCAGCACTCCACCCACCTGCACCGCAACACATAGCTCAGCTCCTGACCCTGGAGGAGCTCAG
Source organism: Hippocampus guttulatus (assembly GCF_054856545.1). Taxonomy (NCBI): domain Eukaryota; kingdom Metazoa; phylum Chordata; class Actinopteri; order Syngnathiformes; family Syngnathidae; genus Hippocampus; species Hippocampus guttulatus. Next base: position 2,448,744 of record NC_141278.1, on the reverse strand, counting down.
GGGAGTGTGGCCTGGGGGGGAGGCGAGCCAGAAAACCCGAAGCGGCATTAGTTCCCTTGGATAATGTTGCTTGACCACTCTTGGCGGCCTGTTGATTCTCCGACCCCTCCGCCTACGTGCCTTCCAAGCAAGCGCACGCATTCCGACCACCTCCTGCCATGGCGATACCGCTGTAGCCCTTCCAGACCCCCCCCCCCCCACCCCCCTCCATAACTGCATTCAGAGAATGCCAAAGCCTGCTGCTTTATTAAAGACCAGGAAGCGCAATGCCTGGCCCAGGTTCAAACAGCAGTGCAGCTGGGACCTGTTACATTTTCGGCAGACTGCCCTTTCTGTCTGGCGAGCTATAAATAGCCCTGGTGGTTGTCTCACTAAACCAAGGAAAAAAGGTTTTGGGAGGGGGAGAGGAAAAACGCATACACACAGCACAGATTAATAACCGTGGGAAGCAATGAAAGCTTTGTGTCTGCTGCCCGGGGTCAGCGGGGCAGGAGGTGTTGCTTCCTCAAAGCCGCCATTGTGGCTCACAGGGTCTCGGTTCCCTCACGCCGACGGTGCCCCCGTTGGGAACTTCTAACCACAAATCAAGACAACGGCCACTTGAGGAACGCTCGGCGAAATCCCAGCTTTTAATTATTTACATTTTGCGTCACGTGGAGGGATTCCCTCGCCATCATCTGTTTTTATGACCTTGGAGCCAGCTGCTGACAGCCGGCACAACTTCTACATGACACTGCAGCCCCTCCCGCCCTCCTTCCCGGAGAGGCTTTGGGCCATGTGGATCCTCCAGGGTCCAGACACCATGCTGACACGTCCCCAGCTGAGCGACGGGCCCGCGTCCAGCCACCGCAGACACTCGTGCTTCCTCACGCATAACTCTGCGCGACTCCTCCCCGACGTTTTCATCTGTAACAGAATCGACCAACTGGCACAATAAGCCGAGGCAGGAAGCGGCTGCTGGCAGTTGTAGTAGGCCCTGTTCATTCATTCGTGGCCAATTTTTTTTCCTTTTCCACTTGGAGAGTAAATCCACTTTTTGTCCTGCCTATGCGCCTTGAAGAGGATATTTGCAAATGCTTTTTTCAATTCCGTCTAAGTGTCTTGACAAGTCCATCCATCCATTTTGCATAGACCTTATCCTCATTAGTGTCACCGTTGAGCAGGAGCCTCTATGTCTGTCTGTGTGTTTGTGTCCACGTTTAAGCTGATGGATTCATTGAGTTTCGTCATGTGTGTCCTCTAGCCTGCGAGCCCCATGGACCAGGTAGGGAAGATGCGTGGCCAACCATACGGAGGAGCCACCCCTTATTCCCAGCAGCCGCAACAACAACAACAGCAGCAGCAGCAGCAACAGCAGCAGCAACAGCAGCAGCAAGGACCTTCCCCTGGGCCCGGGCCCCAGCAAACGGGCTCCTATCCGGGGCAGGGCTACGGATCTCCGGGCCCCCAAAGATATCCGATAGGGATCCAAGGTCGAACGCCGGGCACAATGGGTGGCATGCAGTATGGACAGCAGGTCAGTACTTAGTGATTTTTACATTTTTAATGTTTAAAAATATTTCTTTGGTCGTTGGAGACTGGCTTTAAAAGGCCACGATGACCATGAGACAATGCTGTGTGGTGTTTCCAACCAAATAAAAATCCCTGGTAATGCCAAAGAGCCAGAAAACCAGTGACAACGCACGCACACACACACACACACACACAAACTCAAAAAGGGCAGCAATTCCACATTATGAGCATTTTAGGAAATCGGCAGGATTGGCATCTCTGGTAATAATAATTACTGGCTGTATCAACAGGAAGATAAACTGTGAGAAGCCGTTATGAATTTTTTACCAGGAGCCTCAATGGCTCCAACAGCTGCCCCTCAATATTTCAATTTTGTATATTTTTGTTCAAAAGGAAGGTTGCAGAAATCCATAATTTGTGTATACACGTACGTGTGTGTGTGCGCGCGAGCGTCAGGTCATGAATATACAAATCCTGCCCTCACATTTGAACTGCAGAAAGGGTTGCACAGACAATTCTGCTGTGCCATGTAATCTTTCGCCCCTTTTTACACGGCCTGTAAAAGCTGGCATTTTACTACCTTTTTTTTCTGCGTGTGTGTAAATGGCATCAAGGTGGAATGGGGAGGGGACCAAGTCCACCTCACAAATTTTTGTCATCGACTGTTGTATCAGGGGTAGGATACGGCCTGTGCGTAAGGACCGGAGAGCCTTTATCTATTTATTTACTTAGTTTAGTTAGTGGTTGATGTTCTGATGAGAGAATGGAAGATTTAATTGCTGTTTTCTCGGGAAACGGTTCTTCCAAGTTTCAAAATCCCAGCTTTTTTTGGAAACTTTCAGAACTTGGACATGACCAAATATGCCATTTTAGTGAACGACCCCTGTTAAACGTGACTGTTGTGCCTTGGAAGATGAACAACAAGTGATTCGCCTTCCTGCCTCCTTAGATGTCAGCCTATGGGCAACAGGGACCGGGAGGCTATGGGCAGCAGGGTCAGGGCTACTATGGTCAACACGGCGGACCTCCTCACCCGAGCCAGCAACAGACCCCTTACGGCGGCCAACCCCAAGGCGGTTCCGGAGCTCCCTTCCCCCAGCAGGGGCACCCTTCACAACCGGCCGGCCCACACGGGCAATCCGGGCCCCCTTACTCCCAATCCCAAGGTCCCCACGGTCCTCCGGCCGTACAACCGCCCTACGGATCCCCCCAGCAACAGCCAAGCCAACAGCAGCAGCAAGCTCCCGGTCCTCAGACTCCGCAAGGCTCCCAAGGCCAGACTGGCTACCCTCAAGCCTCTGCACCAGGCCAGCCCACACCGCAGCAAACACCGCCGCAGCAGCAACAAGGCGCGCCGCCGCCGCAGCAGCAACAACAACCAGGAAGTCAACCTCCTCAATCCCAACAACCTCCAAGTCACGGCCAGCAGAGTCAGGCATCGCCGTACTCTCAGACACCGCCCCTGCCGCAGCAGCAGCAGTCGCCGTATCAGAGGTTCCCACCGCCTCCCCAGGTATCAACACAGCTGCGTCTATAACCTCACTCTCATTCACACTCCCATCGGGTAGATCGCCTACCACAGATTCTTCCAAGTTTTCATCCAAGAGCCACCTGCGATAAGTGAAAATCCACCATAGAGCGAGACCATATCATTTTAGGTTTTATCGTTTAACCCCTCCCACACACTTTTAACACAATCTAACGTCATGAAACTGTGCATAAGGGGTGCCGAGAGTGGAGGGACAGATGAACTCCGGTCATTCTTAACCTTTCAACTCTTCCTTGAAAACACTCGGAGCATCATTGCACTGAAACACAGTATGCAACGTTGCTCACAGGCAAGTCCTCTCCTTCAGTGTTTCCCTGCTCTAAATTCGGACGCAACCTAGTAAAAAAAAAAACGACAACTAAGATTGCTTCAAAAGAAACTTGAGTACAGCAAGGTTGCCAATGAATCACAATATGGGGTGGGGGTTCACTGTATCGGATACCTGCAAACGTAAACATTTGAGTTTAAGTTTTCTTTTTTTCATGGCCCAGGAACTGTCCCAAGATTCCTTCAGCTCCCAGTCCAGTGCGCCTCCTTCCAACCAGCCCATGCCTTCCAACAAGAGCAGTCAAGAAGACAGCATGCAAGGACGGCCGTCGAGTTTGCCGGTACGTCCTTTGTGTGGAGTGATATTTAGCAAAACAAAAAAGGTTCGTGGGGGCTCGCCAAGGATGTCCAGGCTACAGAATGAAGACCATAACAACAGAGCAAAACTCAAGAGTGAAACTGACTTCAATAATTGATGACCAACTTGTCCAGTCTTACCACAGATAAACTTCTTTGTCAATTTTCGTTGGTCTCGATTCCTCGATGGCACGTGACCGTCCAGGTACTGCCAAAGACCTCATTGGATTGACAAGAGTCTTGATTGTTGGCGGACATGAAGTGTTGGCCCTGCGCCACACATGACAAAGCGCCACGTTCTGGTTTTGTTTGTTTTTGGCATGCGGGCTGCGTTTATAGGCCACTCTCGGCGAAAGGCGAGTGAGTAATGAGATCATTAATGAGAGACAATGAAAGTGAGAGAGCAAACGTCAGCGAGGCGACGGATGGACATGGGAGTGGGGGGGGGGCAAATGACTTCGAATGGTGCGAGCGATCCGTCGGCGTGGGAGCTACCGGGAGCGAGGGAGGGATGATAAGGAAGGCTGTCTCTGCCAAGAAGGGATGCCCTCAGGATGTGTGTGTCCCCCCCCCCCCCCCCCCCGCCTGTTTGTTTGTTTATTTATTTATTTATACATCTCTGCGGGCTCTAACCATTGGCTGCACCGGCCACGCTTGGGCTATTTTTACCCCCCCCCCCCCTCCCTCCGGCAGTCTTATTGGGGATTCCCTATCTGTGCTCGTTGATTGGCTGCCAGACATTAATCTGCTTGCTTTGGTGTGTGTCAGAGCACACGACTGTGTACAGATTAGACCACATTAAAAGAGCCCGACAGCCGGAACAAAACTAATGGGACCGTTCTTTCTCCGTGGTTTGAACTGAGTTTCATTCATCGATGTTTTGACTTAGTGCCCTGCCCCTCAGCGGACGTCATGTGGGTGCAAGCTAACACAGCCAAGTGGTGCGCTCAGTTTTGCCTCAAGTTGTTTCACAGCATGATTAATCGGCGATCACTTCAACGCAATCGACTACAATCTTAATGATGGATCCATTATGTACGTCCGTAATCTGTCCTATTATTACATCTGGATGGAGAAAAAAAAATCGAATCTCTCCAGCCCACCCCCGCACACCCCCCGTGTCATTTCGCCTTGCAGAATTTGACTAGCAGATTCCACCTCAGCCCAAGTCGTTGTGAGCCAGGTGCCCGGCTGTTCAGGTGCGTTTAAACGTGCGTGTGTAGTAGGGCGAAAAAGAAAAGCAGTACAGGCAGCAGCAGACAACCAACTTGGTGAGCAAGTTGAACTGGTTTCTGGTTTGTTTTCGGCTCCTGGCTCTGAGACGCACGCGGTTGACTGTTGAGCATTAACCGCCTAATTGCAATCATATCCAACTGACCTTTTTTTTTTTTTTTTTTTTTGGTAATGAAGTTTACTTGACCTCATCTTCTACTGCAGATTGAAGCAAGTGTCTTATTTTTCTTCCTATGACAGATGAGGTCCAGTGGGCTTGAATGACATGTAGGCGCAGTGACGTAGCTCCTGTTTTGCAAGACCTTAAAAGTCTTGCACCTACATCTGTGATTCCCCCCTGGAAGTGACACTTGCTCTCCATGTCGACCTAGGAGAGCGGGACCCCCGTGGCCCCCGCCTCCACACACCACCACCTTCTGTCTTCGCTTTTAATCTCGCCGTTGTCCCCTCGCGGATCTTTTGTTACACCCCTTTCTCCACTTTTGGCTTCATCCTGCCAAAGACCGCCCACTGATTGTGCGACTAGTCTTTTGGATGTGTCTGAATGTGCTCGAGACTTTGAGAGGAAGGTCACATGTTGGTCACACACTTTGAGTTTGTTTTACTTGGCCTCCCATCCTCTACCCCCGCCACCCCCCTCTATTGGTTTCTCTCACTAAAATAAGAGCCTGTAGCTGCGGCGATGCCGGGCCAAGAATAAGGCCGAGGAGAGAGAGAGAGAGATTGTCAGCAGCGTTCGCAAAACTTCAAAGCCGCGAATACAGGAAAAGTCTTTAGAAATGATCATGCCTCCAAAACGTATCAACGGCGTACGTGTGAGTGTGTCAATTCAAAACTTTGAGGGTGAAACACGGCACTGTCGCGTTGCCATCCTATTAAGGCCATGCTGTACAATGACGGTTCATGTATTCAGTATTGGGTAAGTGCCAAAAAGTGTCGCTGCGTTGCTTTCTGGCCCCTCGTCCACACCCACCAGTACAGTGCAGCTCAGCCTGTGGCTCACGGCTAGCGATCTGCTTTGGGCAGGATTTCAAACGCATTTGAAAGGAAGATACATTTTTGTATATTTTCATGGGGAAAAAAATATGCATTCAACGTTGTTGTTTGTTGATGTGGGGATCGTTATTTTATTGGAGAACTTACTCCCAGCAGTTTTCCAATGTCATTGGATATATCACCTTTATTGAACGAGATAAAACCCATGAAGAGCGGCCTCTTTCACCTGCCCCAAAACACTGAAAAGGGAAAACATGCAAAAAGTTTCAACATAAATGTTGGCGTCTGTTCCCATTTACACAAAACATGAGCAGAATGGGAACCAAACCGTGACCACTATTTACCCATTTCGTCATTGACATACATAATGGCAAATGCTATTCAAGATCGTTTGATCTTGGTCCACAAACTTTTTTTTCTCCTCTCTCTCGTCCACAAACTTTTTTTTTTCCTCTCTCTCAATTACTGGCCTGGTATGCAAATTGCATTTTTTTTCTCCATATGAACCAATCATAGCTGTAGCCTGACCCCCTTGTTTCCTTGAAAATTGCATTATGTGGACTTGTTGGTTTTACCTGCGCTCTCCTCGTCTTCGACTCTGCCCTACCCAAAACCCACCGAGCACAGATTGCACTCATATCCAGTGTATAGCCAAAGCTCTGGGCCCACCCGCATGAAAAAGCAAACCCCCCAGTCCCTCTGACCAAATGATCTTTAATAAGGCACGACTGCTGATTGTGGATCTGGCCCTGTTCACAGCCCGTTCTCGCTTCCTTCAAAGCCTCGCATTGCCTGCTCAGCCCAGCCCAGCTCGGTGCTCCTGCGGCAGCTAAGCTTGTTTTTGCGACATAGCTCTGGAGCAATCATCCTGACAAGGCCGGCCCACTACCCTCCCGCACCCCTCCCTCTCCCTTTCACTCTCTCTCAGCCCAACCCCCCTCTCTGCCTTCTTTTTATTTCTTCTAATATTGCATGTTGGTATTTTTGCTTCCTTTGGTTCTGTTCTTTTCAGCTTTGTGTTCATGCCTCTCTCATCCAGCTCTCTAAATTCTTTTTTTCTCCTTGCCTTGCCTGTGTTCTGCCCCACCACCTCCCACCCCTCCACATCTCGTCCTCCTCTTTCTCGTTGGCTCCCTGCTTCAGTAAATCAGCTTTCATAACGCTGTGCAGCGCAGCCTTGTTTTGCGAGGCTGTGACGCTGGCTTATTCAGAGTGCGGGGCCGGTTTCCTGTTGCTATTCTGGGGCCCTTGCTTCCTGTGTCGACTTGTATTATTCAGATTCCCGGGCGCCTCTCCGTCACTCCCTCCCCTACCCATCCTGCCTTCTCAACCCCCCCACCCCCACCCTCACCCTCCCCATATGTGTGATTTTAAATTCATGTACTCGAGAAAATTCAATGTGCTGACAAAGTGTGTTGTTTTTGCTTTTTTTGTCGCTCGGGTGAACTGGTTTGTTGACGGCTAGTGAGTGAGCGCTCTCTTTGCGCTCTAGTGTGAGCCTGCACACAGATTCCCCTCCCCACTGCCTCACTTCTTTGCTGCTCACTCTCACACACTCTCTCGCGCCCCTCCCCTCTGCCTCCATTTGTGCTAGGCTGAGCTAGTTTTGCAGCACAAAGACTGTGGCTGACTGCAGCACTGCCTGTCTGTCCCCTCGGCGTTCTACCAGCCCCCCCCCCCCCATCCCGGAACTCGCTTGGATGGATGAGAGGGTCCCCACAATGAAATTACCCCTCACTCTGCCAAATAAACCCTTGCTATATAATCCCCCCCCCCCACACACACACACATCCACCATCCCCCTGCTAGATATTAGGTGATTTTTGCAGCGCCCTCTAGATACCCGGAATGTGTGACAGCACTGTGGGGGGGGGGGGGGGGATTCTCTGTAAAGCAGGCAGCAGACTGGCTTTAGCCCCTCCCCCCAAACACCTCCCCTCCCCATCCACATCTCCCTGAGGCCCCACCATCCCTCTGCTCTGTGAAGACCAGAAGCCTTCAACGAAGGCTGGGCAGCTGCCTACCTCGCTGGGGCATCTGTGCTCTGCTCTGCGAGTCCTCATTACCATTGTGATGACCACAAAAGGCCCTCCAACACACACACATAAACACCCTCCCACCGTTTTCCATCAGGCGACACACAGAATGTTGCAGTGTTTGTCCCACCTTTATTGTCCCCCCAGAACTCCAATTAGGCTAATGTGGAGCATTTAAAGCGTAACTCCTCACCTTCTGATTCCAATTCTCTCCTGGGTAAAAAAAATCCCGATTCTAAATGTTCTCCTCCAAACCTCTTACCGATGTATGCTTCATGATTTCACCCATGTGGCTGCCGGTGACGAACGAGTGTAATGGTGACATATGGGCAGATACTCATATGTGGTCGTAACCTGCGTGCGTGTGGGTTCATTGTTTTATCCCCCTTGTTCGTTTCTTTTTCCACCCCTAAGCCTTGAGAGTCACCTATTGAACGCTCCACATAGGGCACGACTTGTGCCGAGTGTCCCATCTTCCTGTGCTGGATGTGAACAACTATCATGGCTGCTTCTTGCTGCATGAGGCAAGGGCCTTCCTTGCCTTGCTTTCTCTTCCTTTCACTGCCACTTCTTTCCCTCTCAGTGGAATGGGAGTGCCCCCTTATGGTTGAGCTCAGCCCTGCAAAACCTCGTGCCCGGACTGAATCGGGCCTCTACCGAAGCTTCGGCAACCCGGCAAGATCCGGGTTGCCATCCGGCGTTTCGAGGTGCCGTTGTTTACATGCCGGAGATGATTCGTCATCTCCTCTGGGGGACAGACACTTTCATTGTGATCTTATTCATATTGAGTCACGAGCAGCCTCGGCGGCTGGAATATCAAAGCAAATGGCTGTCTGAAGTGCTAATTGCAGTGTCAGGGTGTGTGACAAACAAACAGATGTGTGAAGTCTTCGAGGTTGACTGGTTTTCTCCACCCTGGTTGCGAGTGTGTGATTAAATAAGTGGCGCCTTTTGAGGTGTCTCCCGTTCCAAGAACGGACCTCCTCCAGGCTGCTGCTTCTTCTTCGTCGTCATCTCCTTTTGTAGTAGCTTGACTGTGCAGTGACCCTGGCAAGCACGCAGGGAGGCCCGGGAGTGAGTGACAAGACAGAGATGGCAGCAGCCAGCCAGCCAGCGGGGCGGGGGTGGGGGAGACGAGGGGCTGTCTCGGCCCCGAATGTGTCAAGCACGTGGATCTCGGTAACCATGGCAGCCGTGGCGATGCAAGCCATACTCCTCTCTCTCTTGAGCACATGAAGAGGTTTTTTTTTTTTTTAATTGGTTTCCCCTCCAGTAGTAGATTGTTTGACTGACAGGTGAACTCTGACCAGGTCACACCGAGCTCCTTAGCACCAGATCTAGTTCCACGACTGGTCTGTGTCACACATTCCAGATATGTGTCATTATCTCAAGGCCGCTTACTCTCTACTCCCACTCGCAGGCACTTAAAAAAAAAAAAAAGAGAGAAAGAAAGAGGGAGAAAAAAGGAGAGCGAGTGGCTGGCTTGGCAGACTAATGGCTGTGGTCGGGCTTGACTGACTCAGTGAAGTAATCTGCAAATGGAATACATTAAGACAGGCAGAGGAGAGGGCGCATGACTCAGGAGATGTGGAGAACACGGGAATTGGCCTGCGTCCATACGATAATTGCATTTCCCACCCAGCCCCCCAAAAATTTGTCCTTAAAATTCATTCCCCCTCTCGTTTATATTCTAAATCCAAATGAAATAAAAATCGCATCCCCTCCCTGGCTTCAAGCATCACGATAGTTTGTCGTCTTCCCGTTGTGAGGTTCCATGTTAGGCAGAGCTGGGGAAGCACAAAATGGCTGCCATCAAGGGAAGATTGAAGCTCTGCGGGGAAAAGAGTTGTGGATTTCTCCTTTCTGCGCTTTTTAAAATGTCATAAGAATAGCATTTATCTGCGCTTTAAAAAAAAAATTACATGTCGTCACAATATCTTTCACAGAGCATTGTAACTTGCGCTTCCACGGCAACCTTACCATCACTCGACACCTCCACCCCCTCGGCGCTCTGATCTTTGCTACTCGCCGTCCTTTCCCTTCTCATTAAGACTGTTGAATATTACAAGGCACGGCAGCATTACAATCACCGTAAATAAGCCCCCCCTCCCTTCCCCATCACTCCCTCCTCTGCTCCTCGCTGTCCGGGCCTGTGCAGTCAGCAGAGTGTGCTGTGTGCGCGTGCGAGCACTATTGAGTCGGGGAAAATCGATGGCTGCAGAGTGGTGGGAGTGTGGAATGGAGCGTTTGTGTTTTCCAGTGCTGTTGGCTGTGTACTACGCCTGCACTGATTGGGACTCTGGGGCCAGAGCTGGCGCTTACAGGCATTTACCTAATTTTAAAGGGGCAAGAAGACCTGTTTTAAGTACAGTGGCACCTTGATTTGCTGTGGCACTAGATGTTGATGTGTAATGAAATAGGCATGACTGTTCCATCTCGTTTTTGCTGAGTTGAACTTATTGTCAAAAGGTGGTAGCTCTCGTTCCCATTTGATCTGCTATTGGCCTCCAAAAACATCAGGGAAGCGGTGATCGGTTAGTTTTCCTCACCGGAATTGTCCATGAATGGAAAAAGAGGGAAATAATGAGCTTTTCCTTTGTGTAACAGACATATCATGGAAAAGACACGACTGGTGGAGCTCATTTGTTGCTGACTCGTCCCTTTGTGAAATTGTCAGACATGACTCGTACGACTTGTCTGAAACAAGCAGATCTCGTTTGTTGTGCTACCAAAAGTCTCCTCCATTGTTTTTCCTGCGTCAGGCTCGTTCATTGCTTTTTAGGGAAAAAAGGAAAACATATATCAGTTGCTTTTTCTTTGTGGAATTTTAGTCGGAGGTCAGATGGTCTTCCCTCGTGAAATGAGCGTATTGACAGAGCCAAGATGTTGCTTCTTCCCTATGGCAATGGCAGCTTGTTTGTTGGCATCTAAAATGGATTCCCTCGTTTTCGTTTTTGAAAATGACAATGAGAACAGAACGGACATGACAAATCAAGCCTGTTTGTTGACTCCCGCCTCAAATCCAGTTCCAACTTTCTGCCTTCTTTCTTGCTCGTCTGTCCGAAGTGTCTCCGGCTGTCAGCCATTTGCAGCGATACTGACAGGCCCCCTTTGCCCCCCTGAGTGGTAGCAACACGAATTGACCCTCGACCCTTTTCGTCTTGGGGCCTGGGGCTGGCCGAGCGATGGAAATGCATGTCTGAACAATGGAAGGACTCTTTTGAGGGTGACGGCTACCAAGGTGGTCATTGTGCTGGCCAGCAGACACATGACCGGTCTTGTGATGTCTCAGTGGAACTTGGGGTGGGAGGTCGAATGTCAGCCAGCAAGGATGATCTCTGAGCCATAGTCGGCACAAATGTTTGCAATAAATCGTGAAATTCAAAACTGGTCTATTCCAACATTTTTACAACTGCAGTATTCGAATGATTATCCCATGAAGTCATCGGACAAAACGGATTTTGGGGGGATTGTTTGTTTTCATTGTTATTATACTACCAAAACGTGCATGTGAGGTTGCAGGCATTATTATTTTTTGCTTACTCTGCATTGGCATCGTCATGTTCTACTACCGGTGAGTTTGTATGCACAAATTCCAAAGGTGGGGCCCGCCATGGTCTGGTGAGTGACGTGGGTGTCGGCTGGTGCGGCCACTTCTTTCTGCGCTGAGTGGTGAGTGCGACTGCTGTGGCGTTAGTCGGTGTGGGAAACTGATACCTGCAAAGCCTCCAAGGCAATGATTTTGCTTTGACCTTTGCTTGTTGTGGAATTATGCACCTGATTTGATTAATCGTTGCAGCCTGTGTTTATGTTGAATTGGCATTTAGGATTATCAGTGGTTCGAGAGAATTTTAGAAACCCTTGTTAATGGACAGTGTTGGAAAAATCTGTGAGCTATTCCATTTGAGCGTGGAATAATCCAACATAATAGCCCTGCCTGCTGTGCGTCATATGCTTCACCCGGGCAGGTCAGAGAGGCCTTGGCTTGTTCAGGCAGTCTGGGAAGAGGGGGCTGGGGGGCAGGGAGGGAGGGGCTTGGAAGGCTGTATTGTGAATCAGCACTCTCCTCCTGTCGCTCCCTCTGTGGTTCCTCCATCAGGTCACATCCCCAAAATAGCAACGGGCACCGTTTCAAATGCAAAAACCGCCGGCTTCAGGGGCCGCAGCCAGCCAGCCTTGTGAGCGTGTGAGATTTCTATGGGAATTGTTGGCCACCTTCCAGCCAATGCTTTTCCCTCCGCCCCCTGACCCCCCCCCCCCCCTGCCTCCATCCCTCCCTCCCTGCTTCCTCCGATGTGACTGGCAGATGAGTTTGCATTTCTGAGGAAGCACATGGGCTTCATGTGAGCAGCCGGCATGTAAACATGCACCTTCACGCCAGCGTGATTGTCGCTGGCCTTTGTGCTTATGGCTGGCAAGACTCTAAACAACCACACACGGGCGCAACTGCCCCTTTTGAACAATTTGCAGTCAACCGTCGCAAATATCTTGGCCATAAGTAGGGACAAAAAGACACAAGTAATGGGCCTTCACCATACTCCAAACTCTCCCCCTTAAATGTATATAGCTTAGAGATGATTTTCGGAAGAGTTTTCAGAAGCACACCAAAACGGCATTTATGGGAGTTTTTCAGCAAATAGATTGGGAAAGGTCCCACGGGAGGGGGAGTGAACTGCAACAATGCACTTCTGTTAGATTCTCATTTTGAGCCACACTTATGTTTGACTGTGTGCTTGACACAAATTTCGTCCCGAGGGAGAAAAGGAAGCATTGATTTTGACGAAGGTGTTCAAATGCCAACAGTTTGTTCTTTTCTTCCAGGATCTGTCAGGCTCCATCGACGACCTTCCCACCGGCACGGAGGGTGCCCTGAGCCCAGGCGTCAGCACCTCAGGGGTGTCCAGCAGCCAGGGGGAGCAGAGCAACCCCGCCCAGTCCCCTTTCTCGCCGCACACATCGCCCCACCTGCCAGGCATCCGCGGGCCCTCGCCGTCGCCCGTGGGCTCCCCTGCCAGCGTCACGCCCTCTCGCACCGGCCCGCTGTCCCCCGCCGCTGTGCCAGGTCAATAAACACATCCAAATATTTGGAGTGGAGGACGACAAATGGACGCAATTTTTGATCTGCCCGAGTAAGCGGGCGTGAAGAAAAACAACCGCTCTGACTAATTCCAAATGCATTTTCGCTGAGGAGTTGACACGGCGTCAGATGCTGCATGAAAGCAGGAGATATTTCCAAATCCAAAGTGAATGCTGGCACACTCCAAAACGCCAGCGCTCTCATTTGTAATTCATGAACCCACTTGCCGGATGGGAACACAAAGTCTCCCATCGACTATCACAATGCTCGTCAACCATCCACACAGCAGCCAGCGTGTCGGCGGCGGGGTTATCTCTGATGTCTTTTTATTTGGAAACTGCTGTCTGTCATTGCTCGAGCGCCCGTTTGATGTTGGTCCAATTTGCGTGCGCTTCCAGGTAATCAGATGCCTCCCCGGCCGCCCAGTGTCCAGTCAGACAGCATCATGCACTCTTCCATGAACCAGTCGGCCATGGGCCAAGACAGAGGTGAGTGCGGTGGGAATTCGTTGGATGTTCGGGGGTCGTGATCATCGATCACGACCACTCGTGGCGGAAGTTTCCATAATATATTCTCTCTCCCTCCAGTGTACCTGCGTAACCCACAGATGCCCCCTTACGGGTCCCCGGGACAACCTGGCTCTGCCTTATCTCCACGCCAGTCTTCGGGTGGTCAAATGCATAGCGGAATGGGACCCTATCCCCAAAACAACTCCATGGGAAATTATGGCCCTCAGGGGGGCCAGTACGGCCCTCAAGGTGAAGGCACATTAAAAGCAACACTGAGATGCTAGCGCATTGTCGACTGGAATCCCCCTTAAGGGCACAACTGGCAGAATGTGTCGAGAGCCCACAATGTGTGTGTGTGTGTGTCTCACTGTTGGTTAACCAATTATTGCTTTTTATTCGGTATTGTTTCGTGATTTAAAAAAAAAAAACCATGAGTCAGTTCTTAAAAAAGCCATTGATGCACTTGATCACTGATTAGTTTGACACCTCTACACATGGGAATAGATGAGTAAATCACATTTGGCCTCCTGGCCTGCCTAAAATGTTTGACCCTTATACCTCCAGGTTATCCTCGCCCGCCCGGCTACTCAGGGATGCCCAATTCTACCTACCCGAGCGGCCCCGGCATGGGGGGCACCATGAGCCCCATGCCCGGCCAGGGCAGCGGGGCGCCCTATGGAAACATGGCTCCCGGCGGCAGAGTCGGCTCCGGCCAGATGGGCGCCAGGCCCTATGGTCCAGGCATGGGCTCCAACATGGGCAACATGCCTCCTCAGGTGGTATCGGGGATGTGCCCGCCTCCGGGGATGAACAGGAAAGAGGGCGGGCCCTCCATGCACCACGGCCCGACCAATTCCATACACAACAGGTGGGTGCCACGCGACAAGGCAAAATGTGACTCATGGCCTTTGAAGTGCAAATCCTTCAGCAGACTAAGACTGTGAAAAATGATCAGCTTTTCCCACGTGCTGTGTTTAGTTCGAGTACATGGCAGCAGACCAAGTACTTAACTGAGAGAGAGGGAGAGAGTTGGAGGGAGGTAGAGAGAGAGGGAGAGAGCGGATGAGTGAAACACGTCCTTCCCGAGCGAGGATGCCAGATCAGCCTCCAGACATTCAGTCATCGTGATTTTCGCGAATGCTGGAGTCACTCGATATAAAAACGGTGCTTTATTTATCCCCCCCAACCCCACAATGGTAGAACTAAAGTTGCAAAATATAAACATGACTCTGGAAGAAAAGATGATGTGTTACAGTCATCTTTAAGCTTAAAGATTCTCTTAAACAGGCCACCGGGCTACGTCATGAGCCAGGGCATGATGGGCTCAGCTTCTCCATATGGCCCGGCCATGAACAGCATGCACGGGATGATGAACCAGGGAGGTCCGGGTCCTTATCCGATGGGTACAAACATGGGCAACAACACCCCTGGTGAGTACACGAGGCATAGATCAAACTTAATTGCAGCAGGGCACGTACTGTATTTGTTTTCCATTTTAGGAATGGCTCCTGGTTCAGAGTTTGGCATAGACAAAATCAACCAAGCCCAGAAGATGAACAACAAAGTGGACGGGACTCCTAAGACTGAATCCAAAAAGGTGGGCGTTTGCATCGTTTTGCAGGGACACCTTGTCGGGCTTTAAAAAATATATATATACTGTATATATAATTTTTTAAATCTAATCCGATCTTCTTTGGCTCATCCTAGAAGTCCAGCTCCTCAACCATCACCAACGAGAAGATCACTCGCCTGTACGAGTTGGGTCCGGAGCCCGAGAGGAAGATGTGGGTCGATCGCTACCTGGCCTTTGCCGAGGAGAAAGCCATGGGCATGAACAACCTCCCCGCCGTGGGGCGCAAGCCTCTCGATTTGTTCCGACTCTATGTCTCCGTCAAGGAGATCGGAGGCCTCACCCAGGTATGCCAGACTGTAGTTGGCCCTTTGTGGCGTCCTTGAACCGCAACTTTCTCACGGTCACTCGCCCAGGTGAACAAGAACAAGAAATGGCGGGAGCTCGCCACCAACCTCAACGTGGGCACGTCGAGCAGCGCGGCCAGTTCCCTCAAGAAGCAGTACATCCAGTGTTTGTACGCCTTCGAGTGCAAGATCGAGCGTGGCGAGGAGCCGCCCCCGGACTTTTTCAATACGGACACCAAAAAGAACCAGCCTAAGATCCAGCCCCCCAGCCCTGGTGTGTAACTAAGCCGGCGCTCGATCTGCCGAATGACTGTTTCTTCCCAAATTTGCGCAGAAAAATCAAAGGATGCCACTAGAATCAGTTGGATCTTCTGCACGTTTCATTTAGTGAACATATTCAACCCAATCTGGTGTTGGTAAAAGCATTACAAAGCAATTAAAGCTTAGCGATGACCAAAAGTCACAGTCAAGGATGAGTTAGGATTTTTGCCAGCAGCCCTGTATCACCATTAAAAGAGATCTGCCCTTGTACGCAGCAGCAGAAGAATCATCATCATGTCTCCACATTGAGACCCAAAACAAGAGCAATGTGTACAAAGCTTGACACAGAGTAGAAAATAGAGCCATGAGCCATGATTTTTATTTTTAAAATTTTCTCGCCTTGTCTTCTCCTGCCTTGCTACCAAATGTCAAATGTAAGTAGCACAATGGAGGCAAATGACACCGGCCGTGTCAATTGATAGTTTTGTTCGATGGTGCGGGCTGCAAACGGCTACTTTTTGCACCAATGGAGCAGCAACGCATACAAACGACACAAGGAGAGAATGCACACAGGCATGTATTCTCTCTGCTTTGTCAACACACTGACTAGAAGTGGAGTTTGCAAGTTGCTCTTTTGCCTCTGCTTCTTGCTCTTCATGGTGCAACATCTCGACCACGATAGCTCAGTGCTGCCTGGGCTGTTATGGCGCAATGTGGTCCGACACTGAAGGCATACAACTCTCCATTTGGACCGGCCTGTATCCTTACTTTCAAAACCTAGAAACGATTGTTTAAGAATTGGCAGTGTAGCGAATGGGCGTTTACTGTACTTCGGGGTGCTTGTCATCTGGCACTGGTTCGGTTGAAGGAAGGGAAGGGTGGGGGCGGCGGTTTCACATTCGCCGCCTGATTGGTGCCTGGCCCAAGGCTACAAAGGAAACACTCCCCGGAGATTAGTACTGAGCCAGAAATGATGAATGGAGAGGGGCGGGGGGAGACGCTGGAGTGTGTAAAAGTCACACTTTTACCCCCGTAGAAGGGAAATCCCTGCCGGAGGGGGGAGAAGAGGGGGAAGGGTTGGTGTGAGAGAGGCACGATGGTGACGTGAGACACTGAATAAGCGTAACCTGGCATTGACCCCAGCGCGCTTGTGTGTGTGTGTGTGTGTGTGTGTACACGCGCCGCGATTTAATGAATGGGAAGCCATGAGTCATCAGACTTGAGTCCTGAGCAGGAGCACGATAGTGTGTCTCACACACAAACACAAACGGGCATCATGCGCACATACGAGAGTCACCGACTTGACAGCCCGCCTGGCCGTTTGTCATTGTCACAAGTGGAGAACTCTTTTCCTGGTGACTTCCAAGAGATTGTGATGGAGGCTTTATTTTGGGAATGCAGGTTCAATGTGTGCCCTTATTTTTGCAGCTGGTTCTGGATCGCTCCAAGGCCCCCAGACTCCTCAGTCCACCAGTAGCTCCATGGCGGAGGGGGGAGAACTGAAGCCTCCCACCCCGGCCTCCACCCCCCACACACAAATGCCTCCCATGCCCGGCGCCAGGTACGACTCGGACACGACATCGTTGCAATTAATGCTCGAGGGTGTTTTTTGACACCGGATGGCTCAAGTGACACAATTGAACATTGATTTGCTTTCGTGTGTCACATTTGCGATATGCAGCAAATTGTTTCCAAGTCTCACTCGGGGCCTCTTTCTTTTTAATGAGCTGCGGGCAATTGTGAATGCTTGTGGCCATTCAACTTTTGGCTGATGATTTGTTGGTTTGTTTTAGGAGTAGCGTCAATTTGCAGGACCCCTTTGCCGACGGCAGCGACCCGGCATTTTCCCGAAGGAACGCCATGACCCCCAATTCTCAGAATTACCAACCCGGAATGGGCGGCCCCGAAATGATGGGTCGGATGGGTCCCTATGAGTCCAACAAGGACCCCTTTGGTGGTATGAGGAAAGGTGAATGGACCCACCAACTAAGTTTGTTGACATGCTAAAAAGGGAAACTGACAATGTGTTTTGTTTTTTTTTACTTTTCACGAAGCTGGGGAACAATTCTTGCCACCCGGTCCTAACAGTGGGATGGGGGAACCGTACAGCAGAGGCCCACCGGGACCCATGGGAAATCTGCCAATGGGCCAGAGGCAACAATATCCTTACGGATATGACCGCAGGTACAGAGTCGACCGTGGAATTTTGGGGTAGAATTCTGTCTCCTCCAGTGAGATGACACATGCTCAATGTCAACGCACAGGCAAGAGTCAGGCATGGGTCCCGACGGCAGCATGGGGCCCGGGGCCGCTCAGCCCAACATGATGCCTTCCGGAGCTGAGGCGGGGATGTACTCGCCGAGCCGACCGCCACCCCAACAACGGTATTGACTGAGATTTGACATTAAGCTTTGTCAAATCCACACTTTCTGCACATTTCTTAACGTATGAAATCATTGTGCCAGGGGAAACGATTTGTATTATGACAAATCTATCTAACCAATCAAATTATTTCGAGACTTTGTACTTTTCTTAACGTGAATATGCACACAGCAATACAAGTTACACAAAAGTTTGAAACGGCATTTTAAACCATTTTACCAGTTCAGCGTGACACAATTTCATCCCTCGTCTGCGCAATGAAAGTGAGTGACTTTTGCATGGGTCCCCAGACACGACTCGTATGCCAATCAGTACCCTGGCCAAGGCGCGCCCCCTGGTGGCCCGTACCCAAACCAACAACCGGGAATGTATGCACAGCAGCAACCGGTGAGGGATGTTCAGAGTCCGATTGAGATTCAAGATATGTGAGGTTTTAAGGGAGATTAAAAAAGGATGTCTGTTTCTCGACAGAACTACAAGCGTCCCGTTGACGGTAGCTACGGCCCCCCCGCCAAGCGCCATGAGGGAGAAATGTACAACGTCCCTTACAGTGGTCAACAGCCCGCAGGACCTCAATCATCAGGGCCCCAGGGCCAGCAGGACATGTACAATCAGTACAACGCCTACCCTGGAGGGGAGCGGAGACCCCCGGGCCCGCAGAACCAGTTCCCCTTTCCCTTCGGCCGGGACCGCGGCTCGTCATCCGGGGGGCCCAATTCCCAATCGCCCATGCCTCCCCAGATGATGGCGAATCCCATGCCCTCGGTTCCCGACGGGCCCCAGGGCCCCGTGTGGCAGGGCCGCAACGAAATGGGCTACCCCAGCTATCACAACCGCCAGGGCCCACCCGTGCCCAGCCAGGCGCCCGGCTACCACGGCATGAACCGCTCTGAGGAGATGATGTCATCGGATCAGCGTATGAACCACGAGGGCCCGTGGCCCGGCCACGTCAACCAGCGGCAACCGCCCTTCGGACCCGGCGGGTCCGGCCCGCCCATGACGAGACCCCTCCCGTCGACTTATCAGACATCGCAGAACCATATTCCTCAGGTGTCCAGTCCGGCACCCATGCCGCGGCCGATGGAGAGTAGGACGTCACCCAGCAAGTCCCCGTACATGCATCCGGGCATCAAAGTGCAGAAAGCCGGACCTCCGGTCCCCGCCTCCCACATTGGACAGGCGCCCGTGCAGCAGCCGATGATGCGGCGAGATGTGGGCTTTCCTCCCGGCTCCGTGGAATGCTCCCAACCGCACCTCAAGCCGCGAAGACGGCTAACCATGAAGGACATCGGTATGCAATGTCAACTCCTATTTTTAATTGAGAAGCACCCACAAGCCTTGTCTGTCTCAAAGTGCCCCGTGATGTTGTCATCTACCGTGTGCAAATGTGGGTTCCCTTGTTTGTGGCTCATTTTGATTCTGTTGTTGGTTGACAGGCACACCTGAAGCATGGCGTGTGATGATGTCACTAAAGTCAGGGTTGCTAGCGGAGAGCACCTGGGCCTTGGACACCATCAACATCTTACTCTATGATGACAGTAGCATCACCACGTTTAACTTATGCCAGGTACGTTCCACAAACCGGAACCCTGGATGAAGAAATGGGGTCGGGGCTCAATCAGGTTTGGAGAAGGCAGCCATAAACGGGCAGGAACATTGTTTGACGGCACCCTGTTTTGCTTTCCAATTTGGCAGCTGCCTGGATTCCTGGAGCTGCTGGTGGAATACTTCAGGAGGTGCCTGATCGAGATCTTCGGCATCCTGAAGGAGTACGAAGTGGGCGACCCCGGGCAGCGAACACTCCTCGACCCCAATGCCGCCGAAGACTCTGACGATGACATGCCGATGCCGGAAGGAGAAGGCATCGACACGGACGAGGAGGAGGACGAAGACGATGCGCCGGACGACACCAGGGTGCAGGTGCAGGTGAAGGAGGAAGAGGAGGAAGAGGTGATGGAGGAGAGGTCCCAGAAAGACGAGGACGAAATCAAGGAGAAGTCGAGGGTCAAGGAACCCGCTACCTCAGGGTCTTCCCAGGACCCCAATGCGGAGAAGCCCAGGCAGGCGAGCAAGTTCGACAGACTCCCCATCAAGGTGGTGCGCAAGAAGAACCCCTTCCAGGGCAGTCGGCCGTCCAAGCTGGGACAGCGCCAGAGCTTTGACAGCGGCCTGGTCCACTGGAGCGTCGGCGGCGGTGACATCACCGAGCACATCCAGACGCACTTCGAGAGCCGCGTCGGGCGCCTCAAGGCCCGCAAGCGCTTGCCCAAGGAGACCAGAGCGGGACGGGAGGTCCCGGAGCCGCTGCCGCCGGCCGCCGGCGCACCGGTGACCGCCACCATCGACGACGTCCTGTCGGCACGGCCGGGCTCAGTCACGGAGGAGGCGGTGCGCGGCGGCGCCGAGGAGCAGAAGGAGAACGGCAAGTACCTGTTCAGCATCAACCCCGAGCTCCAGAGCCGGCGCAACGTGAAGATCCTCGAGGACGAGCCGCACAGCAAAGACGAGACTCCGCTCAGCACGCTGGCCGACTGGCAGGACTCGCTGGCGCGGCGCTGCGTCTGCGTGTCCAACATCGTGCGCAGCCTCTCCTTCGTGCCCGGCAACGACCAAGAGATGTCCAAGCACCCCGGTCTTCTTTTGCTGCTGGGGCGCCTGGTTCTGCTGCACCACCGGCACCCCGAGCGCAAGCAGGCGCCCGTAACCTACGAGAAGGAGGACGAGGAGGATGAGGGCGTGAGCTGCGAGCGCGACGAGTGGTGGTGGGACTGCCTGGAGGTCCTGCGGGAGAATTGCCTGGTGACTTTGGCCAACATCTCGGGCCAGCTGGACCTCTCTGTGTACTCTGAGAGCATTTGCCTGCCCCTCCTGGACGGCCTCCTCCACTGGGCCGTGTGCCCCTCGGCCGAGGCCCTGGACCCCTTCCCCACGCTGGGCCCGCACGGCTCGCTGTCGCCGCAGAGACTGGTCCTGGAGACCCTGAGCAAGCTGAGCATCCAGGACAACAACGTGGACCTGATCCTGGCCACGCCGCCCTTCAGCCGCCTGGAGAAGCTGTACGGCGCCCTGGTGCGGCTGGTGGGCGAGCGCAAGGTGGCGGTGTGCCGCGAGATGGCCGTGGTGCTGCTGGCCAACCTGGCGCACGGCGACAGCCTGGCGGCGCGTGCCATCGCCGTGCAGAAAGGCAGCGTGGGGAACCTGCTGGGCTTCCTGGAGGACAGCCTGGCCGCCACGCAGTACCAGCAGAGTCAGAGCACGCTGCTGCAGATGCAGGCGCACTTTGAGCCCACCAGCGTGGACATGATGCGCAGGGCGGCGCGCGCCCTCCACGCCCTGGCCCGGCTGGAGGAGAACCACTCAGAGTTCACGCTGTACGAATCACGGCTGCTGGACGTGTCCGTATCGCCACTCATGAACTCGGCCGTCTCGCAGGTCATCTGCGACGTACTCTTCCTGGTCGGCCAGTCATGACAGCCGTGGAAGTCCTCCTTCTCTTCTCCCCGCGCCCCGACTTTTTTGTGAGCAGAACTTTTGACTGTCCTTTTTTTTTTTTTTTTTTTTTTAATTTATGCAAAATCACCTCGGATTCCACTGTTTTTTCCTCCCCCTACCGCGAAAAGGAAGGAATACCATGAAGTAGACAGATAACCGCAGGAGACGAATGGGATGCTCTTAGCCCTGAAAGGACGTGTTTTTTAATGAAAAAAGAAAAAGTCCAGAAAAAAAATAACTGTAACCAAAGTTGCTGTCTCGTTTACAGTCAGTTTTGGGGATGCTTGCTTTCTCCCCCCGAGGACTCGGGATTGCTGTAAAGCTCTGCCCCCTACCCGCGCCCTGCATATACACACACACACACACACAGGAACCACATCCGGGTGCGGACATGTGTGCTCTCCTGTGCAGTAGGTTCTAGGACTGTTTTTTTTTTTTTTTGTTTTGTTTGTTTTGTTTTTTCCTCCCTGTACTGTACACCTTCAA
Source organism: Hippocampus guttulatus (assembly GCF_054856545.1). Classification (NCBI taxonomy): domain Eukaryota; kingdom Metazoa; phylum Chordata; class Actinopteri; order Syngnathiformes; family Syngnathidae; genus Hippocampus; species Hippocampus guttulatus. The sequence goes on along the minus strand of NC_141278.1, from coordinate 2,426,670 downwards.
AGAAAGTGTCGACATACTGTAATACTGTTTCACACTGAGATACGCCGACTTGGCAGCAAACTAGTTTTTATGTGGAAGGTGACAATGGCTAACAACTCCCTCCTCAAAGTACGGTCAACCTACAGCACCCCGACCTCTTCTTCTCTTTTTTCCTTTGATTGTATGAATTGTATTAGGACTGGTCCTCGGCACTAGATCCAAGCAGACCCGCCAGGCTGCGCTGGGTGTGGAGTGTGTGTGTGTGTGTGTGTGTGTGTGTTTGTGTGCGTGCGTGCGCGCATGCACACACACACACCATGTTGTACATGAATTACCCCCTTTCCATCTCTCTCCCTGTCCCTTCACCGTTTTTAAAAATTACCACTTAACACACAAGACACACGAGACTGTCTGGTGCGGCTGTAGAGAATATAACGACAAAAAAAATTGTCTGAGTAACAACTAGACCTTGATGAAGAAAAACATTTTCCCCCCAGTGATGCAGATTCTGCATATTTGTATTTCAGATGATGTAGCTAAAAACTTGATGTAAACCCCCCCTCCCAATTTTTTTGCTCCCCCCAACCCTCCTGCCTTTTTTTTTTTTTTTTGCTCAATGAATATCATTTATTCAGTATCAAATCTTTATACTATATGTTCCACGTGTTAAAAATAAATGTACATTAAATCTTGCTAAGAGCTTGGCTGTGGATTTATTCAGTAACAATTGAAAGTGGTATTTTGGAGCCTTTCCTCAAACGCATACACGATGAGGAAATGCCATACCGTGTTTCGCTATTAGAGGATAGAGACCAGGCTCTGCTGTAAGTAACCCCCCCACCTCCCAAATCTATGAATGATTGACAGCAGCTTCAAGGTTTTGACTGACTGTAGATGCCCCCAAGATGGCGGCAAAGCACTACTTTTAGGTGGCATTGGCCTTTTAAAAAAAAACGGCAAATGGTTGAGTGAGCAATGACTATTTGGGGGAATCATGTTTTGACAATACGCTATCGTTGATTCGGTTATGTGGTCAACTGTTGACTAGTGGAGTGTTATGCACAGACGCTACCCTCACAATTGCCCGCGACCCTCACAATTGCTCAAGGTAAGTTGAGCCCGTGTGCAATGCAAATATCAGCCGCTACGTGGCAGTAGAGCCACGGGTGTAAAAAGCACCACACAGCTGCGTCGACGAATTGATAGATTTACAAACCCGAAGGAAACTGATCATTCTTTTTGGAAAGTGGGTGAGAAATAAAATAGTTGAAATGCAACACTTGGACGTACGAAATGAAAACATGGCAAAGAATTGCGAAATGTATTCCATTACACCAGTGGTTCTCAAGTATTTTCTGTCATGCGCTCCCAAGAGGAAAACATTCGCGCCCCCGTCCCCCGCGCGACTATAAATAGTTTCATTTGTCTATAAAATTGTAAAAGCATAACACTGTATCCTTATGAACGTATAAAAGCATAAAAAAGAAATACGGACCAACTTACAACAAAGAACTGCTTTAGTAACGAACAGAAAAGATTTAAAGTGCATCTGAAATTCAAAACTCTGCCAATGAGAGCGTCACTGCCCCCTAACATAGTGGAGGTGCAACTGCACGTTATTTTAGGACAGTAAAAAAAATAAAGCATGTTCCCCGAGGTCAAACGCACCCCCCTTGACGGAGGCTCGCCCCCCCGCGACCCACTATTTGAGAAACACTGCATTACTGTACACCAACATATACTGATGCCCTGCTGGAGCCTATCCCGCCCGGCTATCCTTGGGAAGTAGGCGGAAGTCACCCCGAACCGGTTGCCAGCCAATCGCAGGGAACGCAGACGAACAACCATTCGCGCTCGCAATCGCACCTGGGGACAATTTCGAGTGTTCCATTAACCTGACGTGCATGTTTCTGCAACGTGGGAGGAAACAAACCCACGCAGGCACGGGGAGAACATGCAAACTCCACACAGGAAGGCTGGAACCGGAATCGAACCCTGCACCTCTGCGCTGTGAGGCCGGCGTGCTCACCAGCAAACCGGCTAAATTATTTTAGTCTTATTCGATTGACAGAGGTGAGTTGTGATGACATGTCTACTTGATTAAGTGGTGGATCAATTGCACTTTGAAGGTACAGTACGGGATGATTGATTTTTCAATGTTATTTCAAACAATATGCATGAAAAATATTCCATGGGCTGCCATGTTTCGCCGCCATCTTTCTGCTATGGCTAACCAAAGGAGAAAGTGATGTTTTTTTTTTGCTCCTTATTGTCTTATGTAACATCTGCCATGCTCCGTCGTCGCTTGAGAAACTACAAGAAGTCGCTTGGGGTGACATTTTGCTCCCACCTCTGCTGAAGGAATCGGTGGTAGGCTCTCGCCCTGGCACCTTAGCGCTGCAAAATGCACTTGCTTGGAGTTAGGTCGTTGCATGTACTGTATTGGTTCGCACTAAATTCTAACCAACTTCGGTATAGTGTAGAATTGAGGAGACTCACGGCATTTGGTCGCAAGAAGGTGTAGTCAGTATGCGTTTAATAAAAACGTCATTTCCTTGAACATGGATTTCAAAGAAACACTAGTTTGCAAGTGTTAACACAAAGCCAAGACGTATACATTTTAGTGTCAATTTTCAATAATTCACCTAAATTGAGTTTTTTTTTTTTAATGCCGGAGGTGAAACCATCTCGGAAGTCGGCCTCGTGTTCCATTGAAATTTAGAGTGTGCAATAAAAAGGACCACCCGTGTCAATTTGAAGTTAAACCTTGGTTTTGACCAGCATTTTTGTGAGGCTCTCTATTCATTTCTAAATGACAAAATTAGAGTTAGCACACAGGTTTTGTGGCTCAAATGGGGCTGTACTGCAGAACAATGTCCTTTTAAAGACCGTTTCTAAAACATGGCTGCAAGTGTAAGAAGTAGCCCCTAGATAAGCAAAGCTCAAGTACCCATTTTTATTTCCCAAACACCAAAATGGCTATCGTCACTCCCGTAGGAAAAAAAATGAAATCCCATTCAAGTGAAATGTCGCCCGGTCAGTGCCTTAGCTTGACTCTGGCCCACTTGGTCTCTTGGTGAGCAAGGCGGGGAGCGGGCTTGACCCCTCGGCTCTTTTGGGGCGCGGGGTGCTTCAGGCGCCTGATGCGGGCGCCACCGAATCTGTTTGGGATCGTTAGGACGTGTGTCGGGGCGTAGCGTCGCTCATTGAAACCCGCCTCAGACGACACACTGGTCACCTGCTGCCGTTGACTTTGGAACCCCACCCGGCCGTGACTTGTGTAGATTTTTCGCTGCCGTCCGGGTTTCTGACCGATGAGAACTTTGGTGGCGGTGCCATTGGCCGACGTCTGCATGTTGGGAGAGAACTTGCGCATGCCGTAACCCGGCAAGTACAACCTCGACGACTTCCCCCGGGAGTGGTGGCCTGCGTTTGGTTTCTTGAGTCCTGCAGCCAGGTTGGACTTGTACGGTTGAAACCTGCTCAGAGAGCCTGAACTCGCAATGGCTGTGGAGAGGCGGGGCTTTTGGGGACCGGCTTTCTTGCCAGACACACCCAAGGGGTGTCGTCGAACCACCCTGAGTGACGAGTAGCCGCCGAGATAGGATGACAGTTTGGATCGTTGGTCGCCAAAATCGAAGACTCCGCCACGACTGCCGCTTTGGGCCGAGGCTTGTCTGAATTGATTCTGGGGAGGCTCGCCGGTGCCGACTTCGCGTTTCGGACCGCCGTCATCATCTTGCACAAAGCCAACATATGTCTTGCCTTGAGCTGCAAAAATAGAGTCATCTTTACAAGCATTTAGATCACTTTGGGAGTATTTGCATGACTATTTCTTTAAAAGTTTGAGCATACCCAAGACTGCTTAGGTCGCATACATGAGCTCTCAGACATAGTGGGACTTTGTCGTTTGAAAAACACAGGCCATGTATGGGAAAAAAAATTACAGTGGTTTATTTTTTGTGCAGTTCAATTTTAATTGAATCACCCAATTTTGTTACATTTTGAAAAATGGAGAGTTTATCATCTCAGATTTTCTCAAACGAAAACTTCAAATCAAGGATTTATGCAGTTTGTGTGAAAATCTGGTTTCATTTAAATCCATTTTATAAATAGATATTGTAATCTATTCTACTGGCAAATTGCTGCGGGGGGCCATTGAGACAATAGGATTTCCAATATTTTTAATTATTTGGGATTCTCAATTTCAGTTTGTAAATAATTTTTTAAATCCCATATTCTGAAAGAAAATATGTCAACTCCAATTAGTCATGAAATAGGAACACTTTCGGGCTAAATCTCTTAACTCATTCACTCCCAAAGACGTTTTTATACGTCTTTTCAGACTTGGTCCAGAATTGGCTGGTACTGAATGAGTTGAATATAAACATTAGATCATGATTCCAAGGTGACCAAAAAAAAAAAGTATTTAGGGAAGAGTTAGGACCACTGAAAGTCTCACTTTTGGAGGAAAGATCGGACAATTTTTAATTTACACCCAATTTAATTTCTCATGACACACCCCCAAAAAAATAAAAAAAAAATTAAAATTGCTGTACCCACCTTCTTGAGAAGCCCACAAACAGTGAACATGCTCTGCTGGAAGTAAGCAAATCAGCAAGACCCTGCACACACACACACACACACACACACACAAAAAAACCCAAACAAACAAACAAACCCTGAGACACCCGAACATGTCAAGGAATTGCAGCGCTACTTACCCCAAATGAATTCCACAAGCCATTTGTGCAGGCGGCCTGGGTCAAAGCGAGCGTCGCCACTCAAACCGACTCCAAGCTACTTGCTCTACACAAGCTCTGCACGCCGGCACGGCATCGCTTTTAAGCCGCCCAATCGGGCCTGATGGCTGTCAGGTGTGTATGGGACTTGGTTTTCATTGTTTGAATTTTTACCTGCCTCAGTGAAACTGTATTGCGAAAAAGAAAACGGTGGGAGAGTCCTTCCTTCCTTCCTTCCTTCGTTTCTTCCTTCCTTCCTGTTCTCATGCGACTGATGACCGCTTGAGTGCGGTGGCTTAACATCAAAGACACAATTTCCTCTGACAGGAAATGGGATTGGCACTGCTTGTTTCTTTTTTTTTCCTTCCCATCTTTGGAGTCAGAATTCTTTCCAGTTCACATGAAAGACACTCATTGTCATGTTGGCTTCCACACTTGACGCTTTTTATTTGCACAGAAACTGCTTTCATGATGTTATTTATAATTTTGCCCTCTGCCAAAAATCCAACCAAGTCATATTTTGTATTCGATTAACACCGCTCTTATGGTGTCAAAGTTTTATTTTTTTACAGTTCTAATGCTCAATTGGGAAACTCAAACATTGGTGACGAGTTGACGACAATATTAATCATCATCATTATCCAACTATTCATAGCAGCATCAACACTTTAACACAAAAGATCCAAACAAAGACCAGGTTGCTAACCATTTCTTAGCTAGTTAGCCAGCCGGCTATCAGGATCACGCATAAACAAATTTGCCAATACCGACAAATTCACTCAAACATTTGTCGCTGGATTAAACAACATCTCAGATTGTTTATGTTGTTATTCAGGCTCTACTGCCCGCGAGTTTGCTAAGTAGACCAAGCAAGAACGCATTTTCAGTTTTAGCGAGTTAGCTCGATATTTAAGTTTGATCGTTCACAGACAATCGAGCAGAATTATCGGGGGGAGGACAGGCCAAATTAGATGCCTCGTGAATTTGTAAGACTGCTTTGTTCAGGAAAACAGAAATAGTTTTTAGGGGAAATAAAGTTGTAATGCGAAGCGTTTCACGGAACAACAACACGTTAGTGTTAAACGGTGTAGGCAAAATCGGAGAAATAGTGCAACGCGGCGCAAATAACTTTTGTCGAAAGAAACGACTAGCAAAGCGGGGGCGGGGGGGCTCTTTGAAATGACCGCGTCTCTCGGGTGCTGCCGCACTATTGTCTTTCCCAGACGTGCCGCTCGATTCCAAGGCGAGCTATCGATGCGTGAAGCCGATGATGAAGTATTCTGCCATTCGCCGCTTTCGTGTCTCTTCCTGAAAATGGGTCACGGCCGTTTCCAATCACCCAGAAAGCCGTCGATGGTGCCGACGCTCCTTTATTCGCTTCTCTGGGACTACGAGATCCTCTGCTTTTCTGAAAATGTACAGAAATGCAATCTGTAAACGCTATCGGGGTTCGGCTTTAAAAGCTCGGGATCGGTTTGGCGCTGGGCTTGGGGTTTCAAACCAGAGTAAGCCACGCCTTTGTGACATCTCGGCTCGATAACTGTAAAGCGCTTGACTTTGGGGTCCGTCAGTCTTCCCGCAAGCATCTCCGGTTGGTCCCAAAAGCTCGCAAGAGGGAGCACATGGGCCCCAATTCTGGCATAACCTTCACTGTCTCCCAGTCCATTTTAGAGGTGATTTGAAGGCACTTGGTTTTTGAGTCTCGGGCCAGCTGACCTCTCTGAGCTCGGTTGTCATTTGAATATGGACGGCCTCACAGCTGTTGCCCGTCGTATTTGAATGTTTGCAAAACGAAAAAAAACAAAACATTTTAGCAAGTCCTCGATATGTTTGATTGGTTTATTTACATGACGTTAATAGCACTGTCACCAATGATGCTATTGTCTTTACAAATTTTAATGTGTGACCGTAATCTGCATACCAGGCCAGAGGTTGGTGATGTGACTCGACGCTTTTTCTTCGATACGACATTATGATTAAAACAAAGCAAGACATGACCCGCCATATGCGGACTTGTTGCGGAAAGACTTTTTATGTGTGCGCCCGTGCACAACACAGCTCACAATTTTATTGGGATCGCATTGAAAATTGGTCATTTGGGAATCCAACGCAAGATCCCGACACGGGGCCCAAAAAAGGTTCGCACTCTACATTTCGTTTCGGTCGAACCACCGTACGTTTCAACTCGATGAGGCTTGTCGAGACGGCGGCGCTTTGCGTCGTTTTCTTGTGGCATTGCACGCGCGGTAAACCGCCAAGCGGTGAGTAGGAGGACGCACTTCTTCTTGGGCTTGAAAAAAAGGAGAGGCTTTTCCCCGAAATAACCGAAAGCACAGCAAAATGAGGGGCAATGAAATCTTTTGTCGCCTCAACTCAAACCTACACGAGAAGATATTTATGCCTTCTCGCGTGAAAGAAAAGAAAAGAAAGGAAAAAGCAAACGCCCATAAAATGTCAACTTCAGTTGTTCCCGCTGAATGACTCTGGCCGCTGTTCTCCGGAATCATCTGGATCTTATCACGGGATGAAAGAAAAGGGAGAAAGTTCCTTCAACAGAAAAAGGTGGGGCTGGCTTTTGAAGCGCTTTGGCCTCCGCGACTGGTTCTCATCATTGTGACAATAAAAGTTGAGGCGCAGAAACAAAGCAACGCTTCACGGGGGGAAAAAAAGGGGAGGGGAGGGGAGGGGCTCAGCCTGTGCTGAATTATCCTCCTCCTCCTCCTCCTTCCTGATGCGGAGGGCTAGAAACAAGTCCAAGTTGCTGCCAGATGCCCGCGGCGGGGTCGTCGCTCGTTCATATACAGAGAGGTGTGCAAGTTCTCCACGGGTTTCGGGTTCCGGCGGGATCGCCGGGGTTTTACGCGTCCGCGCCCGAGGACGCGCCCTGGGACAGGCGGGGGTCCGAGTCGATCTCGAAGCGGTAGCGGTAGCCGTCCCACACCTCCCTGCAGGCATCGCGCATGTCGTACACGCGCTTCTTGATCCCCCTGCGGTTCAGGTAGAGCACAAAGAGGAAGACCAGACCCACCAGACCCAGCACCAGACCCAGAAAGACGTAGGAGGTCTGCAGGGCCAAGTGGGCGCCGGCGCCCCTTTGCCGGCAGCCCAGGCTGCCGGCGGCGCCCACCGCAGAGAGCAGGGAGGCGTTTCTCAGGGCGGCGGGGAAGGCGCAGACCAGCGCCTCGGGGTCGCGCACGCGTCCCCGGGAGCGGTTTAGCCAGCGGGCGAAAGGTTCCAGACCGCACACGCACGTGAAGGGGTTCTCCCCCAGGAGGATCTCGGCCTCCGGCAGCGAGTCCAGCTCGTGCAGGCCCTCCTCGGGGACGTTCTTCAGCGAGTTGAGCCTCAGGTCCAGCTCCCGCAGAGCCCCCAAACCGGCCAGGGTGGCGTTGCGCACGGCCACCAGGGAGTTGTTGGCCAGCAGCAGCCGGCGAAGTCCGCCCAGCTGGGAGAAAATGCGCGGCGGCAGGTAGTAGAGGCCGTTGTGCGACAGGTCCAGGCCGCGCAAGGAGGTCAGGGCGCTGCGGCGCAGCGCCGCGGCCACGTCCGACATGGCCGACTGGTTGCGGAGGGCGCGACTCAGGTTGAGCTGGCGCAGCGATCGGTCGGCCACCGCGAAGGCCTCCGGGTGGACCGCCGCCAGCCGGTTGGAGCTCAGGTCCAGCGAGCGGAGACTCGGCAGGCCGGAGAAGGCGTGCGAGTCCACCCCGGAAATCCTGCGGGACACGTTGATTGAAATTTGTTGCCGTTAGCATGAATCGTGGAGCAATGTCAAAAGTAAAATAGAACGGCAAGAAATGGAAAGACTTTTTAAAAACCGCTCAATAGCTTACATGGTGTAGCAAAGTTCACGCGCATACATGTACTTCTTTGAAATTGTCACGGAATGACAAAGGCTTGATGAAATTGCGATAGATGGAGTGATGGACGTACTTGTTGTTGCTGAGGGAAAGGTTGGTGACATTGTGGAGGCCCTTGAAAGAGTCCCGTCCAATGCGGGCGATGTGGTTGCCGGTAATGAAAAGGTTCCGGGTGTACCCGGGGAGCCCGAGCGGAACGCCCCGCAGGTCCTTGGCCACGCACTTGACCGTGTGCGCCGCCTCGGAGCACTCGCAGCCCGGCGGGCAGGAGGACGAGGACGGGGACGGCGGGGCGGAAACGGAGCCGAGCAGCAAGAACAGCAACGCGCAGCAGAGGAAGCCGCGGTCGCTCGAGTCCGGCATCTTTGGCAGGAAACAAAAAGGATGAAGAAGAAGTGGAGAAGGATCACATCTTCACCAGCTGCCGTTCCCGAGTGGCTCCACGCCTCGAGTGCGGAGCCGAGCACATGCGGCCACCAGCGGCCGCGAGTGGGGGGTCGGAAACGAAGTGTGTGTGTGTGGGGGAGGCGGTCGGGGTCCTTTTGCGAGAGAAGGAAAAGGGGGCGTCGCTTCCTCTCCAAACAAATCCAGTTAAGTGAAAAAAAAAAAAAAAAAGAGCATCGCGCACGATCCCGACGGGGAGGAGCTTCAAGTTGGGGGGGGCGGGGGGCCGGATCCGGATCCAGTGGGTCAGCATCAGACGCAACGCTGCTGTTGTTTCTTTCAAAAGAGATGCTCTCCGTGAATAGATTTGTCTTTTCCAAACAGGGAATTTAAACATGTCAAAAGTCACGACAAGATCCAGATTAAATTTTAAGCAGCCAAATGTGCGATCCCAAAGAAATCGAGATTACAAATGCAAAAAAAGAAAGTGATCCAGCTCAGAATTGCATTTTGTTGAACGACTTATCCGTACGAGATCCAGAGTCAGATTTGGATAAACGTTGTGCTATTGCTGCCAAATATGGAATATGGATCACATCCATTTCAAAAAAAAAAAATTCCACACATGCAATTTTGACCTGGTCTGCATTCAACTTGTAATATCGTTGCTGATTTATTGACTTCCAAATCAGTAGCATAGATCACATCCAGATGAGTGTGCGATCTGATTTCGAACTCTTCTTACGTGACTCTCAAATGTGCACATCCACATTGGTCTGGGGAGGAAGGTCAACTGCTGGTGTCATTCGGATCCGAGTGAGTGAAAAGTTTGAAATGGATGCATTCAATCCAATTAAATTATAAAACGGTTTCGAAATGTGTAACCTGGATTATTGCAAGAGTGCCTTTTTGAAATCGCTTCCGAATGTGATATCTGGATTAAATCCAGGTTCCCTTTTGCCATCTACATTTTAATGGGAACATACTTGAATGAAAAAAACCTCCAGTTTGATATACATGCCTCTCTTTTTTAAAATATATTTTTTATAATAGGTGGCGACTTCCCTCCGACTGACTGCATCCTGTCCCGTCAGCAGCCTTTTTCTCCCGAGATGATTCCCTTTGAGCCTGGCCGCGTTTGATGTCGATTTAAAAAGCATCGCGGGAACTTTTGGCTCAGATGCCGACTGGATGTTTGCCATCTTCCCGCCCAGGTGGCCGGCAAGCGGGTAAGTGAGTGAGCGAGCGAGTGGGGGTTGGGGGAGCAGACTTGCTTGCGAGGGGCCCTCCTTTCATGCGCACAATCATGGCCCCTGATGGAGCCTTTGGAGTGTGGGCAAAAACGGTGAGGGGGGGGGGCGGGTTTAAGTATCAAAGCAGGAACTGAAGGGGGGTGGGTTCTTAATGACTCTCTAATCATTTGAAGAAAGAGATCAGACAGAAACATTTTTTTAGAACAATAATAAACATCTTTATTAGTAGACATATGTTGATGCATTCCTGACCGCAGAGTGCCTGATATCGCGGTTCTGCATGGCACTGGTCTACGGTTCTGTTTTTAGGATTAGAGAGTTTGGGAGTCTCCGGACCGGCCTAAGCGTATATTAATAGCATTCCACTACCCCCCCCCCCCCCCCCCCCCCAGCAGGTCTCCACATTCCATGACCTGCGGGCTCCTGGTTACTGCAAGGCACCAATATGGGACATATTTTTAAGAACATTTTTTGAAATGAAATTCTCAAAAACAGTTGATCTGTCACGGCGATATTCCGCGGCCTTGAAACTATTGTAGAAACTCTGCAATTATCATCTTTAAGGTCAGATCCAGAAGCAAGTAGAACGTTTGTTAGCTTCTCATATGAGCAGGATTGATTTTGGATCAGTCGCTACAAGTGTCAAACATTCAGTCCATCGGTTTGAAACATTTGCGCCAAATGAAGATGTTGACTTCTATGTTAGCTTGCTAAAACAAACAAAAAGGAGCACTTAGTGAATATGCAGTCTGCTACATGAGTTTATCAGTGACTGGCTAGCTCATTAGTAGGATTGACCCCCCTTTTTTGGGGGGGGGTGATAAAACAGCCCAGTTTGGATCATTTGCGACCGATGTCATTCATTTGACCCCAGCCGAGTTCTATCTTGTCATGCTTAGCTGCTAAGCGAAGGAGCACAGAGTGAAGATGTCGACTGCTTCCTTGGTATCAGGCGTTGACTGGATAGCTCGTCGGCAGGATTGACCGACAATTTGTGAACAAATGACTTTCTGTGCGCATCATTTAATGCTTCGTGTCCTGCATTCGAGTCTGTTTGAAATGTTTGCGCCAAGTGTAAATGTAGACTTGGCTGTTAGCCTAGCATGCGAGCCGGCTAGCAAAAAAAAGCACAGAGTGAAAACTAGCCTTAGCCCTGTTATTTTTGCAGCACCGTCATGCAGCGACGACGATGCCGGCTGACTTTGAAGTACAGAGGTGGAAAACAGCAGGAGCCATCCCGGCTACCTGCTGCTTCCGAAGAGGGGGGGGGGGGGGGGCTGAAGGAGCTATTTGATGGGGGACAATGGGGGGATTTGGGTGCGCTAAACCGCAGCCGTGGCAACTGAGGCGGAGTGATGGCCATCATGTGGAATTAAAGGGGCAAAAATAACACGGGGAAAGTGAAGGCTGTCCAAAAAAAAATAATAATACCTCAAAACAGCGCTCAAGTTGAGCTGGTCTTGGTATTCGGAGCATTTTGAAGCACAAAAATTAGGAGCGCTACGCGCCTCAGTCGAAGGATTATAATCGGGACACTAACATTTCACACGATATGTGAGCGTTAAGCTAGCAGACTTCCATTTGGATGAAATTTCAGGGCCCGTTTGAACGTTTAAAATGTGCAAGTATGTTTGGTACATGAAGCTTCAAATGGCTAGTGAACATCTTAACAACTTATTTGAGGAACCGTATGCGTGAGTCTTCTTTTCCTTTCCAGAAAGTGATGCTATCATGAGACTCTTCCGGTCCTTGACAGCGACGGTGAGGCAGGTCTGGAACATATCCGCCGGGGGGGAAATGAGTGTGTGGCAGTTTTGAATCTCGGGAGTTGGCACTGACGCGCACGTCAACAGCATGACGATACTATTGGGCAGTACTGAAAACAGGTTTTCCTAGAAACAGATGTGTATTATTGTATTATTATTGGTGTTTCTGTGGTGCGTGGCAGTCGTGGTGCGCGTGTGTGACATTCATTGTGTCTCTTATAGGTTTTTTCAAAGTCTTTTTTTGGACAAGAAAAAAAAAAGGCTTTGCAATGTTTCCCAACGTTCCCTGGGGGAGGTCACCGGAGGTTGATGGCGAGCGCCACTGCCACAATGACGCCCAGCAGTGTGAGGAAGGGCAGCCAGGTCTTCAGGAAGCCCGCGCAGCTGGAAATGGAAAATTCCAAAGCAAGATCAATTTGGTACTCTGAAAATTGGGAGCGAAGTCAGCTCTCGACGCCACGGAAAACGCCGGTCAAATAGTTCCAGTTTGTGCCGTTAAAATGGTTGTTTGCGCTGTTTGATTTCTTGAGAGACTGATGCATTTATTGTCAAGTATCAAAACAAGATGCAAGATAAGAACGGCATCAGTTAAAAGCTTTTCAAGACGTCGCGTGTTCAGTGTGCGTTACCTGACGTGCTTTCCGCGCAGGAGCACCAGGAGGCAGAGCTTGACCATGTTCCACGACGTGCTGTTGTCGTAGCGCATCAGGTTGAGGGCCATCGCCACGTGGGAGTGGCAGTTGTCACAACACAGGTTGTGCTGGGGGAAAAAACAAACAAACGCTGTGCTAGCTTTGCATGAGTCTCCATAATAAGGGTAGCCTAAATCCATTTTTTAATCTCACCCTTTGGATATTTACGTCCATCAATATTTGTTGCTTTAATTTAGCTGTTTTGCCCCTCCCCCCGCCATAGAATATTTAAAAATGTGTTGATCTCATTAAGTAATTGTGTAATTTATTTGCTACAAATAACAAAGAACAATCTACCATCCTGTGCTTGTACTCCTCCGAAGCTTCATGCACGGCAATGTCCCAAGCGCTGGAGCCACTGGCGTAGACTTTGCTTACGTCCATCATCCAGTACCTCCAATGATAAATGATAATATCGTGTAGAATGTGAGTCAAGCCTCATTTATAGAAGCCAAAACATGAGAGAAACTCACTTTGTTGGTTTCCCGAAAGCCATGTTGTCTTCCTGCATGACAAAGGAAACGCTTAGCGTGGCGTACACGCATACATGTACCGGTAATCAAAAGTATCTTGACTTACGGAGACAAAATAAGGTCCAGCAAAATCTCGAATGACTCCAGTGGAAGTGCAGATGCCCATATGCCCAATAAATGGGAACAACCATCTGGCAAGACCAAGAAGACAGTCATATAATTTAAGTGTGTGTGTGTGTATACAGTGTATATATACATGTATATATATATCAGTGTGTGTGTGTGTAGATAGAGAGAATTTCTGGATCAATGCTTTATAGCCATTATTTAATACATTGTGTTATTATGAAGGAAGCAACAATGGACGTTTGGCAGTTAGCTTGCTGAAATGACGGAACTGTCACTTCTTCTAGCTCACATCCGGGTATTTTTTGCCCAAACGAAATAGAGACCCACAACGCAGAGCTGGCTAGCTAACTAGCTTAACTCACGACAACACGGGGATGGGCGTCCACACGATACAATGAGGGAAGCGACCGGCCAGTGGGTTAATCTTTTCCGACGCTATGTGGTAGTTCTTCATGGTTTCCGCCTTCTCAGTTGAATCGGCCATACTAATCTGATTTGGGGGGTGGGTGGGCGTAAAACCAATTTCCCAACAAACACCACGTCCGGCCTACGATTCACCCAAGGGAGACATAAGCAAGGGGCGAGAAGCTTCCGTTTGAACTCAAAGTAAAATACAGAATTGTGTTTGTCGTCAGCGTCAAAGTCAACGTGACATTCGTACATCAATTACATTTGGATCAAGTATTTTTTCGTAAACAAATGTTTGTTATGACCCGGCGGCAAAATATCGTTGCGGTGTTTTATTTAGGTAAAGATTCTTATTTTGAAATAAATCATAAAAACTTGTCGGATTTTTTTCAATGGTTTGAACTCTTCTTTTGTCTTTACCTTTTTATATTTACGGCCTCGAAATGTTTTTCATATATTCAACGTAATTCAGACTTGTTAATACGTGCACATGTTGTCTTCTGTTTCATGGTCAAAATTTACGTACTGTATGTCTGTGTATTATACTGCCCCCTCGTGGACAATGTGCACACGAGCAGGATGAGGACAATTAAAAATTCAAAATGAAATCGTAATGGAGTGTTTCATTTTTTTTAGATTCTATTTTATTGTGTTATAGTCTTAGTTTTAATTAAATACAATACCGTAGAGTGCTATTTTTTATGTTGTTGGCGTTTTTAGGGAGCTGGAACAGTTTAATGGCACTTCTAAAAGAAAGATGATGATTATAGTTGTGAGTGTTTTGAGTTATATTACAGTGGAATTGTTTTGTGTGCTTTTCTACACATTTTTGTCCACTAAATAAAGTATAGAAATAAAAACTAATTATATTTAGGGTGCAATGTATCATTTTTGGCCAGTCGAAGGACTTCACAAGTAGATATTATCGACGTTTTATCCGCCAAATCCAGCACAAACACCATCTCACGATTGATGGAGCTGGAAAGTTGCAAGTGAAGCGTTATCTGCTAACAAAAGGCCAGCCCAAAAACCTCCAAATGGGCCTTGTGCGCTTCATCCTGGCTCCCATTAGAGGTGATAGGCCATATATTGTACACGGAAAGCCAAAACAAAGTGCTCAGCAAAAACAAGAGCAGCGTATTAATAAGAAAAGCCACACCAGTGGCGAGAGGGCTCTGGGAATTCTCCTGGCGAAATGCCGCCTCCACATGATGTGAGTGCAGCCAATTAAAGGCTGGAGATGGACCTCCATGTGTTGTCCTTTTCCCGTGCAGTCAAAGAAAAATGTCAGCCGTCTGCTCGCTTGTGGGTAGGCAACATCTCTTGGGATAGAAAGTGGACAGATCACGGAGAGAAGATATAATCATGCGCTTTACTGTTTGTTTGTGTTTGTTACGCAGAAAAAAACCCCCAGAGAGCATTACTCATCTATGATATTTTAACACTAAAACTAGGACACTAAAACTAGGATTTGGGTTAAATGTCTCTGCATACAGAACAATACAGCTACGTTACAGAAAATATCGGACTGTAGTAAATTTGGCTACTTTCCATTTGTAATAGGTGTGCAGTACTTGAAAGCTGTTGTTTTGAATATTGTTCATCGTTAAGCACTTGAGGTAATGATATCGGTAAGCAGGAAAAGCTTGTACTGTACAACCTTAGCGCTGTCACACCCACTCCTTGCAAGTCTGCAGAATGCCATCCGCGGTTTTCTTTAGAAATGTATCATCGAGAGTCTAGACCAGTGGTTCGTAACCTTTTTAGAGGTACCGAACCCAACCAGTTGATATGCACATTCACTCAACCCTTCATGAGTGAAAAGTAAATATACAGTAAATATTCCCATCCCCGGAATTCTATGAAAAGGAATATCCTTCACCCGTAATAAAAACCTATCCATTACCATTTTGACTACATATTACGTGTTACCGGAACTTGCGTGTTACCGGAAGTTGCGTAAGCGAAAACTGCCACTACCCGTAACCCGGATGGAGGCATAATGCCGCGGGAGTTTAAATAAACGAAACGCCCACTCGATGCGACGGAGAAGACACAACGCTGAGACAAGTTTTCACTTCGCGTTTTTCGATCATCAGATTCTAAACGACGACGTGTAAGTGAGTTTTATTGTCGAGCGTTTTACTGTATTTGTCACTGATTTTAACTTTATTCACTTACGTCCCGTAGAACGCGGCACTAGCTTGAAAGCAGCACCCACTCGACACGACCGAAGAAACGTCTTCGCTTCGCCGTTTTCATTCATCAGATTCGAAACGAAGACGTGTAAGTGACTTTTTTTTGGCGTGCGTTTTACTGTAATTGCGAACGATTTTAACTTTATTCACTTACGTTGTGTAGATCATGGCATCGAAACGTAGAAGAACTGTAATGACTGGAGTGGAGCGAGTGAAATGCATCCGTTTGAGCGAGGCTGGACACAAAGTTAAAAACATCCAGCAGACACTTGGAGTCGGAAAGACGCAAATCTACGAAACTTTAAAAAACAAGGCATCGATTCAACTCCTGATGACAAGCCACCATCCAGCAAGGAAGCAATGCAAATGGCAACAAAAATCCTTCAGTATCCACAAGAATTACCAGATATCGGTGATCAACGGGACAGTTACTTGCAACTAGCAAGAAAACTGTATGACACGCAGGCAAACATTGTCATAAACCAAAGAATGCATCCAACAAAACAATCCAAAATACACATTCCCCCCCCCCAAGACAGACAAAATAAAAAAGAAAAAAAAATAAACATTAAAATACTGTACGTATTTTACTGTTTTGATTTTTTTGGATAGTTTTTATTATATAAACAGTTTTTGGACCGTATATTTTTGTATTTTATTGATTGTGTTGTTACACGTGCATTTTGTCAACATACTTGCAGGTTCATAAAGGACATGTACCATGCTCATTTCCCAAATGAGAAATTTCTGTTATCAGGACAAATTGGACAGAGTAAACACGAGTCCGTACTATATATATTATATATATATATATATATATTTACTGTATGTATATTTTTACAAATTCAAGATATAAAAAAACACATTTATTTAAAACAAAAAAAAGTTTATAAAATGTCAAGGGATAAGTTTACAGTACTTTTTTTTTTTTAAATGAACG
The DNA here is from genome assembly GCF_054856545.1 of Hippocampus guttulatus. Lineage (NCBI taxonomy): Eukaryota > Metazoa > Chordata > Actinopteri > Syngnathiformes > Syngnathidae > Hippocampus > Hippocampus guttulatus. Next base: position 2,409,846 of record NC_141278.1, on the reverse strand, counting down.
ACGTAATATCACGACAATCACAAGTTGACTACTAAGCGAACTAAATTTCCCACAGCACTCATTGGACAAGCAATGTCGATGATCGAGCAATGTCGATCATCTGCAGCCAGCGATGGCCAAGCAGGCGTGTCATAACTAATTAACATGTTGAGTCGCGTGTGTCTTACCCTCCATGACAGAGGCTCCGTCGAACCCCTGAGACCCACTCACCGAACCCCTGGGGTTCAATCGAACCCAGGTTAAGAACCACTGGTCTAGACTCAAGTATGTAAAACAAACCCTTATTAAAGAATGTTTTAAGCTTAATTTGCTTTTTCATTGGCATATGGCTGTTTTTCGAATACTATATTAATTTGCTGATAAATGTTTTTCACTGTCATTTAAAATTTAATTTCTAACAATTAATTTTGTTGAATTTTTAGTGCTTCGAAATTTGGCCCAATTACCTTCGATGACAGTACAATAGATTATACAACATTATTTATATTACACCAAATGAAAATCTGAAATCACGATGCGGTCGTACAAACTGTCAAATCGTCAAAGTTTTACTGTATATTCTCTTCAAAGAGTTTGTCATTATTCTCAACATAGAAACTTTTGCAATAAAACATAACTACAAGTTGAACGTCAACGTCCCCTTTTTCTCCATCGGTGAATACAAATGAGCGATACGCGGGTAAACTGCCCCCACGAGCAATTTTGCTATAATTCCATTTTAAACCCACGCTTTTATTTTGTTGACAATGTTGGCCTTAATTTTTCGCTTCACTTCCGACCAGGAACAAGACACCACCCTCCTCATCTGTTGCATATTTCGCGTGTGGGCTAGGAAGACGACAGAGTCTGGACTGACAGACGCGGGCAAGTTGTTTGCTGGTGAAAAAGGCGGCCGACGCGGTGAGAAAAAGCTCCTTAACATCAGCCAAACATCTCTGGAAACTTTTGTATCTCCATGACAGCAAAAAGTGCGGAAGAACCAACTTTCCCAACTTCTTCGCCGCTCATGTGGGCTTCACGACGTCAGATAAGATAGCTTCGCTTTTCCTTTTTTCAATTCTTATTTTTCACTCTCACACTTACAGAACAACTTGGCAAAGGTATTTTGGCTTAACTTTAGCGACCTTAATAATAGTGTGAATGAAATGATGCATATTGAATGGGCGCCCAGAATTCATCTTCTGTCGTGAGTGGAGGGGGTGGGGACAGTGTGACGTCATTCACAGGTCGGCGATACCCGATGGTGTAAATTCTCCCGTTTTATATTTTTACAAAGTGAACAGAGCGCTACTTGCTTTCATGATTAATTTTGATGATTCGTTGTTTGTACGGATGAATGTATGTGTGTATGCATGCATGGATCGATGTACAGTATGTAGCTGGATAGACAATGCCTCGGCAGCCATGAACATCGCGACACGTTACCGATGTATATCAAGTTTATGAAATCAATTCCCAAACGGTTTTCCGTACTCGTCCGCAGCTTCCCGCCGCCACGACGACCATCGTGATGGAGCGAATCGGGCGGCTCTTCATCAGCCTGCAACAAATCAAACAGTTCCCCCGTCTGCTGTCCTCGGAGGCGTCTCCCTCCTTGCCCGGCACCTTACGTGACACCGAGGTGCCCCACTTCTTCCGCGAGCGCTACGTCCGTGCCGGCTACCGGCCCCTCCACCAGTGTTGGCAGTACTACTTCCTGTCAGCCTTCCGTCGCCACAACGAGACCGTCAACATCTGGACGCACCTGCTCGCCTTCCTGACCCTCCTGGCCAAGATGAGCCACGTGGCCCAGACGGTGGATTTGGCGCGGGACCGGCACGCATGGCCCCTGCTGATCCTCCTCCTGTCTGCGCTCAACTACACGACGTGGAGCGTGGCGGCGCACCTCCTGGGCGGTAAGTCGGAGCTGTGCCACTACGCTTTCTTCTTCCTGGACTACGTGGGTGTGGCGCAGTACCAGTACGGCAGCGCGGCGGTGCACTACTACTATGCGGCCGAGGAAAGCTTTCACCGGCGCGTGGGTGCCATTTTCATGCCCGTGGCGGCGCTTCTCAGCGGGCTCTCCTGTCTGGGCTGCTGCTACGGCAAGTACCGCAACCACACCCTTCCGCCTTGGGTGCGCAAGGTGGGCCAGGTAGCGCCGTCCACCATCGCCTACGTGTGGGACATCAGCCCCGTGGCGCACAGACTCCTCCTCGGCAATGCCGACACCGACCCGGCCTTGCCGTACCACCTGAGCCACATTGCCTTTTTCCTGGGCTGTGCCTTCTTTTTCGCCTTCCCCGTGCTGGAGCGCTGGTGGCCCGGAGGTTGCGACTTCCTGGGTCAGGGCCACCAGCTGTTCCACATTCTGCTTTCCTGCTGCACCATGTGTCAGATCCACGCCTCGCACCTGGATTACAGCGGGCGACGGCAGGTGTACGCGCCGGAGCACGGCGTAGACCGGGCGGCACTCTTTGTCGGCCTCTACGGACTGACGCTGCTCGTCTGCCTGCTCATCGCCGCATTCATGTTGAGGAAGGCCAAACGGCTGCTGGACCTCCAGGCCAAGTCCAAGTGAAACGGGAACGAATGACTACCTCACCGATACGTACAAGTGCTACTGCAAAATATGAGGTACGCCTAACGAGCTCCAATACAAGAGCGCGACACCTTAATTCACGGTCCGGAGCCACTTGCGGCATGTGGACGTTTGTCGTCACCATTTTGTTGAGTCTCGCGCGTCCCACACAATCCTTGTTGTTTGAAATGATATAGCATGCCGTACGTGTAACCTAGCCACCCCCCATGTTTTCAGTGACAACAAAAGTGTTGCGTAACATCCCGAGCCAGCCTAGCGTGTTGTTTCACAAAATACAGCGGAGAGCGCCCCCCCCTCCACTCAGCCCAAAGCGGAGACGAGTGGCTTGTGTTTTGTCCTTTTTCAAGAAGCGGCTTCCATTCTGGGACCTTTTTAAGAAGCTTCCCGAGGCGTGATTGGAAAGAGTACAAGCCTCAATGTGTCCCCTTCAAAACAAAATGACTGACTTCCGAAAATATAAATGAAGACGAATAATCAGGAGTTTTTAGCGGGGCCCTGGCTAATTTCATAAAGCATTTATCTGAATTTGCAATGCATGGACTGTCACCTGCAAAGGATGAGCAGTTTTACTTTCATTACTCACCCAGTCAGCAAAGGCATCTGGCCCGGATTCGGCATGAAGCTGGCACAGCTGGCCTTGAGTCGGCACTGGCATAATGCATGTGGGCCGAACACGGCCCAACAGTGGCAAAGGAGGCACTGGGTTGACTCTGGCAAACCAGATGAGGGCCAGTTGTGGAGTGAAGTATTTGGGCCAGAAATCAATTTACAACTCCGGCCCGTATATGGCCAGCCAATATTGTGCCACCCTTAAATGCAGTTTCAGATTTATTTTTTCAACACACAGCCTTGTTTTACAATTGCACACCGATGCGGAATCGCGATGTTCAATCAGGCCCACAGGATAATTCAAAAATGAAAAAAATGCATAAAAGACACATAATTAATATTTTTAATATGGTGCAATTCATTGAGTATCCGCTAGGGGACACTGTTTTGACCAGAGAAGGAGACGAAAGCAGCCTCAGTCCGTCACTGAAGCAGACCCATGACAGCAGACGCTATCAATAGCACTCTCACATTTACACATTTAATAGCACTCTCCTTAGTTTGTAAGGTGTAGGCAGGTATTACATTTAGATTTTATATGCACGTGTAAATGGTTTAAAACTTCCTTTCTTTATAAATCTTGTTTAATCATAAAGTGCATTACTATATTTTTCAATACCAATTACTTGTTAAAGTTTGTACAAGCGGTGGGATCAGTTGCAATGCATATAAGTGAATGATAAAAGTAAATTGCACATTTGTTGAGGGAAATGTAAGGTGCTTCATGAAATGTTTTGTAAAAGATACGTTCATTAAATTTCAACATTTTCCAAATGTTCTTGTGCTTCTTTATACCAAAACAAAGGAAAGACATATTGTTTTGGTTGTTTATAGCAAAGTATGGTATTATTTTAATGGTCCGGCCCACTTGACATCTACCGAGGCCGTATGTGGCCCACCATGTGAAATGAGTTTGACGCCAGTGATGTATAGTAAGGCGTTTTTAGCCGCAAAAAACAACCATGTACAGAAAGGCGTTTTTAGCCGCAAAAAACAATCATGTACAGAAAGGCGTTTTTAGCCGAAAAAAACAACCATGTGTAGTAAGGCGTTTTTAGCCGAAACCCCCCCCCCCACCATGTATAGTAAGGCGTTTTTCGACCAAAAAAAGACCATGTATAGTAAGGCTTTTTTCTAACGAAAAAAATGACCATGTATAGTAGGGCGTTTTTAGCCCGAAAAAAATGACATAGTATAGTAAGGCGTTTTTTAGCCTGAAAAAACGACATAGTACAATAAGGCATTTTTTAGCCCAAAAAAACCCGACATAGTATAGTAAGGCGTTTTTTAGCCTGAAAAAAATGACCATGTATAGTAAGGCGTTTTTAGCCAGAAAAAACGACCATGTATAGTAAGGCGTTTTTAGCCCAAAAAAACGACCATGTATAGTAAGGCGTTTTCAGCCGAAAAAAACGACCATGTATAGTCAGGCGTTTTTAGCCGAAAAAAACGACATAGTATAGTAAGGCGTTTTTAGCCAGAAAAAACGACCATGTATAGTAAGGCGTTTTTAGCCAGAAAAAACGACCATGTATAGTAAGGCGTTTTCAGCCGAAAAAAACGACCATGTACAGTGAGGCGTTTTTAGCACCCTGGACGGGGTTTGAACCCGCGCTGCCTGGACGGCAAGCCAGCATTTATACCTCTACACCACCAGTGACTGTGAACTGCTTTGCACGATAGGCATATTTGACATGCACTTTGGAGGGTTTGCAGGAAAAAGTAACTGTTTGCTGTTGTTTTTCTCACGTCACTGAGCTGGGTTTGAACTGGAGTTGCCTGGACGGAACACCGGCGTTTATTCCACTACACCACCAGTGACTGTGATTTGCTTTGCACAATAGGCACATTTGACATGCACTTTGGAGGGTTTGCAGGAAAAAGTAACTGTTTGCTGTTGTTTTGCTCACGTCACTGAGCTGGGTTTGAACTGGAGTTGCCTGCACGGAACGCCGGCGTCTATTCCACTACACCACCAGCGACTGTGATCTGGTGTGCACGACAGGCATATTTGACATGCACTTTGGAGTTTTTTTTTTTTATTCTTTTAGCCGAAAAAAAAGACCATGTATCGTAAGGCCTTTTTAGCCCAAAAAAACAACCCATGTAGGCTAAAAACGCCTGACTATACATGGTAGTTTTTTTCGGCTAAAAAATGCCTTACTATACTATGTCGTTTTTTTCGGGCGAAAAACGCCTTACTATACTATGTCGTTTTTTTTGGGCGAAAAAACTCCTTACTATACTATGTCGTTTTTTTCGGGCTAAAAAACGCCTTACTATACTATGTCGTTTTTTCGTGCGAAAAACGCCTTACTATACTATGTTGTTTTAATGGGCGAAAAAACGCCTTACTATACTATGTCGTTTTTTTCAGGCTAAAAAACGCCTTACTATACTATGTCGTTTTTTTTGGGTGAAAAACGCCTTACTTTACTGTCGTTTTTTTCGGGCTAAAAAACGCCTTACTATACTATGTCGTTTTTTTCGGGCTAAAAAACGCCTTACTGTACTGTCGTTTTTTTCGGGCGAAAAAACGCCTTACTATACTATGTCGTTTTAATGGGCGAAAAAACGCCTTACTATACTATGTCGTTTTTTTTCGGGCTAAAAAACGCCTTACTATACTATGTCGTTTTAATGGGCGAAAAAACGCCTTACTATATATACTATGTCATTTTTTCGGGCTAAAAACGGCTTTCTATACTATGTTGTTTTTTTCGGGCTAAAAAAACCCTTATTATACTGTCTTTTTTTTGGGGTGAAAAAACGCCTTACTATACTATGTCGTTTTTTTCGGGCTAAAAAATGCCTTACTACACAATGTCGTTTTTTTGGGGCGAAAAAATGCCTTACTATACTATGTCGTTTTTTTCGGGCGAAAATCGCCTTACTATACTATGTCGTTTTTTCGGGCGAAAATCGCCTTACTATACTATGTCGTTTTTTCGGGCAAAAAACGCCTTACTATACTATGTTGTTTTTTCGGGCGAAAATCGCCTTACTATACTGTCATTTTTTCGGGCTAAAAACGCCTTACTATACTATGTTGGTTTTTTTCAGGCTAAAAAACGCCTTATTATACTATGTCGTTTTTTTCGGGCTAAAAAACGCCTTACCATACTATGTCGTTTTTTTCGGGCGAAAATCGCCTTACTATAATATGTCATTTTTTCGGGCTAAAAACGCCTTACTATACTATGTCGTTTTTTTTTCAGGCTAAAAAACGCCTTATTATACTATGTCGTTTTTTTCGGGCGAAAATCGCCTTACTATAATATGTCATTTTTTCGGGCTAAAAACGCCTTACTATACTATGTCGTTTTTTTTCAGGCTAAAAAACGCCTTATTATACTATGTCATTTTTTTCGGGCTAAAAAACGCCTTACTATATATACTATGTCGTTTTTTTCGGGCGAAAAACGCCTTACTAGACTATGTCGTTTTTTTCGGGCTAAAAAACGCCTTACTATACTATGTCGTTTTTTTGGCGAAAAACGCCTTACTATACTATGTCTTTTTTTTCGGGCTAAAAAACGCCTTACTATACGATGTCGTTTTTTTCGGGCTAAAAAACGCCTTACTATATACTGTCGTTTTTCTCGGGCGAAAAACGCCCTACTTTACTATGTCGTTTTTTTCGGGCTAAAAAACGCCTTACTATACTATGTCGTTTTTTTAGGGCGAAAAACGCCTTTCTATACTATGTCGTTTTTTTCGGGCTAAAAAACGCCTTACTGTACTGTCGTTTTTTTCGGGCGAAAAAACGCCTTACTATACTATGTCGTTTTAATGGGCGAAAAAACGCCTTACTATATATACTATGTCATTTTTTCGGGGCGAAAAACGCCTTACTATACTCTGTCATTTTTTCGGGCTAAAAACGCCTTTCTATACTATGTCGTTTTTTTCGGGCTAAAAAACCCCTTATTATACTGTCTTTTTTTTTGGCGTGAAAAAAACCCTTACTATACAATGTCGTTTTTTTCGGGCGAAAAACGCCTTACTATACTATGTCGTTTTTTCGGGCGAAAAACGCCTTACTCTACTATGTCGTTTTTTTCGGGCTAAAAAACGCCTTACTATACTATGTCGTTTTTTTCGGTCGTTTTTTCGGCTATAAGCGCCTTACTATACATGGTCGTTTTTTCCGGCTAAAAACGCCTTACTATACATGGTCGTTTTTTGGGCTAAAAAAACCTTACTATACATGGTCGTTTTTTTCGGCTAAAAACGCCTTACTATACATGGTCGTTTTTTTCTGTCGTTTTTCGAGTCAACAGAGTACGGTGAGCCACTGTATCAAATGCCCTTGGCGATACGTGCCCCGCCCCAATTAAACTTGAGACTTAATGACGCTGAAAACATTACCAAGCATTCAACACGCCACGCTGCACTGCACAGCTGAGCCCGGATGACTGTAACGTACTAATTGGGCATTACCCCTCAGCATCATGTGTCCATAAAGCTGATGATTATGGTTCCACACCAAACCCACAAGGTGTTTTGGGAAATGCTGGAGGAGCTAAAATCAAATACGGTCTTTTTCCTTTATTATAGGGCAGATATACAGTATATTTGCCCTATAATATATCTATAGCTGGCCTGGAAACGCCTCGGGATCCGCCAGGAAGAGCTAAGAAGTGGCTGGGGAGAGGGAAGTCTGGGCTTCTCTCCTAAAGCTGCTGCCCCCGCGACCCGACCCCGGATAAGCGGTGGAAAATGGATGGATGGATGGATATATTACACTTAATTGAACGGTGTACATTGAAACGGAAACATTTATTTTGTGAATGTAAATACTTTGTTTTTCTTCTTTCTACCCACAATCTTGCTGCTGTAGACTGTAAATTTCCCCAGTGTGGGACACATAAAGGATATCTTATAAAGTTGTTGTTGTTGGGGGGTTTTTTTTGTATTTTTTGAATGGGTTGTGTGCCTGAAATAAAATTCATATTCTAATTATTTGCACAACTTCATTAGCTTTATATATATATATATATATATATATATATATATATATATATATATATATATATAAATTTAACCCGTTAAAGATGCAATTATTTAATACATTCTATTTATTATGATTCATTGCAATAACTAAATTCATCGTGTGACTCATTATTAATGATGTAGTTCCAAATGTTTGTCATTTTGATATAAAATTTCTAATTTAAATCCCCTCTATTTTGCCTATATGCTACATTTAAAGCTACAATTCTCCACTTGATTGTTTAACTTCAAAATAAAAAGGAGAGTGCAGTAGACCGCCCACCTTGTTTTATTTTGAAAGTTTCACATTACTTCTGCAGCGGGCTTTCTCTCATGTAGCTTGACGCGATCACGCGAGGCCACCGCTTGGCGAGAAGAACTGCCGAAAAGGGAGGAAGAAGAACACGAAGGGCCCAAAAAATGGGGATTAAACTGTACTACACGACTGTAACTGCCTCACGGACGGTGAGTGGCTTAACTGAGCGTCGCTAAACTCCAGCCCCCCCCGGTAAACTAACAGCGGCGAAGGCTCGCAGCAGACACACCCAGCCTCATTTTGCTAGCTTCCTTCTGGCGGGCCCGCGGACGACAACGTTATAACCTTTTAGACATTAAACTTATTCTTTACAACAAAAAAAAAACTGTACAAATGTTGTAGACGGGGTTAAAACCTCTACGGGCCTTTTCCCAGAAGAAGAAAAGAGGCCAACAACCTCGAGCGAGTCCCCCTCCCCGCAAAGAGCCACCCAATTGTGCATTTCTTTTAAATGCCATGATATAAATGTATAATTGATTTAAATAAATGCAAATGTTTATATTTGTATTGCATTGGGGAAATGCGTACTTTTGTATTCGTAACATTACACGAGGTAGGCCCAAAGCAGACCGTATTGCCATTTGCTATTCACGGAGTCAGCACTAAATACTTGTTGATGACTTGACCACCATTTCTCCACCATAATGGCAGTTGAGATATGGAGTGTAAAGAGTCGATAAGCGGCAGAATGAAAAACAAATGCATCGACTTCCAACGTGGGAGTGGGTGCTGTGATGAGAAAACGATCTCTTCATCATTTTTATTCTGTGGAACCAAAATGCAAAGTTTAAAACACACACACACACAAAAAAAAATGTGTTTGAACTCACTTTTTTGCAGGTCAAGTCCCAGCAGGCAGAAGTGATGCGCATCCTGGACAGCAAAAACATCCAGTACAAGCTGGTGGACATCTCGGTTGGTGGCGAGCTGCGCGACGAGATGCGCAGCAAAGCGGGGAACCCCACGGCTGTCCCGCCGCAACTCTTTAACGAGGACCAGTACTGCGGGGTGAGAAGTTCACCTATGCTGTGGAAGTGTATTTTCCCGATAGGAAATCATGCGACATGAATTCAGGCACCAGGCTAAAAGTTTAAATTCACCCCTAAACATTCTTAACTTTTAAAATAGTCCAAAGTGATAGTCACCACAATCGAGTAAAACCTAAATAAAGCTACACACTACACATCCTTTGAAGACAAACGTGTAACAAGAGAGCGAGCATTAAAAAAAAAAATGTATATATACACACACACACATAATAGAAGCAGGAAAAATTTGAACAAAGTTGGTGCAAACAAGTTCGGTGGTTTTCGCAGTTTCGTGCTAGTCATTCATATTTGCACCCCCCCCCCCCTGCAGGATTACGAAATGTTTTCCGAGGCGGTGGAGGCGGACACGGTGGATCAGTTCCTGAAACTGGCATGAGTCATAACCTTCCATCCCCATCACCCGTCAATCACACTGAAGCCCCTCATTGACACCGACTTTGATTGGATGCCATAACGACGAATGCCAAATACCCTCACGTCCCTCTTTTGCTTCAGCATCGTGTCGGCCAAGCTTGTCTTAAAATGATTTCGCAAATCGCTGTCATCACTCAGTCTTAATGACGTGGTCTTGGACTTAGAACCTTCACCGTCCTATGTTCCCATGGTGCGTTGAATGCAAACATGCTAGACCAAATTATTTAAAAAAGATATATATTTTTTTCCACTGGGATCATTGACAGCAATTTTAGGTCCCAGCTCCCATCTTGAGGAAACTCTGACATTGATTTATATGGAAGTCTTCATATTCTGTTTACTGCAGAAGCTGTTAGTGTTTAGAGTTTTTGCTTGTTTACGCAGGATTTTGTTCAAATGAGGAATCTGACTGTATACAGTGTCAGCTCTTAAGTCCAAACAAAATGGCTTCCAAATGGATTGAATCGACTCACTTGGGTAAATAAGACCAAATTACAGAAAATCGACCCCCACACCCCAATTTTGAAGACGCCCGATGCTTTGCTCTTTGTTTCAGTAACTACCATTCCTGTCATTACGCGTTCTCCAAATTGTAGCACTTTTGCTGTGTGTGGGGGGAGGGGGGGTACCACTTTTGAGTTTTCCTCTGGACTAGAAATAACGACTGCATTAAACGATGCGCCCACCAAGTATTCTAAGCATCTTAGCTGTTAGCTTGTCTGTCAAGACAGGCCACAAATGTGAAAACCAAAATGCATTTCTCTGGTCAGAACATTTGAGAATATCCGCAGGTGTTTGTAATTCCCTTCCTCTCTTTCCTAGTTCCATTTGAAATGTTGTATTGTTGACTGAAAAGGACCAAAAAGACAGCACTTGTAGTGTTCGACCATGTAGCCGGTCCTGGCCGTGACCGTTAGGACCCTACGCACTGAATTATTGACACGGAACGAGGCTGGCGCGTCTCACTGGACCTGTCACTTCGCCGGAAAATATGAAGGGATCATTTCTTTTTGCCTGAATCTGTGTATTGACATTCGGATTCGAGATAAAGGCATTTACCTCACGGCGGGTACATTTCAACACCATTCAAGGGCATGCAATTTAGATTTGGGCGCAACGACGGGCCTGTATTGTTTGCGCACTTGTTTTTGTAACTCCGCGCGGATGGACGTGGAAGTGTCCATTATGTTCCAGTCGCATTCCTTGTCTAAGCTCTTTGCTTTGTGTTTGGAACAATTCCCCTTGGCCAAAATGAGAACAAGTAGAAGAGTAGAGAATAAAAAGCTGTTTATCTTCCAAGAAGATTGTAATATGTCATGTACGGGTTGCAAAACGAAAAATAAAGTGTTGAATCAAATGGTTTCAACGTGTGTGTGTGTGTGTATATATGTGTTTCTTTTGTTTGTTCAGTCCGGGAAGAAGTTAGTTATCTATGTTCAATTTTTGTCATGTTATATGTTCGAGCCAAGTACATGAGGTTGACAAACCCTCGACTCTGCCATCTGCGCCAGCAGAGACCTGAAAGTCAACACTAGTGATGGTTCATTTGCATCGGCTCAGTGAAAAGAGCCGGCTCTTTTTGGCTCTCAAACTGCTCTTTTATCTTTAGCTTTTCTTTTAAATATTTATGCCAAATTTAGCATTTACACTTGATGCTTTACTCAGCATTAACATGCTGAGTAAAATAGTGAGTATTAACTGCAACAGCAGCAGTGAACAAAACAAACATAAGCTACTCCTTGCTTTATTTTAAATTTGCAGTCACAAAAACTAAACGCTTCAACTTGGACGGGCTGATCCGGCTCCTTCTCTCAGTAATTATTTGTCCAGTCTTTGAGAAACACCATCCTGACGGGACAGATGTTGCTACAATGCACAAGCTACTCTCCATTACTTTGACCAAACGGGGGGTAGACGGAAGCTCGGTATTTCCACCAGCTCAGTGGATCAGCTGCCCTTGAAATCTGTGGTTCTTCAAGATATGCCTTAATTTAGTGTCTAGTCTGTCTGCGGCTATGCAGACGCGACGGAGCATGTGCTGAGCGTGCACTCTCTACCGAGCCCCTCGCCTTTCTCTTCTGGTCTCCCTCTCTGAGCACGGCAGCTGAGCCACTGCCAAACCTTGCTTCAGACACGTGAAAAAGAGAGAGCGACATAGAGAAGGAGAGAGAGAGCGCGAGAGAGAGAAGGAAAGAGTTCACTAGTCAACACCATCCCTTCTCCATGTATCTTCAAGAATGGGATGTCGGTCGCCTTGAAAGAGCTGTCTTGGTGTGATTCCTTTATGTCAATTAAAAAATATATATATCAGAAACCGTCATGTCCAACTACTTGACTAATTTCCAATAATGCAAATTACACAAATGCAATTCAATTAACTTGGACATGCATTAGCGAACTTAACATTGTGGTCCGTGGTCGAAAGTGGATGGCCCGAGTTCAGAAAGAGACACGCACATGGGGACAAGATAATGCAAACGAGGTCGACATTTTATTTTTAAGAGCATATTTTACAAATTGGCTTCTTGTCAAAAACACAAAAAATCCAAAGTTTCAATTTATTGGTTGGAATTAGCCCCCCCCTCCCCCATCAAAACGTTTACGTGGATGCGATTAGGGAACACTATCGGCCATTTCAATCTGTTTTTTAAACATTTGTGACCCAACAATTAAGAACAAGTAATAACAACACATAATCATGACATGAAAAAATATTTAACAACTGCATGTCAAAGATTGAGGAAAGTGGCGAACGCAATAATAAAACAAATGGGGAAGGGGTCCTAGGGTCGGGAAAAGTCCAAGTAGAAAACAAGTCTTTATGGCAGGATGGCGTTTGAAACAGAACTTTCTTTTTGTCAAGCAATATGTGCGACTGAAACCCAGCGGGTAATAAAATAGAATAAAAACAAACAAAAAACATTAGAGGTACATTCAAAGCTTTGGCTATTAATGGAGAAAAAAAATTAAGCCCATATTCACACTGCCAGCCAATTCTCATTTTTTTTGCCTTGATGTAACTTTTTTTTTCATGGATTGTGAAGAGTATTTTTTCCTCCCAAATGCAACCATTTTTGTATATGGATAAAAATTCAATGCGACGACTGTCTGGATCGCCAGGTGGCACTCAATCAGCATCAACGTCATCAAAGGTAAGCTATGTGTTGCGCGGGGGCCGGCGTTACAGGCTAGGAATGAACTACCCCCGATCAAGACTGTCAGTCTTACTCTTATAGTTGTCTTGAATTGAATCCCCCTTGAAACAAAGCTTCAAGTGAACATTGCTGGCGACAGTTATTGAGGCGCGCAGATTTTCATCGATGCTGCACAGCATTCTTGAGCTGACGTCTCCATCAAAAGACAAAATGGTTTTGCCATATTTTGAGTGCATGAGTGCCACGTCACAGATGCATTCCGTTCACATTAGAAGTTGCATTTGTTTTTGTAACGTCTGACAACGACATCAAATTAGTTTGGAGGGGGATCAAAATTGGGCCCTGCAGTGTGAACGTAGATTAAGACGGCCATAAAATGGACTACCGGGCATTACATCATGTTTTCCACCAGACTAGAAATTGATGGAGGAAAAAAAAGCACAAAAACATTAACAGTACAATTTTTTTTTTTTTAAATGGGGAATTCAATAAAATACACCGTTGGTGAAGTATTATATAGTAGGTGTGTTCGCGGGGAGCTGAATATCACAAATATTTTCCCCAAGTGTGAACACCAACCTTTTACAGTCATCTGAGGGTTAAAATCAAAACGTGTGCTGGTGGGGAGAATACATTTTACGGCTTAAAAAACAAACAAACAAAGTTTTAAAACTCACTGCTTACAAATGAGTTAGTGTGGATTTCTGGGTGTTAAAAAAAGGCAGAGATTACAAAGACTTCAATGCGTATATATATATTTTTTTTGTCACCATTGTATTTGCTCCTGATCGCCACGGAGACAAAGCGCCTGAATCGAGTGGTGTCACTCCAAAAACTAAAATCTTCTGTGAGGACTAAAGAGGGGCAATCAAAAGTCATGACAAAAGAAACCAACAAAAAACAAAGAAAAAGTAAAAGTCGAAGAGTTTCTAGTAGGACTTGATGAAAAAGAAAAGGATTAGTCTGTAGTAGGATATCTAACTGAACAGACTGCAATATTGCCTACAAGTGAAGCACCTTGATGGATTGTTCATCAAGCGCGCCAGTTGGAAACTTACGATGTCACTGCGAGGGATTGCCCCCCCTCCTCGGAGGCGGCGCGTTCTTCCCCTTGCCGAGCGGGGGCGCTGTCCTCACACACTTTCGCCTCCTGTTCCTTGGGCTCCTCTGCTGCGTTGCTGGAATGGTTCCAGGGACTGTCATCCAGCGGAGCCTCGCTTTGGACTTTCTTGTCGCTCGAGTTCTTGGGGCGCCCCCTTTTGCGCGGCGTGCCATCCTCACCCGTTGTCAACCGAGGGCGTCCCGGGGGGAGCGGTGAGGCGGGATTGCGCAGGTGGGCACCTCGTTTGGATTCAGACTTGCGCGGCCGACCCGGCGTGCGGCGGGGGGGCGCCGGAGCCCCCTCCGGAGGATCTACCAGAGGATACTTCCTGGGCCTCCCGAGGGGCTTCCACACTCTGGGTTTAGCAGGTTCGCCGCGAGAGGCGGAGGGGTGCTTCCTGGGTCGGCCTCTTTTGCGCGGGGGTCCGTCGTAGGAGGCGCCAGGACGTTTTGCAGCGTCCGACTTGCGCGGACGACCTCTACCTCGACGACCGGCCGGGGATGCCCCTGCGGCCCCGGGAATAGGATGCTTCCTGGGCCTCCCAAGGGGCTTCCACACTCTGTTTTGGGAGCCTTCCGACGACGGCAGAGGGTATTTCCTGGGGCGGCCCCTTCTAGAAGGTACTTTCTTGGGTCTTCCGCGCTTCCCGGTTTTTCTGGGGAGACGCATGACCAGCCTGGAGGGCGGGATCTGCTTTCTGCGGGGACGTCCCGCTTGGAAGATCGCCAAAGACATAGCAGGCTTCTTGTTGACGGAGCCTTTGGGTCGGCCCCTCCCTCTTTTGGGGCCATCGCTAGCAGGCGCCGAGCGCTGCTCGGCGCTACTTTTTCTCGGACGTCCTCTGCCCCGCGGGGCGGCGACCCCGTTGGGCGAGTTGTCATCGCCACCTAGCTCAACGCGAGGCACCATTTTGGCCGAGCCATGGGTTCGACCCGCTTCGTCACTGTCTTCTTCGCTCGTGACATTCTCGGCCTTGCGCTTGCCGGATCCTTTGGGGCGCCCTCTTCCTCGTTTGGGCGTGTCTGAGCCATTGTCATCGGGCACCTTTTCGGCCAAAGGCTTGCTCCCGGAGCCCTTTGGCCGGCCCCTCTTCTTGGGCACGTAATCTTTACCACTGCTTATGTTGTCGAAGCCCAGTGCAGGGCTGCTGTTGGCGATGCCGGAAACAATCTCCATGAGGTTGACGTCGGGAACGGTGATCTGGAGCTTCTTGGAACCTTTCGGTCTTCCCCTGCCCCTTTTCACGAAAACACTGGCAGAAATGTCCTCGCTGGACTCCTGTTGGTTCGGAACTTTGCCTTGCTCTTCAACCACTGTCTGCTCTTCCATGCCGTATGCACAGACTGTTAAATTGCCATCTGTGAAATATAACGTCAAATGTTGGCATCTCTTGATGATTACGGTGAAGCAATTCGAATTACGGAACCCGATCATGAATAATCATCAACGCCCTCTAAAGAGGTTTATGTATGTATGTATGTATGTATACACACACAAACACTTTCAATTTATCTGTAAAGAAAACCGTATACATTATTTCTGTGTAAAGTGGTGCCAGTTCATGCTTGAGGGGGAACTTGGTATCAAGTGGAATAACTTTAAAAAGCTTTTTTTTTTTAATTTACAAAAATCTTGTAAATTAATGTATGGCTCCCAGCCCTCTTCTATGCCAACGAATGGCAGAGTACATCCTGAATGGCGCTGCCCTCTGCAGGCCATTATGTATTATTTCATATTTCAAATAGTTCATCAGTAATATTTAAGAGATTTTTTTAATCGCATCGTGCAAATGATTAATTTAAAAATTAAAACACTAATCATATCTTAATTTCACATAGTACATAGATGTCTATGTACTATGTGAAAGCAATTACTAACTGTAACCCTTCGTAAAATTCATTTTTTTCCAGAAAGTACAATTTTGGCAAACTAAATAATCCTTACCAAAATAACATTGATTTTAAAAAACACGACCACAGCGCAAGAAAATCTGCACCCTCGTCAAATATTTAAATAAAGGAATTTAGGGGCATAACAAACATAATATATAGTTAAATATAGAAACACTATTTTTAACAGAACGGGCTTCGTCATTTAAATGTTTTGTTTTCACTCTTATAACCATTTTCCAGCCACGAAAATTGCACAATCTCTGTCTTATTAATATAATAAACTGCCTTAAAAAGCTAAAATATTGGGAGAAAAAAAACCCACAAGTGTAAAATACGAAAAATTAAGCAAAGAGGTCCGTTTTACTAAATTTGCTCGCGTCGTCCTTTCTAGGAGGGTGTGTTTATCAGGGACCGGCTAATTCCTGGATATTCCTCTTAAAATGGCGGGAAGGCGAAGCAACATTCAAGTGGTACCCCAAACACCGATTATCCTTCACAATAATCCACCGCGTGCCATATAAAATCCATTTTCGCCGCGCTGTTGGAATAATAAACACACGAAACGAAAAAAATCGCCAGAATCAGAGCCCTTTTTCGCTGAGAAACCCGGCCATGCCGGTCTATCATATTACAACAAACAATCACTATGATTTTATGGAACGGATTGTTTTCCAGGTGATAGCTCGTTTCAAAATCGTCCGCGGCGAGGAGAATTGTGGTGAAGCTAGCAAACGTCGCCGTTTAAAATAGCCCATTCGACCCACTGTCGATCGTCTTACCTTTAAATTGTCCTGAAGATGACTTTCAATTGATTTTGCACAAAATCTCACATGAAAATGTCTTCGAGGGAACCCCCCAAAATGCGCCAAATATTGTCGCTGTGACGGCGGTAATAAATTTGCTATCGCTTCCGGCAGTGCATCCATTATAATTGATCCGGGTAGGAAGGAAAGGGTGCGTCATTTCGTTCCTACATCTTTTTCTTTTTTTTCTTTTTTTAATTTAAACGAAAACCAACGTACAATAACAGTTCTGGGTCATGAATTAGAATAACGATTCCAAAGTTGTTTTATAAATGGAATAATGTAATATTCCTAAAGAAAAACTTAATGGTAAAAAAAGACTGGCGACAATAGAACAAAATCCGACGTGTTTTTTCTCCCTCCGTATATGCATACACACACGTATACACACATGCACACGCACACACAAGCATACGTGGGTACAGATCTTTTTTAAAAATTATTTATTTTAACATCTGCGTAGACTCTCAGTCATCCAGGTCGCCTAAGGTAGAATTGCATAAAACAAATTCAAGAGTTTAGTATTTATTCTTGTTTTCTGAAAATCTTCCAGTATGACTCAGGTAACGACTGTATGTTATCAGTCTAATGATGTGGGCAATGGATGTCCAGAGCAGCCGCATCTGCATCATTCGAAGGACAATGCCAGACATATTCAAATGGAGGTGCTCAAATGTGGCTGCGGGAAAATGAAACACACACACCAGGAGAAGGACTGGTCTGATGACCCCCCCCCCCCCCAACGATCCCTCCATCCCTCCGCGTGCCATGGTAACCGGACACAGCGCTCCCAATGCAGCCGGTTAATGTTCTTTTTCAGCCAGCCAGAGAACGCTCTGGGTACTAATGTATTTCAGTCTGACTTGGGATGCGCAAATGCACTGGCCGCATATCGCATATGTTTGTCTGCCATCACAAAAAAACAAAACAAAAGAAATCTACTTGTGTCCCTAAAAGTAAGTGATAGAGAAAATGGATGCAGTGTGTCATTTTAATTTCTCTGTCTCAGCCATGATCATGTGGAAAAAAAGGTAAAATGTGCATCCAATATATTTTATTTTGGACCCGGATTATAAATCATTCTCATTTTAAAATTTTTATATGGCATTATGTGTTCTTTGTTCATCCCAGAACTACTGGTAGCTATAAAACACCAGTGGGTTTCAGCCATGCTCCCCTCGTTCCCTCTCCATTTGGTATTCTCAAAAGAGTGAGTAGTTTTACTTGAATTTAGTTTTATCTTAGGTTCACAAAATTGGACAATCCCTGTTTAAGTGTGACTTTAAAACACAACTGTGAATGTAAATAAATGCCTTTACATGATTTTGATGCGGCAAAATTGCTATAAAATGTGAAGGATTTGGGAGTGGACCACCATTAATGTCATAGATGGTGTTCCGCAATGACAAGGATGAAAATCAACAGTAGGCTTGCATGAAGTGGCCATCCGAGTGGAAACCTTGGCGTCGGTGTCGCTGAGCTCAATCAACAGGCGAGACGTTTCAAGACCGGTGCTTCGCTTTATTTGCAGGTTTGAATAATCAGACACTCCGTGCGGTCATTTAACAGCACGAAAAGGAATCACACACGCACGCAAATACTAACAAAAATGAGAGTGGAGCATACGACTGAAGTTACCTCATTCCGCTTGCCTGGGGTGCAAATCTACGATTCAATATCAGCTTGTACCTTCTTCCTGGAGTTAACGTGAAGATGGAAACAAGAATGACGGAACTAGAAACACAAACACATGAGTGAAAGCGAAGACTGTTTACTTTTCATACTTAATGGATATAGTCTGAAGATAAAGGACTTTGGTTTCTTTGCTTTATGGCCGACAGCTCCTGTTGAGGAATTTTTGCTTGACCTGAGATGACTTTAAGCTTTGTCATGTTGAAGAGAGTGACATGTCATTGACACCACAATATTTCATGTTGGAAGCGCAAGGCCAACCTAACAGCTAATGCCCCCTCATGGACATCCACGCCATCTCTCCCGGTCCTTTTCGGAAATGTATTTGGCCATTTTAGATGCACTTTTTTTTTTTTTTTTTTTTTTTGCGTGCGTCTTTGTTCCCAAGGACCTCACCTGTGAGCGTTCACATCATCACAGGTTAAGGGTCTCAGGGACAAGGAAGCACACTGTGGCTCTGGAGAAGAGTGAGGTGCCGGGTGCCATAGATTGGAAGAAAATCGCTCAGACAGAAAAGTCGCTGCCGCAGTCCACCATTTTGTGTCGCCAACTGCAACAAGAGACATACAAGTTAGGGCCAGTGTTGAATAGGTGCTTATCCCCCCCCCCCCCCAGCCCCCAGCTTGATCTCGTGTCGGTCGAACGTACGTGACGGGCCCGTTGCGAGCACGCTGCCATGATTCACTCGGAGCTCCGTCTTCCATTCTTTGTCTCTCTCTGGCCCAATTTTACGAGCCCCTGTGCTGCTCTCTCACACGCGCACCACGGAACCACTGCAGCCACAATTTGAAATAGCGCATATCCAAAGCACCCATAAAAATGTCCCAAAAGAAAGACCGCAACGCGAAACGGTGGCGCAATGAAACGGTCAAGTCATACACTTTAAAGCCCGTCATTTGTCAACTACACGCGACAGACATGACCAGCGATTGATCCGTCTCCCGCCTCGGAGAGGAGGCGAGGGGGTGGGGGGGGGGGACAAAAAAACAAAACAACGCATCAATTAATCCGCTGATTGGTCAAATGAGATCTATGCCCTGTGTCTTTTTTGTTGTTGTTGTCGTTGTCTTGCCCGCTTGCCTTCTGACAAGTCACACTGGCGAGTCGGAGGCAAGGTAGCAGACACAAAAGCGCCCGCGCGACACGCCACTATCTGCTACAACACCGTGTCCGCCCTCCATCTACGAGCACCCCCTTTCATAAATCTGTGTCAGCTACCATGCACACACACATGCGGAGATACTTATGCAAGCATGCAGCATCACCATCTCCGGCTCTTTCTTCTCTTCTTCCGTCCCCGCCTCCCTCTGCTCCATCTCAGCCCTTCCTCTCATTTTCATCCTCCCTCCCCCCCCTCTCTCACTCACTCTCTCTCTTTTCCCCCTCTCTCTCCTCCGCGGTAACCCCTTTCCTTTTTTTTTTTTTTTTGCAGGCGTGACGTCCTGTCTCGTCCCCGTCTTGCAGTCTGCTCTGCCTTGAAACAAAAGACGAGCAGGTGTCCGATTGTAGTTTTTGGTATTGCGGCGGCGTTAGGGCGGCAAGACACTCAGACCACTTCCATGTTTCATGCCTCCAAACTGCACAATCACGCCAATAAGATTATTATTTTTTTGACCGCATCGTGACTCCGTGTCAACGGCAACACCTGCATAAGCCAAACGATTTTCCGCGTAGTAATAGAAACGGAAAGCGTACATTTAAGCCATATGCCCCTTGGGTGGGTTTTGCATGAAAGAAGCGTTCTCTCACGGTCCTGATGCGACCATTTTGCTGGACCTTGATGTGAAAGATGCTTACCTCACATGAGAGAGAGATAAATAGAAACCTCTTTTTCACAGCCTGAAAAGTATTTAATTCGATTTTTGTTTTGTTTTTTCTAGAGGGAATGGTGAGGCCCGTTTGAGGGGGTCATATCAAAGCCGTAACGGGAGAAGGAAAGCCATGTTCGGGAATGAGGGAAAAGCGGAACAGGTGAGGTCGGACCTGCCCCGACCACAAAACCCCCAAAAAGCCAGCAATTTTCTGCCTTATAACCCGACTCCACCGCACCCATTCCGTGTCTCAGTGATTTACGTCAAATTCCAAAGAAAGTGTGTTTGTTTTTTAAAAAACGGTAGGCAATAAGGGGGAGAAAAAAAATATGGCTCGGTCGGTCTGTCTGTTGTCAAAAAAAGAACATTACTAACGTAGAGTTGTTCAGCAACATCCGTGACTTAGAAGCACATCTCAGGCCAAATGACTGGCGCTGCCTCCCCCCCTCCCCCGCTTCCTTTTTTGTCATAAGCAATACAAGGTCAAAATGATTTTGCCCATGTTGTCATGCTTCTTGGTGGGATTTAAAGTCGCTCGTCACTTGATAGAAAAATGGTCGCGAGAGGGGTCGGAAAAGTTTCTTCATAAAGTGACAAAACTGCTGACTTGGCAACACACTAAGTGCGCTTTTGCGAACGAGCTCCTCTCAATGCTACCCATTGCTTCCTCGTGATACCAGGAAATAAGACCACGTCACACCGCTCCTAAAAATCTCTTCATTCGATTCCAGTGAGTCAAAGAAAAGATTTGAAACATGACTGCTGATCGACAAAGCTGTGAATGGCCTCGGATGAGACTTGCGGACGCCTTAGGTCCGGAACAAGTCCAGAGGTGCAGGCTTTGAGTGTTTCCTGAAACAAACAAAACTTTGACTTGATCAGTTATGCGGTTCGCATGACACGGTTTGGTTTCATCTTTTTCATTAATCCTGCTTTTACTTGGTCGTACATTTCGTGTAATCTTGTTTTGAATCATTTTTATTTGAGTCTGTGAAGCACGATCTATTTGCTTTGTGAATGAATGGTGCTATACAAAGACAGTGGCCTTGCCTCTGTTAGTACGGCAGCGCCAGTCGGCGAGGAGGTCATGTGAGGTGGAAGCTGCAAAAACGAATTTAAAAAAATTAAATAAAACATGCAGTCAATAGATCATCCCGAGCAATCAACTTAAATTAATCGATCATGGATTAATCACCCGAGCCTCCCAGATTTAACTTCTAGCTCTGATGCGGCAATTTTATGTGAAAGATGCTCAAAGTAAAACCTAGATCAAAGTCATGTTTACGTGAATTCCTGACAAAGCCATCAAAGTGAAAGAAGATGGAGTCAATGAGTTGTGATGGTGCATTTTGAAAGATGCTTGCTTTGTGTGTGCGCGTGTGTGTGTGTGTGCTCGCGCGCATGCATGCAAACAGGAGAGAGCAGCGCCCTGCAGATTGCTGATATATGCTCTTTCCCCCCACCCCCCTTCACGGCAACGCAATGCGGATACTGAGCGTCTGAGCCACTCGCCAGACACAGTGTGGGGGGGGGGGGGGGACACAAGGAGAGGCAGTGGCGGCCGAGGGCGCGGCGATGCGAGGTCATCACACACACACACACACACGCACACGCACACACGCGCACACATGCACACACACACACACTTCGAGACATACCAACAACAAGCTGTGAGGACATGGAACAAAGCCTGACTGTTATGTGTAAAAATCACCTTTTGCTAATCATAACATGCACCCAATTTAAGACTTTGTGCGTATTGGAGCACAGTGGACTGCAGCAGCTCAGCATTCAAAGAGCACTGCGGAGGAAGGCGGCTGTACTGACGTCTAGACAGGTGGAACCTCCTTTGGAAGTCAACCGGCGCTTTCTCCTCTTCATTCTTTGTACAAAGGGCTTGAATGGCTACAAATGTCGACTTGAACGTGATGAAGGTCACGCCGAAGTGCAAAGTTTATTGTCTCATTACTGTACGCAAGGTAGTATTTGCGTGTTGGATGTGCCTTGAGGGGCGCAGCCTAGTGGCCAGGCAAAAGCGCATCAGGCTTTCCGAGCCTACACGTGAAGGCGTCGCTCACTGGCACGCATTATGTTCACCTTTGCTCAGCTGGCAGGATAAATTCCACAGCTCGTGTTGTGGGGATGATTTCCATTTTACAGGATCTCAGTGTGAGGCCCTTTCATCTCAGTGACAAACTACTCCTACCCCGTTGCAGTAAGCGCTTGTGGTCATAGCCCACCTTTGCTGCGTTCCGTGTAAAAGTCTCGGCATTTCTCACCCAAAAAATCATCCATCCATCCATTTTCCGAACCGCTTGATCCTCACTAGGGTCGCGGGGGGTGCTGGAGCCTATCCCAGCCATCTCCGGGCAGTAGGCGGGGGACACCCTGAATCAGTTGCCAGCCAATCGCAGGGCACACAGAGACGAACAACCATCCACGCCCACACTCTGTGGGCTTTTTTTTTTCTTCGAAGCTTATGTTCTTGACACGGTCTTCATACTTACCAAAAGAATTCGGTGGGAGTGACTGAGATGACTTGGTGACAGCGCAGGGAAAGCTAGAAGGTTGTACAGTTATCTCCAGGCTGCTTATGATGCGAAACAATACAACCAACTACCTCACCCTGCAGAGCACCTTTTCCTCCTCTTGAGCTGACTTTTCAGGAACGTATAAAGTTGACTTGAATATTGATTTCTCGGACAACGTTTCAAAATTGCGTTTGTGCATTTCTACTTTCACCACCTCCGTCCGATGGTAACCACGATGAAAGAGAAGCGTGAGAATTCAAGCCACTGAACTTGATCCTTTTTGTGGACTTGTCTCCCTCTTGTGGGTGGAAGCCGAACTGGCTCCATCCCACCTCCCACCTGAAGGCACGGCGCGGCGAGGCAACCCCCCCCCCCCCACCACCACCACCACCACCACTACACACACTTTTTTTCTTTCCCCTCTGTGGGATCACAAAGGCGAGCACTTAACCTGCAGCCGCTCACCGTAGGCGTCTGCCTGACCTACTTCCACTGAAGACTGAGCCGGAATCTTCCGCGTCCTCAAAAGGGTGGATTCAGCACAACTGAGCACTTGGCTTTGTCATTGCCAACACTGTAACACAGACCATTTCGCCGGACGACACGGATGATGATTTCCACATGCAGAATGACACACGGTTGATAAACGAATCCAACTCGCAGCGTACAGGGAAGGACGCGTTACCTAACAAAAAGTCAGCGACAGTCATTTCCACATCTGACACGTGACCGGAGTGTTTATATATTTGTAGTTCTATTCGGATGTATTTTGAGTCGGGTTGCCAGATTCCCAGGGACGTTCACAGTTGGCAACTTTCCATGACAAAATTCAAGGGTAAGTTGCACTTTGCGCGAGCACTCGCGCGTCAAAAACGGGGGCAATTAAGGTAACGAAATGGCCTCCCTTGTGGGCAAGTAGGACCGCAATTGCCCACGTGCGTTCAGCTGTTTATTGAGCGGGATAAACAGTCAAATACACCAATACAAAATGACGACACTCGCAAGGAACAGACGCTCAGACTGAAATTAAGGACGTCACGCACTCGACCGCACCCATTAACGGCACATCCAACAGTAACATACGGTGATTATTCGATGAAAGGATTATTTAGATAATGTTATTTTTCTGAAAAGACACGTTCGATACCACTTTTTTCAGATCGACGCTCGTAGAGTCGTTCACCCTTTGAGGACTCACCAAGTACAGATATACCTCCAGTGCTTTTGAAACATTTCATGAAACACGATGACAAAATAAATTGTGAGAAAATAATTTTCTTTGACGCAGATGACATTTATGTGTCAAGACTGGCACAGCACAGCGCAAACGATTGCAGAGGACTGACTCGATGGACGTCCCTTTTCTTTTTTTTCTTTTTTTTTGTGCTTAAGTACCTGTGGCTGTTTTCAACAGTATCCGAGACCTTAAAACACAAAGGCCTGCATCGGCCCCAGACCAACATAACTCGACCACCCCCGCCCCCCCGCAGAAAAAAATCCTATCGTACAGTAATTTGTATGAACATGACTTCCCATAGGATAATTTACAGAAAATGTTCAAACCACATCCCAGCACGAACAGTGTTGGACCTCAAAGTTTCTGGGCTCTCTTAATATGAAGGCATGCAACCAATTGGTGCGAGCGTTCCAAGTAACCAAGTCTGCGATGTCATCCATTAGCGGTCAATGTGTGTTTTGACAGCCCTCCTGCGCGCGCGCCCGGAGGAGTCATTGATTGCCTGATCGGAGTTGGCTAGCAGAGGGCCTCCTATTCAGCTGGGCACAATGCGGCAAAAATACACGAGTGCTCCATTCATTCCTGCCTGGAGACAAACAACACGGTAGGGCAGCGGCCGCATCCCTGACTCCCGCCATTGTGCCGCCGGCTTCGCACGATGGAGCAAAAGTAGGTGTTTCGCGCGGCAGCTGCGGACGCCTCACAGAGAATTCTTTTATTGGCACAAACTCGTTCACCTCGCCTCTCCTCACCATGCCAACGGACCACCCTGCTGCCCGCCCTCCATTTTCCGTCGCCAGCCCTCCACTCACCGTTCTGAGCAGCGGAATTTTTTTTTTTTGTGAATGTGACAACCATTCTTCTGAACCTCTCCGCCCCCCCCCCCCCCTAACCACACTCCGATCTCATTCATAGTCAGACCACACTTGAATGCGGCACGGCCGTGCCAATGCCAGCCAGCGCTTTGCCAGTGTGGCTGGCTGGATGGATGGATGGCTGTGGAGGGTGGTGGTGGTGGGTGGGTGAGGGGGGGGTGGGGCAGGTGTGGTGGGAACTACCCGGCGCCAGCATGCACGTCGGTGTCGTGAGGTCGTGAGAAGTGTGTTGAAGCCAAGATTGGCAAATGTTTCATGTCCAAATGTTTGCAATGTGACCGTACGTCATCCAGAGGAGTCTTAAGGCTAAAC
This sequence comes from Hippocampus guttulatus, assembly GCF_054856545.1. Taxonomy (NCBI): domain Eukaryota; kingdom Metazoa; phylum Chordata; class Actinopteri; order Syngnathiformes; family Syngnathidae; genus Hippocampus; species Hippocampus guttulatus. The sequence continues at coordinate 2,384,472 of NC_141278.1, read as the reverse complement.
ATTTTCAGGAGGAAGACAATCATGTCCACTTCAAAGAAGAGACGCAACATTCGACCTCTTGTCGTAGTATTACGACTTTATTTGGACATATTAATATCTGCCTATTTGTCATAGTATCCTGTTCTGGTAAAATGAACACTTTTTCGACGATACACTTTAAGTGTTTTATTTACGTCGGTTCAACTGGCAGTGAAGAAAAGCCGGCTGCACCTCTTTGTTGAAGAACTTTGCTCATTAAAGTGTCGCAAATTTGTTTTCCTATTGGGGGTGGGTCTGGAACATATTCCCTGTGATAAACAGGAGTTCACCGTACAGTGGAGAATATCAGCCCATCTCATTTTCAACAACAAAACGTAGACGTTTGTGCAGGGATGCAATCCCAAAAAAACAAAAGCTTTTTGCATAGCCGGCACGAAGTGGGCCTGGTGCAATTTGCGGCGAGAAGCCCTTGCGCTCGTATGTTATTTACAAAGGCGGAAAAGCATTACCATGGGAACGCACCAGTAGGCAAACTCAATGACTTGGCATGATGCCCCTGACGGTTGCTAGGGCACAGTTGTCAATAGCTACCAAGTTGTGCATGTGAAAATGCTCCACGACGTATGTTCCCTCTCTCAGCGAGCTCCCTTTCTTTTTTGGGTTAAACGTCATTTGGAGCAAAGTACCTGGTGAACCGCAACCATCTTTCGCAGACTTTCCCAAGGCCGGCCTCGCTGGGGGGGGGCGTCTCCGCTTGACCGCCGCATTCCTGCAAGCAGCGGAGCATTGCGCACATTGTTACCGGCGTGCCGCGGCGCAGCAAAGAGCAAACAATAACAAAAGCATTGAAGCCGCGGCACACAAACAACTCCCAAACATCCCGATTGCAAAGCAACACAATCTGGGCTTCGATCGCACTTCTGCCGCCGCCGATTCGTCATTAAAGGCGAGCGCGACGTCCTTAATTAAATTTGAACGGACAATCCCCGATTAACGCCAAGCGGCTGAATAGAAACAGAAGCAACATCACATAGCGTACGAGTATGAAAGGGATTAACTAAGTGGGAGATAATGGCGTGACGTGCGCACGGGAGGAGGAGAGGGACGAGAAGAGAAACGTGTACGGCGCAGGCAGTTAAGGACAGCGCTAATGAATAATGCATCGCTGGAAAAATAGAAGCCTGGGATGAGAAATCTCAAATGTAGACACCATAAATAGCAGCTTTGCCTCTGTGTGGCCTCAGAGAACATCCGGCATCATTAAGTGCTTTAATGCAGACTCTTTCACTTGCGACAAGCCTTCCACAATTGAGAATTTGGACCGATTTTTTTAATTTTTAAAATCCAACATGAATGACACATTTAATCAAGGAAATCAACATTTCTAGCAGAAGTTCGTCAAGGTGGCAGCTTCCAACCAAAATGGCCGACTTTCAAGTTCGGGGATACGTCAGGCCATGGCAGACATGGGCACCAAAGTTTACGTTGACGAGTGAAACTACCCCCCCCCCCACTCCACTCCACTCCACTCCAAATTCCTACAGGCTCCCCACACACGCCCTTTTCAAAGGCCAATCCCCTAAATGCAAGTTTGACACCATGCTCCGCCCACATCTGATGTCAGATTGTGTCAAGTTGAAAGACGCTGTGGATGACATTCAAGCGTTAACCACCTCAGCGATCGGAATGAACATGTTTGTGAAACGGAGCGCGGCTGCAATCGTCCCCCCGGCAGCCGTCACATTGTGTTCTCATCTCGCTCGAGGTTTCCGATCAATATGGAATCCTTTGAATGTCATTAGTTTGTCTGAAGGCCGTCTGCCATCGTGTGCAACTCACCTGGTGCGCTTTGTCCTGCGTGTGCGCGAGGCGAGCGAACGCGTGTCCTCGTGTTTGTTCATTGCGGCAGAGGATCAATAGGGAACGAATGAATTTAGGCAGCCGGAGGGACTGGGGCCTCTACAGTCAAAACGTCAGCATGACGGGGGCAGCGATGGTGAAAATGGCTGCCTTAGCATAGCTGCAGATTGGGTCAATTTCTATACGTTGTTTATTTTCTTCTCTTTGCGCTTGTGTGAACGTCTCACGTGGGAAAACGTCGGCTGTCAAGTTCATACATTGTGTGTCCGTCACGCAGAGTAGTCTCACTTGATTTGAGTAAGATGAAAAACTTGACAGTTCGGAATGATCAAACGCGATGACATTGTCGGTATGGTTGACAGTTTATCTGTCTTTCAGATGTCTTCAAAGGCAGAGCACTTCCCCCCTTTGATTGCATTCAATTGTTTTTATTTGCCCGACGGTTCGGAATGATCAAAAAACATGGCCGCTACGGTTGAGTTATTGCATTTTGGACGTTTCGGTCGGGTGTTTTGTAAGGCCGACAAGCTTGTTGGAGTTAATTCAACTTCAGCATTCATGTATGTATGTATGCAAATAAACACACGCTCACAACTCGCCGGGGCGGCGACATCTGCTACTGTCAGCTCTCAGCGGCCGCGGTCAAAGTGAACTTTTCACCTTTTCTAGTCATGAATAACGCAACCGCTTCACCCCGAGCACGCTGCGGAGCTCGGTGCGGATTTCATGCTGAACTTCAACTCCCGCTCGGCTTGATCTTGACTTTTACAAGCAAATCCGACATTGCTCTGAAAAGCCGACTTTTAAATATACCCTGTGAAAAAAAACAAATGACTCTTCTGTAAAATCTCCGATGTGATTGTGGCGTAATATCACATAAATCGGTGTCCATCGATAATTTATTTTTTGGGTTTTCTCGGGGGGGGGGGTGATATAGAGTGCTTTCTGCTACGGTGTGGGTCATTGTTCGCATCCTTGCTATATCCATTTTTAAAAAAATGCCCTCCAATGAGGGAAAGGAGAGCCACAGTTGCCAATAATGCACTAAGTCGTTTATTCAGGGCCGGCAGAGTAAAATCACGTTAGCGCCATTAGCATGCCCACACAGAAGCTGCTGTCTCCCACAGCTCGTGCGGAGACACTCGCACGCGTCACCTACCACCTCACCAGTCCCCGCCTCTTAAATATATACATTCATTTTATGCTTGCAATTTTTGACATTTACCATCTGCTGTCATTAAAATTGTTTTGGGGAATGTTTTTATTTGGTGTCTCGATAGGGAATGAAGTTTTATTTTTGAAATTTAAATACTTATCAATTTTTATCCTGAAAAGAAATGTGGTGTTTGTAAAGATTCTTTTTTTCTACCGCAAAGATATGACTACAGTACTCCACTAATATAGGGGATCTCCTGGGTTCCAAAAAGCTGCACACACATTCAGTTCCATTGGAATTTCATGCGAGCATTCGACTATTCGGCCGCTGAGACCGATCAGATCAAGCGTATTGACTGCCTAGTGGTGATTTCTGTCAATGTGGCAGAACAACATTTGAGACTTTTAAGCTGTTAGCGTCGCACAGCTATTTGTGAATGGGATCGCTCGGCTTTGGGTCTCTTCTCATCTCCGCGGTCGCGAGATCAAAGTGTCGAGAGCCATTTGGGAGTTGAGAAAGCCAACAATGGCGGACGGGGAAAACAAACAAACAAAAAGCAGACAACAAAATACCCCGGCAATTTAGTGTTTATAAACGTACACTTGTGCGCGCCTCTTCCGGCTCAAGGTTTCACCGTCTTCTCACAGACAAACGGTGTAGTTAGCTTCAAGTGCACTACAGTATACCCAGTACCTGGGAGAGCTTCCATCTTGCGGCAGGCATAAGAGTGTAATTGCCAGGAGTGGCCTTGAAATAGAGGCTTTTGTGTTTTCACTCGATACAGCCTTCGGAGCCTGGCATTAAGTCTTAAGTTCACTTACTTAGGTTCCACCTGAGTGCTTGATTTCATTTGGACTGCAACTGTGATCAGGCTAACCACTTAGCAAGGGAAAGGTCCTGAGTGGGTGTAGAAACCACTGGCTGTTAAAGCCTTTGCTTCTCAGGGCCTGGCGCGAGTGAGGACTCTTGGGCACAGCGAGGGTTTTTTTTTTTTTAATTCAAAGAGCAAGTTAACACGAGCATGACGAGGCGTTGTGTTGATGCGCTTCAGTATACGACTGCAAGACAAGTTCGAATACCACACTTTACAAAATGGTAACAAATTGGGTTCGTGTGTTTGAAAAATAAAACTATCGCAATGTGCGTGCCTCGCTCAAGATTCCTTTGAGTGGTGGTTCAGATGCAAAGGGCCCATCTCGGCAGAGAAAGCAACGGCAGGAGGTCGACTTGCTTCCTTTGCGCTTGTGGAGCTTAACCTTTGACCGTGTCACACCGTGAGGAAAGTTGAGAAGACCGTGACCCTGGAGGTGCACAAGGGAGGTTGTAGATAAAAATGTGCCAGGCCGAGGTGTAGAAAGACTCTCGCTACAATTAATCTTGTGCCGTTTGCACTGTACGTTGACAAGAATAAGCAAGCTACAATGCTAGGCTTGGGCGTTGAATTATTAAGTGAGTCTCTGACAAAAGGAAGCCAGCAAGAAAGTAAGCTACCTCAGGCAGTGATTTACAACCACCACTCAGAGGAGACAGTCAGCTCAAGCAAAAAAAAAAGTGCAAACGTCTCTCTGCTTTTCTTGCTGACAGTTTCCCTTCTCTCCTGCCTGTCTGTCTGTCCGATAAACGGGAGTCCGAGATCCTATATGACGGTAATTCGCCAAGTATATCGAGGGATACAGATATTGTATGATGCTGGAAACATTTTTTTTTCAACGAGGAGAAGTCAGGGTTTGAGTTAAAAGTCAGAGATTTGCTACAGTTAATGACGACATTTTGCCAGCGATATTTAGTTTCCCAATACATTAATAAGATGGGGATAAACGCGTGTCAATCACAGAGGAACGCAAGACACCGTATGATGATATTTTCTCCAGTGATGTTGATGGCATTACGATACGGTGATTGAAACGAGGCCGATGTATCGCAATCACAGAGCAACTATTTGACAACAGTTGACGAGAATCGGAAAAAATGACAGCGATTTGTTGCATTAGAATCACGGAGTAACTCGTGACACTTACACGAGGGTATTTTGCCAGCAACGCTGCGTATCACGATACGGGTTAGCATCACGTCGGATAACGTTTACTTGGACTGGGAAGAGTCAAGAGTTGTTCTGTAAAAAGGGCCATCCAGCGCTACTCACTGAGGCGTCTGCTTCAACGTTCGCTTGTAGCAAAGCAAAAGTCTGTCAAGTGTCATAAGTCGCAGTCACATGTTTTTAATTTTGTAGCGTAAAGGTGAAGGCGTTCAGTCACCAGATGCGGTCGCTGAGCCTGCCGTTCAAAAGCTGCAAACTCTACATGCGTGTCAAAGGAATTCAGCGAGCATGTGAAGACTTCAACTGTGTCAAATCGGAGTGGGGGGTGGGGTGGTGGGGGGGGGCGACACTTGAGGGGGGTCTGGCTTAGCGCCCCCCCCCCCCAACTGTCAGCCAGCGAGGAAGTGCGGCTCTCCGATGTCCTTCACATGGGAATACATTGAGCTCATATGAAGTATGGATGAAGTCCCTCCGCCTGCGTGCGCGCATACGCCGTCGAAATCCCGAACGCGCAGCTCAACCAGGCAGCGGACGCAGGCCACGACACGCTGACCAATCGGGCATGTGTTGGTCAAATATTGATGTTTTTGAGCTCCATTTGATTGTTATGACAGATGGATGGGCCAGATCAGGAGTGGGTGAGATTTTAACGTTATCGACTCGACATGAGCCAATTATTTAATGACATTGTAAAAAAAACTCTTATTTATGATAAATAAATAGACCAGATCTTTAATACCATCAACAAAATATTATATAAAAAAATATATATATATATTTAGACATATACAGTATATTTTTTACGAATAGTTTTTTTTTCAAACTTAAAATTTTGCCTAATGTAAGCAATCATTTAGTTTGATGATGTAAAAATGGCAAAAGTGGATAAAGTAAAAAATGACCCACCCTTGCAATTGAGCACTTTTTACTCTGCATGTAAAAGTGGGGTTTGACAGATAAAAGAAAGAAAGAAAAAATGAATTTTAAAAAAAAGCGGGGGGGGGGGGGGGACCTCATTGCATCATGATCTGATGTGTGACACTTGGAATGAGCAGTGCGGGTCAAACTAGGCCAAGCCCGATGGATTGCGTGACTGCACGACAGGCAGATTAACTGACGGCGACAGACAAAGAAGCCGGCGCGGCGAAGAACAAAAGATGTGGAAAGCAAGGAGACGGGGGGGGGGGGGGCGGCAAGGAGCGCGCTAAAATAAATAAATAAATAAATAAATAAATAGGTGGCAGACTCGCCGCCGTTGACTGAACTCGCGCGGGGCTGAGGAATTCTCCCCGGACGCATTCCTCCAGTTTTCGCCGTGTTAACCCGTGACAAAGCGATGCCTCGCGTCGCTTCTTTGCAACACCGACAAAAGGGGGAAACGTCATCGCTTCGGGGTATGATACGGTGATTGTAGAATATTATAATCATGTAGTATTGGAATCCCGGTATTTTATACATAGAGTACCTTTCAGAGTCGGGGGGCATGGCGTTAGCGCGTGAGTGTTCGGGTCTGAGCTGTGGACGACAGCAGCTGGCGGGGAAGTTTGTGTTTTGCTCACTGGCAGTAAATGGCTGCATAGCACTTACTCATGTTTATATCCACAGCAGTTAACGAGTTAATTATACAGTAAAAATCCATCTAAAAAAAGGTAACTACCAGTGTTAGACAAGTAGATACAAATAAATACATAACGTCGAAGGACCGAGGTAAAAGAACAATCTAGATGCCGGTGGAATTGGGAAGAGGAATTCACACACCGATTTCAGAGAGGATGGTGCGGATTAACGTGAGAATCAACTAAAAATGGCCCGCGGCTTATTTCCAACGTGCTGAGCCCATCGGCCGCAACAAATCTCTGCGCAAATATGTTGACGACGGAAATATAAATCAAAGCACACAGTTGGAGCACGTGCGAATCAACAGCTCGTGTGTGTGCCCGGAGACAATGCGTGTGCGTGTGTGTGTGTGAGTCTGCAAAAACACATGGTGAAAATATCATCAGACAAGAAAAGCTCTATTGTGTGGCCGGGGCTTGTGCGGCTGCTCCAGCGAGGGGGCATGCAGGGTGACATCAGCACAAATATGATGAATGCAATGCGAGTCATCGCCGAAAGCCGCTCGCAATGCGACAAGGGCCTCTTCGCCGACGCCTCACGCTCACTTTTTCGCCTCGCGTCTGCTGATAATCGGGACATGGCCGATGTATGACCCCCTATTGGCCGGACAGGCGTCGTCGCCACAACATTTTCTGCCTCAGTTTGGCGATGCTAGAAAGGGTGTTGGGGGGGGGGGGGTGATACGGCACACGGTTGTGCTCGCATAGCTGCCGGCTTAATCGCGAAACGGTGACTCAGGAAGGAGTAATTCAATTACTCTGATGGCGCATCGAAGTTTCGATCGCGTCGCTCAGTTCCATTAAGTGCAAACTCCGCACGGTAAAGGGCTCCATGCTGCACTTAACTTACAGTTTACGTTAAGAGAAGGAACCGGAGCTAACAAGGTGTGTCAAAATGAACATCAACACCAGTTCTCCTCATTAATCAGTGACGGACGCGCCCCTTCTTATTGATAGCTAGTCCTCGAAATGATCAATTGACGCCATGCTTGAGTCAGATTCAACGACGCAGGCAAAAGGGTTTTGCAATTTGTTCGTCATAATTGTACAAGCCCGGAAATTGGGGCTTCCTGTTCTAATTTCGGCGTGGGTCCTTGAAAACGAAAACAAAATATCCCATCAAACATTGAAACTGGCGTCAGGGGCAAAACTTTTTTTTTTTTTTTGCCCCTGCTGAGCGGCCACAACCTTTCCCATGTCGCAGTAAGTTCCGTTTGCGGTTCAATGATTTTGACTTGCGATTGAAATTTCCAAGAAATGTAATCAATGAGTTATAGAAATCAATGCCGCTTTCTCAGGAAAAAAAAAAGTAGAGCGAACTCATTCTTACCTTATTAAAATCTCCGCTTCGAAGTGGTTGCTTTGGAGTTTCCGTCTGAAAAATAAATGAACAAACACTCAATGATACAAGCATCATGTTCAATTACAACACCACGTCATCCAAGAATCACCGATCGAAGATAAACATCCCTTGACACTTGAGTGTTATGACACTCCTGGGAAGAGGAAGGGAAAAAAAAAAACACTAAACGGGTTGTTGTTTGCGTTCGCCTGACACATCAGCACAAACAATTACAGAGTGACAAAACAGAAGGTGACGAGGAAAAAGTGGCACGTCTGCTGCTGATGTTTGTATTCCCTTTATCTGGTTTGAACGAAAATATGTGCGTGTACTGCAGATATACAGTCTATCTATATATCTACGTATATATCTATATATATAAAACAACAATTTCAGAGATGCATGCTAGTGCTATCTGTCCAGTATACAGCACAAGGTTCAAATTTCATACAAACTGGACCAAATCTTCAGAATTAGTTTCTTAGAAGGAACCCTGGACATGGCAAAAATAAAAATAAAAAAAAGACCTGACAATGACCGCAGTATGAACCAAATTATATCACTCTTGCTCCACCCACAGCGAATAAACAAAAATGTCCGTTTCAAATCAACATGGCCGAGTCTCTAGCGACCAAAACAAAGAGTCTAATTTGGCGTCACCCTTCTGTTGGGTACGTGCACGGGGTTCAAATTTGAAAGCAATCACAAACATTGCTTGTTGTTTCTGTTCAAAGGAGCCCCGGACATTGCCCAAAAACCCGAAGATGGATGCTTAAAAACAGACAGAAGTTTTAGCAGAAACGTGTCAATTTTGTGTCCCCCATCTGTCCAATATGGTATTGCTCAAACCATGGAACAAAAAAACAAAACAGTTGCGCAGGTTATGTACCTGAAGCCCACTTAACAGCTTTGCTGATCAGTGCAGATCACTGGCATAGATGGATGAACAAAGAAATATTATTTGAAGAAAATAAAACATTTGTAGACCAATTAAGTGAATTTGGATCATTTCCTACAGCACATCTGATGTCTCCTGTGGAACTCCGGTTAGTCACTGATCTCAAATTGGGTAGCAATCGGACGTAATACCTCACAGTCTTGTGTCCGCCTTTGAAGGTAACCTCGTTACGTCCAAAACGTCCCTAAAATGGCTGCTTCAAATCAAAATGGCCGACCTACTGTGACTTTGGGGATTTTGGGGGCGGCATACTCGGAATTCTGGGGGACACCCACCACTCGGAGTAGATCAAGTGGAGTTTTGGTGCAAAACAAAACAAAAAAGCACCGCAAACTGTCTGTTTGTTAGGCTCACGAAAACGACAAAAGTGATCCAATGGCTCCTGATTAACCTCAAATAAAAGCGTTTCCACTGCCTGAACTCGCCATGTCTGTGTGGAGGTGTCCAGGCCACCGCACACATCTGAAGTCTTCTTACATAGGGGGGGGGGGGGGGGGGGGGCTCTTTCCCTTTAAGGCCCGGGGTATTCGCCAGTATCCTCACCCTGACACTTAGTCCATTCCATTCGCAGACCCGTATAGCTTTCTCCTCCAGAGCCCCCCCGCCAGATCACGAGCCACCACCGTTATGTAAGATTACATAACAGCAGGTCTGTCTGAGTAATATTTCATAACCTGAGGGGGTTGGAGTTGGAGGAGGTAAGGGTGGAGGCACCAAAGCCTCTCGGGAATGGATTCACAGTCGGGATATGGGACGTTGGTACAAAGTAGATCGTAATGGAGGAAGTCACAGATTTTTCTCGGAGGCGGAGTTTAGGGAAAGGTTAAGGTCAGGACACAATGCCGAACAAAAGCCGTCCTCCCTCGCTTGGTTTATCACGAATGTCGGACGACGGCGGCAGAGCCATCTAAATGCTTTGAACTAGAGCGGGCCATCTACCAACTGCAAGCTAATGGTTGAGGATTTGGGGGGGGGGGCAGTGACAACAGAAGCTTACAGAAAAGAAGCACGAGCTGGAGTAAAAAAAAGGGGAGAGTGAAAGGAGATAGTGACGGCACAATAGCATTTTTGCGGACATCCTGACATCAGACCTTCGTTTTAACCTGGTATCCAAATATATACACACACACACATCTATTTTTTTGTGTGTGTTGTTTTTTTAACAAAACTGGTTAACAACCACTGAATTAACACAAGTCTTACCTTTACGAGTTACTATAAGCAAGGAAAGGAGAAGCAAAACGCCGCATTATGTGCCTGCTCCGGCGACGACATCACACGGGGGAGGGAAAAAAAAAAGTCAAAAAAACGTTCTCGCGTATACGCCGCAGTTATACAGATGCATGGGGGGGGGGGGGGGGGCAATCACCATCGTCCGGCTGGCTAAACGGGATGTGACGGATGCAAGTAGGTAGGGAGAGAGGAAGGGACATTTTGGAACGCAGGCGGAATACTCACAGATGAATGAGATGGTCACCACAGAAGAAGAAGAAGAAGAAAAAGTGAGGTTCCATTTCTTGAGATGTGCCTCCCCCTCCTTTCCCCCTGTTTTTTTTTTTTATTTTTACAGAATTCTAGCCAGTCACCCCCCCCCCCCCCCCCTCGCTTCTCTCCTCCCTCCCATTTATCCTCGGCCAGTCCCGGTACTCGTACTCCTCTTTCTCCCGCATGACCACGCGCTCCATTTTACACCCCCCCCCCCCCCCAACAAGGAAGGAATCTCTCAGAGGAGATTGAGGGGTGATAATCGAATTGAACGCGTCGCATCCGAGCTCACCCTACCTCGCAAAGAGAAGGAAAAAGCCCGTCGCGTTGAGTCTTAGGGGGGCCGGAGGGATAGTAAGAAAGCGTGAGGGGAAAGAAAGAGTGAGAAGAAGTGTGTGTGTTAGGAGGTGGGAGGGGAAAGAGAGAGAGAGAGAGAGAGAGAGAGGAGGTGGGAAGGGCGGAAAGAGGGAATATATGATTCTTTTCCTCTTTTTCACGTCTTCCGCCGAGAGCAGAGGTGGGAAAAGGAAGAGGAGGAAGAAAGACGAGGAGAAAAGAAAGGTTCCTTTTCCTGCCCGGCTGCTGTCTTTTCAGGCCATTTTCTTCACGTGCACTTGAACTCTAATCCTGTCTACTTTATCCCCCTCCCCTCGCTTTCTCGCTTCATTTCTTGCTTTTGCTCTCTCACTGCGCATCTGCCTCGCTCACCCTCTCTGGAAATAGTGTGTGTGGGAGAAAGGGAGAGAGAGAGAGAGAGAGAGAGAGTGAGGGAAACAGAGAGAGGGCGAGGGGGACAAAAAGGGGAGAGAGACGATGACTGTGGGGGGGGAGGGGAAGAAAAATCGACGGGCTGCAGAGAGCACAGGGTTGCTCTGTATGTGTTTGTACATACATCTGACTGGAGACACGCATTTTCACATGCTACACGACAATGTTAGATGCTAAGCGGCAAAGACGTACATGAGATCAGAAGCCTTAAGGAAAATTCCATCTCCAATGTACATTTGGAGTGAGCGTGCAGTAGGACTCTGGGTCACGTCGGATTGACCTTTTTTTTTTGCAAACAAAGGACTTTGATTTGGATTTTCAAGAAGTGAGCTGAGTTTTACATTGAGTCCACTTTCAAGGACCCCAGCAAATGGCCAGAAATGTCAGTTCCAAATCCAAATGGACGAGCCTCTGCGCCAGCTACATGTAACGACAAAAAGCAAAATTAGCATCACACATCTGTCAAGTATACAGGAATTACATTTGATAACAATCATACAAAATCTCGAGTAGTCATTTGTTGAAGAACCCCTGACCCTAAAATGAACGCTTTGATTCAAAATGGCTGACCTCCTGCTGCGCCCACAGGCAAAGGACTGACAATTTGTATTTCAGAATTGAGCCATCAACCTACTATACGGCTTTTGAAATTTGGTAGCAATCGGACAAAGGCTCCATGTGTTTGAAGGACAATGGCCTAGCAAACCAAAATGGCTGCTCTCCCATGTCTTTTTGGGCATTGGTTCTTGCCCCTTTACTTTGGCAGACATTCCTACCAAATTTCACAATTCGAAATGAAATTCACACAAGACATTTGATACTTTTAAACTGAGGCATATTTTGCGTTACTTCGAATATTTAAATACCCCCAAGCTTTCTTGGATCTAACATTAATAATTTTTAAAATAACCAAAACATCCATCCATCTACTCGTTATTTGAACTGCTTATCCTCAAAAGGGTGACAGGTGCGCTGGGGCCTATCCCAGCTGCATCATCAAAACAAACAAACAAAAAAAGAAGCTAATTAAAAATAATTACAATAAAAAAGTTGAATAAATAAAACCAAAAAATTAAACCAGCTAAATGACTTTCATCCTTATTTTTAAGGACATTAGAAAAAGAAAACATTCATATTTAGACCAGAAATAAGTACGATATTGAAAACAAATAGACAAAAAAGGTCACTGTACATATTTAAAATACAAATCAATTCCTCGTCTGTCTTTGATAAAATTTTACTTTTTTGTGTGAGGCTATAGAAGTATTCCTTATTTTTCATTTGGGTTTTGACATTTAATAACTTGAATGATTTTGATGTATAATTTTTCAGTACATTAGTGGAGAGAGAAAACAGCCCTAAAAAGACTATTGTTCTCCTAATACTCTAAACTGCTTTACTAGTGAGGACTAGTACAAGGACCATACGATGGGTAGAGGATATGGAATAAATGCTTGAACATCTTTCGTTGGGCTGCAGTCACCTTGGATGTTGGATGAAGTCAAAACGATGTCATGTATAGCAGCGTAGCAAAGAAAATGTTTATTTTAACATACATTATGAATTGATTCATAAAGTAGGCACCTTGAAGTGTATAAAATGTATCTGCGCGTCTGAGGAGAGTGCATTTTTCGACCATGTGTTCCCCTGCGATTGCCTTCAATGCTGAGGTGATTTATTCTTCTGCAGCATTGTATAGGGAGCCTGATTTAAAAAACGCACAAAAAAAAGAACAAGCCACAATGAGTGCGCGCAACGAAAACAGCGCTCTCAACTGGCCGTCAGCAGCACTACAACACGAAAAAACTGATTTTCATCAAAATTGAGGAATGACTTTGACACGAACACGAACTGCAAAATAGGAGTGCACATGTATTTCTAAACGTATCTTTGATACTGTCGGGTTTATGGTTCAGAAGACGCTTCAAAAGCTTAATTGGAGTATGTCATCGTCGCTAGCATCTTAGCTGTAGCAATCCCCTCGTTCGAAGCCAACTGTCGTTTTAAATAAAAATACACAAAGTACGTATCTTCACTTGTTAAATGATTTGAATATAGAATTTTAAACTCACCTTTGGGTCTAGCTTGCCTTGGGTGACGGTAAACAAAAGAAACGCGAGAGGGAGCGAAGAAGTCAAGCTGAGCTGCTTAAGTTTGTGACAAGCTCTGATTGAAAAGTAGAGCTTGTTTAGGGTTAGGGTGTTTGCTTGAAGGGAGTATTACTCCCTTCATGCAAACATTTTTATATACGTATTAGTGGGACTGCGCTTTTGTATACGGAAGTGTATTGCTGTTATAGCAAAAATTAAGCCTATTTACAAAAAAAGACATACATATCTGCATTCCTGAGTGGAGTTTGCATGTTCTCCCCGTGGCTGTGTGGATTTTCTCCAGGTACTCCGGTTTCCTACCACATTCCAAAACCATGCATGGCAGGTACATGGTACACTCAATTGTCCCTAGGATTGAGTGTGAGCTCGGATGGTTGTTCATCGACGTGTGCCCTGCGATTGTGCTGGCAACCAGGTCAGGGTGTCTCCCGCGTACTGCCCGAAGACAGCTGCGATAGGCTACGGCACGCCCGCGACCCTTGTGAGAAGTGAATCGCAAAATGGATGGATGGAAAAAAGACACACATACCTGCAATGGAACCGAAAGTCATTACTTTGTTTTGTTTTGCCAAATTTAGCACATTAAAACATGACATTGATCATGATAGTACTGTCGTTGTACTTTTTTTTTTCGGGTGTCACGGTAATACGCTTCCATACATTTAAGATTTTGCTTACATTTTTTGCGGTTCAGATTCGATTTCATCTCACCTCTGCTCTTGGCTGTTTGTTTTAACTTTGTCTATCTGACAGCCAAGTAATTGTGATGTTGCATGTCAAGTGAAGAATGTGAAACAGATTTTATTGTCAAGTAACATTTAGTAATAGCATTCAAAGACAGACACACACGCATACTATGAGAATGGCGGTGATGTCGCGTCTTTGGTGTATCGCCGCAGGAAGTGGTCCAAAGTAAAAATGCGGCCCCATCCACGGGAGGGCTCCATGCAAATGAAGTCATCCAGGTTCATGTGAGAGTCTGGGTAAGAAAAAGTTGACAACAGATGTCACGGAGAGGTCGCCGGCCGGCTCAGCGCACGGCTTCTACACATGAACTTTGACCTGTGGTGGAGATTGGGGGGTAGGCCGGGGGGGGCATCTTCCAGGACCCATCGGCATTCTTCATGTGTGAACGGTCCGAGGCAAAGTTCAACAGGAAGCAGTCGGCAGGGACCACACGCAACTTCCTGCGCGACATTGACAGTGTCATCAAGGAGCGTTCCTGCCAATAGTCAGAAGCGTGTCCGGCTTTACCTAGACGTCCGAGTGCCAAAACAAGCCACTTTTTACAGTTGCAATTACAAATCGTCACTCTGGCAATTTTTGGGGGGGAGGGGGACACAGTGGCAGATGCAGTTTCGGTTGCTTCTCTCTTTGGAGGTTTGTCTGTGCTCATTTTTTCTCATCAAAAACGTGTAAGAAACAAAATTGGGTTTTGGGATTTGGGCGGGCTGGCACAATAGCACTTCAACTCAGCTCAGTGAGTGAAAATGGGTTTGTTATAACGACTCATTTGAGTTTTGAGCCGGCTCCTGGGACAAATTCAACTGGTAAATCGATGTGCTAGTTTACGCATAAGAAGATCGTCCGTCGCTACCTGTGGTACGCAGGCTGGATGCCGCGGTCGCTGCGCAGGGCACGCGTAGCGTAAAGCTTCAGGGCGCAGGGAAACGGCAGGACAGAGTCTAGGTCGTAAACGGTGGCCTCGGACCCAGCCGGAACGTGAAGTAGAACCACGTGATAATCCTGCATAGACGTCACGCCGGCACAGCTGACACAGGTGACTGCGGCCAGCCCGCGGCCCACCCAAGCGTGTGGACCAGGTCCTAACTAATGTCAGGTCACCTGGCATCGTCCTACCCAAATCACGGGTTGCTCTCCGCTTGCTGACTTCTGTTTCCACAGAGGAACCTGATGGCAAAAGATACCCAGTGACTGAATTGTGAAGACAAAGACTTTCACGTCCCACTTTCAACAACGTGTCGGCCGGCCGGTGAGCTCACCGTTCTGTTGTCGTTCGAGATGAACACCACAAAGAGTTCTTGGAGAGGCGCGCTTCTCTCCTTATGGACTGATTCGCAAAGCTTCCAGACATTTTCTTCACTGCAAACAAAATGACAAGAAAGAAAAGGTTCACGTTGGTACACCGGCAAAAGTAGTCAATTGCCTCTTCATCTAGTGTCTTTGAAATGTAGAGATGAGGATTTCGCCGGTTCTTTTTTTCCTCTCCTGGGGCTTGATAAATGCACATTGTGGCTGAGAAAGTAACGGTCTGACTCAAGGCACGCACCATTTCTGCATTTGGGCTACGGAGGCCCGCTAACTTCCGGTCGCTCATCAAACTCATAGCGATAGCGTCGAACACAAAGATACAGTACTCACAAGCTGTTGAAATGACGTCAATGTAGCCTGAATAACGCATTACCTTATTCTTTACTCCAGCTATCCAAAAGTGTCGGCGAGCGAAGCGATCAAAGCACGGTATCCCGTTTCATCAGGCATTTGCTGTCTGGCGGTACACGCAGGTCCGTATGAAAATAAGACTTGCGCGACCTTGTTTACAGGGCACAAAAAACGACCAGAAAATAGAACACAAAATCTCTCGTCACCTTCTACGGTGCGCATGCCACAAGCTGATGAAAACAAAGAAAGACAAGCAATAATCAAATCGTGATCCTGACAAACATCTTAATGTACTGGTACCTACACCGAAAGATCGTACGCTTTCGTATTTTGCAACGCAAATACGTCACCCGTGCTTCAATTCACCGATGGTGACCGACTCACACTCGGTTCGGTGTAGAAGAACAATCGACAGAAACTTAAAAACATTTGATTCGTGGCCCTTTATGAAACGTAGGCGAACAATGCTAAAGAGATTTGTTCTTTACCAGTAGCAGCTGCTGTACGCACACTCGTCGTGCGCTGGCGTGATTCTGCTTTCCGTCATTTTGGACCAACACAACACTGACGTAAGATTTTCGCTTTTTTTTCTTTCAACATAAAATCTATGACTCCTGTCAATTACTCCAGACGTGAACGAATACAGGTCTGTATTGCTGTAAATGTAAAACAATAAATGTGTGTACTTTTACTTCGACGTAATTTCAAATATACTTTTCCTCTCGAGGAGATGCGGGTGATGAAATAGCTTTTAAGTTGAAGAGTCGTCTGGCGGAAGCTGTTTTTATCACCCTTCCATCTAAAGCTTATTTGTGTCATTTTCGGTGCACGTTCATGGGAGGAAAGAACGAGGGTGAGCGGATTTCTATACATCTGTGGGCAGTTCCAACATTTTTCCGTCAAGGCTTGCTTTTCGAGCTGCAACGCGTCATCGACTTTTGGACGAAATCAAAACTACACAGATGTTCTTCAGCCATCATCATCGTCAATAAAAAAATATATACTGAGTGCCCCAAGTACCGCCATAATGAGCAACGGGGAAAATACAGTACTATAGTAGACCTACGTGTTGACAAAAATAATGTTACAAGGCCATTATAACGCTGCACCCTAAGCCTAGGAAAATTGGACACAATAAGTGAAATAAAACTTAAGCGTACTTGGCAATAATTTCTTTGAGCACTACACTTTGACCATCGCTGCTTTCTCTGCCGTATATACTGTATGTCTGAGTGTCAAATGTATGATTGAAGGCGCTGTGATTGAGTGGGGAGCATTTGCACTGCGATGGGCAAGGATCGAGATGAGTGGAAAAGAGAAAAGAAACCAAAAAAAATACATTTATTCGAAAAGCAATATTGCACACCAATCAATGACTGACAGGTGGGCGGGCCACTAGGTGAAGAGGCGGATGGTGGAATCCGCACCGGACGAAAAGACCCAAGGCTGTGTGGGGTGAAAGGTCACATCCAGTACACCCAGCTCATGAATGACCATGTGACCTTTCAGAACCTTCACTGGAACAATGAGCGGGTTCTGCAGCAAGTCACTGAAGGAAGAAGAATGGCCGATTTAGCGTGCGTGTGTCAATTTGGAATCTTTGTGCGAGTGAACGTGGGCGCGATTACTTGTAAACGGTCCCATGGCAGACGATGACGGAGCCGTCATCGGACGCTGAGGCGAAGAGCGGATAAAGTCTGTGATAGGCGACGGCCCTCACTGCTTTCTTATGGTGCCTGTAGATGGGAAGCGGCGCCGCCATGAGAGCGAGCCGGGAAGAGCGGGCACGCGCGGACACGCTAGCTGCTACCTACCGAAGCATCCTGTAAGGCTTGGTGGAGAGGTCCAAGTCAAACCAGCCGAGTCGGCAGTCGTAGCTTCCGCAAATCACGTGATCACCTGCGAGAGAGAGAGAGAGAGAGAGAGAGAGCTATCAAATATCGCGCGGAAACTCAGCGGCACGCAAGATACGAGGCGACTCACCTCCGGGGTGGACTGCCATGCTGGAAATCCATTTGGAGTTGGCCTGCAGTTTCTTGGTCATCTCCTGCTTCACCAGATTGTAAATGCGGACATTGCGCTGCGTGGCCACAAAGAAGTAGGGCCGGATGGGGTGGAAGGACACGCACTGAACCAGGCCTTTGTTGCGCCTGAAGGGGTTCTGGCTCCTTCTTGTACTCAGCTGGTGGATGAACACCTGCTGATGGCTGGAGTGATCCGGCATGACCGAGGCCAGGTAGTCCCCTTTGGCGTGCCACGCTAGCTGCTTGACGGCCTACGGGAAGCCATGGTGTCAAGAGGATAAAGGATTCCACAAAACGGCGCTGCGCTTCACCGGATCGAGCGTCGCACTTTGGGATGGCGGATTTTCAGGCGCAAGCCCTGGCGGTGCTCCTCGCCTTCCACGTCGCACCAGCTCACTGGCCCCGCGGCCTCCGCAGACTCGGCCTCCTGGTAAGCGGCGAGCAGACGTTCCGAGGACAAAAGCACCTGGCGTTCCGCCAGCGACGGCGATACGATCAATACCAGGGAGTCCCTACGGAGAGAGCGAACGCGTCTGGGCTTCAAAGAGCCATTTTGCCAAGGGGGCGCGTGCACGTGCCGGGCTGCCCGCGGCGGAGGCGACGTGTCCTTACAGGGCGACGGCCACGAGACACACACAGGGGTTGGGGTTCCAGCGCACGCACTTCACAGCTCCACCCACTTGGACCACCTTGACGCAGCGAGAGGAACTAACCTCCCAGAACCGGACCGAGCCATCGTCACTTCCTGAAAGAGGGGAGACACCTTCTCAGAAGAGCCGCTACAAAAAGTCACTTGGCCGCGGGCGCGTCTCAAGTCTCAAGACTCGAGAAGCCCCTGCAGCAAAAATCAAGCAGGCGGAGTCAAGTCCGGACACTTGAACAGACCCAGAACCGATAGACTCCGGATTTAACCGACAGAAAATATTGTCCGGTCCACTCAGAACACACTTTTACACAACAGCTGTCAAAGTTCAAGAAACAAACAAAGCAGTCTGCTAGTTCCAGAATTGCCCAAGGCTGCCGCGGTATAACAACCACAGACACCGGCACGTGTACTTCCAGCTCGTTCTAGCCCTTCGCATAGACGCACCAGCGTGGCACCGATGCTGGTCCCGCCCAAGTTAATGCATGGACCGGGGGGGGGGGGGGGTCAATGGCAGGAATAGGAACGCATGGACATGACCGTGGCGTCACACGCAGCTCAAAAGGAAGGCCTGTTGTTTCATTGAGCCGGCGTGTGTGCGCATCTGAAAAATGTTCACCGTCGCTTCGATATATTTTACACAACAAAAAAGGTTCCCGATCAGAATATTCAGTCCTGGATGACGAAGCAGCATGGTTCAAATCTCAACGATGCTCCTCCCTCTCTGCGGCGGGTGAGCCCCTTTTCCCACCTACCTGATGCAAGCCACTGTCCTGATGGAGAAACGCTGATGGAGCGAACCAAGCCGCTGTGACCGCGATAAACCTGAACACAGGTTGGCACACCAGTCATGCTGCGTGTGTGGTTAACAGAAGTGTCGAATTCAAGTGCG
Source organism: Hippocampus guttulatus (assembly GCF_054856545.1). Taxonomy (NCBI): domain Eukaryota; kingdom Metazoa; phylum Chordata; class Actinopteri; order Syngnathiformes; family Syngnathidae; genus Hippocampus; species Hippocampus guttulatus. The sequence goes on along the minus strand of NC_141278.1, from coordinate 2,365,197 downwards.
CCTGCTCAGACACAAATGGAGTCACGTCTGTGCGCTTGCATACCAACGACTGCGTAGTGGGGAAGGGCTGCAGGTCTTTCGGTTTAGGAAGCTTCGGAATGAGATCCTCCGGATCAACGTTGACCTTGCGGAAAGACGACGCGAGCGTTAGCGGGCGGCTCGGCCACTACCGGCGGCGCGTAGGGGGCGTTACCCTCATCTTCCTCTGGCGGGGGCACAGGTAAAGGTCCAGGCAGCGCTCAAATCTCTCATGGATGAAACGAGGAAAGGCCGGAACCTGTCGGAGGCTGGAGAACTTGGCGGGAACGAAGGGCAATTTCCTGTCAGCGGGGTCCTGCTGCTCCCACAAGGCGCGCTGCGGACAAGGTCAGGCGCAGTTGTGACGCGAGCCTGCGGCGGCCGGAGCGCCGGGCGGACGTACCTCCTCTTCGGTGAACAGGTATTCCGGCGGGGGGTTGTAGGACTCGTGGTGGCCGGGCAGGGGGATCTTGGGGGCGGGCAGGTGCATCCTGTGTTGGGCCGCGAGAGAAGAGTCCTCGTTGCTCCAAAGGTCGTAGAAGCGGCCGCTACCCTGGTCCCGCACGCGGCGAGGCTTGATCCAGCCCATCTTTATGGCGTGGACCAGCTTGGAGACCTGAAGGCCGAGAGCAGGCGTCGTCGTCGTCGTGCCGTCGGACGGGGTCTCCGAGCGCGAGTCGAGGTTACCTTGTCCTTCTCAATGAGCGATGGGATGAAGCTTCGCTTGTCGGCTGGCCTGTTGGTGACGGGATGAAGCATCACGTCTTTGGTGAAGAAGTCCACCGAGGGCTGAGGGGCACGAGGGCACGCGTTAGCTAGGCAAACCAAAGGGGCGGGCGGTCAGGGGAAGGACAGCTGCCGGCGCCTTACCTGGAACTCGTCAAAGTTGACGTCTCCGAACTGTCCTCTCTGCAGGCGCTTCACCAGCTCCACCTGCTCGTCAGACAGCACGATGTCGCTTCCCGTCTGCTTGTCGTGAACCGTCCTCCTGCGGGCAAGCCGTACGTTAGCGTCGCTCGCGTCTCGCGGCTCCGAAGCTCTGAGGCCAGTGTCTCACCAGTAGTCAGGGTTCTCCATTTTATCCAAGAACTGCTCCAGTTCGTCCTTGCTTCTGATGGGCTTGTAGATCTTCTTTCCATCCAAATTGTAGCCGATGTGAGGGAAGTCTTTGTACCACTCCATGGGAATGTTCCCCACGGTGTTCCTGATGTCCTGCCCGTGACCAACAGAGTAGCTATCTTAGTCAACGCTTCCCACGGACTCTTCCCCAAGACCGTAAGCAGGCTGTCACTGGAGCGCTTTGAACCCCGCTGCGACGCGCTGCTCTGGCACACTTGGTTCAGCGGCCCTTCATCCCGATACAAAGCGCGCTCGGCTTCAACCTCAATATTGACGACAACAAACCATTTCTGGTGTTTCGGAAGGCATTCGGAAAACATCTCACTTCTTCGTCTGATGAGTCGAGGTCATACTCTTCTTTCTTTTCGCAGCCTCCGTCGTCCCGGAGGTCATCCTGCACGTCGGCACGCAACAGAAGTGACGAATAGCCACGGGAGATGCAATGAGGAGAACGACGACCAATGCTACCTGCTCCACTTTATCATCTTCATCCTTCTCTGAGCCATCACCACCCTCATCCTCCTCCTCTTCACTGTCACTCCCCGAATCCTCGAGTCCTGAAAAAACACTCTCCGCACTCCCTGACTCTTCCCCGTCTTCCTCTTTGTCACGAATGCGGATGCTGAAGATCTGCAACATGTCCAACGTAAACAGCACAGTACAATTGCGGGATCGTCGTCACCTACGGGGTTGCTGCACAAATTCAACATATCTCCCGCCACCCCCATGAATACTTTGGGAAGAAGTTGTAATGCGCAGAATGCATATCGTGAGCTGAACAGCTTCCGAGTGATCTCGTTACATCTTACTGCAAACACACGGGTTCCGACGAACAGTAATTTATATTGTCATTCGGTCAGCTCATTTCAACAATTTTGATAATTCAGTGACGGCGATTGCTCTGTTTTGCCGAGCCTTGTTGCAGGCTCTTGTTGCACTGATGACGCCTACTCGGAGGAAAGCTCAAACGTCTTCGAGGAACATCCTCGAAGTTGTGTCTAGTTACATTCTGCATCTTCCATAAGAAACGTGCGACAGATCGCAGAGTTTGTGCGTCTCATCACACTTTCAGACTGTGTTGAAAATGAGTCCAAGTTGGAACACGTAAGCAAAGGTAACTTGGGGGTGAATATGTTCCACGCAAAGGCTTGTCGTAAACCTTGTGTGGAGACTTTTTCTCTTTCTTTTAGTTTTTAATTTGGGCGTACAGTATTTATTTTTCTTCCCAGCGTTTCAAGTGGACTCGAGTGGAGCTGGGCCGGCACTGAAATGGAGCCACCCTCGACCGAGCCGCTCCGAATGGGCACCGTCTGAAGCCTTTGGTTGACTTTTCCGATTCCTACGCTAACGGGTAGCCCGCTTGCTAGCTAGACCAGTTCCAGTTGCGGTTCGAGCTGCGTTGGTTCCTCACCTCGTCGTCGTACTCGTCGTCGTCGGCGACCCGCTTAGTTTTTTCCTTCTTCTTTGGGGTCCTTTGTAGAACTTTCGTGGCGTCCACGTTGTCGCTCATCCGCGTGTCCTCCATCGCACTCGAAGAGAACCAGTCAGGAAACCAATATTCAAAACTTTATTCACACCACGTCGGCGGACAATGACAACCCCGGAGATTGCGTCACACTAGCCTAGTTATTGCTTCCTTCAACCCACAGTGGTGTCATTTCAGAAAAAAAAAGAAAGTGAAAATCGGGAATGTATGTGTGAATCTGAAAAACACGTAACAATCACAAATACATTTCAAAATCTGTGAACGCCAAGGAAATCGCGGATGTATTTCTGTGAATTATTTTGTCAATTCAGGTCAGCAGGAGTCACTTGCATTCAGCCAGCCCCTAGGCATGTTTGACACTGGACAGTCATGACTTGTTTTTCGGGATCAACATGATCATTTTATTTGTTAAAAAAATTGGTCAGTGGAAGATCAGACAGAGGAAACAATAAAATCAATAAAAGATAACTATAAAAGAGTCTCAGGGATATGATTTGCTGTCCGGCAGCCATCAGTTGATGGGCTCGTAGCCGCTTGCCGAGGACACCGATCTCTTACGTAGGCACACGTAGACGCCGCCCATCAGCAGGATGATGAGCGGCGCGCCAAGACCGACTGCCATGATTGCCGCCACCAGCGGGGAGAAGGTGTCTGAGGGGGGGAGCCCGACGCCGACCAAAGCCGTCCTGCCAGACAACAATAGAACAAAACCAGATTCATTCAGCACGAGTTCCCTCACGGCACAATTGAAGGTGTCGACTGAAAAGTCTAATAAAAAATACCAACAAAGTGTTTTGGGAGAACGGTGACAAAGACAAGAAAAATGGAATACTGTACTGCAAGAAAAAGATTTACTGTTCTCTATTTTTTGAAAAGGAAGCATGAATAGCCCAACGTTAACAATGAGTAGAATGGTTCCGTTTCTACATTTGTTGTCAGATTTGATGGTGCACTTCCCGTTTGCTGTGCAACGACATTGGCCGCCTGAGTCGCATTCCAAGTTTGATAGAAAAGTTGTCGCAAAATAAGACAAGCGTCATTGAAAGGATAAAAGCAAGTAGAGCAGAACCAACCAGCTCAGGAACTTGGTGGCATCGTAGAAAGGTTCCCCGGCCATGCCGAAGCTGATGTTGAGTCCGAAGACGCCGTCCGGCTCGTCACCCTCGGTGGTGAAGAAGGCCAGCGCCAGGCCGCCGGCCTCCGCCAAAGCCCCGCCGCTCTGGCGTCGCGGCTCCGTGTGACGGCACGGTGACGCGTCCTCCAGAGCCGGCGGAGAATGCCGATAGGCTACCTGCTTCCACAGGACGAAGCCGCATCCGTCGCATGAGCTCTCGTTCGTTCCAGACGTCCACTCGGACACCTGAGCGGGCAGAGGTTAACGCTTGGTGACAATCCTGACTATGAACCACAGAACCCCCCCCCCAAAAGATGGCCTACCTTGAAGATGGATGGCGTGAACTCGTCGTCGATGGAGCGATGTACCCTAACGGTGTTCAGGGGATAGACTCCGCCCACCGAATGCAGCTCCAAAAGGAAGCGTGACCTTTGCGACCTCGGCAACAGGCCGTTCAGCTGCACGGCCACCTGGGAGGAGTTGGCCGTATGGAGGAGGCGGGGCCATATCTCGTCACGCCCCTCCCCATCAAACACAGAGAGCTGCCCAGCAACACAAATGCAACGCTTTGATGACATTATCAGTCTAGGAACGTTTGCTAATGCGGCGACGACGTTTGCATTTATTCACTTTTAATATAAGATGAGATAAGAAAACCTTTATTTGTCTCACAATGGAGAAATTCCCAATCAGCATGTATTGTATTGTAATTGTAATTAACAGCAGCAAAATTATGAAAGGGAGAAGTAGAAGAACAAATAGTATATACATAAATACAAATGATAAAATATAGATATAAGCATCCAGGTTTTCAGGTCTGTCTATTCAACAGCCCTTTTCCCAACTCCCTTGGAACCATGCAGGGATTTGTGTGTGTGTGTAGTGTGAGAGAGAGAGACCTACGTGCAGACAAACGGAACCCTGGGCAACGGCGCCACACAGTCGGGCCGCTGCCCCGGACAGCTCCATCGCCGACCACGTGATGTTACGCAGCTGGTAGGCCGGGAAAAGCTCATAGGGCATTTCCGCCGTGTTGTTGACGTCATCATATTCCAACAGCTGACACATACGAATGCACCCACACACACAAAGAACACGTTATCACAACTACGCAGTGCAGTCTTGACTTGCGAGGCCTCGTGGAGGAAGCTTGAGCAGTGGATTTTGGTCTGAAATAACATGGCAAAGATGTCCTACGAACGTGCTATTTGAATTTGAATTGCCAAGCGCGGGATTTATATGAACACACAGGTAGATAGAAGGGGTGCCGCCATAGGTAGTACGATGCAGTGATCAGGGTTGGGTGGATGCCCCGCTCAGGTGCGTGCCTGGGGGCCTGCCCCCCTTGGCCCCACCCTCCACAGGCTTCTGATGCGAGAGTCAATGTAGGTCTTTAAGTCACTGATAGCCGGTCCAAAACGTTAGCCTGACAATGGACGACAACCGGCCCGGTGTTTGTCCATATGCGCACTGCCACTGAGCGTCTAGCTCAACTAAGAAGACGACGAGGAAGACGCGTGAGAACGCAACCGGTGCGGATACTGACCCGGCTGAAGACGAGCGCCGTGCTGGACACGATGCTGCTCACCGGCTCCACCCGCAGGCTGCCGCTGGCATTGCGGCTTAAGAAGCGCTGCCAGTCCACCTGAGAAGACGACCAACATGTTGGAGCGCTCCCAAAAGCAATCGTGATGTCGTCACGCGGGAGGCGTAGGTCGCACCGAGACGTAGGAGGACGTGACCCTGGTGTGGACCAGAAGGAGCGTGGGGGCCCCCTGACTGCAGAACAGGAAGTGCAGGGTGTCCTTGTCGCCCAGCGCTCTCACGTGCAGAAGGTCGCCACCGGCGTGCGGGGCGGGCGCGCCCGGGTTCAACTCCACCGACAGCTGGCGACATGTTCACAATCCACCGTTACCAGAGACCCGACAGACGGCCGATGACGCCATCGCGGGCCACATGCGTCGTCAACTCCACAGGCAATCGATAGCGTCACCAGCCAGCAGTTCTCTCGTCACTCACATCACGTGACAAGTTTCTCGGTATCAACCGCCCCGAAAAGACGCTCCAGTTCGTTCAAGTACATACCAAACGTTGTCGTGGTTGAAGCCGAATTTTTTTTTTCCGATTGGATCGAGACAAAATGTTGACGTGGTTGCGAGCCGAAAACATTTTTTCGATTCGATCAGGACAAAATGTTGACGCATTAAAAGCCGCGTCGTGTTCGAGAACTCGCCTTACATGTCTGGTCAACGAAGCCGCCCCCGAGGAACAAAACGCCAAAGAGAGCAAGGCGGCGCACAGAAGCCACGCGGCCGCCATCATTGTTGTGACTTGTCACGTGTGTTACCGAGAGGTCAGCTGGGCGCACAAGCCGCGCCCCCAGGAGACGCCTCGCTCGTCACGTGAGCTGCGTTCACGTCGCTGAGTGAAGATAGTAACGAGCCCAAGCTCAGAATGACCTGTTTCACCATATATTCAGGCGCACCAAACCGCACTTGAGTCAAAGTTTGAAACCCTCCATCACTCCTAAATAACCGATTGGCGCCCCCCCCCCTTGTTTTGACGCACGAGAGCCCAATCTTTCTATGCGGTGAATGTCTTTGGAAGAAACATCCACCATTCTCTACACAAGCGTGGTCAACGATTCCAAGAAATAAGGCGGGGCTTTGATTTGGAACTTTATTGAGTGGCCAGCTGAATTTATTCGGCGCCGGGTCCTCCGGTGGCCTGTTCCTTGTCTTTCTTCTTGTGACCAGACACGATGTCGTCGATGCGCAGCAACAAGATGGCCGTCTGCAGAGAAACGGGGGTGAGAACGGCGCGGGGTGAAAGACGAGCGCTCGGGCCCCGGTCCGGCCGGCTCTCACCTCCACGGCCGTCTTGTACGTCTGCGCCTTGACGGCCAGGGGCTCGCAGATGCCGGCGGCAGCCATGTCGCACAGAGAACCCGTCTCGCCGTCCACGCCCCACAAGGTGCCGTCCTGCGCCGTGTGCTTGGCCTGTACACCGGCACACAGACACGCCCATCAAATACACAAAAGGCTACGGGCAGAGAAACTAAGCTAAATCGTCAGAGAGAAACGAGAGCAAGTAAGTCATTCTATCATCACGCCCTCGCAAGCAAACGCAGCGTCCGCACGTCGGACAATGCAGAGTCCTTCTCCAAGGGGGCATTGCGACACAACAGAGTTTTGTCGCGGTCAAGAACACACGGGGAGCGTCCATTTTCCACTCTCAAGCTCGATTGATTTATAAATAAACAAATCGGGAATGACGTAGACTGGTTGAGATTGCAGCAAAAGAGGCGCGCCAATCTCTGGCTTCAGTCATCGATCTCAAAACAAGCCCTTCCTGATGCACAGCGGTGAAATTGGAAGAGGTTGTGTTTGTGCTTTTTTTTTTGTAAAGGAGCGTCTCCGCTTTGTGGGGGCAGTGAGCGAGTCGAGTTTATTCAAGGGGTGAGGCGTCCGTACCCTTAGCGAGGTGAGCACACGAATGGTGGAGGCGCCGCAGTTTTGGATGAGCGTGCGCGGGATGACCTCCAGGGCCTGGGCCACGGCACGGTAGGGCCACTGCTCCACACCCACAAGGGCGCGCGAGCGCTCCATCAAGCGCTTGGACACGGCCATCTCCACGGCGCCCCCTCCGGGCAGCAGCGAAGGCTCCAGCATCACATTGCGGCAAACCTGCATGGCGTCCTGAAGGTTGCGCTCCACCTCCTGCACACAAGGCTTCACGTTTGAAAAGCGGAGAGTCCAAGCGCATGCGTCACGCCGAGGGCGGCGGCGCTCACTGCCAGGATCTCCTTGCTGGCTCCCCTGAGCAAGACGGTGCAGGCTTTGGGTTCCTTGCACTCGGTGATGAAGGTGAAGTACTCGTCGCCGATCTTCTTGACCTCAAAGAGCCCCGCCCCCACACCCACGTCGTCCTCGCGCAGCTCGTCAGTGCGGCTGACGATGCGCGCGCCACACGCCCTGAGGTGACAACACGGCGGTGACTCGAGGTGGCCACGCTCCAGCGCTTGCGACGTCGGGCGCTACCTGGCAATGCGGTTGTTGTCCGTCTTGCGGATGCGGCGCACGGCGCTGATGTTGGCCTTCATCAGGTAGTGCTGAGCCAGGTCTGAGGGGGCGGAGGCACGAGGTCAGCCTCCAAGTAAGACCGCGCGTCCGGCTCCGCGCGCACCCACCTGAGATTCCTTTCTCGGTGAAGACGAGGTCGGGCTTGACTCTGATGACGTCCTCGCACATCTGCTGGATATGCTCCTCCTCCATCTGCAGGATCCTCGCAAAGTCCTCCTCCTTGCTGATCTCTATGTCGGTCTACAGAAGCGACGGCAAATTAACGCCACATCAATTCTGGTCGTGACCACGAACTCGCTCGGGCTGCTTGAAAACGCAACGTCAGAATGATGCTGCTCATTCCACTGTCGGAATTTCCCCCCACTTTTTTTCTTTTTCAAAAAAGAAAAAAAGTTGCAGCTTGAATCAATCTCGCGCGCCCATGTGTGTGTGTTTTTTTGCCTCGTGGTGAAAACAGTGCAATGCCTTTTGTCGGCACTCTTGCGCATAAACAGTCAACGACTCAGTGCGAGTTGTTCCACCGGGCGTCGGCGCTGACCTGGCTCTCGCCCTTCTTGTACTCCAACGAGCAGTCGAGCAGGACGATGCGCGGCTCCTTGATGAGGCGGCGCATGCGCGGGTGCGTCACGTCCTTGTTGACCATCACCCCTCTCAGCACGCACGAGTCTTCAATGAAGCCGCCGGGAACCTGCGGCGCATCCGACAAGAGGCGGTGGGACGGTGGCCCGGATGCCGCGCGACGCGTCCGCCGCCGATGCGTACCTTCTCTACTTTGGCATACTTCTTGATGTCGATCTCCTTGCGGCCGTTGTCCTCCATCTCCACGGTAAGCACGGCGTCCAGCGCCATGCCGCACGCCAGCTCCGACCAGCGGCTCAGAGCTTTGGTGTTGATGGCCGAGTGTACGATCTTCAGCATGGAGGCGCGATCCGCCGTGTCGACAGGGACGCTGGGGAGGGGGGCGAGCCGTTAGCTCATTACACGAAAGCTGAGCCCGCCCGGGCGGGGCGTCCTACCTGATCTCCTTCAACGTTTCTAACATGTCGTCCAAGGCTCGCCTGTAAGCGGCGATGACGACGGTGGGATGCATCTGCTGCTCCAGGAACTGCTCGGCCACCGACAGCATCTCGCCGGCTTGCCCGCAAACAGAGGACGTCCGCAGACTTTGATAAACATACCCCGGCACCTCTACTTACAAAATTGTACGTTTTTTTTACAAAATTTTCCGAAGTAGAGACACGTTTCCCATGCGAATGTCCCAAACATGGTAGACGTTCCTCTAAGCCGATGGGATGCCAGGATGATACTCAAGTAGAGCCAATGGCAGAGCAGCTAAAAGTATGTTGCGTTCAGGAAACTCAGCGCTGCGAGTAGCAGTCCAGACTCTATTTTTACCTTTCGTATCTTGAAATTTTCAAGGCGAATGACGCATTCATCCATATCAAAGCCAATTTATCGACTGCAATAACAGGTATGAACTCAGTTCAGCACGACAAGAGAATTTGGCCCCTCAGGTGCGCTGTCAACCTGAGTCTCAAGTCGACTGAAAAGGGACACGCAGTGATGCCTTCCTTTGTCGTGGGGCTTCCATTCCTAAAATAATGGATGAGAGGCAAAAGACGCAATTTCTTTTTTCCTAAAATGACTGCACCAAGTGTAAATCGCCCTTTAAGATGTTCTCACAGTTCTCTCTCGGTCCAAGTTCAAACCTTCTCAAGCAAAATACAGATACAGTGTGATTATTGTTTACGTTATTTGATAACAAAACAAAGGTCAAAATCTGTCTTGACCTTCCTGTTAAGTTCCTCGAAGACGCACGCGTGCGCGCCTCACCCAAGATGATGACAGATGTGGTTCCGTCTCCTACTTCTTCATCCTGCGTACGGCTGATCTCAATCATGGATTTAGCCGCGGGATGCTGCACCTGGATCTGGCGCCACGCAGACGCAGTCAATACAAATGGCAACAGCTGCACCGCGTGCCGACGCCCCCGTGGGCAGGCTCACCTCTCGCAGGATCGCGTTTCCGTCGTTGGTCATGACGATTCCCCCGGTGGGATCCAGCAGCATCTGTGAACGCACGCGACCGTCTTAGTGCCGCCAGCCTCGGGGCCGCTCGCCAAGCCGTCGGCGGATAACTCACTTTCATCATGGCCCGCGGGCCCAGACACGTCCTGATGACATCGGCGATGGTCTGAGATTCGTGACGATACATTGACGTTCATCAAGTTGCAGCTCAAACCTCTAATGCGCACAGTAAGAAAAAGACACGAACAAACAAGATCCTTACCTTGGCTGCGTTGATGTTTCCTGTCTGGACTTTACGCCCAGATTCTCTCTTAACGTTCTGGTCTGGAGACAAATCAAGTCAAGTCGTCAAGTCATTCTTTGCATTTGGAAAGGCCTGTGGCGAGCATCTTTAAATATGCAGTCTTGAGCAGGGGTTGCCAACTCCGGCCCTCAGCAATTGCTACCCAGCATGATTGAGGGGTTCCCTTTCCTTTAGATTGGCAAAGGTGACCGAGTTTTGCTAAGAATGCATAGCAGACAGCAGGTCTCTTGTGGTGGCGTTTTTTTTTTTTGGGGGGGGGGCGAGCGGAACAGTAGTGAGACTCGCAGTGTCGAACTGATTGGTGAAGTAATATTAAGCAGTTTCTCGAGCCTCTGTCAACATTTAACCCTCATCCTCTTCAGAGCTTGGAGAACTTGGCTGACCAATTAAGCACATAGGGGGGGGGGCGCAAGCGATGTTGGGCTGCTAGTCTAGTTAGTCTGCGTTTAGATTGGAGCTTGTCCTCCTATCTCGCCCACCAAGATGGCGGCCAGACAGTGGCTGTCACGTGATCGAGAAGCACCCGAACGTGATTTGAAACAACCCCCAAATGGTCGTGATTTGAAGGCTTCCCACTCATCATCGTTATTTTCCCTAGGCGCGTTGTGGGAGCGGAGAACCTCTCCTCCCGACACAGCTTGGCAAAAGGGGACCAAGTGCACGCAAACACGCCAATGGCGTCAACGCCGTGCACAGCCAAAATGTGGGCGAGTGACGTAGGAGGGTACCCGCGGATGCTAACACGTTCGAATGACAGCTAGCAAGGGTGTGGTCACGGCAACCACCAGGTCCCCGAAGAAGGACCGAAGAGGGAATAAACCTCCAGGACTCCTGGAAATGGAACAAGCCGCAGGCGGACCGCAACGCAGCGGGATATGCAAACGCGGCTAACAGCTAGCTCGCTCCCACGTGCCAGGTCGCTTTGTGCTGCGGGCCGCTGGGTCGCAGCCAATGCCTACAATAAAAGTCCCGTAACACAGAGGAAGCGGGCGCCATGAGGCGTCTACTCACTGAGAACGAGAACCTGCTGGCCGAACATCTTGAAAGAAGACAAAGGCCGGAAGATGAAGAACAACTAGGAAGCGCGCAGACCGGCTCAACGCGACTCGAAGCTTCCAGGACTCAACAAGTGGGAAGGGCTTGTAACATGGGGCGGGAGGAACAAAAGTGAGCGACGGCAGTTTCAACCAATAGACGCAATCGAAATGTCACGACGACTCGCTGTATTCTCCGCCTGCCGACGACGCATTTGGAACCGCTGATAGGAAGATAGCGAGAGGCCACGCCGGGTAACCCACATGCCGAACTGACGGCCATCTTGGAAGGGACAACAATCCCATCAAAGCTAGTGCATGGCGATTGAAAGTCTGGACGTTCCCATTTTCACGAGGTTTATTTTTGGGACAACGCCAAATCTTGTTATCAATACGGACCATTTTAAAAAGTGTTGTGCCATTTTCCTTGTTATTTGAATGATCTTGCCTCCGATCCACCAACGCCTTTGCCCTTCCTAACTCCCAGTTCAAAAGGCGTTTTTCGGATCTGTCATTTGCGGGACACTCATTTATCAGCATTGTTCCGTATTCCTATTTACAATATCTGGTTGATTTTGACTGGGCGGGGGGTGGCATTCAACATCAAAATTGACTTCCGCATTTAGCAAAACAAGAGGATGCCATTTCTTCTGGTTCAGGTCACCGGCGTAATCCTTTCTCCATCTTATAAGTAAGAGTTACTGACTTGGTAACTATGCTGCTATTCTATATCAGCCAAATAACAGCAACAATAAAACCAAGTGCATCAAAAGATGACACACATACAGACAACGTGATACTCAACTTTTTCGAGTGCAGCAGCAATCCGCTCCTGTAGAGTTGGTGATCAAATGTTTCATGAGTCTAGAATCGTTTTTTTTTTTTAATGACCACAATGCCAAACTGGATAAAAAAAAATCACAGATAATCATACAAATAAATACAGATTAACAGAGCAATCAATCAGTGCATGTATTGAAATAAAGCCCTTCCAAACATTTACAAATAAGTTGACCAAACAGTTAATGATTGTAGGGGGAATTTCCAAAATAGAGAAATCAATCAGCATTCAAGCAAGCAACCAGTCCAATCAATGAATTGACTCGGAAGTATGTGACGGGAGTTAGCCGACAGCCGTCAGAGTTCCTGTTTGACGTGGTGTTGGTCAGCCTGCCGTCGCAGGAAGCGCAGGAAGTCTCGGAGCTCTCGCCCGCCCTGCCGCAGATGACAGATGGAGGTCACGCGTGAGCTTGCTACGGCTGGGAGGGGACCAAAATCAAAGCCGCCTGCCTCACCTGGTATCGGATGGGGTCGGCCTTCTTGCCAGCAGGCGCCAAGTAGATGCTCGGGTAGCTGAGAAGCCAAAGTGTCAGTCAGGTGCGCATTAACACCCGCATGGTGCACCAATCACGCGACCTCACCCTTGGATATCATAGCCAGTCGGCACATCGTTGTCTACGGCGTTCATTTTGGCGATGACCACGTTTGCGTCTGCAGACAGCTGACGAGGAGGCACAATCAAAGCTCAACAATATGCCACGAGAACGTGATGCTGCGCCGTTCCATGTGTGGCAAGGGAGCGCTGGTTCCAAGGTTTAGAGTCACAGTTTTAACCTTAGTCATTGTGTTTTAGCAATCATGCCAACAGACTTTCATTTCAGGGTTTGTTTTACTGATTAACTCGACAGCGTTTGATTCTCTTTTGTTTTCTGGCTCAGCTGGATCGTCAACTTCAAGTGAGCAGAACAAATAGCTTAAAGCTGTTGCGGGGCTTCACTGCGTGTGCTTGAGTGGCTAGCATGAAGTAGAAAAGGGCAGAAAGTGATGATGATGATGCTTTAGGTAAGGGTACCTACCGTCTCTGCCAGTGCAGTGTAAACCGGTTCCAGCTTCTTGCAGCGCGGACATGATGGCGAGTAGAACTGGATCAGGACGTCTTTGTCGGGCTGGTTAACGATGGCGTCGAACGACTCGGCCACCACCACCTGCGTGTGGCGTAATGGCCACCCTCATGAGGTTACTTCCTGCCGCCGCTCGTCACAACCCACTGCTCGCGTCACTCACCTGAATGGCGCCGGCATTTCCGTCCGGTATCGGCTCGGACTTGATGTAACGCTTGAGTTGCCCAGCAAAGTATTGGTCCAGAAACCTCTCCAGCGAGGCACCATCTCTCCTGGAAGAAACGCACCTCATCACATCACGTGACCCCCCCCCCCCCCTCCACCCCCATATGCATGCCAGCGTGTTACCGACGTGAACTCCTCCCTCATGGTGTACTTGTGACCCGCTTTGGTGCGAATGGTCACCAGGGGAACGTCTGCGCCGTCGGATGCGCCCACGCCAAATTGGTCCTCCAGCTCGGCCCGGAAGTCCCTCTGGTTGGCCACAGAGAAGAAGAGGCCCCGCCCCGCGTACTTGGACACCACCTTCATCACTCTGGCAACAAGACGAGCAGATGGGCGGGGCTTGTCCTGACAGCAGTCCGCTATGTGCGTAAGTGCGTGTCACCTGTTCCTCCAGTAGTTGGAGCCCCCGGCGTTGCGTTTGTAGTCCAGGTTGTAAAAGGCAGTCAAGAGGTCACGAGCTCTCAGGCGATCTTTGTTCTCCAAGGTCATGTGGGGACAAAGTCCAAATCTACACACACATGTAACAAATGCACAGGAAACACACGCTCAACACCAGTGGTTGGAATGTCATGAAATGAAAACAGTATTTTTCAGGTACTGTATTTGTCCCTCAATTGGGTATTTTTTTTTTGTTTTGCTTTGTTTTTCTTTTACTCCGAATGTTGGAAAACAGATTTGTCTACTTTCTATTGCTCACTTATGCAAAAACGTGTCCGTTATGATTGGCAAAGCGGAGAACCCAAGTCAAGCGTCCTTCATTTCATATGAGAGGGGGAAAAAATAGTCAGCAGTGACACGGGGGAACGTGAACCAGGGAGAAGCAAGGTATTCCCCATCCGCGAAGAATTGTTTGATACTGTTTGCTTTAAGAATGACTGGGGGCGAGAATAGGTTGTGTCACCGGCGAGTTAATTAATTATTGAAAACAAAAAAATCCTCATTTTTCCTTTTTTGTTTTCTCTGACAATCGCCCAACCCTCCACACGCTCACATGTGGTCTCGGATGAAGCGTCTCAGAGATGGGATGGACATGAAATCTCGCAAAACAACGACGCTGTCTTCAAACTGATTGGCCAGTCGTGGAGGCCGGAACAACAGGACGCCTCTGGAACACACACACACACGCACGCACACGCACACGCACACACGCACACACACACACCCTGTAGCCCGACTTCTGACCCAACGTCAGCGTTGCAGAGTTAAGAGTACAAAGCATAAGACTGACTCTGTTTGGAGTCCGTAGGGGGCAGCCAGCTTCGTTCGTGTGGTGTGAGCGAATCGGAACTGATCTCTCAACAGTCCCGCTGCTTTCACAAAGTCAGCCAGACCAGTACTTTCCTCACCTGAAAACACACCTGACACGACACGAGCATGTATCAAAAAGTGTGTGTGTGGTGGTGGTGGTGGTGGAGGGGGGCTTTGTCATGACGGACGGCTTTGTCGTACCCACGACCGAAGCGTCGTGGTGCTGGACGAAGCTCTGCAGTTCTTCTTCGGTCAGCAACATCGCAGAGTCCGGACCCGTCTGCTTCGTCATGAACTCAAAGATCCCCTCTGGCGCCCAAAACAACATCAGCCGGCGTCTCATTTTGGCCGCGCTGACGTCGCGCGCATTTACAAGCGCTCTTACCTGCAGAGCGAGGACCGTCGTAGGAGGCCGAATCCCTCCCGTTCCTGAAGATCTTCAGCGTCGGGTATCCGGACACGCCAAAGCGACTGCACGTGTCCAGCTCAGCTGTGCAGTCCACCTGATGCACGCATGCGCACGCACAGTCGCGTCAGACAACGGCAAACACACGCGCGCCCACAGACGACGGTACCTTTGCTAGCTGCACGCTTCCCTTCAGTTTGCCGGCAGCTTCCTCAAACTCCGGCGCTAACTTCTTACAGTGGCCACACCTGAAGGAAGGAAGGAAGGAATCCAACACATCCTTCATGCATCTCTATTCAGATGGAGCTTTGCAGAATATTTCACATCAAGTAACAACAACACAACAGGACGCATAACATAAAACGTCGACAATGACGCCATGGTAAACTATTCCTGCGTACGCCTTGTTACTTGGAAGGAAGGTAGTAACGTATAAAAGGAGGACACAAACGAGCAAGGAGTTGAGGAAGGTGGGTAGGAATCAGAGGCAATTGTTCTCAGACTGCAAGGGAAGCTCAGCTTCCCCTAAAATGTCAAAAAGTAAGTGATCAAATATATATGTGTACGTACAATTGTGTGGACATGTCATTGACTAAATATGCGCTACAACGCGCTCAACTTTTGTTCCGAATCAGCTTATTACTGGTCACGACGCGACTCTCTTCTCATTCATTCCCGCAGCTTCACTGTGCTTTAAACTGTGTGGATGCTGAGTGTCTACAGCGCGGACGCTGGGCGTCTCGAGAGTTCAGAGCCTGTTGTCCCAATGCATTGAAACGAGATGAGTCATTGGATAAATGCTGGTTTTGTCCCACCCATCGGACGCTCAGCGTCTCTGGGAGTCTACGGACAGCGGGCGTGTATGGGCTGGCCCTGACCCTCAGCTTTTCTGCATCATGATTGAATGATCTGTCTGAGGCTGAATTTCTTTTTGATTGACAGCGAAATGAGCCAATCACTGATCTTATGGTGAAGGCATCCTTTTCGTTTTTTTTTGAAAAGGAACGGAGAGTAGAATTCACGTCTAAATAAATAAACGGACACCTTTTATGATGTAGGCCGAAACTGAGCTTCCCCTCCTTGACAGACCAGCATCCGACACTGGTAGGAATACAGGACGAAAGGAGGGAGAGCGGAAGGAAGGACCGAAAGGTGGTAGTGAGGCAGGAGAGGAGTCAGCATGATAGGACGGAGGTTGAAAATGGGAAGATGGAAGGACAATCCGAACATAGCAGCGGCAGAAGCGGCACTTGTCAGTGACGCGAGCGATTATCACGCCCCTGTTTGCGGGCGGCGCACGCGTTACCAGGGCGCGTAGAATTTGACCAGCATGGTGTCGTGCTCAGTTGCCAAGTAGTCGAAGTCTGCGTCCCCGAGCACCAGCACGTCACTGCGCGACGACAGCGAGGGCGGAAAAAGGGAGGCGAGCAAAAACGGCACGGCGACGAGAAGGTGAAGGCCGGCTGCCATGGCCGACATCGAATTCGAGGAAATTTCGGACCGGCGCGCTAGATGAGCATCAAGGCTTCAACATTAATTTGTGATTCCGGAAACAACGTTCAGCATAAAAGCTAAGCATTAAATGAAGGTAATAATAAAAATGACGCAAACACTTGTTATACTGCAGGAAAATAAACAAATCTCTGTCAGACAAAAGGCTAATGAGCAATAAGAACAGACAGTATAACGTCATTAGGGGACTGTAGAGCAACTTCCGTGATCATTCAAATCCCCTTCTGGTACTTTTATTTTGAAGTCCTGGCAAATGGCGAAACCTTGGCCCGACTTTAATTGATCAATATTCTGTTTTGATGGTATACAAACGTCACGTGTGGTGCATGCAACTAGTGAATGCTTTCATGATTCACTCCTATTTCCTAGGAGTATTTTATTTTATTGAACGCTTCTTCAGGAAGTGGACGACCAAGAGAACGATGAAGCGGCGCGGCGTAATCGGACGATTGTTGGTGGGCTTGGTTGATATGTACGTTGTGACGGTGGGGAGACACTCTCGTGCGGTAGGTGACGCAATGCACGTAAACGTCGCTTGCGAGGAGAAGAAGAAGAAGAAGAAGAAGAAGAAGAAGAAGAAGAAGAAGAAGAAGAGCGACAGCAGCAGTGGCCCAACTCAGGAACGACTTCCGAGCGGTGTTCGGAGTGCCTTCGGGCTACGAACAGTTCCCAGTCAACGGCCGACAACCGGGTCTGCAGGTAGCCGGGTCGCTGCGGCTTTAGGAGCCGCTTTGGGACCCAGTTGGAGGTCGCTCAACAAAACAAAAACAGCAGGAGTGGACGAAGAAATGTCACATGTCAGAATTCCACCAGGGGGCAGTCATTGACAGACGGGAGAAAATAAGATAAAAACACAGCCAAGAGGAAGAAGGCAAACGGCGGCTGCTTGACGCGACCGAAGCGAAGAAGTCGGGGGAACGTCGGAGATGCCTTTCTGAGGATAGGGTTTGTTTTGGTCACTTGAACGGAGGCTCCGCGCGCGTCGGGACTCTCTTGGGCTGTCAGCTTCCGTTCCAAATTCACGCCAGACGCTTGATGCTCAAAGAAGCTAGCCGCGAGCCGATTGAGAAGAAACGGACGCTTATAGTCCATTCTGCACGTCGCTCTGAAAACTCCATGTACGTCTTATCCTAGATTCTGGCTAAATGTGGAAATAGAACACCTCGCCAACGTTGTAATGCATTGACACCAATGAACATGACAACGAAAAAGAGCATTTTTGCTTTGTTGCGATTTGAAGCCGCGAATGTTGAATGAGTGTTCTTGCGCACACCAACCCAGCGGTCATCGTTAATCCACGATGAAGTCCGCCTACGACCGCGCGAAAGCGGAAGCGTGTGACCTTGCCTCGCAGCCGCACTCCCCCGAACGTGAAGATGCCGACGCGGACGCCGAGCTCATCATCACGACGGGTAAGGCGCCGGTCACCAAGGCGAGATATCCTGGCATCTGATTGACCGGCTCTGCCTGTGTCAGACGATGAGCACCTCGAGGACAGCGGGAGGAGAATGCTGAGGAGGAAGCGGAAAAGGCAGACGGAGGAAGAAGAAGAAGAGGAGGAGGAGGAGGACAAAGGTGAAGAAGAAGAGCAGCCGAGGGGGGACTTGGACATCGATCGACAGCTTGACCAATTGCTGGAGAGCAAGTCCAAGCAACACAAGCTGACCAGCGTCAACGTGCGCAACATTATCCACGTGAGTGTGAGCGTGCATACGCGCATGTGTGCCCGCCAGCCTTTTCCCCAACACTGACCTTTGCCCCGCAGGAAGTGATCACCAACGAGCACGTGGTGGCGATGATGAAAGCCGCCATCAACCAGACTGAGGCCGTGCCGCCGTTTGTGAGTCGCGGGGTCGTGGGGGCGGCTCGGCCGCGGACGAAGCCGAGTGACCCTCTGGGCGTTTGCTTCCGCAGGAGCCCAAGATGACGCGTTCCAAGCTGAAGGAAGTTGTGGAGAAAGGCGTGGTGAGAATTGGCCCGCACGGGCAAAAGTCGGGGCCGCCTACCCGCTCGGCTTGTGATGTCATTGCTGTCACTGCTCACTTCCCGTCAGGCGATCCCAGCGTGGAACATCTCTCCCATCAAGAAGAGCGGAGACATCGGCAAGGTCAAAGCTCAAAGTTGCCCTTTGCGGTTGCGTGCGTGAGGTCGCTGAAAGGTCGCCCCATTTGTGCGTTCAGGGTCATCAGTTTGTGGACATCCCCCTCGCCGAGGAAGACTCCTCTGACGAGGAGTATCGTCCCGACGATGAGGACGAGGACGAGACGGCCGAAGATGTGAGGCCTCCATCCGATGAGGTGAGGTGTCGGCGACGTCGCTAACGCCACTCTTTTGCGGCAGACGTTGCAGGAGAGCGACTTCGAGAGCGCGGCGTCGCCTGCGAGAGGATGCCGACCCCATGTCAACCGGCGCGGCGCCGGCACGGTAAAAGCACGGCGACGCGCACATGTGAAACACGGCACGCCACGCTTCCTGTCGCCCTCAGACCTCGAGTGCGGAGTCTGGGTCCTCAATGGGTCCGCCCCCGCCGCCGCCCCTGCCTCCGCTGCCGCTGTCCCCTCCCTCCGCCCACACCGACAGCTTCCTGGAGAAGCTGCACGCCGTGGAGGCCGAGCTGGCCGTGTGCATGGAGCCGTACCGGCCTCTGGAGGACGCGGGCGAGGGCGGCCTGATGGCGTACCGCACGCGCTCAAAGCGTCCCCTTCGAGACGTGCCGCTCGGACGCCTGGAGGCGGAGCTACGAGCGCCCGACATCACACCCGACATGTACGACTGCGGCTCCGCCAACGAGGACAGCAACTGGACCGACTGGTTGCGAGGGCTCATGACCTCCGACGTGGACAACGACGGTCAGAAGTCAACGTGGCTGCTAACATGTCAACGCGTGCGTGTGTCAACAACTTGCCGTGTGTGCGCGCGCGCGCGCGTTCAGAGGAGTGCGATGATGAAGACGATCCAGAGTACAACTTCCTGGCTGACATCGATGAGCCGGACCAGGAGGATTACCGCGACGACAAGGCCGTACGCATCACCAGTCAGTATACGCGCACACACACACACACACACACACAAACTGGCGCACCACAGTGCAATGATGTTGTTGCTCAACAGAAAAGGAAGTCAATGAACTGATGGAGGAGCTCTTTGAAACGGTGAGAAGCAGACGCACGCACGCTCACACCCGCACAAAGCAAAGGCATCAATGTGTGTGCGTTAGCTGAAAGAGGACCCGAGGGGCCAGGAAGTGGATGATGAAGGCCATGACGAAGAGGAAGAGGAGGAGTCGCGGGAGGACGCCAGCAACTGTGACGAGCGCCCTGCCGCCCGGCCGTGTCACGCGCTCAACCGAGCGGCGGCGTGCGGCGGGCAGGTGGAGAAGGAGCGAGTGGCGGGAGAGCGGCGTACTGTCAAGCAGCAGCTGGCCTTCATGAGGACCGCTCAACACGCGCCAAGTGTGCACACGCTAAGGCTGGACGCACGCCACCGGAGCACGCTCACGCAGCAAATACAGCAGGTACGCGCGCACGCACATCCCGTGCCCAAGCTGGTCCGCCGCTTGTTACGATCGCAATCACTTTGCGACACGCAAACGCTCCCAAAAACAAAGGCCATTCCAAAAAGATCGTTGTCTTGTCCGGGGAAAGCAAGACAAGGAAAGTATTTATAAAAAATGATGAGATTTATGTAAAAAAGAAAAAAAAACATGAAGGGACACGGTTCACAGATCTGTCAAGGGAGCCTTCCCCCCCTCCGCCTCTCGCGCTCTCATTTCATCTTGTTGGGAGGTAGTGAAGGTCAGCGCAATCAGCATTTTGAGCAGCTACACAGAGTAGAGCCGAGTGCAAATTTGATTATCCGCAAAATAACTGCTCAGCATTCAATCGTACGAACGGTGACTTCCATTTAGCGCTGTTAGATGTCAAATTCCCATGACACCATTCATACCTGACTCGGCCAAAGTGACAACAAGCGCTCGCCGGCCGCTCCCCTCGGACCACCGCTGGCGCCTAAGTCACTCACCGGGCCAGGCCCCACCTTTGAAATGAAAGCCAAACACACTTAAAGCCGCGGATAGTCAGTCAGTGGTGAGGATGGAGACTCCAAGTCGTCAAATGCGCATTGCACATTTCATTCCATCAATAGAAGTGATTAGAAAAACAATTAATGGATGCGTGTGTTTGCGTGCGTGCGTGCGTGTCCAGCATGTGCAGCTGTTGCTTCAGGTCCACCTTCTCACATCACCCGTGGAAGAACTTCGCAGCGAGGCCGAAACGACGCGACACTTCCTGGTAAGGAGCAAGCGCGGGCGGCCATTTTGGAGCGCTGGTGGAAGACAGAGCTCAAAATCTCCAGCGTGCGATCGCGCAGTCACAAATGACGGACGGCTGCCAATGGCGTCGTCGTCGGCTGCTTGCCGACTCCCCCGGTCGCCGCGTGTCCCGTGTGACGGCGCCGCGTGTCCCGTGTGTCAGTTTGAGCTAGACCTGCTGGCGCAGCGAGGCGAGCTGATGTTGTCGTGCCAACGAGCCCGGCCGATGGCGGCGGCGGCGGCGCGTGGCAGCGCCTTCAGGGCCTCCAACCTGCAAGGGGCCCTCAAGCTGCTGGACGAATTGCGGGAGCGCCCCCCAGCCTATGTGCACCTCAAACACACGCCGGACTCACGTGGACAAAGTCAGTCACTTTATCCCGTTGGTGGCCTTTTACGTTGTGCGCGCTATTTGTGACAAGTGTGTGTGTTACCAGTGCGGAGTTTTCCAGTGATGCCCGCTGAGCTGGCGTGGATCTTTGCCACACGTCCCGTCTTTCTCTACCCGCAACTTCTGCCGTGTGTCAGCTTGGATCCGGCTCTCTATTGCCCTCGCAGGACGGCGGCATTCACTGCAGCAGAAGACTGGTAAGCGCGCGCACACACACACACACACACAGGGCACCAAACACATCAGAACTTTGCAGACAGACATTTGATGAATTTATACATGAGTGCGCATGTGTGTATGTGTGTGTGTGTGTGTGTGTGTGTGCGTGTGCGCGCACAGCCTGCTTGTCATGGGCCTGCGCAATTTGGAGGGCTCACGCGACCCCACCCGGCTGCTGTGCCAATTGTTGCTGGGTAAAAGTGTCGCTCAGGTGAGACGCAGGATCCTGCAGTGCTGCAGACCAGGAGCCCCCGACAATGTTGTCAAGGTAACGCGCGCACAAATGCCAACGCGACCTCTGCTTGAAAGTAAAGCGCGCGCACGCGTGTGTGTGAAGGCATTCCGGTACAGGCGTGTTGTTCCTCGCATGCTGCCGGCGTGTGCCCGTGTTGCTGCATCGGAACGGCGTCCCCCAGCAGAGAGAGATGTGCGCCTCTTGCCTCTGTGGCTGGTGGTGAGGCAGCTGAAAATTTGCACTCACGCACGCACACGTCGATATCGTCGGTCAATATTGTCCCGCCCCCTCTAGAGAAGTCTCCCCGTGATCTCCAAGGCCGTTAGCCCCGCCTCGCCACGCCACTCCTCCGGCGACAAGACTGCACTCGGCCGCGCCTGCGCGCGCTACCCGCCCCGCCTCCCGTCCAATCTGCACTTGCGCCGCGTGGGCTTTGTCCGGCAGGCCGAGCGTGTCCCCCCGCCCCGTTCCTCAACTTCTCCTGGCCCCGCATCCCCAAATCCTCCTTCTCCTGACTGCCCCGCCCGCTTGGCGGCAGGCGTGCGGGGAATCAAAGAAGCGGAGGTGGACCTTCCTGGTTTGGTGGAATCATCGAGGAGCTCTGGAGTGAACGCGGCCAGGATGACAGAAGATGTTGGAACTTCCTGTCATCTGCCCGAGGTACAAAGTACGGGGTGAGGCCACGAAGGCTTTTAAATGAAGCAGCCCCTGCTTCAGACCAAAAACTTTCAGGAACGGCTAAAGCCCAAGCTGGTGGTGGTTTTCATGCGGCACACTTCTCTCAGGAAGCTGAGCTCCGCCTACAACGGGAATCCCAGGCGTGCCCTCCAGGGGCAGGTGAGCCCGGAAAAACAGGAAGTGATGCGCGCGCCCAAAAGAAAGCGCCGCCGCCGGCCGTTTCCGCTCAAAACGTCTCGACGGGTGTAAATGGAGAAAAAACAGTTTTGTGGACACGGTGAGGGCCCCGTCCCGCCGACACATCCCGGCACACTTTCCATGTCTTCATGTCCGCATCTCGTCTCAGAGAAGCCGACCGTCTCATCCTGACGGCCTGTCAGCAGCGAGGCGCTCATCGGAGGACATTCAGACGAATCTCCGCCCAGTTGGGAACCAAGAGCGCCCGGCAGGTGAGAGGCTAGAGGCGTAGCGGCCGTGCGGGGCGGGGTCACGACGTACCTCCGCTTCTTTTCCAGGTGAGCCTTCGCTTCCATGACCTCCTTCGCCTTTTCCGTGTGGCCGCGACATCCGGATCCTCCTCCTCGGTCGTCACCCAGGAACCGGAAGCAGACCTGGGCTTCGTGGCCCAAAAGCACACCGACGTGTGATGGCTTGTCGAAAAGCTGAAGGGCGAACTGATGAGGTCATCAAATCCTCTCAATTCATATTGAATGAAATCAAGTCTTGCGTTGAACGAAACGTGTTTTGATCTTGCTATGCTGGAATGTTCGTCCTTACGAATAAAGTTTGAAATGCCCAATCATATCCAAGGACAACTGTATGCCTTTGGGACGTGGGAGGAAATGGGAGTACCCGGAGAAAAGCCACACAGGCACAGGGGAGGACATGCAAACTCCGTTACATCTTTGTGTGTTAACTAGCATAACTTCCTGTTTAGATTTTTACATTTTCTTTTTACATTTTATTCATGACAATTTAATTTTTAAACATTTCTTTACGATATGACCCAATATTTATTAACAACACGTCTTTGCAAACAAATGTAAAAGTTTGTATTTGTAGTGGTTTTATTCTTTTATTTCTCTAATCCAAACATCGCGGTGGTGGGAGGGACTATGTTGCCATGACAATGACGTCAATGTTGGTGTCGAGTAACTATAAGGTCAAAATAAAGGCAAGGGAATGGAAGACTGTAGTGTGTGTGTGTGTGTGTGTGGTGTGTGTGGGGGGGGGGGGTTTAAACAACAGGTTGCCCTGAAGTACGTGACGTATCCCGAATGACTTTTAAAAATAACACCAGTCTCGGATGGACTTCGACTCTGCGGAGTGAGGCTTCTTACTCAGCCCGGTAAGGAGACGTCGGACAACAGAATGTTGGGGTCACGGAGAAGCTAGCTGAAGCTTGCTATTTAGCCTAGCACAAGCTAACAGTTTGATTTTGGAGCTTTTACCGGTCTTATGGGGCAATAAAGTTACTTTCGACTGTTCGCCCGCTGCAAGGGGAGTCTTCCCACGCAATGACGCCTTTAAACGGCGACTGGGTGTGCGTTGAAGTGATCTTTTTGGGCTGTTTTGGGTCTGCCTTTGACACTCGCTTTTTGGCCTTTGAACAAGTGTTACCCAGCTGTGTCCATTTGGTGACATCACAGCACGATACTTTCCTCTTACGTCGCAAAATATTTGCCTTATGGCGTGCAATAAATTTGTTTTCATGTACGTAAACACGCAAAGGTCACGCAGTCGCAGCTGCCAAGGTGACAGGCAAGCGCTTGCAACGACGCCCGTGACGTCACACTAACTCGTTATTTAAAAAAAAAGTCAAATCGTCATTAACATTAATGTTGGTAAATTTTATAAGGATCACAAGCTTTCATATATATATATATATATATATATATATATATATATATATATATACACACTTGTAATGTTACAACCGTTCCCCGTAATTACACCGGGCTTATTAACTTTATATATTTTTTTTTTCCACATTGCCACTTTTTTTTGGTAAATTGTATTTATTCTTGTAACATTCTGACTCTGTTGTTATAGGACTAATGTAACTTTGAGTGCCCCCCCCCCATGTAACTTTTTTTTGTGCATCACAACTTGTAAATTATTTATTCTCGTAACATTATGACTTTACTTACCAAGTTCAGAATATTTCTCTTGTAAAGGTAGGACTTTTTTTGAGGTGCACCAGGTAGTGGAGGGGCTGTAAACATCCCCGACTGGAAGCTGTCTTTCCAACTGAGCTTTCAGTCTGATGTTTGCCGTCTCCAGCTACTTCCAGCCTCCTCCTCCACGAACGAAGACGACTTTGCCTGTCAAATCCGGGCTCAATTCATGTAAACATCCTACACTCAGCTAGAATCCACTGCAAAAGTGGCTGAGAGAAGGTTGTTTACGTGAGCTGGCTTGGAACTAAGACCACAAGAACCACCAAGAGCAAGTAACACCTCCTTAAAGGCTCGTGTCACACCACTGTGAATGTCATTGTTGTCTCTATGGGGGATTAAATAAATGGTCTTTTCTGTCATATTTGTGTTCACTGATTTTCTTTTGTCGGAAAACTAATACAGCACTGAGGCCCACCGGTCTCTCGTTCAGCGTAAATGCTCCCTGCCCCACGATGCGTGACATTGACGACTGTGCCCCGTGGTGTGGTCAGGTCCCCTTGGGGGCCGTCTGGCAGGCAGACCGCGCTGATGTACACGGTTTCGAACGGTCTGATGTGGCCTCTGAAACGTGCCTGGAGTTGAGTGGCATTCATCATCCGGTTTCTCAGGGCATTGTTCAGTCATCAGCATGGGATGTGGCCAAAGGACGTCCACGCCTATATCTTTCTGTGACTCTTTCAGTCTCTCGGGATCTCTGTTGCAACCTGCTGATGACCTCTGTGACACTCTAAACTCAATGGCCTCTAAGCTCAGTGGCCATTTCCGTCTGAGAACATCCTGTTGGAAGCGTCACAATGACAAGGTAGCACTGTTAGGCGTCGTGTTGATCTCATGATGTCAAAATGTGAACAGTATGAGGACGACTGTTTAAACACCAGGTCTAATAGAACCAAGACATTTTGTCAGTCGATTCAAGGATCAAACGCCTGCAGTGAATGTTGCCGTTCAGCTCCTCATTAGAGAACAGCAGTTGTCGTAAGTTACACTTGCCAACGATGACCGCTAGGCGGCAGCGCTACGCTTATTATGAACGCTCATGGTAAAACGAGGCATCAAGACCTGCTTTTTACACTCCCTTTACAAATTGTCCTCCTTTATATGCATGTACGACTGTTTTAGTAGTCTGGAGTGATGAAGAGGGTTAATAAAAGATGCGTGTGTTGGACCGAATCCACATGCCTGTTTTTTTTAAATGTTATTCTTACTGGCAAAGACACTTCACCGCTTGGATTGTCTGTGTGTATGTAAACAGTTAATTTGACTACGTTTCCATTTGAGGCGAGAGCTGCCTCTTCTTTTTTTTCAAAAGAAGTTCACAAACATTTGCCTCGGCGGGCATTCCAGAAAGACATCGTTCACTTGTATTCACGGGGTGTTTGTGATGCTCTGTTTTAACCACGCGTTCGACACTTTGGTAGTCCTGGCTGCAGTTAAATGACACTTGAATAAAATGTACTTACTAAATTTGTGCTATCAAAGGACATGTTTATTTTGAGTGTAAATCCCCACAAGAAAACTGGTATTGCAATGAAGATAAGATAAGATATCCTTTATTTGTCCCACACTGGGGAAATTTACAGTCTACAGCAGCAAAATTGGGGGTAGAAAGAAGAAGAAAAAAAATAAAGGCATACAAAAATAAAATAAGTACAAATACATGTATTCAATCTTTTCAATGGAGAAATATCTTATGCAATAAATATATAAATCACCTTTGGTTCGTATTTCTAATGATTTCTAAAGAAGTATTTGCTGAACAATCAAAAATTGAACCCCAATTGCAGAATCCAATTGAGTAAGATTCCAGCGCACGTTAGAGTCCTTGAAGAAAACGAATGATCTGCTTCTGATTCAACTCCTGAATGACCTCATACTCCCGCACGCCAGGATGGGGTCCAGTTCTCAGTTTTTTGTTCCTCAGGATCTCGAAGTAATGGCTCCAATTTCCATCTCTGTCAGCACCAAACCCAAAAATACTCACCTGGTGGGGGGAAAAAAACACAATTTTAAAATCAAAGGAATGCCTATTTTTGTTTTGGTTCTTGAAAATCGAACCCACATATTCACCCGCACACACACGTGTGTGTGGGTGTATATACAATACTGTACTGTACCTGGATATATACAGTATATAAAAACCCCTGCTAACTAACCGCAACAAGCCAGGCATGGGATGTGGCTCTCTCTAGTGGTAACTTTAAGTACTTTTTCGTTTTTAAGATTACAATATACCGTGTATATATACATATATATATATAATATATATACTGTATATATATGTATATATACATATATGTACACACACTACTGCTCCTAACCTAACTGCCATTGGTGGAACAAGCCAGACATGGGATGTGGCTCCCTCTAGTGGTATGCTGAAGCACTCACTTGCATTTCACCCTTAAGGACTTTTATATTATACAGTAATGTGATATTAACGTGAAGTACCTTTGAATTCAAGTACACTTTTTTGTCAACGTTTCTTCATAAATTCCTGATCCCCACCCCAACATAGTTTCACACAAACGTTTTTTTTTCTTCGTCATTTTCCATTACATTTGTTAACCTGATAAACTGGAGGTCCCTACCTCGTCGCATATTTGCAAGCTGAGCACCACGGTCATGAAGCCAGTGGATGGGTAGCGGCCTTGCTTTTTCAGCCACATTTCATGAGCATATTTCATGAATCCCGGGTTGATGATCATCACCTGTCGCAAGTCAGACTCATAAACTGAAACGAAGGAGAACGGTATCACAAGAAAACAAATAAAGTTGGTCTATGTGATTATCTTCAGGTCAGACTCGTGCTGCTCGATGATAATAATTTGTGTGATTAAAATATGAATCGCATAACTGAAATCACCATTATTCCATTGATCATTTATTATGTGGTACAAAAGCAGAAAATATTGAAACAAAGAAGACAAATCAAATTCTTTGAAATCCTATAGTTGCATAAGTTGCTTTTGAACCTAAAAATATTTGTAAGATTTTTTTTTTTAAGTACCAATGTGTGACTTCAAGTACAGGTATGGTTTCCTTGCATAAACGAATATAGTGCATTGGAGTTTACTTGCTATACACTTATAAATTGCCATAAAACTGTTAGAACATTTCATTCATTCATCTTCCGAACCGCTTTATCCTCACTAGGATCGCAGGGGGAGCTGGAGCCTATCCCAGCTGTCTTCGGGCAGTAGGCAGTAGGCGGGGGACACCCCGAATTGGTTGCCAGCCAATCGCAGGGCACACAGAGACAAACAACCATGCACGCCCACTCACACCTAGGGACAATTTAGAGCGTTCAATCAGCCTGCCACGCATGTTTTTGGAATGTGGGAGGAAACCGGAGTACCCGGAGAAAACCCACGCAGGCCCGGGGAGAACATGCAAAGTCCACACAGGGAGGCCGGCGCTCGAATTGAACCCGGTACCTCTGCACTGTGAAGTCGACGTGCTAACCACTGGACTACCGGGCCGCCCTGTTAGAACATTAAAATCAACAATTTCAATCAATCTCTTGAGCGCAAATTTTGAACTCAAGTATGCTCACTATTTACATATACAGTATACATAATATCGTTTTTTTTGAGTGTGATAATCGTAATTAAATTTCGATTAAGTGCACAGCCCCAGGTCAGACTCACCAAGTTCTTGTTGGCAATCCGCTTTGTGTTCTCCTGACCGTTTTCTCTGTTGAAGTTAAATGCAGCAGTATGTATGTATCATTTATCAGAATAAAAGAAGGAAAAAAACAACCGGCATGTGTGCGCAGCATTGTAGGCTGCACCCATGTGGATCTCGGTGACCGGGCTTGGACACCCCACTCCTAACTTTTCTATTACAAACACTATGTTTAGACATAAGCGATCAATATATACAGTGTGTATATATATATATATATATATATATATATATATATATTTTTTTTAACAGCCTTTTATTATTTTTTTTTGCGGTGCAATTTATTGCTCACTTGACTGCCCAAACTCCGGCGAGTGGCAATGAGTATTGGGTTTCGATGGCAACACGTACCGAGGCGCAAAGTTCTTGAGCAACCAAAGCAAGTCATTTATCTTGAAGGGAAAGAACACGAGGTGAGTGCTGTTGTCCAAATGGATGGCGCTCTCGGGATACATGACGTGATGAGTTGTCTTGGTGCCGACGTCTGACTCGTAGCCCTTTGTGTGTCCGTGGTTCATTCTACAGGAATCACAATTGTCAAGCAGGGAAGTCGTGAAAACGTCAGCGGCACCACTGAGTGAGCACCAGTGGCGTTCCGTCAGGGCCAGCATGGCCTTCTCTGCTGGCCTAAACATTCTGAGAATAACATAAATTTAATTTATGTTATTTTATTTTCATAAATATGTAAACAAAATTATTCTCTGTATTCTTTACATCATATTATTTCCACTTAGTCGATAAATAACTTATTTATTTTGGTAGAGTTTTTAACCAATCATATTTCAGATCGCCTGTGTTACCAGGTAAATTAAACTTGCTCGGGGCCATCAGATTAAACAGAGTAGGCTCCTGTGCGCTGTAAATGAACGTGCACAGTCAGGTTGCAATAGCCAATCAGATCACGAGTCTGCGTACCAGGGCCAGCTAGAAGGGCTTACGTCATAGGTGTCAAACTCAGGTCCTGGAGGGCCGGTGTCCTGCATGTTTTCCAAGTCTCCCTGTTGCAACACACCTGATTCAAAAAGCTTGATGATGATCTGAATATTTGAATCAGGTGTGTTGAGACTTGGAAATCATGCAGGACAGCAGCCCTCCAGGACCTGAGTTTGACACCTATGGTTTACGTCGACACTGGACGTGCGCGTTGGGTGATTGGATTAGCGCCTGCTAGAGAGAGCTGTTGCTGCATTTTGACCCAAAATGGCCGAAGGAGAAGACGTTGATCTGGTTGCAGGACTACTTTCCACACAATTTTCAAGACGGACCTTCCACTGGATTTACCAATTGAAGTTGTTTTACCAAGGCAGCAAGGAAACATCAGAGCACGGCTGGGCACTTACAAGCTACGGTGCGTTTAAAAACGTTTGGGGACACTCGCGTAGATCTGCAGCTTAGTGAACAGGCACTACATTGGTGAGTAAATGAATTTTATTTTACATTTCTTCTTATTTTATTTCGTTAGTATTAATGGTAACCAAATAAAATTATAGATAAATTAAGATACAAAAATGTATCAAATAAATCAGCTCACCTGCAATTTATAATGGCGCATTGTAGTCAGCTTCGTGCACTAAAGTTCGTTCAATCTCAGCTGCTCAACATTTTCAGTTGTTTGCTGTTGTATAGCCTATTCTCAAAATGCAAATGATCTGTTAACTTTATTTTCAAAGAATAGTTTGTTTTGTTATTGTGTGGTTGGTGTCTTATATGAAACTGTGCCATTGCGCAATTTATTGGACAGACTTGTTTAAGATCACACAGCGTAATTTGGGTGCCATTTTATTTAGTATTTTTTTAAATCTTTTTATTTTTGACAATATCTGTAAATTTAGTTTCCTGCTCTTAATTGTGAATGCATACTTGATGATTTTAAATGCTCCTGAAATTAAGTGCTGCTTGACGAGCCTATATTGTGTTAATGTACTGTATGTGACGTCACTGAAGGCCTAAGGTTGAAATGCACGGCCCGCCACTGGTGAGCACCCTTATCACTCAAATAACTTGACTTTCAAATGAACCTTCCCCACGCGAGACTGGAAATGCTATTAATCCCCAAAAATATTAAGGAATAAATAGACACAACAACAACAACAACAAAAATTTTCTTGTCAAGTGCCAATTTTTTTTTCCACATTCACTAAACTCAATCTTGCACCACTGTACACAAACAAGGGTCTTGCAGTTACCTGATTACGATGTTATGTTGATCAATCAGAGGTCCGTAGTGCGATCCCTTGAGGTTACCGGAATTGCCCACCACCGCACAAGTCCTGCAGCGGTCAGGCGATTGCTGCTCAAGTGGTGGGCTGCTTGGAAAGATTGCGAAGAGTTTGTCGATAGTTTCATTGAAAAATCTGAAGGGGCGCTGTTCCAGCTGCAATTTCTGAAAAATAGAGATACAACATAAACAAATGAGAAAAAGTGACATGAAGATACAAAACTAAAACTCTTGCGCTATAACGTCTGAAGGTCAGTTTTTGTGTCGGTCCAAGTAACACAATTTCAATTTTTCAATATCCGCTCATATGAACCAGACTCCTCGGATCTACCCAGTCAATGTGAGACTGACATTACTGAAATATGATAGGAGACAAAAACACCGGAATGAAATCTTCAACTACCTTCCACCAGTTGAAATCATTCTCCGATGTTGGGCTTGGTATGGACAAAAACGGCTTTGGTGATGCGTCCATTTGCGTTTTAAAGTCATTCTCCTCATCAGTCAAACATTTCGGGCAGTTGCATTCACGCAACTCCTGAGAATACAAGTTGGGCAGATTCCATTTGGATTTACAGAACAAACCGGCAGCAGTCAAACACAAGACCATGAGCAGGACCCTGTTTTTTCCCGCTGTGCACAACATCCCGTGGGCCTACGGGACACAATAAGCGGAAGCATGATGACTTGAGACAGAATATTCCACGGTGTCACACTCGGACAAAGAGCATCCATGACGCATTGACATTTTCACACATTCATTTAAAAAACATTTATCTGTAAGGTGAGAATGGGTTTAGTTTGATGCACTCGCACCAAAATTGCTCAAAATGGGTAACTGTGCTCCTCAGGGCTCCATCTTAGGCCCATGACTAATCCCTGTCTAGATCTCAGAGGGTCTTGCCATGTTAAGGGTGACATTTGCCAGAACCAGCCTTTATAGGTAAAGTTGGCTATACAGTAAATGCTAATGCTGTCTGGACGAAAACCGCATGTCAAATACGTTTTGAAAAAGCTAAGGTTGAAATTTGGATTCGACGACATCAGGTCTCTGCTACAAACCTGTTCTTGGAGGTGTGCAGCTGGGGCTTAAATGGGCACAAAGAAAAACAAGCCGGCCATTGAAACCTGGAGCCGCTTGACTTGAAGCATTTTGAAAGACAAGGTATGCCTATCAGCCCCTCCTCTGGGGAGTCCGACCCAAACTGCACACGCATTGAGACGGGCCGTTGCCGCAATAGAAATTGATCATTGTCGGGACTGTGACAATGTGGTCGTAGATAGACTCATTCAAGTCTGTCTATTCCAATGATACAATCTTTTATTTCAGAATACTCTTATTTTGATGATGATATATGGCCACGATATTACTGCTGAGGCTGTTTTTGTGAAGCGCAGACTATTATTCTGGTAATTCTTTTTACAATTGGATGTCTTTATGCTCTTTGCTCCTTTGGGGTTGTTGCATTTTATTATGAAAGTTCTTGGGTCCCAAGGGGTTATGCTTTTCCTTTGCCTGCTTCTGGTCCTCACTCATCAGGATAATCACATTCTTTGTTTCCTTACATTCAGCTTTTGCCGGATCGAACATGATTATTAAATATTGGATCATCTTGCAACGTGTCATAAATTTAAACTCTCCACGGTTTGGCCAAGGTTTTTTGTGTCCTTCTCTCTGCCTTACCTTCGTTTGGACATTTCTCACCCCGAATATATATATCTATTTTTACTCTCAAGTGAGGACAAAAAGATTTTACAGAACAGATGAGACTTTTCTTTTATATGCAGTCATACCAAACTGTGTTCCATTGATCATTCAGTGCGTTTACAACAAATGTGAAATCTTTTGAGGCGTATAATTAGTTATTGAAAACCATGCGCTTACCTGCCACAGAAATGATGTGTGAATCGTTGTGGGTGACAGTGGCATAAAGGGATAAGAATCAGGTAGAACAGGTAACTGGCGGGAAGGGGAGGATCAGGGAGGTGGTGGCTTTTGTCATCCAACAAAATAAACCACATCGCCAGATAACGTCCATACAGCTTTACACTCCTGTTTATTTCTCATAAGAGAGGCAAGAAGGTGTTAGGACTGTTTTGTGCCTTGATGTTTGTGTTGCGTTCTCGCAGTCGGCGTGTCGGCTCTCTCCCCGTGTCTTCTGCCTCCAGCCCTGCTCTCTGTAGTTACTATGTATTTTCCGAACGACTTTTCAACTTCTGCTTCTGGGTCCTAATTCCGCTCCTCATGCGACGCAAGGATGGCATTACCGGGAGAAATCCGGCACCACGGGCTCGTTTTCCCACTCTGAATCCCTGGAACAATAATGGTAGTCTTCAGGTTTCTGGTAAAGTGGGTGTGGATCTGATGCGTTAGTCATGATGAATTTCAAAATAACAGCAGATGATTTCATGTTATTTGAGCGTACATCTCCTTGACAGTATTTACCCGACGGAGCATGCAACATTGAAAACACTGAACGTTTGCTATAAACACTTACCCGCTCTTTCGATGAAACTCAAAATCCGCTCTCACAAACCTGAAGTTAACATCACAAAACCGAGAGAAATTTGAAGCGTAACACGAGGAGCCATGGCAACGTCGGGTTTCATTTGTGAAGTGACATAATGAAAGCCAACATTTGTGGGGGGGGGGGGTCACCTAAACTGAACCCACTCGCAAGGATCAAATGACAATGCAAATGTGGGGCTCAGTTTTGAATGTCATCCGGAAACGGTCAAAAGAATCATGTCTTTATGCCGTCAAATGCACTAATTGTTCAGTGTCTAAATTTGAAACCGCACACAATTAGTCTTGGAACGCATTACTGTCTAGTCAGAAGTAGTTTTGGAATTCGTGCCCTGCAGCTGCGAAAAAAAACAGTCTCCTTGCACCGAGCTACTCACCTTGGAGGCAGCGCAGTAAGACACGCAGACCCAGCATCATTAGTTGGCCACCGCCACATTCTGCCTAAGCTTGAAATCTGGAGGATGCCAAGGCCAGAATTAAAGAAGGTGAAAGCGTAGCCATGGATACAACTTATCCCGCATCACTAGAACAATGTGACCTTTTAACAAACAAGAACATAAGCACAGAGAAGAGACACAATTTCATAAAAACCTGCGTGGACACAATTTGTACACAACCGGTACTGGGCAGCTGCAAAGTTAAAAAGCTGTTAAGTGCACACAAATCGCCCTCGTAACTTTATTTTGCCATCACAATTTGGCTGCTTGTGTTAGATTTTTTTACTGAGTACAGTTGCTTATGTAACACCGGTACATGTTAGATGGATGGTGTTGATACTTTATAATCCTCTCCGTACGAACAGTTTTTTCCGTCACCCTGCCGCATCCCTAAGAAATTTTCAACCACTTTTTGGGGGAGGCGTTAATTATTCACAGATGAGCACAGCTCTTATTCCGTTTTTCGTGGCAACGCGCGCGCACTCATGGCCGACAACGAGGCACTGTTGTACTAGAGACTTTTTTTCATATAAGTATCCGCACTTTTGCCACCTCTGATTAGCACGAATGACCCATTTTAATGTCATTTTGGCTCAACGCGTGGAATTACAGCTCGCATGCGCCACTCTTGCCCATTTTCAACATTTCATGGAGGGTGAGTGGCAACCGTTGACCTCTCTGCGTCATATCCGCGGAACGCTGCATGGCGACATTCTTGAAATGTATGAATGGCCACGGTCAAAGCTTTGGAATTGTTTGGAGAGATACAATGAATACTGTGCTTTGGGTGTGTTCACAGGTGAGATGATATAACATATTTGTTTTGCCATTTAGCGTTATGGGAATCTTTGCCATCTTAGTGTTGAACGACAACGGTTAGAACGTGTTTATATTCAAAGTTTTGGATCACATTATTTATTACCTAGCAGTAGTTTCTCTGCATCTGGGGCTGGGAATGCACACTGAAATCCACATCGATTGTTCCAAAGTACATCACGTTTTATATAAAGAGCTCTATCAGTTATTTAAAGTATTAATATGGGCAATTATAAATATTTTCAGGAGGGGCGGGGTCAGTCCAATGCAAGTAGGAGTTCCATTAAATTGGCGAAACAGTCACGTGATAGCACCCAAGGCGCGATTCTCACTGACAAAGCAACGAGTGTTCACAGAAAATAAAAAGCAGAAAACAGAATGCGGCTTCATGTAACACAATCAAAGTACAGCTTCTCCTCACCCAAAATATTCAAAGTAGAAGATGGCAGCCGCACGCGTCACAACATCAATCACCCAGTCTTCCTTGCAGTGGGTGGACAATATCATTTGGTGGCAGTCATGCACCACGAAGCTTGTTTGCCAGCTGCCAATCATCCCCACCGAAGAACAAGGAAGGATACATCAGGGACAGTTTGTGCACTCATTTTGCAGGTTTTGTGGACATCCCATTTATTTACCGTTTTTATACTGTACAATACAGTTGAGTTTTATTTTCTACAGAAAAATCACATTTCAAATCATGAAGGCCTCGGGACAATTCAAGGTTGCAAGGTTGCACCGACGTTTTTTTATGAGAAGAAAGTCCACATTTCTCTTATGGATGGGGAGAAAGAAAAATTCACATTCCTGCAGGAATATATACAACATCTGAAAAGACGAGTGCTAATTATTTAAAGATGGGTAATTGTGGCCCTCGGATTGAGGATGAAACCACTGCCGTAGTACATACAGTGGACGTATCACGTCATGCATTTTTTTGATGGCAAACTTGTATTCACACCTACACTGTTTGGTCGGCTTTAAACGGACAAAGTTTTTTTTTTTATGCGGGTGCAAATACACACAAACGAATCCTGGTGCGGACCAAACAACCGGACCGAGATCCACTTTTTGAGGTGGTGTCAGTGAGCTTCCCAACGGACTTGGCGCGGGTGACTACAGGTCTGTGTACGAACTGCCAACCTGCACCAAATAGAGGATATGAACGACTTTTCTTTTTTTTTTTTTTTGTCTTGACAAGCCACGGTAGCCTGGCATCGCGGGAAACGGCCCAGAGAAAATGTTGACCGTAACGTGATCCTTCGCGTTTTGTTAAGTTGCACCGCTGCCTGCAGGTTGTGGGTCTAAGCATTCTCCTGCGGGTTACTGTACGCATTCCAACATTTTGAACACATAGCGTCTCAAAACGTGCATTGATTGAGCAGCAACACTCCAAATCATTTTGCAGCTCGAATAGCAGCAAAAACCGTGCTGAGCAAAAATGCAGCACGTAGGAATTGCATGTTTTTCTCCATTTCCGGGTTTGTGTCTTCAGTGCCGTACTCATCATTTCCGTCCAATGGGAGCACCCATTGTCACACGCGTTAATGTGGTTACGGAATATAAGATCAACAACAAAATAAGTACAATATTTTCAAAATTTTGGAGAAGACATTTCAAAAAAATGGATTTTTCGTTGTACGGCCAGCTTTCGGATCACGTCATACTCTTCTTTTCCG
This sequence comes from Hippocampus guttulatus, assembly GCF_054856545.1. NCBI lineage: Eukaryota > Metazoa > Chordata > Actinopteri > Syngnathiformes > Syngnathidae > Hippocampus > Hippocampus guttulatus. Next base: position 2,329,351 of record NC_141278.1, on the reverse strand, counting down.
TAGTGCAATCCAGTTCCGAGTTTTGGATCACTGAGTTTTTCCCAGTAGTGACTCCAGTTTCCATCACTGTCTGCACCGTAACCAAACACACGCACCTGTTCCAACAAAAACATTCAATTTCAGGCTGGCTGACAACACAAAGTACATTTTCTACCCTTCATTCTTTTGGGCAATACAGGTTTCATATTTATGAATTGCTAAATATTACAATAAGATGACATGGAAGAAAAAACCCCCCGAAAAACAGTCACCTCTTGGCATATGTGTAGGGCAAGAATCACGGCCAAGAATCCTGTGGAGGGATATCCCGAACTCCTCCTCAGCCACACTCGATGAACATAAGCAATGAAGGCTGGATTGAGCACCATCACCTTTGTATAAAAGTGAAAGAAAATCTTTCTGATGACACAATACGTGTTAACTATGCAACGGCCTTTGAAAACGATGCTCACCAGATTCTTGTTGGCTTGAATGGTAGACCTAACCGGTTCATACGTACTGGTGGAAATAACACAAAGGGTTGATTGAAGGGTTGATGTTGACACAAAATGATAGCCCAGTGGCTTTCATTAGCATGTTCACTCCACATTTTTCCTTTCCAAGTCTCTGTACAAACTACTGCAATTCATTCACTGGATTAAAAAAATGATAATAATAATAAAGTGAATCTTCAATCACTAGCCATATTCGTTCATTCCCAATGCACCTCTTGTATTGGTTCTGGTTGGATCACGGCAAACAAACAGACAATAATTTCACTTGCTTTCCCGGAAAACCTGTGGTGAGGGCTTTTTGAAGCCACACCATGTCCATGATCTTGAAAGGGGACAGAACAAGATGAGTGACGTTGTCCAAGTCGGTGGCACTCTCGGGATACATGAGGCGGTGGGTTGTTTTGCTGCCCACATCGTCTTCGTAGCCTTTGATGGGACTTTTGTTCATTCTGTGTGATTGATTGAGGATATTTGTTCAGTACATTGTGATGTTTAATAAATCATCTGACATATTTGTTTTCGGGGAGAATGATTCTGAGAGAGAAAAAAAAAGCAATCCCCCCCCCCCCACCTCGGTATCGCGATTACGATTTCATCTGTGATTATTTTATATATATTTTATGTATTTATTTTAATTAACGCCAATAATGTTTTGCTCTTATCGGTTATGCTTACACTAAAATACTGACAATTGAACCTTGAATTAATACGAAAGACAGTTTTCAGAAATCGGATTACAACAACCGTGTCGACAAATCAATGGCTTTATGGAAAACGATGAAAATGGCGCTCGGAAAAGTGCAGACATTGAGTCTTCGCGTGGTTTCATTCTAATTGTGTCGTGTGTCAAATAAAAGGCACGTGCCGACATCCAAGATATACAAGATATGCCCTTTCTAATATTAGTGCTGTGCTGATGATCTGAGAGAGGAACTGATATGTCTCAACGAAGCGTCATTTTGAATTCCACTGAGGTGTCTGCAGGACACGCCCCGCTGCAACATGATTGGCTGCCGCATCCAGCCCGGACTGTCGAGAAATCGAGTGGGATTCATAATAAGGCCTTCAATGAACAGTAGCGCATCCGTCTGTCCGTCTTATAGTAGGATGGCTGGAGCCGATTAATGGCATTCATTTCAATGAGCGATGAGGATTAGCCATGAGAGTACGAGCGCAGGTGCACTAAATGAAGTGTACAGGACTCGTATCCGATTTACCTCAGCACCACGTCATGGATATCTATCAGCCGTCCATAATGAGAATCTTTCAAATTTGCAGAATTGCCCACCACTGCACACGCTCTGCAGCGCTCCGCTCCCTTCGAGATGGCCGGAAACATCTTCAACAAGCTATCCACTACCGCTCGGTAGTAATCGATGGTCTGTTCTTCCAACGGCTGCAATTGCTGATACATAAACGCAAACGGGTTAGCTGAGCTGAGCTGCCCGGAGTGATGTTTGTACGTGACTCCCAAGTCACTCGCTGTACTCGCCTTCCACCAGTCAAATGCATCCATTGAAAGGTTCTTTTTCCCAGTTAAAAACGGTTCGACGGATTTGTCAAAGCGCCGCATGAACCAGGAGTCGTCCTCTGCTAGACTTGCGTGCAGAAAGTTTTCCGACATGGAATCGTTCAAAAACAAACATACTATGGCGACCATGAGCACCACAGCTAGCACCTTGAATGTGGAATTCATCTTCATTCTTGTGTTCTTTCAGTCTGCGGGCAGAGTTTCAGGTGACATTCATTTTTCAAGAAAATCTCCTTCTGAAATTATTAACGCCGAAGAATTCAGATGCTGTTTCATTTGATTACGGTACGTCAATTCACTTTGAGTAGCACTCATCCTCTGTTTCAGCAGACTTTGGACAAGAGTAACATGCAAAAAATACAGTTCAACCCACATTTAATATCTCAAATCAGAGTAAAACATGCTTGTTGTTGGTCCGGCGAGATACAGTATTTGTCTTACCTGGCAATTTTCTGACAGAGCATTTTACTTGATTCAAGCATCTTTTTCCCCCTTAAATATGGTTAAGCTAGGACTGCACGACTGTCCGTGTTTTATGTAATGTGTTGTGTTTATTATTTTACCTTATGTTAACTGTTTTGTTAAGTGCTTTGTTACAGCTGCCGCTGTTGTGAAAGCGCTATATAAATCAGCATGTATTGTATTGTATTGAAAGTGGGAGTCTCGCATTAGACCGGGGACCCCCCGCCCCCACCCCCCTGAAAGAATACTTGAAACAACTGTAGAATGGAAAGTTTCTTACCCGTGCTACAAGTGCGCCACGTCCTGCAGGCAACTGTTTAGAGAAAATAGAAACCCGGGCGTTAAAGGAATGGAGCAGGAAGTCAAGAGGAGTGGCAAGAACAAAGGAAAAGAAGAGCCAAATATTTTTTAAATACTCTTCTGTCAGAGATTTTCTCGGACAAAGTTAAAGAAATGACTCGGCACACAGGAAAATTGTCTTCAATATCGGCGGGAGCGGATCTCTGAGAGCGAACGACGGTTAGTTGCTCCGCGATCACACTCTCAGTCCCGCCACCGCGAGTTCGACATTTTATTGTAACATATGCAAAATACAAGAAAAACACTGCCCCCGATGTTTGCATGCCGCACCCCGGTCCGGCTCCTCGGTAGTGATTGGTTACCTGTTTTTCCAACTTGAACCACCAGTACATTGGCGCCTTTTCTGGCTGGTCTACATCGAATTAGCATGTTGTAGACTTTGCGGATGGTCAATGTCGTCTGGGCGCGACGGGTGTTCTCAACTCGTCTTTTGTTGCTCAACCGCTGTTCCCGAATTATTCATTCCCCTTTTGTGACCGAGTGTCGCCTTCTCCCCTGTGGTTGTCCACCTGTATTGACGTGCTAATTGTGGACTTCAACAGTCCCCCGGCCAGATGTGTGCAGGCATTTGGGGGTGCTGGATACGCACCCAAACGCTTCGATGTGCCCAAATTAAATGAAACTTTAAACATGATACAATTTTGCTCATAGATTCCTCTAACATCTTCATAATGTCTTAACATTCAGTCTCAACCAATGAAATATCGGCAGGCATTTAAAGCATTTTGTCCCAGTTTTTTAAAAAATCCACTCAATCTATCAAAGTATAGTTTGTCCAAAAATTCAACAGCACCAAGTGAGCATTAATGGCAAAATTACTGAGAAATAGGAAATAGTGGAGAGGCTGAATTCAGGAACTTCGAATTGTGCATGTTAATGGAGTCACCGTTTATATGACTTGCCGTGTTCGCGTTTTCTACTGTAGAACGCAAAACACGGAAGCAATTTGCTGAGGGTGCTGAGCCGAAACAGGTGCTAACCAGGGGTCACTTTGTTTTGTCGTGGAGCAATTCTCACGTTACCAGTTGTCATTTGGGAGGTTGCTCCGAGGAACTTGCCGACAGGAGGCGGGGCCGCACGTGATCTGAAGCAGAACAAAGAAAACAAAACAAAAAATGAAGCAGCATCAACTTTAAGCCATCGAAAAAGGCAAACTGCTGAACAAGTGGAACCACTCGTGGAAAACAATAAGTCATCCGTTGCCGGGTGTGCCTTGAAACATGTTCTGCCACTTATGAGGCAGCATCTGTCAGTCTAACATGGCAAGCCATTAGGTGCACAAACTTTGAAAGTCTGGATTTGGTTCAGACCTCTAAAATCTCTTTGTATTACAGTTGTTATTGCAATTAAGACTTTTGCAATACAATACGCAGTTTACTTTTGAATTATTTTCCCTCTTAAACAACTGCTCTTTGAACCACTGGTGTTCCTCAAGGCTCACTCCCAGAGAACGTGCTTTCTTTCTCTTTCAACCAAACCTCTCGTTTGTCCCCCCTCCCATCATTTAATTTTGATCATCACAAATTGATGTCAAAAGCAGCAGCGCAACAATCGCACTCACCAACCTGTAACTTCAACATGGTCATGCTTTGTACTCATTGTTGACTCAGTCAGGACTGTTTGAGCAGCAGCACAGCTCTCTGTTCATCATTAGATGTGCACGAGCTTGATGGTTTTATTCTCAAGGATGCCTCTTTTTTTTTGTTGTTGTTTTGTTTGTTATTTTTATTTTGTCAACAGTATTTAGGAGTATTCGTATTGATCTGTATATACCAATACATAGTTATCCATAACATTTTATTAATTTCGAATATATCACTGAGCCATCAATGTGACATTTCATGAGACGATACATCTTAAACTCTTATTTCCCCCTTAACAGTGAACTATTTCTATACATATGCCTTATTTCACCTATTTCAACCCAAATTAATATGTGCAATCATGCTACAGCTAATTCCAAACGCTGTGCTGAACCCAGCCCCTCCCTCTTCTCCTAAATATTTATTTTTGTATTTATTTTTAAACTGACTTATGGCTGGACGTTGTTGAAGTTCCCCATTTAGTCTTTTCCATATTTTCACAATATACAAAACATCCATCCATCCATCCATTTTCCGAACCGCTCTATCCTCACTTGGTGCGCGGGCGGTGCTGGAGCCTATCCCAGCTGTCTTCGGTCAGTCGGCGGGGGACACCCTGAACCGCTTGCCAGCCAATCGCAGGGCACACAGAAACGAACAACGCGCTCACACTCACACCTAGGGATAATTTGGAGTGTTCAATCAGCCTGCCACGCATGTTTTTGGAATGTGGGAGAAAACCGCAGGACCTGGAGAAAACCCACGCAAGCACGGGGAGAACATGCAAACTCCACACAGGAAGGCCGGAGCTGGAATTGAACCCGGTACCTCTGCACTGTGAAGTCGACGTGCTAACCACTCGACTACCGGGCCGCCCATATACAAAACAAAATAATAATAATACATTTTCATGGTTGCACTATCTTTTACAACTTGTCTGTCGCCTGAACTCCTAAAATAATATCTGTATATTTTACGCGCTAACCCTCAGAATTTATCTCGGAGAGAATTCAGTTAATGCAAAATGTCAACCCGGAATGCTGTGACACTCAAACTATCAGCGTCTTGTAAATTGTTGATTGATGAGTCATTACCTTTTCAAATTGTAAAATCACAAACGGTGGCAGCAGCGATGTTAGACTGCCTTGGTGTAACAGACAATCTGAAGTATTTATACCTTAAAATCATACAGATGAGAACATTTAGCTTCACTGTTCGGTTTGGAATAAAGTCTCGGCACACAATATCCACACAAAGGGGTGTGGCTTGGTGTGTGTTTGTAATATGTTCTGGTTCAACTCGTTTTCAATGACAATGGGGCGTCTCAATGAACACGTGAGACAAAACCAAATTGAACTATGGCAGCGTTATATTTGTGCTACTTCTGCTTGTGATGATTTTTTTACTCTTTTTTTTTTTTTTGGAGGAGGCACCTGTCGGTAGTGAGGTGGTTCATGTTTCTTGCTTGTTATTTATTCATTTGTCTCAATGCCAAGGGAAAATGTTAGCGTGTCTCTGGGAAAACAGAGGCGTGAATTATCTTGTGTGTCTCTCGTTTCCAAGATACCGGCTTGTTGATGCTGCAAACACCTTGGTGTCCGTGTCAGAAAGTCCCACAGAAGCCATGTGATAGAAATAGACAACTTGGAGATGGAGAAGAAAAAAATGAACCTGTGCCGTAGCAACACATTTTCAAAATATTACAGAGTAAAGATACCATATTTTGCCACAAACTATCTTTAAAAACACAAATCGACTAATTATAACAATTAAGGATTAAGCCATTAAATTATTACTTCATCCATGCATTTGTCACATTTCTATCTTATTTTTTACTCATATACAAGTAATGGTTCATGATTAATAATAGTGAGGCACCCCTCAGGGTTACCGCCTAAGACCTGTAATGTTCTAGTTAAACATGCTGTTCTAAGTGTTCATTGAAATTTCATTCACAAGCCATTGAGTCCATTTGAACATTCAACATTTATGATGCAATTGTTCGTTTCTTATCAGCCATCACCCTCGAAAGAACTCCATTATTTTTGTACTGCCGCATGTTCACAGCATCCTTTAAACTTTGTGAATGACGACTTGCTGTTGTGCGTTTGGCAGCAGAAGAGACTCATCCGTTTAAGTGGGTGAACTCGATTAGTTTAGTGAAATTTACGACGCACGGGCGGAGCGTTGTCGTTAATTTGCAGCTTGCGTAAGTGCATCAGTGTGACACATGAGAAGGTCGAAAAAATGTTTGTTTAGTCAAAATGAGTGCATGCCGTTGGGCCTAGTTGGATGAGAAGATGCAAACGGGAGTGAGCCAAACACCTTGATGCAACTGAGACATGTATAGATGTGGACCATAATGTTAGGCAATAATTTGATCATATTGTTGCCAACCTCGTGCCTGTTCGGTGCAAAAGTTGGGAGATAAGCATTATGCTGAGTCAACACAATGCACTCACTAGTCATTGTTTAGTCACCTTGGTAGGCACTCTCTCTTGTGGTTTAGATGTGCAACAGCACCTTCAAATTTCTACAATATGACTTACTTGAATTATTCCAATTATATTTTAATCACACAGTAATAAGAGGGAATAATAAAAATGACTTTTGTTTTCATCCATCCATTCTAAGAATATACAATGGTAATGAAAGGTGAGCCCACATTTCTATCTGAAATTTGATGGCAGTAGTTAATTACTACAATTAATAAGTTAATTGTTCAAAATGTCAGTGAGGTGTACCTCAGGGTGGTGTCTTAAGCCTACAGCCATTTGGGTTTTGGTCATGATACTTGTTTTTTTTTGTGTGTATCGTGATTGATACATGCTTTTTGAATGTTTGGATAAATAATAATACACTTTTAATTATATTAACCTACATTGATGAAAACTGCTGTCAGGAGTTTCGACCTATCCCTATTTCTTAAATGAGTATCCTAATGGTGAACGGGATATTCTGTAAATTTCAATAACTGCTACTGCAAATCTTTTGTGGCTGTGAGTCACATTAAGTTAACTTTATAATAGACTACAAAAGAATTAGTCCAGCTTCTATACTGGAAGTCAACAACGTGGCCAGTTCCCCCTTTCATTCGCCGCTGTAATCACCATCCCATGAATAAATTCAGAAATGAGCTCCAAATTAAGCGGTAGTTTCAGCTGTTGAGCAGTAATGAGATGCTAATAAAGAGCGCCGGTCTTATGCTGGGACCCAGTGATTGCTTTTACAGTTCAGCTGCTTCACCGTTTTTGTCCTCTGGCACGCTTGACAGGCTTGAATGGCGTTTGGTCAAGGGAAGTCCTGGCTAATTACTCTCAAAGCTCTCTGACGTCTGTTTACGCCGATAATTGACTAGCTGCACTTTCACATCGTCAATTGTCCCCATTTTCAATTTGAATTTTTAGAGCCGACTTCCGGGGGAGTGCAGCAATGCAAGAAAGATGATAGACAGTTGTCTATACTGTAAGTCAGTCAACACAACCGACAGGTTTTGAGACAGCACAAACAAGACTCAGGAATGTATAGCCTCGAGGTATTAAGAGTTGTCATCGTTGTGTGTAAACATCATTTTATCAAATTAAGAGATTACTTTAGAATTGCACAAACAAAGACACCTCGAAGAATCTTACGGTATCACGAGAACATAAAGGGATTCAAGGTGTAACCCTGTGGGACGCCTCATTGATATTTACAATACCAACAACTTCCATGAGAGTATGAAGTTAGTCATGCATGAGGTAACTGCCAAACGCATCCGTCAAGGCATCATGCAATGAATCATTGTCGACAAGTTTAAATTGAGAGCCCAATGGTACTGTAATTTATAGTTGTTGAAATGTATATCATCATTACCATACAGGTGTACAACAGGTATATTTACACATGAATTATATTTGAAGTATAAAATGTTTATAATCTTCATGGCAAGTCAATTGTTCTCTCACTCTGTTCTAGTTTCTTCTCATACTTTAGTTTGGTGGCGAAACATTGCTCATGCATCATCACCGCATCAGATGTCTCATGATGTGTTTTTATTGACTGTACCATATTATCAATGCAGTTGCTGCATTTTTGATGTCTGCAAGTCAGTGAACATATTTAGATGAAGCGCAGGTCGGCACGTGTTTTAATTAAACAGCGGACGGGGACAGTCGCCGCATGAACGTTTAATACATGTTTTTTTGTGTCCGGTCAAAGTGATGACAAACATGAATCGGAGCATGCGAGGGGGTGCGGGGGGGATTATTAAACAAGCCGTCCTCCACCTTCTCTCCTTTGCCTTATTACGAAACTTTCAAGTTATCAAGAGAGAGAACTTTGAAAGTAGGTTTTTAATTCATGCGTCCCTGCGGTGATTTCATCTCTCATTGAGCATTTGCTTCATTTAACTGACACGTCCCTACTCCCTGTAAGCCTCATCCTATTCATTAAAAAAAAAGAAATTAGGCCTTCGTTTTTGAAAGCAAAGTATTTGCTGACTTTTGCGGCGATAAATCCAAGGAGATTTTGTTAATGCTGGTTTAAAAATGCTCTAAGCGCAGCGGTCTCGTCTTCAAATATGCAAGCCTTCCAGCACGTCCTGCCTTTGAAAACTTTTAATTACAGCCACGTGCGTCGTCTCCTCTAAACTTTCTACCTATCATCAAGATGCGCGTGTAGCATGTTTCGGATTCTTGACTTACATCCTTGGGAGGGTGCTGCGGTTCTGCCGCTTTATTTTAAGGAACTTGTAATTGGCGATAATGTTCAGTGGCGATGTTTCTTCCCAAAAAGGAATTTCAACGTTATTGTTCTGCTGTCAAATTGCTGGGTGGAGAAGTGAGTATGGTGTATTGACTTTAAATGATGGAGCGAGTAGTCAAATGATTGCATTCAAGTGTGTGTTTTTTAATCCATCCATCCATCTTCAAATCCCCTTCTCCTCACAAGGGTCGCGGGCGGGCTGGAGCCTATCCCAGCTGTCCTTGGGCCTTAGGCGGGCTACACCCTGAACTGGTTGCCAGGGCACACATAGACGAACAAGCATTGGCGCTCACCATCACACCGAGGGACAATTTAGTGTGTTTGTGCATGCATGTTTTTGGAAGATGGGAGGAAACACGGGGAGAACATGCAAATGCAACACAGGGAGGCCAGAGCCGGAATCGAACCCTGAACCCTCTGGCACTGTGAGGCCGACGTTCTAACCAGTCTACCTCCATTCCGCGTGTGTATTATATATTTATTGGCCGCCCATGAATGCACCTCAAGCACCAGTCAAAAATGTACCTGTTACAACTTTGATGGCGCACAGGAGGCCTGGTGGGATACAATCGTGCATGAGTAGCTGAAGCGAATACTTGGAAGTGTTTCTCTTCAGAAGGGCACTCACTCGCAAAGCCGGCCGAGGTCCCATTAGCGCATTATAGCAGCGCGCAGCGAAAGCAGGTTGCGTGCACGAGCGCAACCCCGGAGAATACTGCCACGTCCACTTCACTGTCGCATCCGATTAAGAGAGACCGAAGGTAGATGTTCGCTCCCCGGGCTGTGCAGATGACAGGAGCATATGCAATGTGCCTCCGAAGGTCATAGCTACTCTGAAAATTCAATGGACTTACTGAAATAACCTTTTCAACTTTGGCTTCCACACTATTTTTGTGGCAACGTCCGCTCCGCTGCATATCATCAAGTTCATTTGGGATGTGACAAATGACCATGTGCAAAGAGGCCCAGACCCTCATGAATATGTTAATCACGAGATAGTAACTCGAACGCATTATTATACATCACTGCTCTTTATTGCCTTCATATTTTACATATCAAACTGCGCTTTAAAAGAGTGACTCCACTTTCCACAAGTTATTCATTAAGCTCTAAGCCCGGTGTGATTTGTTTATCCTGCCTTTAATGGATGATTAATCCTAGCGCAACCTTGGAACAAAACAGCTGTCGTTGTTTTCCCCCCAAAAGTTCAGCACAAGCCGAAGGCAATAACCATGCATCCATTTTGCAAAATAATAGCCCTCACGGCGGCTTGTCGCCGAGGAAAATCCTTCAGACTGTGAAGTGTCTAATTGAATATTTTCATCTCCAGAGGTAAACGCCATTGTATTTTCACCCACCCCCCTCTTTCATCACACCCCACAAGCCACTATGAGAGTGAGAGCCTCTTATAGAGAAAAGTCTTCTAATGAAATTGATTTTTGTCTTTTTGGACATTCAGGCTGAGTTTTTCAAGCTTCCGCAGCAGCCAAGTCCCCAGCGAGAGATGATTCATGATCCAGTAGCTGACTGTGCCAGAATGGGGTCATCTGCATAGACGACTCCATCACTTCAGACAGCAAAGGGCAAAGTCCACCAACACATCTTGCTCGACAAATTGATATTTTCTTAATACTCTCGGTGGGTGCTTTATCTGCTCATTTATTGTCACCGGAAATAAAACCTGCAGCGATTCATATATCTTTATCGCCAATGGATCAAATGAGAACGGCCGAGGTCGCTCGGTATCGCCACCCATGTCTGAAATTTCCCCCTCTGCTTCACGTTTGAGTGTTTCACTTCCAGCTTTTCATATTCTGCTCGCACCATTTTTTTTCCTGGACCTGGCAGGTGGCTTATCGACAGTGCACAGCTGGGTTCAACACACATGCAGTACATGTGCCAAACGGCCCGCGATCCAAAAGGAAACGTCATGGGCTGGCGCTGAATTGTTGGAATTAGTTGCCATTTTTTTAGGATTCAAATAATCAGCCAGCGTCATAGGTATAAATTACTTTCTAATTGGAATAAAGAAAAGGTTGAAAATACATTTAGGGAAATAAAGAAAATTATGACAATTAAAAATGAACTGTTGCCCTGTGTAATTTGAATTTAGTGCCTGGCTAGTGTTTGATAGGAAAGAATTCAAATATAAATACGGCGTGGAATCATGAGATAATGAAATCATGGAATAAATACGGAAATAATTCAATTGTACATGGCACATTAAATTATTATTTGCATTCATTCCTGCCACTCCTGGTCCTCCATATGTTGCTCCACCGTTTGTGTCCAAAAGGGCCATAACACCGCGACACAGATGCTATTTGTTCAGTCGTCAATGGAGTTTTGCATTGCTCGTTAGCATTCAGCTACATTTACAATCCTAAGGCAAAGATGTGCGGTGATGATGAATTTTCATTTTCACTATTTAGTTTGACAGTAAACTTCAACTGACAGGAACCATGAACAGCTTGAAGTTTCTTGTAAGCCGGGTCATTTGTATCTTGAGGCGCCACTGTTCTTTTTCTGCTTTGTTTCTGCTGTTTAGAAAAAAAAAAAGTCTCTATACGTCATATATTTCGTGGACAATTTATGCGAAGTGACCCGGTGCACACTCTCGTACTCGGAAATTGCTAAAGTAGTTGGTTTTGTCTTCAAAAAGCCTGCCTTCATCTTTATGTATGAGTCATCGCTGTTTCCTGCCTCTGCGCTGTATTCTCTGGTGAGTGCATGATGTCGGGAAAACATTTTGCACCGCTCCTTGATCGAGGGGATTTTTTTTAAAATAAGGGCTATCAAAGGAGATTAAGGATAAGCACACTTTTGAGTGTGCTGTAGTGGAAATGCGGATTTATTTATTTATTTTGTGGAGAAGGATGCATGATGTTTATTATTTTGGGTTGCCTTGCTGTTCATCTCTCCGATGAAGCAGCACTGATTATGAGATATCCGTGAACGGGGAAATTGGAATTTTTCCGGCACGGTGGATTACAGGGGCTGTGTCAGTCAACACAAACCAGACTTGGTAGGCAGGCTGCTGCTAGATCTGGCGGCAAAGACGACGCACGCTCGCTTTGATCACCGCAGCCTGGGAATGAATAATGCACATGCTGAACACTTTTCATGCACTTCCAACCTGTTGGTGTAAAGCAGGGTTGTCCAAAGTCGGTCCTCGGGGGGCCGCCGTCCTGCCTGTTTTCCAGCTCTCTCGGCCGCAACGCACCTGATTCAGATGATCAGCTCATCAGCCAGCTCTGAAGCAGCATTAGAACGACACTGATTATTTGAGGACTCCTGAGGACCGACTTTGGACACCCCTGGTGTAACGCTTCCGCAGGCATCCCAAATTAATCGGGTTATCACCATGACCAATGCTTATATTAAAAATTTTATGAGGCTTATATTGAACTTGATTCCGTCTCAGGAGCCAGAGAGTCAAGTCAAATCAGGTTCGGAGTTTTGTAACTAATTTAAAAATAATATTGCAACCATATTAGTGTTCGAATTTTTTAAACAAATGTTTTAGTGTCTTAATTCTACATTTTTCCTTTTCTGACACATTCTGAATTATTCTCACAGTATCAAAAGTGTCGTTTTGTGATTCTATTATTATTATAAATTTAAAAAAATTCTGGTGCTTGATCACATTACAATTTATGAGGACATTATGACAGAAATTATCCTCATATTCGGGTTTATTTTCAACAATTTTAATGAAATCAAATCTAGCCCGTCAGACTTTTCAAGTACAAAATAATGTAATAATTTCCAGATCACTTTTTCTTGAGATTACAGCTCTTCTGATATAACTAATCATGATAATAAATCAAATAGTTTCAAAATGTATTGAGTATGAGAACTAGCATCCACTGCATCATTCACGTAGCACGATGTCAACTTTTAAGATATATATTGCATATCATCCGCCATCAATCTGCAAACCGCCAACATTTTTTGACCTAACCGTTGCAACTATTTTCCTCTTCCCGAGTGTGTGTGTTGGCTTTCCATCTTGTCTGTAAATTGGATCTGGGATCAACGCACCCCTCCCCCCCTTTCCACAGATAAAAATGAAAGACACCCGTCGAATCCAGAAACGGGCCAGAGGCACACCGCAGCGATGAATTCCTGTGGCTATGCCAAATTGTATTTTCCCCCTTGCCGGCTCGAGGACATATAGTCTGTAATTAATAAACATGAGGCTCCGTGACATCTGGAAATGCTTTGAACAAGGGCGTGTCATGACCGTCTTCTTCGGTGGGAGTACACATGCAAAAACACAACCAGAGGGCAGATTGTGCCAAGAAAATGTAGCCCTGCTCGATCCTTGACAACCTGTTTAACCTCGCCTCGGGGGGCCGGGGGTGGGGGGGTGGGTTAATTCCACCGACGCAAATGGGCAGCTCTGAACTTGTCAGCCAGCTTTGAGAAAAGGTCAACCTGGTGACATGACATGGATTTTGATCACAAATGACAATAACATGACACTTTGAAATGCGGTGGATGGAAAGGCCGGCACGTCACTATGTCGTTAAAGAGCAAGAAAGCCTCACGTCATAGTCTTGCTACAAATAGAAAAAAAAGAATGTGGGTCGCATATGATGAAAGATGACTAATTCATTATTACCACGCATGAGATCCATTTGCTGCGGTGTCTAAATGTAAAATTAACGAGCAGTGTCAAAATGCTTTCTAAGGACCTCCAATAATGAAAGACACAAAAATAATGTCAGGGCTGGTTTCAGGTATTATTTAGGCAGATCCTCAACAACCCCGGGGTAAAGAACAGATCCCGATTCCAAGGCACTTACCCTGGAGAGCGTTATTTTCTGGCCACATGTCGACGCAACGGGACGAACATAAGAGCTTCTCCAGCTGGCACCGAACTAGCAGTCGGGGACAGGAAAACGTCTTGACAGGTGGCAATTTCGCAACACCGCGCCAGGGTCAATTGGTGAGCCACGGGCAAGGCAATGATGTGCTGACAAAAAAACACCAAGATTCAGCTATCAAATGCTCCCCCCCCCCCCCCCCTTCTTCTTCTGTCTGAAGGATATATCTGAAAATAAATTGAAAAAGGGGAGCATACAGTCACTATTGGACCACCCTGTGTGTAGCTTGGCTCAATAAAAGTCGGTCTATCACTAACCTACTTGCTGCGGTAACTAAGTCCTCATCACAATAAGCTTCTGTATGAAAAAACAAATGAAAAAAAACCCATTTGCGATCATGAACATAAAACAAGTAAAAAATAAATAAATTCAGTCATAACTGCGCCATGGTGACATATCTTCACGGCACGTAAAAAGTTGTATGTCAGGAATTATGATCTATAAACGATTGAAGAGGGAGATGAAGAAATACAGTGCAATTATTCACACGCTTCATAGTAGGAAAGGAAGTCAAGCGGTGTGTCTAGATGAATTGTATCTTACTTTTCAAACTCTGCCACCAAAAATAATAGTGTTATTACATTTTTTATAATGATGAAAACATATACTGTCGATATCTTTAGAAAAATTGTGTAATGCCTGAAATGGATTTGCATGTCTAATCAATCCCACTTTGTATTGATCTTCCGCATCGAAGAGGGAATTTTCTTTACAGCTCACTAATGAGTTCAGCTCACAGTTTGGTTGGGGGGGGGCGTTAACGTAAACGCAAAGATGCTTTGGTTTAGCCGATAATATATGATGGATCAATGTTGTTTCCTCTTTCACACATCTCTAAGCAGGGATGAGCCGCCGCTGTGGGAATACCCCCCCCCCCCCCCCCTCCCCGGCTTCCAATTGCAGATATGAGGAAATTAAGGGATAAACAATGTGGGAATAATCCAATTACTGTATGGACAGGGAGAGTATGAGGAGGAGGAAACGTCTCGTTGGGGGGGATTATCTGACAGTAAAGCTCATCTTTTTCATTTTATTTTCTTTATTTTATTTTTTTATGCCTTTATTGACATTTGTGAAAAAAATATGTTGGCTACTTTAATTCTGTTTGCATTTGATAATGTTATTTTGCAGCACTACGTGATGCATTTATCATTTGACAAAGGTCTGTTGAATGTCACTTCAAAATAAAGTGAGAATGGGCAAGTGTGTTGAATTGTTATTTTTATAGAATAAGTGAAAACGACGTCATGGTATATCGTGATCTAAAATTGTCATATCTCACCCAGCACCCTAATGGGGATCAACGATACGAAAGCGAACTGCAAGGATGATCTCGGCAGCACGATGTCAAGTAGTTAGCGAGTCTGCCTCACAGTTTCGAGTTTGGGGTTTGAAACTTGGAACTACAATTTTGCCATTTCTTTTTCCTCTCTTTTTTTCCTTCTTCTTTTTTTTTATTTTTTATTTTTAGGTGGAACATAACCCCGAAGACCAGAGTAAGACATTCATGTGTATGAACTATATTTGCTCTAGGTCAACTGGTTACATTGTGAGAATTGTAATAGCTTGTGAATGTGAATGTAGCAGGACCACGTTTCAAGCAGTTATGTGATCACGAAGGGGGGGGAGGGCAGTGGGGGGTGCACACCTTTTGAGAAAATAAAGAGGGAGGCACTCTGCTTTCACAGCCAGCAATAATCACCGCATCCTTCACCTTGAGCACCTTACGGTATGTAGAGCTCGCACACGCTAGTCACAAAACAATTTAATTGCGTCTGGGGGTGTTGTTTTCTATGATTTAAAAAAAAAAAAAAAAGGAGAATAACACCGAGTGGAAAAAGGGATGAAGCTGTGACACTTAGTCACAGTGAGGAAAATTGAAATTATCCAAGATTTTGCCTCACCTCTCTCTTTTTTTGTTTTTACGACCTCATTACTCATTCATGCGTGCTGCGCGGCGCGTTTAAAGCCCTCTCGAGCGCCCTTCTAATTTCAGGCCGCGTCGATGTGGTGGCTGCAGAAAATCCCAGCGTTTCTTGACACAATGAAACCCTTTGCGTTCTCATCGCGTTCCACGAGAAAATTTGCCATTCCGCGGACTCCCTTCAAGGTGAGAGAAACTCCTCCGCATTTTTAAAGGACAAGACACAAACATGGGACAAAAGGGCACAAGCACTGTGTGAAATGTCAAACGGAAATTAATATGTTGACCTTTGTGTCCTTTTCAGACTGACTTTGGCGGTTTATTATTGGACCTGGGGATGAAAAAAAAAATGGATGTCAAAGCAGGCTAGTAAAACTCGGCCTTCTGTTGAATGTCAACAGAGCGGCTACACGTGGTGCTTTCGAGACCTCGGGACCGAGCGTGAGAAACGCAGGGCATATTCATATTCAACGCAGGGGAGCCCCTCCCGAGCGTATGCGTCCAACACGCTTTGAAGTTCTTGGAAATGTGGCAAAAGACGTTGTTTAGCACGCCGGCAACACTCCAGCTAACAAGTGGGGAGGCTGAAAGGGAAATGGGAGGGGGGGGGGGTGGGGTGGAGAAGAGGAGGATAAAAGCCTGTGGTGGATAGTGGATGGGTCTCGCATCCTCCAAATCCCCACACTTGTTTTGATCCTCAGGTGTTTGTGAGCGTGCGCGTCTGCTGCAATAACCTGCCATAACCATCATATTATGACATGCCTTTATTTCTTCATTTAATCTTTACAAAATGACATGAAAATTGCATGACCTTTGGACAAAGGCACGCTATCACAAACCAGTTGGAACTGGCAGCCCATGAATCAACCAGTTGATCAGAATTTCAAGAGTGTTTAAATTTTTTTTTTTTTTTAGGGGAGGGATGGAACCTTCAGCATCGGTTTTCCATACAAATGTGGCTTTGTCTGGCACTTTGCTAAACTTCCTCAAAGCGCTTTGGGATTCATCCAAAAGATGAACGATGTGGAGTTTAGTTAGAGCGACGTGCCACACATAAAGGTTTTTTTCTTTTTCTTTTTTTTTTTTGAAACAGAGGGAATGATTTCTGATGTAACTGAGGTTAAGCCAGTGATAGAATGTGTTTTTTTCTTTCATAACTTTCAAACGAACTTTGGGGAAATTGTCACAAACTCGATTGGTTTTGGTTGCAATGCAGTGCATCCAGAAAGTGTATTTTAAAAGGCGACAAAAACACCTGACGGATATTAATGGTCATAAGTGGAGCTCCCGCTGTCATTTCATCATTTGGTCCTTGCCTTAAAATGCTTGTCACAATGTACCTAATGGACTGAAACCATTCAGAGCAGATGCGTGCACATGTACATGCGCGCCAGCACAAGCAATCATGCCGCGTGCTCAGCTGGTCTGTCAAGTCGCCATCACGAGCGTCGCTCACCCATCTGTTGAACGGAAGACTGAATGCAAATGTCGGCAAACGACAGTAACATGCATTGGGGGAGCTTATCCAAAGACACACTCAACATTAAAAAAATAACTCCCATCATTGCCATTAGAAATTCAAAATGTTCTGATCATTCAATTCACCTGAAAAAAAAAACCATACTAAAATGTTGGGATTGGAAATGTGGTATACAGTAATCCCTCGTTTATCGCGGTTAATGGGGACCAAAACCACCCGCGATAAACGAAAATCCGAGAAGTTGCGACCAATTAACTTAAACGGTTAAAAAAAAAAATGTTTTTGGTCCGCGAGAAGCTGCAAAACAACAGCGAGTCACATAGAGCAACATATACAGGACTGTACTCCATGTATATTAAAAAAAAAATATATATATATATATATATATATTATTTTTATTTTACATGTTTGAAAAAATCCCCAATGCACTGAACCCGCGATAAACGAACCGTGAAGTAGCGAGGGATCACTGTATATCTATATCGTTTCTTAAAAATGACTTTTGCTTGCATTAACAAAATGAGATTCTCTCGATGTGTGTGAGGGTGCTGAAGGGCGTGTAAGCCTCCCTCATTGCCTGAAGGCGACACCTCCTCCTCCTCCCTCCTTTTAACTCCTCCTCCTCCAGAACGCGTGGACGTGTTGTTGGTGTGAGGAGGACCAACCTGCTCTTTGTGCCCAGCCAGCGAGCGAGGAGGAAAGGAAGGAAGGTGGCGTGCCGGTTGTGCAGTGTGCTTTTCTCCTCCAACTCCACGCTGCGGCGTACCTCTCAGCATGCTTCTGCTGGCTACTGGACCGCGAGGTGTCGCGCTGGAATAACGGGACCACACACACCAGAAGCCTCCGGTGCTTCGTGTAAAAGTGAGTACATGTCCAGGAACAACATGTTGTCTTTTACACTCAAGAACGGGTTGTTAAATTTTGCGCATATTATCTTGGTGGTTTGACGTAAGGGAATGTGAGTTTGTTGGGGGGGATGAGTGGTAAAGCTTGCAACTTTCTACTGTACATTTGCATGCACAGTTTTTGATTTTTAACTACATAATCACTGCATGCCTTTTGATTGGTAAATCCACATTTTAAAAACATTCCCTTGCTGGATAAGTCATCTTTAGGACAAACACTTGGGCTTTAGATTTCATGCTTTTAAGGCTGCTGGCCCATGTATTGGTCAGCCCCCCCCCCCCCCCCACACACACACACACAAAAAGAAGAAAATGCCTGCATGTGTTGCAGCAACTGTTGCACGCAGTATTTTTTAAACAGAAATCACTTTCGACATTCTTGGCTCGAAAGGTTGTAACAAGTCAATGTATATCCGCAAAACAAAGAAATTCGGGAATACCCAAATGCTTTTTGTAGTGCTGTGACTATATTTTTTGCATATGTAGAAAATTGCCGTTGTCCTGTGAAAAATATGTATGTGCATTTTTTTTTAATCTTACATTTTATTACGTAAAAGGGGTGTCCACGTCTTGTTAATGACAAAAAAGTCAAAAATGGATGTATGACATGGTCAATGTGCAACGAACAAAACATTAATCTATAAATTTAGTAAGTTTAAGTAATAATAATAAAAAAAAAAAAACATAACATTTGGAGATCCAAGACATGGTCTCTGGAATTTTAGTTTTGGTGTATAGCACTTTGGTTATTTGGATGAAAATAGGCATCTAAAATTTGGACTGCGATGGCAACAGAGAACTTTTTTTGGGTGTAAAACGTGACTTGATCTTCTTTGCATCACGTCATTTGGCATGCCGAAACCTTGGTGGACGAATGTTGACAATCCCATGCCTGGATTGTGAAGCAGATGTCCCCTCATTTCCCTAATGAAGATGTCCATAGAATGCTGCGCCGTTTCCCAAAAGTAGAACCCCCCCCAACCGCTCACCCCCACCAGCACCACCTGCCTCTAAATCCACCTCGCTGTTATAAATAATAAGCAAGCCGGAATACATTAGCTACTGTGACCTTGAGAGACCGCTGGGCTGTCTTTCAAGAGGAGGGTTGTGGGGAGGGAGTGGGGGGGGGGGGGGGTTGTGGGGTATGGTGGCACACGTGGTGATATGCGGGGGTGCCCGGTCGCAATTATTAACAAGGGCAGTTCTAAGTTGAAGCGACCAAAAGAGAGCTCTTTTGGACCTTGTCACTCATCCTTGCTGCTGATTAGCAATCATTTAAGGTGTGTGTGTGTGTGGGGGGGGCTTTTCTCAGCGTTACCTCACGAGGGCAACGAGATGGATAAAAGTCACATGAGAGTGCACCATCCCAATGCCATCTACAAAGTTTCAGAAAGTTTCTCCAATGATTCAGCTTTGTATTTGCTTCACTGTGGTGTGGTGTGTGTGTGGGGGGGGGGGGGGGGGGGTTATCATTTGAAAATTTTCTTCCCTCTGGTATTCATCTCCTGACTGAAGAATCTCAGCAGTTAAACCAAATACTGGACTTTTTTAAACGCAGGATTTCCTAGCAAGGTCAAGTAGCAAGACTTTCAAAGCGGGGAGTGTTCGCGCTCCCCTAGGTGGCGACCTCGTGTGCGAGTCTTCCAAGTCCGTTCATGCAAAAAACGT
The DNA here is from genome assembly GCF_054856545.1 of Hippocampus guttulatus. Lineage (NCBI taxonomy): Eukaryota > Metazoa > Chordata > Actinopteri > Syngnathiformes > Syngnathidae > Hippocampus > Hippocampus guttulatus. The sequence continues at coordinate 2,309,306 of NC_141278.1, read as the reverse complement.
TTTGAAAAAAATGTATGCCACTCAGTGAATCTATGAGCATGTTTTGTTAACCCTAATTTGGTTGTCTTGTATTCCCCATGAATTAGCTTAAAAAAATTCAAAGAACAAAAAGTGGAATTTCTTTCCATTTCATCTTGGTGGAGGCATTCCGCAAATACATCTGACAGACCAGAATGGTTGTTACAGTCGGCAGTTAGAGTGCCACCTGTTGCTTTGGCTTACACTCGACAGACTATGAATGCTCATTTGGCAAGAGATATCTTTTTGTTCCTTGAACAGGAAGTTGGGGAACATTTGTTCTTTTTGTCTGTAAGGACAAAATATTGGAAATAGCAGGAGATGAGGGATTCTGTTCTCTCCCTCAGGGCTAATTATTGGACTCCAAGGTGACTGTTTGTAGCTTTTCCAGAGCCAAAAAGGTACAGCCATGTTCCCGGGTTGTTGTGCGCCAAGGTCTGGCCAGCGTCACTATTGGGCCACCAGGGAACTGTGCCTTGTATGCTCTGTTGTATTTTTCCTCCACTGTATCTCCCCAGCTTTGCTGATTCGCCCTCTGTTTCCACTTAACTGTTCTGGCTGTTATCCAGATGACACCTCAGCAACATTTTTTTTTTCCCCCTTGCTTATTTTTTTATTTCTTAATGCATGAACACGGGGGCTTATATGCTCTTGGACGCATGGAGCATACACCAGAACCTACTATTTGGATAACAAGCGCGACGTTCGCCCGGATTCCTTGTAAATGGTTCCCAGATGATGATTTAAAGGTGGTGCGCTAACAGCCGTCCCGCAGATAGAAATGCACTTAGGAGCCTCCTGCGATTTGGCTTTGCGTTGATGTTTAACGCGCTTTGGCAGGTGCCTTCAGATGGACGCTTTCAGCGGACCGTGATGGCTGAGCAAAAGTCATATGCCACCGTGCCTGCAGTTTTAGATGTTTGTATCTGTGTTTGTGGCTTGCAGTGGCTAAAACTGCACGGGGATCATATTTGGAGGTGTTTCATATTTAGACTACCTTATTTAGCCACATGCTGACCAATCTACATCAAAATCCAATTTCTCGTGAAGGATGCATTCCACAGAAATCCCACAAAATTGCTGAAACGTTCATTGTTTTATATTCATATTCAAATTGCCTTTTAATTCATATTTATGTTGTCAATAGTGTACGACATTCACATTTTTTTCTTCTTCTTCTTTCTGCCTACATTCTTGCTGCTGGAGGCTGTAAATTTCCCCGGTGTGGGACTAATAAAGGATATCTTATCTTATCTTATCTTATTAAAAAAGTAAAGACGTAACACTACAAACCGCAGATTTCTGAGGCAAACTGATACATTCGGTCTGAAAACTTGTTTGGCAATGTGACAAATGTACATATGGCGGATTACTGCTTGCGCCAGAATGTTTAGTCTCCAAACAAACATTAAGATCTCTACTTTCTTGAATGGTGTAAATGGTGCGGGGAGGCTAGATAGACATGGCGCCGGTAAGCTCGCAGATGGTCGCAGGCCGCTGGATCTGAGAGGGGCAAGTCTGCTCCACTGTGGGTGTGGTCGCAGCCAACTTCAATCATGGCCAATCAAAGCTCTCATTCTCTTTCAATGCGGCAAACGAGTGGCGCGCTCAAGTCTGGACATGGAGCGGCGCACATCCGCGCTATGAGGTGGTAACCCGATGACGCCTCAACATCGATCGTTTGTATGGAAATCCGGATCAGCTTCTTCATTAACTTTTAGAGCGGGCAGGACGGAAACATTTGCTGTTCTTTTGTTGCCATCATTTCCTCCATCCTTCCGTCGTGACAACAACAACCAAAAAAAAGCAAAAGGATCTCTTTATTCTTATATCTCGAGCATACAATTCTATGCTTTGAGCATCGATGAGCTCGTGTCCGCAGAAACTCCCCGTGGCTTCCTTCTATGTATATGTAAGCAAGACCTCATGACAGACTTCCGATGTGCTGTATTGTTTGAAGGACACGACTAGTAGTCAGGCCTTGCGGTTCCACCGTAGGCAGCTTCCGCCTGGTAGCCGCGATAATTGGCGGGCAAAGCTGTGAAGCACCTGGCCAAGCCTTTTAACCGTGGCCAGCCGCTCCTAGGAACAAAATAAAAAGAGGGTGGGCATCAAAGTGTGCCCTAAGTTGGCCGAACAGGACAAAGTAAAAAGGAGTGTTTGAACAACAACTTACAATTGGAGGACAGTGGGGGAAAAAAAAGCCACAAAATAAGGAGCCAGGCTCAAAATAAGGAGCCAGGCTGTTCTACACTACCGCAAGCACAATAATAAACATTATATACAGCGCATTAATATTTTAGTAATCTTTTAGGAAATACGGTCTATTGGATGTGATTAAATTGTTCAGGTGTACATCACCATGTGCAGAGCGAGTGTAAATCCATAACTGGGGCCAATAAAAACTTGCTCGGTAACCCTGACAACAGTCTTTTGTGGCATTACACCAGACAGTCAAAAAGGCTTATTGTGTCCCGCTCCGCCAGCGAGTTTAGACTAATTTCCAAATGCGTCATGCCTTTGTTCCCTACTCGTGATGTGAATTTGCAACTCTGGCGTGTTGTAGCCTCGGGGCAGACCCTGCTGCGCTAGTACAGCCGTGAGGGGAAAAATGAATGAAAACATATATTAAGGCGACAAGGAAGAACACTTCACGGCACTAAACGGGCTAATCCTAATAAACGGCCCTATTGCTGCTGTAATTACCGACAAAATCATTAGTTCCTCTCATGCTTCACCACTATCGGCGTTTAATAGCAGCCCATTTACATACTTTGGGATAAACGGCCTGTTTTGATGATGAAATGGAATCCTCCTCGACTGGAAATGGAGAATAATTTCACTCTGGAGGTCATCTCAGGAATAATGCGAGAGGAGAAATGTAAATACACCACTTTGCCTCAGCGCAAGGAGCACCTGAGACAACCTCGGTGGGAGCATCAAATGCTGAAGTGAGACGACGGCCTGGAAAATTGAAACGTTACTTTTCATGACATTGTGCTGCTCCTTCGGTTATGTGCGTATTAGCCACCCGGTGGCAGTAGGCTATATTACAGATACACACAATGCGCATGGAGTTGCTCTCAATTCGTCTGGAAGCTGCAGCGATATGAAATTCTTCTTCTTCTTATTTGCCGTGTTTAAGTGTCGCCGTGCTTCCTGAATTCCGAATTGTCAGGTTAGATCCCAAATACTATCAATTCTTGCTTCAATTTGTTGAACACATAGTATCTGAATAAAAAGTTTGCTCAACTGAGCAATGTTTGCTCTCGAGGAGATTCCGCCAGTCGGCATGTAAATGGAATCCATAACAGCACGCGTTTGTCGCTCGTTTCCTGCGACGATTGTGAATAATTGCTGTCTTTGCTAATTCTGTAATCAGCAGCGCAAGTACATCAGGCTTTGGCTACGGCCAAGCGCGCATATCACACGTCCACAGGCGTGTTCTCATTTCCAGCTTTTTATTGCTTTCGGCGCTAAAATGGAAAAACCTATTAATCACACTGGAGGTTTTTTTTTTTAAACCCTTTTAGCTACATTTTCGTCTGGGTATGTTCAAGAGCAGAGAGAGAAGGTACAAATACTGTGGTCACACTCATCTAACACGCTTTCATGCTCACTATAAAATGTCATGTTACGGTGGAAGAAATCAGTGTATTAGAGTGTGAGAGAATTTTAGCTGTGTTTTAGAACACATTCATTTCCTTTTTGTTTAAAAGGGAGCGAATTAAAACAAAAAAACTCAGCCATGTGTGTAAGAGTGCTTAGGTTGTGCGACCTCAAAATGCTTCTTTCCTCATCACTTTTTGGGAGTGCATTTTCTTGCATAATTAACCGGATGGCGGTTATTTTTAGGGTAAAGTGGCGTCGGCCTCGCCGCCGCGACCGCACGGCCCGGAAACCTTGTGAATATGCAAATGAAGTGTTAACATTCTCCAAAGTGGGAAATCTTCGGCTTCCTCAGTGTCGGCGCTTATGTTAACATGACTCCTGATGAGCTGCCACATATATATATATACCTATACATGTACATGTACACACACACACACACACATTTTTGATAACTACTGTAACTCCGCCCCCTTGAAACTGCTCGTTTCAAATGAATAGGTTTCTTGCTTGGATGAGCACTGAAAAGGGCAAGATGAGACGAGAGTTGCGGCGTGACAAAAGACGCATCGGAAGCCTGCCTTCACTATTTCTTCACAATCAATCGGTTTCTTGCTCAAATGTGGTGTTTGATGCACAATTTATGCGTCAAGACGGCATTAGAAATGTTTCATGACGGGATACTTTGATTCAACCTCGAACCTTACTCATACCCGTCAACTCATACGGTTTAGCCATAGTTCATACGGATTTTGTGGTGAATCTTACGTATATGGCCGTATCGCACAAATCATACGGATTCTGAAAATTTCCGGTTTTTGTTCTCCCCCCCCCGACAGGTAGTTCCGTTTGCTTTTGCCCAGAACGGTGCTCGTCTACTTGAATGCTTTCATTTCCGGAATACAACTCTGAACACAGTAATGCCACTAAGTAGAATGATGATTAGACATTAACCAGACATTGTATTATGGAGATCTACAATAAATATCATTGAAAATTTCGTGGGTTTTTTTCTGCCGTTATTTTGACATATAAAATGCTTTGGTATGTTATAAGGATTTTTTTGCTCTTTATAAGGATTTTTTTGGTAGTTTATACAGGTTGGCGCTGCGAAAAGTTGACAGGTATGCTTACTTATAATAAACCCGGGATCTGCGCGGTTGAAATCAATAGTTTTCTGCATGCGGTACTGACGTCGTTAAGATAAATGCCACTCTTGACAGATTTGAACAAAATTCAGTTAGGATGACAGACGTGTTCATCGCAATTGGAAGCTGGAATGAAAAACTGGTTCTGTCTCAAGTTCTAGGACACCAAGTATAGGTGGGCCTCCCGTTCTTTTGATTCCGCGTCACGTCTGAGCCTCCCGCAGGGACCTCGCAGCAGGACCATCTTCCTCTCATTTGGGACACGTGACCATGGGGGGTGTGGGCGGGGGGGGGGGGGTCCTTCAAGAGTGTGTCGTTTCCATTTGGGCTGATCAAACGCTTCGTTTTAGCAGCGAGGCTTGCGCGGCGCGTGTCGCTATCAAGGAAGAAGTAGCGAGCGGCCGCAGCGAAAGCGACGGGGGCCCTCACCTTCGCTTTATCAAAGCAGCTGCCAAAAGGGAGGAGAAAAAAGTTTTCTGCCCCTGCGCCCAATTCGGATTGGAGTCCCCACCTGTATCTTAGCCCCACACACACATACGCTCTCCCTGTCAGATTAGACTCGGCACTTTGACACACGCTCGTAATCAGCTTAAAGGATAATAGCGCCATTTATTGAGTTTTGCTTTCTCTCCCACCGGCCATTCATCTCCTCCGGGCAAACCTTTAGCGTCACCCTCGGCAAATTCAAATCCGCACCTTTTATTGCTTGTTCCCGACCGAGTGCAGGGTTTTAATAGAACCCCGCCCGTTTGATGGCATTTGGGTTACCGTTATGAAGTTGACGCTAATATAACAGCGATGTGTCAACCGCTAGATTAGGGGTCTGCAACCCGCAGCTCTGGAGCCGCATGCGACTCTTTCCGTCATCTGCTGTGGCTCTCTTTGACCTCGGGATATAAAATAGCCTCTTTTAAAAGGACTTTATTAGTTTTTCAATTGTGAATTCTAACTTTGAAGGCTACGGTTCTCTAAAAAAAAAAAAATCTTGAATGAGGAATCTAATTGTGCACATTCAGTCTAATCAAGCCAATCAGTGAATGAGATAACGTGGGCGCTCGGAATTTCTTTGAATTAACATTGATTGTTTGAGTGCGTGAACATCGACAAATAAAACGCTGAACCGCGTTTACCTTTCAAGGCCAGAAATGTGGCACGCGGCCTGGTTTGATAATATTGATAGGGGGGGGGGAGAAAAAAATTGTTACGGTTTCGCCAAGTGGTCCAGTGGGAGTTGTCAGTACGAACAACCTGCAGTGGTCAGATAACACCCTGGCCGTATAGATTGGACGAGGTACAGCTAACGCTTCTTCCCGAGGACGTTGAGGTGATTTAATACTCCCCGTCTTAATCCCACACACGCGCGCACACACTCGCACGTACACTGTAACGGACATGCTATGCCTTGGGGGGGGGGGGGGGGAGAAAAGTCCCCAGACTTTCTTCGCTTACTTTAAGTATAAGTATAAAGTCTCCTTGGCATTTGATTTCGGTCCGGTAAATGGCACAATGTAGCCCACGCTGGAATCTGTTGACATTTAGTTTTTTTTGTTCTGTTTTACAATCAGGCCTTCGTAATTTAACCTCCCCCCCTTTTTTTTTTTTTTTTGACCAAGAGGAACTTACAAAGAAAAAAAAAAGCACAGTTGATGAATTAAAGTACCGAGCACCAGACATTTATTTCAGGTCTTTATTTATGCAAAGGTGTATGTCACTTATTTCAGAGACAAGAACGAATTGAGGTGCGGCTTCGATTAGCGGAGGGATATTGGAGCAATTGGTAGCATTGATGGGATTTGTTGCTAACTTTGAAACAACCAGGAAGTTAATGAGATCATTAAAAAATAATGTTTTGGACAAAAATAATAATAATAAATAATGCTATCACACCACTCTGGCAATCACTTGACTTGGTTGGTTCCAGTTTGAGCAAGCAAGCGAGCCATGCCATTCTCCGGAGAGAGCAGCATTTCATTTGAGGTTCATCCGGAACACCATCAAACCCCCCCACCGACCTGATTGACACGGCGAGAGCGAAAAAGCTCCCAAAAGAAGAGAACGGTTTGTGGAGTGAAGCGCAATCCAGCCTAATTAAAGCTCGTCGGGAATTAAACAAAGAGATGCAGTTGTAGGACAAGACGTGCTTGGCGACCGTTTCCTTTCAAGCATCCTGCCAAATTGTCAGCCAAATCCTCCCGAGTCTATTTCCACCTTGTAAACTGGTGCGGCTTCGCGCCTGTGGAAATTTTTTCCGACGACGAGCCGCCGCGTGTTTTTAATCTCCCTTACATGTTGACGTCGCGCGTGATAAAAGTTCTCCCTGCCCGAGTTAACGTCATTAACAGCGTGAACAAAAGCACGCCAGAAAAGGTGAACAACGACCAAAAAAAATGCAAATAGATGTGATTATTTCCGTGTTGTTCCCTCAGTGCTCATGATTAATGGGACGGTCTGGCTTGGAGATGGAGAACTTCCTTGACAAAGCGCATTAATAACGAGGCTGCTTTACATTCTCGGCCTATCGGCGGAATTGCAGGAAGCCTTACAAACTGCGGCTAAAGACACCGGAAAACATGCAAATGCATTAGGCGGCTCTCTTTTGTTCAACGCGGAGACAGATGTCCCATTTCAGATTGACAGAACACGTTAATAAACTGCCCCACATTCTTTTCGCCTCGCTATCAATTCCTCCAAACACGAAATGACTGCTTGTACAAGGCTTGGACGTTTTACATTTGAGGGAAATCACATTTTCAGGGAAGAGCAAAATATTGATCAGTTGAAAAGATACAGACATCAATACGTATCATGGGGTGCCATGCCATTCACGGACCGTTTGGATTTGAAGTGAGTTCAGCGAGATTCCGAATCGATTTGAGATGCTACGGATCGGTTTGAGGTATGACGCAATGAGTTTCTTGTTTACACCGCGTGAGCGTATGTGTACTGTTCTTCTCCGTTTTTGAGCTAAAGTAGCTCTCATTTCTTCTAAAATAGTGGCAGGTTAGCTTCGCCCATGCTGCACTCGGCTCGTATCAAGAGAAGTTCTAACGGCTTGAAGCCAAGAGCAAAGTGCTGTGTGAGTGTTCCAAAATGGCCAAGTGGGGCCGGGGGAACAATTGACGGCGTGACGGCTCATCTCGAGCTGAACTGCTTTTTGCTTCCGTTCAGGGACACCGGGCGACGGAGGCTACTCTCCGGGGAAAATGTTGGCGCTCCGGGCTGCTGCGCGGATGACCGTGTGAAGGACATAAGCGTCAAAGCTCAGAACACGGGAGTGTGCCGAGCAGACGTTGCTGCGATACACCTGACTACAAATAAGCTGGCAAGCGAAGAATAATAAAATGAAGTACCTGTGAAGTTAAATCGGAGATTTGTTTCTAAATTCAGCAACGTGGTTTCGACAATAATTGTTGAAAGCGTGGGCAAAGACCGAACTATTTAATAATTGTGGAAATGTAACATCGTAGATATGGCGTATCGCCTCAGAGCGCCTCATTGTCAACCATGAGTGCTCGCATGTTACGGAGACGAGGCAGAAGGGCAAATAGACAAAAAGGAAAAAGTGTAACATGACAGCCAAAACTTTTAAAAAATATTTCAGCTTTATGTCCTGCAAAAACAATGCAGCAGAAAGGTAGTTTTTTTTTTTTTTAAACACTTTTAAAAACAAACGATACTGTGTGAAAAAACAGAGTGTCACAAGGTGGTCCAACTTAATACCTGTACTGAAAAACAAATACTTTTTGGCTGGGCTAGCTGGCCTTTAAAATGTCAGGAGCAAGATTACCACTCAGGTCTGATTTTAGCTGGTAGACTTTTGTAGAGGAGCTTAAAAATTCAATGCCGTATGCCAGAATCAAACATGAGCTGAACCTGTCAGTGCCTCGAAAGATTGAGTTTGGACCTTTCTCACAGTCGGACTTAATTCACCCCTCACAACAAAGCACAAGTGCTTATCGTGCGTTTGGTTTTTAATCCGACAACAGATCTACCTTCGTATCGGCGAGCTTTCAGAGCTGAACTTCTTTGCTTCCTTTAATCATGTGAACAGACTTCAATGCACTCCGAAAGCCTCTTTATGCACTCGAGCAAAAAAACAGCCGCCGCAGTCTTCTTCTTCTTCTTTTTCTTTTATATATGAAGATAAAACCTGCCTTGAAAGCCAATATGTGAGAATAAAAATCTCTCGGGTAAAGCGCCGAACTTAAAGCCTCTGCGGATTTGCAGTTGTGATGCCATCAAATGTGGAGGAAAAAAAAAAAAGTTTCATTTCACATTCTGTGTTACAGTATTCGTTTTGGAGTGGGCGAAAAGATCCCTCGGATGAAATCTGAGGTTCCATTGTACATTTTTTATTACCAGTTTAGCCTGATTTTTACAGGAAAACTTTGCCAAAATGCATTACTTTTAATTATTTACTGTCAGTATTTCAATTCACGTCCGGCAGCCAATCCGCCACTTGCATTTCCTTGCGTTCTTAATGCTCGGCGTTCAGCTGTACTCATGCGTCTGATTTATTTATCTACAGTCGTCTTTGTGCCTATGTTTTGTGCTAGGCTCCCGTGTTTTCCCTTGATGGAATACATGTCTTGTCAGGCCTTCAGCTCCGACCTGCCAAAAAAAACGAGACGTTGACATCACGCAAGACAATAGCTTTCCTTTTTGGGCCCACGTAGCTAATCTGGCGTTGCATCCAAACACGACAGCGAACGTCACAACCAGTAAACACGCACACAAAGTGATCTGCAGATCCCGATGAGTATTCCGCTTATAGGAAGTGAAAATAGGGCAAAATATTGAGCGGGGCCACACTCGTTTTTCAGCTGTAACGGCTTCCATTGTGACTTTTGCGATGAAGACAAAGCAAAGGCAGCAGAAATGGTGAGTGTGCTCTGCAACTGCACCAAAATATTGCTGACGTCTTTCCTATATCTGGAATCATAGCCACTGGGTTAGAATCACACGTGAAGGCCACGGCGACACATGCAAGTATTTTTTTAACACCCCCCTCCCCAGCCCAAAGAAAAAAAATCATCACTTTATTCTCATTTAAATGATTCTATTCCTGACACCAGAGCCTACACGGGCACCAAATAACAAGAAAGAAATTGCTGGTATGATAGAATGTGAAGTGCATTCACTAAAACACCGGTGTCAAAGTCAAGGCCCTGGGTCCAGGTCCGACCCGCCACGTCATATTATGTGGTCCACTTAAGCATATCACGTGTCATCTTCAATGATCCTTGCTAAAATCTGTCCCGAAATGTCAAACTGTCATGTTCAGTAATGTTGAAATTTTGCAAGAAATGTGTTACCTTCTTTACATTCACGTGAACAAACAAGTAGTTAGCTAGTAATCCATCAATTTGTTGTGTACAAGTAATTATCCTATTTGATGATTAAACATTTATTTAGTTTCAGTTTCGTAACGGCCCTCCGAGGGAAGACGTAACTCCAAATCGGCCCGTGACAAAAATCAGTGTGACACCCCTGCACTAAACAATCCTCCCACGAGTCAATTTGAAAGTGGCTGATTAAAGGCCTTGCACAGAGGATGAATCTCCGTTGACAAGGTGAATATTTTATGCTTCGTGATGAATTGAATATACTGACTTTCAGCCGTGGGTTCCCGTCTGAGGCACGTCAAGGCAAAGATAAATCTTCAAATTTTTTGGAAGGTCTCAAACAGTTCACGTCGAAGCAAAAGAGCCGAATAGTCTCCGAGGAACAGAAGTCGAAAAGACCTTCTCGCGGCAGCGTCCCGCAAAGGTGATGACTTTTCAAAACGGAAGATTATAGAGCCTCCTCCCTTCTCCTGTGTTTTCAGTGCAGCCTTTGCTGTCTCTGTTTGGCAAACTGATCAGCGTAAGCCTGAAATCCTTTTGTCAGCCAAAGTCAGGCGACCCAGAAGTGATGTCTAAAAACGTCGCCGGCTGTCAGAGAATACTCAAGATATTGGGGGTCGGGAGGGGGATGGGGAAGGTTGTGCTTCAAAGTGATCCGAGTTTAACAACAACCTCGTTTATGGGAAGAAGCGGCTCTGTTCATCGGAGTGTCCCCAGGTTGTCAAAGCTACCCCCAGTAGACAATAACCCAACTCGGTTTGAATGCAAATCTGTAGTCCACTGTGACTTAGAGCAGCACGCGGTGTCTTCTTGTGCAACGCGTTATGTCCTTGCTGCTGATGACGAGTGTGTCTGAACAGGATAAGTGGTGGAAAAAAAAGGGGGGCTGGGTTCAGTCATATTCTTTATACTCATCAAAGAATGACAAACATTTCTGTCGTTTATTGAAGAAGAGTGTCTGGATTATACTGCCCCCAGGTGGCCAAGCACTCCACAAGGGTCAGTACATTGTCCATTGAACTGAAGCAAAACGTGTCAAAAACTGAAATGTCATTCTTTTGAAAATACACTGCTTCAATCGCACCTCAAGTTTGTGTTTTTTCCGAGCAAAAATAGGAAATAGGCAAATGTTATAAATGTTTAGTCAAAACGTTGTATCGCCTCTACCCACATTACTTTGAGAATGTTATAATTTTAAAAAGAATTTCATTTGATAAAAAATGTCGTACGCTTACAATAAGCCTTGCTGAATTGCATCTTTGTTGCTGTAAATATTGGTTATTTTGACACAATAATTCAACCTTGATTCTATTTGGGGGAGAAAAACCCAACGCTTTTTTACATCGTCCCACTACAGTAAACTCCTCTACAATGAAATCATGTTTGCAGCCAGAGATTTTTCACAACAGGGGACTTTTCACGATAGCAAATTTTATCTCAGACGTAAACACACACACTGGCTTTAATGCATGGAGATTTTTTCACACAAGGGGGTATTTGTGCACATGTAGGTTTTGTTGTAGAGGAGTTTCACTGTATGTGAAAATGTCCCGTTTTCTCAGTTTTACGAGAGAGAAAAAATATTTGCTCTCGAAAAAAGTAATACAGAAAGACACGCCGAAGTCTTTCTGCGTATCACCTCGTGTCCTTCCTGCTGATAATAAGCGCCTGCCCGCTTCCTGCTTTGATTGGGAAAGCGACGGGCCCGCTGTGCCCTGGTGGCCTCTGAAGTCAATCCTCTTTGCCTCCCTCCCGGGGTTACCATTTGAATGACCTGATCAATTTCTAATCAAGAAAGACCAGGAGGCTTTCTCGTGCCGTGATGTACTTTGCTACAAATCTTCCTTATGAGGAAGGGGGGGGGGGCTTCTTAAAACAAAAAGGGCAGGTTGAGTGTTTCTAGCCATCACTTTGCCTTGTATTCCTCCCTCCCTGCGCTGAGTTGATTGCACCACATCTTGAATGGGAATCTGCCGTCAGCTAAATAAAGATGTACGTCATTTATGAAAGCCCAAACGTCCTGGTGGAAGACCCCGTTTGAATGCAGAGAGCAAAATAAAAAACTCAGGCCCTGTGGGAATGCTGGCATCCAAGAAAATACAGGCCTAATAAAAGCCATTCAAGCTATTTGTCAAATGCGAAATGATGTACTGTATTGATACGGTGTTAGTGGAATGCAGTAAAACTGCACAAGCGATTAACAGGAAACTTTATGGAGAGCTGGCACATGTCCCAAGAATGAATAGTAAATACAGTGAACCTCCATTTACTGTGGAGGATGCCTTTTTTTAAAAAGAATAATTTAACCCCTTCCACACACATCCAAAGAGGTTAAATATTTTTAAAACGATTACTTTGCATGTTAGTTGTATTAAATTCAGTTGTAAGCTTGATTGTATTTTGTCCTGCTCTTGAAACTAATACTGTAGTATTTGCTCTCAGTTTTCATGTTGTTGTGGTTTATTTTGTGTAGAAGCTTAATAATTGGTACTCACGCTATTAAAACGATCCTGCACATAAGTGGAAACTAAATGTCCTTTTGTTTGCATTTTAGGTAGATGATTAAATGAACGGATGACCCGCCAGCCACTGACCTTGTTGAATCAATGTGGGAGCGAGGCGAGCTGCATGAACCTCATTAGCCGGCCCGGACGATATCAAGCAGGGAGCAGCAGGATTTGATAAAAGACGTTCGGCAAAGCAAAGATGTGAAAATCAAGCAGGAGGACGTGTCACGGCTGAGGACGGAATTGCTTCTTTCCAAACAACTTGCGCAATTTAAAATGATTCCGATGCTATTTTTATCTTCGGCGCACTCAAGGTTCCCAGCCAAGTGACTGCCGCCGCGACAGCATGACGCTTCCCAAACGCATGAATTTGAAGACTTTGGCGGTGCTGTTGTGCATCGTGACATTCACCACGTTCTTCTTCAGCTACACTTTGCAAGAGCCCTCCAGCTACTTCTTCAAGTACGCCTTCCACTCGGTCTCCTCCACCAAGGCCCCGTGCGCCTGTCGACAGTGCATGACCGAGGTGAAGGATGACCCCTGGTTCACAGAGCGCTTCAACCAGTCCGTTCACCCGCTCATGTCCAGGGACAACAGCGCGCTCTCGGATGAAACCTTTAAATGGTGGCAGGTACCTGGAGCCAATTTTCATCCATTCGTGTTTTGTAGCGCTTGTCCTCATTAATGTCGTGGGGAGTGTCGGTTTCTGGTACGAGCAATATGTGCGGCCGCACGGGGTGGCGTAGTAGTTGCAGTATGTTTTTCCTTCGGTCTGGGTGGGCCGCGATGGGGGGGGGGGAGACATAGGGGTGTCTCGCACAAGTGCGCCAATCAAGCTCGGATTGTCACTGATGAACGAGAATCGTTTAGTTTTTTTCACGATTTATGCGAGGATGGTACTTCCCCCAAAAAATTCCCTGCACCAAATTTAGCTCGCTGCCTCCTCAAAATTCACGACATGCAACCACCCTACCCCGTTTATCGAGAAGGCAGCCGAGTGAATCTCCTATCCCGCATTCACCTCACACCGTGTCCAATTAGAGGCCGGGGGCGAAAAAAAAAAAAAAGCGCAGGGTTGCCTCTCATCACAAGTGATTTGAGCAAATGCTTCTCAGACGACGTCGCATGAAGCAAATGTTCCGCGTGTCAGCAGTTGACTGGCAATGATGTCAAAGGGTGTGACCTTTGCATGAGTCTGAGCTCATTTTATTTATAATACATGTCAAAGCTGCACAGAATGGAAGTTACCCTATTTCCTCAAATAGTGCTTTGCTGTGCCCACAATTATGTTGCAAGCCCATACGGACCGTGCTGTCGACCAAAACAGCAGCACCCGCCAGAAAACGTCAACAGAGTCTCCGGTGAATTAAACTGGACACGACATCTCGTGAATGAGTTCCGTTATTTGGGGGTTATTAGATTTGTAGTAGACTCTGAGGTGGGTCTCTGCACAATGTGTGTGCATCCACGCAACTCTTGCTGGGCGCTGTGTGGCTTTATGGCAGTGAAGGTCTTGCGATTCAAAGCTATTTCAATCCAGCAGCCGCCTCATTAGAACGCATAGAGTGTTTAACGTATGTCAGTCAGAAAATAAATTCCGCAAGGCTCTGAATGAGCTGTCGTGTGGGAAAAGTCTCATCCTTTCCATTTCCAGCCTGCTTGGCACAAATAGCGGGGCGCACGCACGCTGCTGCATTTATTTTATCTGCTGTCTCAGCGAGTTGAAAGCCACGAGAGACGACCAGGCCAAAAGCTCCCACCTGAGGACGTGTCGGCGATGCGTTGGCCTCCTGAAGCTCCTTTGCCCTTGTTCAATCGCTCCCACTTAAATTTAACCCCCAGCAAAGTGCATACTCTGAAGCTGCCGTTTGTGTGCCCCCCCCCCCCCCCCCCCCCCCCTCCACACACACCCCACCAGTCGCTACAGTTGGAGAAGCGCCCGGCAAACTTCAGCGAGGTGGTGGAGGAGCTTTTTCAACTCATTCCCGACGACATGCTCTACGCAGATGCCGGGCCGAACCGCTGCCGGACCTGCTCCGTGGTGGGGAACTCTGGGAACCTGAAGGGATCCCAGTATGGACGCCTCATCGACTCGAGTCATTTCATTATGAGGTAAATAATGAAGCCAAGATATTTCTTATGTCTACATGCAAGATATTTTTTCATGCAACTTAATCCAAGGAACGAGAAACGTTTTTTTTTTTTTTTAATGCACACGAGTCATACAATGATGTGAAAATTGAACTAGCCATTTTGAGAATGTCAATCCAGATCTGAGAAATGTACCAAAAGAACCGAGGAAAAAGTGTACCAGTGGAAGCACAAGAGGCTTGCATTTTAAAAAAATATATATATACGGAGGTATTATAACACACATCGGACGACTTCAAATCAAAGCAATAAACACTTAGAGGCTATCTAAATCCTGCGGACAGTAAAATAAAACTTGCACTTGCTTTTTTTTCTTCCCAAACGTGGCTGCAGCAGCACAGCGTCACGACTAAACGGCGTTACTGCTTATCATCCGGCCCAGCCGCCGTTGTGACAGCGCTACGCCGTTGTCTTGCCGATTCAATTAAACGCCACCGCCACTGAGACACACGTTCTCTATCCCAGCCATTAGTGCAGCGCCTTGCTGCATGGCGCTGGAAATATATCCTCCGGTCTTTTTAATTCAGCCCAGCATGATATTTGCAGTCATGCTTGGTTGGGGAAAGGGGGAGGAGGGGGGGGGGCGTGGCACTGAGCCAAAAGGTCACAGCAGCCACACAATACGCTTTCTAACAATGCAATACATACAGTAGTTCAGCAAACAAAAGCTCCAACAATTAATTTGTTTGCCCCAAATGCAGATAAAAGAGAGAACAATAATTTGGGGTCCTTGTGTGCATATCCATTAGCAGAGTGCTGCCCTGCTGAATGGAGGGTCGGTCAAAAGCTTAAATTGGCGAGCCTGATGGAAGTCAGTGCAAATAGCTTCATTAAGATCCATCTTTAAGCCAGCAGAAGAAATGGTTTTGGTGCGTTCCGTTTGTTTGTTGTTTGAAATTGGCTTTGAAAGCCGCCATTGCGCTGGACTCTTGAAAAAAGTGACGGCACCCTTTCGCTCAGAAATAGCAATGCTGAAAATGCCAAATTAGAATGGTGGTCATGCGCCGTGATACGTCAAAGCCATCGCTGAAACTCTGCACCCAAGTAGCTGTGAGCAAGATTGGCGATTACATCTGCTCCGTTAGACCGACTGCTGAATATATTCTTCATGATTTCAACTTTGATTGTCTTGCAACAGGCGAAAGCGACCACGACCAATTTGCATTCTATTGTGATGTGAACCTATCCTGTTATTCACTATTCAACTCACCACCTGATCTTAAAAAAGATGCTTTGTCGGCATCTTGGTGCCAAGCAAATATGTGGAATTGAGGAAAAAGCTTCAGCCCTGTCTAATAGAAATAAAGTGCTTTACTGCCATCTTGTGGTATCAAAAGGCAATATATAATACAGTATATACTGTATATACACACACACACAGAGCAAATAATTATGCTATAAATGTGACATTCTTTCTGGCAAACTGTAGCGT
The DNA here is from genome assembly GCF_054856545.1 of Hippocampus guttulatus. NCBI lineage: Eukaryota > Metazoa > Chordata > Actinopteri > Syngnathiformes > Syngnathidae > Hippocampus > Hippocampus guttulatus. The sequence continues at coordinate 2,293,096 of NC_141278.1, read as the reverse complement.
TATATCGTGCTGCCGTGAACTGTTCTGCATCTCAGCATTTACAGAGATGTCTTTTTTTTTTCCCCTATGTGTCCATTATTAATATACAAACACAAAAGCGCAGATCCTTTACGAGCCGAGCAAAAAATGGAAGTTTCTGTTGAACCCTGAAATCTTTTATGCGTCTTGATATGATGTCTCTGGGATGAGTCAGCCAGAAGCATAAGCATTTTCGGAACTTAACCTTAAGAAGACGGAGTAGCGGCAACAGCGGCGCCGGCAGTCGGCCTGCGAAATGAGACAGTAGTGAAATACCGCTGACCTTTAAAGTGTTACTTGCTTATTACGTGCTGCGTGAGCTCACACTGCACTTCAAACGCAACATTTGAGGATACTGTGAGAAATTTCAGGGAAAATAAACACGTCAAGGTTACTTACAGCGGTTGAGATTGTCACAAAAAACATATTATTGAAATAATTAGTAGCGCTTTAGTCGACTAAAAAAAAAGAAATCATCTTGAAATGTTAACTACCGGTACTTGTAACAATAGTGACTTTCGGGGGGGGGGGGGGGGGAGTGATGCAATGCACTTCTGTTTAATTCATCTTTCAATGTTGTTAATTGCAATGTGTTATTCACAGATAAGTGGAAGAAGATGGATGAATAATTAAATAGAATTTATGATTCTCATATTATTAATATTGTTATGATTATTGAACTGTTTCAACTGGGAAAGAGTGAGTCGAAATACCCACATCCTGTACTGGCGTGACAACCTGTGCCCCACCCGCCGTTAACAAAGATAAAAATACTCCGTTTTGATTCCCACCATCTAATAGGTGTTAATTAACTCCAGGCACGAAGCGATGCTCGGATGCTTCAAGCGATGGAGACTCAACTACATGCTGTGATCTTATTGTCATAGATGCCGCGGCAAAGTCTTGGAAACGTGTTCGAAGGGACACAAATCATTTGTCGAAGTGACTTTCGACTTGGCTTTCTGGCCAGTGGCTGCATTTTTATTGGCTATGCGATATTTTCTCAAGACAAAACTATCTATCTTTTGCCAAAGGAGACCTGTTAGAGTTTGACCATTTTTGGTGGGAAAATGTCAGCAGAGTGAGTATAATGAGCAAAATGATATTGCCAAGACCTCAGCGGAAAAGACGGGCCACGTTACTCATAGGTGGTGCTCATTCGTCCTAATGATTTGTCTCCAACGGCATCCGACTGCCTCCCAAATTCTCAGCAATTACCTCCGCTGCAGGAGAGAGTATCGTTAGGTTCAATAGCAAGGGAGCCCAGCGTTGTTGTGCTGGAAATGGACATCGGGTTGTTCTAAATTGCTGTTTGGGAGGCCAGAAATCGCCAGAATGGGACACGTTGTACTTCTATTTGAGCGTTTACATTGTTCTCAAAATAACCAAGAGGGCTGCTTTGATGTGGCAAGTCACAAGTGGGTAGTTTTTTTCTTTTGTTTTGTTTTGTTTTTTTTTTGCTTCAGAATGAACCAAGCTCCCACGACTGGGTTCGAGGAAGACGTGGGTGCAAAGACGACACATCACTTCATGTATCCGGAAAGTGCCAAGGATCTAGACAATGCCACCAGTCTGGTGCTCATCCCCTTCAAGACTCTGGACCTGCAGTGGATCATCAGCGCCCTGACCACAGGCACCATTAAAGAGTATGCGCAACTATTCAATCTACACTCATCAATATTTCAGTATTAAGAAACATTCATGAGGATCATGTGAATTGTTTTTTTTTTTTTTTTGGTTCACACAAATTGTACTTTGGGGGGCCTAAAACAGTCATTGAAGGTGGAACAACTTTAAAATATAAACTATTGGCATTTATTACGTTGAAAACAAGAGTAATCCTCCAATAAATTCCTCCCCCCGCCTGATAAATCCTCAATGGCCAGTGGTTTAATGACTGAACCTTCCTGATAGTAAAACAAACAAAAAAAAAAAAAAACAAGACAAATGTATACTTCTGCCTATAACTTGGCACCAGAGCTAAACCCAGACAAATGTGTCTAATAAAAGTGCAGTCGCTGCCCGAGTAATCATTCTGCATCATTAAATGTCATTTTACAAGCCAAAAGATTGCACCGTATAAGGCGGAATCGTGTGTGTGTGTTTGTTTAAAGTGCACTCTCCGTCTCAAGATGGCTGTCCTGAAGTTGAGCAAATTGAGATTTGGGAATGTACATAAACTATACAGCTTCCATCCTATTAAGAATAATTAACTAGAATTAAGAAGTTGTTTTTTTTTGATAAAAGTTTGTCCTTCAATGCGTATTTGTGCTGTTCATTCTTGGGTGCCTCCTACGCGAAGTATAAGATATACATTGATATATACAATACAAAATACATATACAAGACATATGTATTGTATTATTTTGTCATTTATGTTAAGTGTTCTTTTGATGGCGGCACGGGCACCCGCAGCGGCTCCTCTTGTTGTCTGTTAAGAGGGAGGAAATTTCATCTGTGCTGTATGCGCATACAGCACATTTGACAATAAAGTTGGACTTGATACATAAGACATATTGGGATATACTGTTTTGGAAACTCAGCTCCTCAGTGCGGCAGTAATAGTTGTTTTTCTCGGAGGATAAATAATATATGTCTGTGAGCAATTTGTTATACTTTCGGTGTACTTGTGTTTTCTCTCTGCTTGTGTTAGGATATCCGTAACGCCGCCACATAGATGCAAATTGTTTCTGTTTATGGAGTTTCCTATTGTGTATTAGCATTAATATAGAGGAAGCTATGTGGTTGTTTGAAATACATAATGTGAAATTCACCCAGTGAACTTCAACTAGGAGTTGCAATAAACAGTTCGCTTTTTTTTTTTTTTTTTTAAAGAATATTTTTGAATTATATCAGCCAAATTGCCACTCGTCAAGTCAAAGCAAAAATCGCATCACAAACAAGCTGGGCCACTCATATCGCCATGCACGACTACACGACACTTGGCTTGATTTTTTGGGGGGGTCGGGGGGGGGGGGGCTGGATTGCATAGCATGAAAAAAAGAGTGCTAGATTTACATAAGAAAACAGTTTGGATATTGGTTACATGCATTAATTAATTAAAATCATGTTTTACCAAAATGACTATGATTTTGTGCAATATTCTTGTTTGCGGATCATTTTAATGTGTGCAACCAATGCCCATACTTTTTTTTTTTTTTTTTTTTAATGTAACTCCCACAAACTCCATTTTCCTGTTTACCATATTAATGATCATAACCACTACATCCCATCTCCCTCATTTGTATGCCAATGAAGTGGACCAGCTCCTGAATGCCGTCCTAGCCCCGTTGCGCTTTCACACACCTTATCTCCCATTTTTACGCCGAGGTTTGCAGTTTGGTCACAGTGACACGCGTATGAAAAATGATGCAAACATTTTACAATATAATCCAAGCACACGTGAATTCGAAATGTCCTCCCGTTGCATTTAATCGGCTTTGTTCGAACAGGCGTAACAACCGTGACACCGGGCCATCATCGCCTAAATGAGATGGGAGGCATCTGTAGGCGACTGCATCATGGGTGTGCCGCATAACTGGTGGCGTAAACAGGCTGTAAAATGTAATTGATGGCTGTTGTCCAGGTGATGACAAAACACACTAACCTGCTCTTTGTTTTGTCTCTTCCCTAACTAACAGCACTTACATTCCTGTGAAGTCCAGGATTAAGGCAAACAAGGATAAGGTCATTTTATTTCCTTTTCCTTTTTTTTTTTTTGTTTGTTTTGAATCAAGTATTTCATTTGCCTGCAGTTATACAGCAATGCCGCAATATTCATCGGCAGTTTTCACACACTACGGTATAGGGGTAAAGAATATGTAAATGAGGAGATGGGCAACTAATTCGTTGACGATTACTACCAAGGTGTTTCAAATGTTAAATGCAAACATCGTTTTGTGTGTATTCAAAATTAAATCGGTCTATTTGAAGGCAGTGGGGTGGACTCGTGGTTTAGACAAGAAAAGTGATTCTGAAAGCACACACGCTAACCACTTCATGAGGTACACTTGCATCATCAAGAGATTTTGATTAGCCCCACGATGCAATTCCAATAAAGCAAAAACTGCAACCGGAATAAATTATATTCCGCTATTAATGATTGTTGCCTTATCTATCTTCTGAAGGTGTTGATTTACAACCCGGCATTTTTCAAGTACGTCGATGAGTCTTGGCTGGAGGGGCACGGGCGTTATCCTTCCACCGGCTTCCTCGGCTTGCTGTTTGCTCTCCACGTATGTGACCAGGTAACACGGATGCGACTTTCAGCCGGATTGATCACGGAACAATTTGCGCATACTTTTGTGCTTCATCTTGTAGGTGAACGTGTTTGGATTTGGCGCAGACCAGCGTGGGCACTGGCACCACTACTGGGAGGAAAACCTTCTGGCCGGCGCTTTCCGATACACCGGAATCCATGATGGAAATTTTGAATATAACGTCACGCATCTTTTGGCAGACAAACACAAAATCAGAATGTTTGAAGGGAGATGATGGCACAGGGTACTCGTGTGCCATGGGATGAATGTCTGTGAAAAGAGGAAGATCTTTTTTGTTTATGTTTAGCTTCCTACCATATATTGTGACATTATGAGCCTCTATTATGCGCTCAGCCACGATCAAAAATTGCAGCAAATGACAATGGCCACTTTATTAGGTACCCGGTCGCATTTAAAAAGGATGCTTATGCACGAACAGGAATCCTCAATTTGGACTTTAAAGGACTGTTAGTCTTTATTCTTACTCACCAAGACGGCACAGGTTCCATTTTCCCTTGTGGAGGCAGCACTTCACCACCGAGCCACCGAATTACACGTTGTCACTTTACCGTAAATATGCCCCCACTGCATCGAAAAACCTCATCAAGCAGTCGATGTGAATCTGTGTGTCCAGCAAAACTCAGTGCGGCTCCGCTTACCATTTGGCTTGTGATCCCTCTGCGTCCAGACTGCAAATGAACGGCGCTTGTCCAATGCTACGACCGAAGAGGCCCAACTGTTTACCAACAATAAAATGTACATTTCCTATATTAGGTCCCCGTTAACAGAATAGCTAAGAACAGAGGCAATATTTATAGTATGTGGCAAAAAGAGCTTCAATGGTGACAACAGATTTAACATCACTCTTTGTTTGTTTGTTTATTGAACATATAAAACATACAATACAATAATAAATTGACAAAAGTGAAGGTAAGTAAAAATTGTAAAAAAGGAAAAGAAAAAACGGTCATCATCACAATTTTATGTTCAAAGGAGTAGGAAGAAGTAAAAAATGTATCTAGTCCTACCCCTTATGTAGTAACATGAATGTATCCTTTTTCAATACAAAAAGAAAGGAAAAATCAACATATCATCAAATGCTTTTACCCTTATGTGTACTGCACTTATCTATTTAGACAACTTTCGGTTTGTACAGTATATACATACTCACTCTTGCACATTTACATATCAATTTTCTCATATTCATAATAAATACTACATTTCATTAATACATTTAATAAGTTGATCAATGTAATTCTGACGTATTACTATATTTCATAAATATATCACATTTATCAGCTTAACTCTGATTTGTGTAGTTTTTTTTGCACTAATCTTTGTCCTCCCTAGTGAAGATTAAGAGGTTCGGTAAATGGGTGGATGGAATCTTTTGAATTTGTTTTTGAACTCGACAAGCGATTTACTCATTTTCAGGTCCGTTTCAAAATTATTCCACAGATTGACACCTATTACTGATACACTTGCTTGATGTTTGTTCTTGTTTTGGATTTTTTGTATTGGTTAGTACCCCTTAAATTATAACAACTTTCTCTAATTTCAAAAAACTGGATGTTTTGGCAAAGGAGGTGATTAAGTACTTTGTACATTAATTGGGCGATTTTGAAGTCAACCGGGTCATAGAATTTCATTGTGTTTAATTTGATGAATAGTGGATTCGTGGGTTCTCTATATTTAGATCTATTGATTATTCTGATTGCTTTTTAACAGTTAAAATGATTCAACATATTTCCCGCATCTAATTAGTCAAAGAAAAAGTGGAATGCAATCTGCAATGTGGTGCCTTATCTGTAACGATTTGCATTTCGGTCACACAATTGAACAAAAACTTACAAGTGCCTTTACTGAGTTTGGCTTGTATTCTGATCAGTGAAGTGAAACTACATTATTGTTCAAGCTCCAGCCGCTGTTCTGGAAAATATTGACTTTACACATTCCACAGAATAACATGGATGATAAAGTGTTGATATGATAAGAACCTTGATATTTACTTGGCTGTGCAGTTTCAAGATAAAAATGATCACTCTTGGCTTGAAATCAGCAGTGATGATGATGATGGTACATCGGCAAATGTGTGATTTTATGTTTTGCTTCTTGTGCCTTAAACCACTTGGTTGTATTTTTGTCCTCCATATGAGAGCAGACTAATTCCAAATGAGCTGATTGAAATGTCATCTGTTTGTATGCTGCTGCCAAACATGTCAACAGCGCCACCAGGTGGACACCAACTTTCACCCATTTAAGGTTTTTGTTTTGTTTTGCTTTTTTGGGTGGTCGTACAGTTGACTGATGTGTGTGAACACTATTGCTTGTACGACCTAAAAATGAAATAAAATATTTCTTATCAATAAGTGAAAAAATTTTTTTGCGACGAGAAATATCTTTTTGTATTCGTTACCTTAATACGGCATTTTTAGGTCAAATTTTCAACAGTGACCCAGCTATGAAAATTACATATTTTTTCCCCGTTTAATTTAAAAGTGCGTTGATGATTTCATGTGCTTAAGCTAAAGAACTCAGCAGTCTCTAATACTGAGAATAACCATACTATGCATTTGTTTCACTTCACGTACGCACAAACATTTTCTCCCCAAAAAATCGAGGACGTTGTTCGATTTAGGCATTTTAGTGACAAGCTAAATCTAAAAACAGTATTTCATACCCACCTGTTTTGTGGAAGCTAATATATTCAAGAAGCATCATAAGATAAAATCAGTGGCGTTCCGTCAGGGCCAGCAAGGCCTTCTCTGCTGGCCTAAACGGTCTCAGAAAAGTAAATTTAATACATTTTCTGAGAATAACAAATTTAATTTGTTATTTTATTTTAAGTAAATTAAAATTGCTCGGGGCCTTCAGATTAAACAGAGCAGGTCCCTGTGCGCTGTAAGTGAACGGGCACAGTCAGGTTGCAATAGCCAATCGGATCACGAGTCTGAGACTCAAATGATCTGTTTACTTTATTTTCATAGAATAGTTTGTTTTGTTATTGTTTGGTTGGTGTCTTATATGAAACTGCGACATTGCGCAATTTATTGGACAGACTTGATCACACAGCGTAATTTGGGTGGCATTTTATTTAGTATTTTTAAATCATTTCAGCATAGATGAAGTTTCTTCCTCTCAATCTTCAGTGCAAACATGCATGCAAAATGCTGTGCATTAAACACACACAGCTAAGAAAAGATAGCAGCTACACTGTATAAAAAGGACATATGTAATCTGAACAGTATAAAGAGTATAGACGATATAAACAATATAAACAGCATAAACAATGGCACTTGTGGCTATTGTGGGTAAAGTGAGGTAGTGCAGTATGCAAAACGCAGATGTTGGATAATGAGGGGAGGGTCATAGCCTGTGAGAGGAGGCAGGGGTCGGGCAGAGGCAGAGGGCGGGGAGTGCGGCCAGAACAGGGAGGGAGTTGAGTCTCCTCACCGCCTGGTGGAAGAAACTGTTTTTGAGCCTGCTGGTTCTGGCACGGAGACTTCGCAATCTCCTTCCCGACGGCAGCAGGCCGAAGAGGCTGTGGGATGGGTGAGTGGGGTCACCTGCGATCCGGATGGCGTGGCGGGTCAGACGGGAGTAGTAAATGTCCACGAGTGGGGGGAGAGAGACACCAATGATCTTCTCAGCTGCTCTCACGGTGCGCTGCAGAGTCTTTTGGCAGGACACAGCGCAAGCACCATACCACACAGTGATGCAGCTGGACAGGATGCTCTCAATGGTGCCTGTATAAAATGTCTGCATGATGGGGGCGGGGCTCTGGCTCTCCTCAGTTTGCGGAGGAAGTACAGGCGCTGGTTGGCTTTTGTCTGGGCATCAGTTCAGGGTGTACCCCGCCTACTGCCCCAAGACAGCAGGGATAGGTTTCAGCATGCCCGCGACCCTTATGAGGAGAAGAGGATTAGAAAATGGATGGGTGGATGGATTCTATTTGTAGTTATGAAGATGAACGCTAGGGGCAGTGAAGTGTATTCGAGCAGCCAGAAACGCAGTCGAGGAAGATAGAAGCAGCAGCATTACAGGTTATCAAGGAATTAGGCTTATTTGGCCATTATATAGTCTGAAGCCTTTATAAGAAAGATATGCCAAATGAGAAAAAGAACTACTTGTTTTCTTCATTTTAATAGTGTGTTCGATATAGGTACGTTCCCAGTTTTTCTTCGTAAAAAACGGAAAACGGTCGACTGCGGCAGACGCTGCCTCATGCTAGCTAATATGGCTAACTGCGTCGCTCTGTGTAGCGATTAGTTTTTAATTCCAACAATTTCCTTTGAACTCCACGTTTCGAACAAAAAGCTACACATCACCATTACTCGGTACGCCCATTAAGATACATGTTTTAATCGAGTCACAGTTCATGAATTGTTCGTGGTAAAACCTGCAACATCCTGAACATAAACATCAGGTCATTCATTATCCTCGGGTGTATTTTAGTCCTATTAAATGATGTATTGTTTCGTAGCTATATTAAATAATGTTAACGCAGGGAAATATATCCTCACAAAAACTGTTTCGGAATACGAAGCGACTGAAATATTTCAATCAATCAATAGTGAGGCTTCATTCAAAGACATGCTTCTTAGTTTCGGTGCAGATAAAACTGTCCACAGCTTGGAAAATCCCTTTGGTCACATAAGTACCCTTTTTATTGTAAAATTGTAATATTTGGACATAACTGTTGCCAGACGCTGAGGGCAGCCTGCCGCCATGTATGCTGTGCATAGGCAGGCCCACACGCCCACCGCCGTGGAGTTCTGTGTCTACTGCAACTTCATTTCCAGCAAGGAGAAAAATCTCGTTGTCGCGGGGACGTCGCAGCTTTTTGTCTATAGGATTATCCACGATGTTGAGGTATTTGTGCAGCACTTTCATCAATTTTTCAAGCCTAAACAGGAAGCTTCCCCTGAGATGTTATTTGTTTTTGTTTCAGAGTTCGTCAAAGTCTGACAAGCCCTCAGGTGTGTCCAAATACTATTTTCCAAGCCTTCTTGTAATTTGATTTATTGTGATATTAATTCATCTCATTGCATGCCAAAGCTCGCAAGGAGAAGTTGGAACAGGTGGCCTGCTTTTCGCTCTTCGGCAACATCATGTCCATGGCCAGCGTGCAGCTTATAGGATCCAGCAGGGATGCGTTGCTCCTTAGTTTTAAAGACGCAAAGGTTTAAGCAATGTACAACATAAAGTCATGTTTTTTTTTAAATGGATTTCGTAAAATGTTTGTGTTCTCTTCCCAGTTGTCTGTCGTGGAGTATGACCCGGCGACACATGACCTGAAGACCTTGTCTTTGCATTATTTTGAGGAGCCAGAGCTCAGAGTATGTGTATTTGCATCGTCACCAATTCGTTTTTAAACCCATCCATCCATTATTCGCTGACAAACACTATTATTAACATTATTGATTTTGTGCCATGTTGCGGCATCTTGGTACCACCAAAACAATCTCAAGTGAGTTGAGTAAGGTCAAAAATAATATTTTGCCGCCATCCTGTGGCATATGCTGTATAGGGTTAGGTTATTTATTTTCACCTGCGAATAAGCACAGTAAGTGTTTAACAAATAAAACCAAACAAAACTTGTTAAATTTCAGGATGGCTTCGTACAGAACGTCCACATTCCCATTGTCCGCGTGGATCCGGAGAATCGCTGCGCCGTGATGCTCGTCTACGGCACCAAACTGGTGGTGCTTCCCTTCCGGAAAGACACACTGACTGATGAACAGGAGGGTGGAGTTGGAGATGGGTGAGTGTGCCGTTGAGCCAATTAATTATCTAAGTGTACTGAGAAGTCATATTAAGCTTTTTTTTATTTTTTATTAATGATTTCAAACACTTCTCAGGTGAATTCATGGCGGTAAACAGTGTGTTTTGTGGAGGACAGGCAAGCGCGTATAGACTATTATTAAAAGCTCTAAATACTTCCTATCCGTGTTCCTTGAAGACCCAAATCCAGCTTCCTCCCAAGTTACATCATCGACGTTCGTGAGCTGGATGAAAAGCTGCTCAACATCATCGACATGAAGTTCCTCCACGGCTACTATGAGCCTACCTTGCTAATTCTTTTTGAGCCCAACCAAACATGGCCTGGGTCAGTCACATCACGACCTCATCATTGTCTAAAATAGTAATAATATATGATAGGTAAGCTTTTCAATTCTGCTATGTTTATTCAGGCGTGTAGCCGTGCGTCAGGATACTTGCAGCATCGTCGCCATCTCTCTCAACATAATGCAGAAAGTCCACCCGGTCATCTGGTCTCTCATCAATCTGCCGTTTGATTGCACGCAGGTTATGGCGGTCCCGAAGCCCATCGGTCAGTTTGGGCTAGTTCCTACCCTCCTTATACTTACGGTGCTCATACAAAAACCTGATCCGTGCTTTTTAGTCAATTCTAATCACACCTTAATTACCTTTAGGCGGCGTGGTGGTTTTTGCAGTGAACTCACTGCTCTATCTAAACCAGAGTGTTCCACCATATGGAGTTTCACTTAACTCCCAGACTAATGGAACCACGGCATTCCCTCTTCGTAAGTCTTAAACACAACGCACTCACAAGCACCCCTAGCAGTCATCTTACAGTATCACACTCGATACTTTTTTTGTTTGTTTGTTTGTTTTTTAGACATACAAGAGGAGGTCAGGATCACTCTGGACTGCTCCCAGTCTGACTTTATTGCCCATGACAAAATGGTTATCTCTTTAAAAGGAGGAGAAATGTGAGTCACTCAATTAAATTTCCCAAACAAGCACAATCCCAAGTTTGTTCAATAACAGAGGATATTTTCTAAGAGGACCCAGTTCTGATTAACACTTGATAAAGTTATCGTGTGTCTATATGTACTCAATAGGTGGCCCCCCACATACTGGTAAATACTAATTTTGTAAAACTCTTGGGCTCGCTTTCCTGGTTACAGTTATGTTTTGACACTCATCACTGATGGCATGAGGAGTGTGCGAGACTTCCATTTTGACAAAGCAGCCGCCAGTGTTTTGACAACTTGTGTAAGTACTTCTCGTAGTAGAACTACAGTAGTACCTTGCTTTACAGCCTTCAGTCCAAATTCCCCCTGGGAAAATGTTGGAGTTACCTTCATCTGGTCATGTTTGTTTGATCCAGTTTCGATGTTGGTTTCTCCCCCCCTCAGATGGTCACCATGGAGCCCGGCTATCTCTTCCTTGGCTCCCGCCTGGGCAACTCGCTGCTCCTCAAGTACACAGAGAAGCTTCAGGAGGCGCCGCCAGACGAGGTCAAAGAAAAGCAGGACATTGAGAAAGAAATGGAGAAGGTAAACTTCTTGGTGAGCGTGGTGCTCAGCCATACTACATAAACGATACACTTGGACATTCGTTTGACCTAACTAACGCGAGTAAAATTCCAGGAGGAACCACCAAGCAAAAAGAAGAGAGTAGAGTCCTCCACCAACTGGACAGGTACTGTATATTTCAAAATCTGTTTGGAAATGTGCTCCCTGTCATATTTGTTTCATTCCTGTGCTCCATGTCTGTTTTACAGATGAGGTGGACGAGATTGAAGTTTATGGAAGCGAGGCTCAGTCAGGCACACAGCTCGCCACATATTCCTTTGAGGTAAAATAAATAACATGGCACATTAAAACCTCTACGGTTCTGAGACTCTGGTTGACTTCCAATTTGACGGTTCAACTTCAAGGTTTTTGTACATCGTTTTAGTTTCCATGTTAGCGGCGTGTTACATCTGTGCAGGTTTTTCTGAAAAACATTGTCTTTGTCTTTGCAGGTGTGTGATAGCATATTGAACATTGGGCCATGCACAAACGCCTCGATGGGGGAACCAGCATTCCTTTCAGAAGAGGTAGAGACGTTTGTCATCCCGCTTAGTCATGTCTGTCCGGGGCCTTAACCGAAAAACGTTCCTTCGACTCGTAGTTTCAGGCCAACACGGAGCCTGACCTGGAAGTGGTGGTGTGCTCCGGCTTCGGGAAGAATGGGGCATTGTCAGTTCTTCAGGTGAACAGAATATTCCTTCTCGGTCTCTCTCTGTGTCTCGATGTGTGTGTTTGCACCGTTCTCAAGACCTGTGGTCGCAAGGCCTATCTATCACAGGTCCTTTGATGGTGCTACAGTGAATTCTGGATTTACCAGGGCTGCCTCAGAGCTCGACGGAGTGGCCTTTAAACAACCAGTGACATTTCTTTGCATGTTTGGGGATTCATGTGCATTTTGGCTGTATTTGTGGTTGAGAACTTAACCTCCCCTTTCGTTCCTTTTGTGTTGTTAGAGAAGCATCAGACCACAAGTTGTCACTACGTTTGAGTTGCCGGGTTGCCACGACATGTGGACGGTCATCTCGAGTGAAGTGAAGGAAAAAGTACCGTTTGGTTTCACCAAATGCAGGTTTCAATTATTTTGGGGGGGGGTTTGTTTTGGTAAGTTTCTTGTCATCCTAGGCAGGAAAAACTGAGGAATCAGATGATGGGGGTGACAAGGAAATGGCTGAGGATAAGGGAGAGGCAGAAAAGGAGAAAGAGGAGGGTAAAAAGGAGGAAGAGCAGAAGATAGAGACTCCTTTGGAGGATGACGGCAAGAAGCACGGGTTCCTCATCTTGAGCCGAGAGGATTCAACCATGGTTGGGACCACGTGTTTCGACTCTGTCCATTGGGGTTTTGTGTTATTTATTATCAAATTCTACCATCTCTGTGTGCGTCTGTAGATCCTACAAACAGGTCAGGAGATCATGGAGCTGGACACGAGTGGATTTGCCACTCAGGGAACCACTGTGTTTGCGGGGAACATTGGGGATAACAAATATATCATCCAGGTCTCCCCCATGGGCATCAGGCTGCTGGAAGGAGGTAAAAACAAGAGGGGAACCTCTCCCCCCCCTCCCTACAATGAAGTTTTTAATTTTATTTTTTTTAATCTTCCCTGTCGTGTTTCTCCAGTGACTCAACTGCACTTCATCCCAGTGGACCTGGGCACTCCCATAGTGCACTGCTCCGTGGCGGACCCCTATGTGGTCATCATGACCGCCGACGGTGTGGTCACCATGTTTGTGCTGAAGACCGACTCGTACATGGGGAAGACGCAGCGACTCTCTTTGCGGAAACCACAGATTCCCACTGTGAGTGACATGTTGTTTATGCATTACGGAAGCAGCGTGCATGCTCTGACAATTGTTTTTTTCACTTTCAACACACTTTCAAATTATCAAGGCAAAACACTTATTTATATTAACTCTGACGGTTTCCATGATCGACAACCACAGCATACAATATTGTTGAATTAATATGACGGTGGCAAACTAAACACAACAAATCATGCAACGGCTTAAAGGCGACATAAAATTATTAGTGCAGTAGGATGTCATTTTATTGAGTTTTCACATCACGTTTAGTTTAATGGAAAGTTTCCAATTGTCTCCCATCAAGCAATCACGTGTGATTGCTCTTTGCGCATACCGAGACGTAAGCGGAATGTTCACCACAGAGAACAGAGTGAGCTGTCCCGTCGTGGAGGACATAAACATGAGGAGTGTGTCTGAAGTGGAGACAGTCATTCAGGACCTCAGGTGAGGGTTCACCGTGGTTTCTTTGGGATTTTTCATTTTTATTTCGTTTTAACTTTTTTTTTAATGTAAAGGCTAGTTTGTATTAGTTTTTCGGAAATACCTAATTTCAGCCGAGTTTTTTGTTGTTGTTTTACAAGTAGGGGTTTTTTTGTTTGGTTTTTTTTTGGAGTGTTTATCGTATGAAAGTGGTTCTTTTTGGGGGGGGCGTGGGGTCCCCCAAGTATATAATCAAGTAAACTACAATTACTGTATTTGGTTGTACAGCAATGCTGGAATACATTCATTAAAACAAACCTCATAAAGCTCATGTATATTCATTGAAAAGGAAATACATATTCACTATTATTATAGTTTTAGTTTTTAAACATAACATTTAGGTTGTTTTAAATGCATTTTTGTTTTTTTGTTTGAATTCTTTTTTCCTTTCAAATGTAGTTTTTTAATACAATAATTATTATAATTATTTCACACACCTTTTTGCTGTTGGTGCAGTAACGCAGTAGACGATGAGGAGGAAATGCTTTATGGAGACTCAAGTACCAGCGCAGCACCCCAGAAGGAGGAAATGAATCGCACTTCAGGACAAATGGGGCCCTCGGGAAGTGAAGGGAGCCCGGTCAAAGCCGAGCCCACCCACTGGTGTATGATTGTCCGAGAAAATGGTGTCATGGAGGTACACGCCGCACATGACCTCACCGTGGTTGGTATTGTTAATATAGCGACTTGTCATTTCTTCTTTTTTTTTTTTTTTTTTTTTGAAAGATTTACCAGCTCCCAGACTGGAGATTGGTCTTCCTGGTGAAGAATTTCCCTGTCGGTCAGAGGGTGCTGGTGGACAGCTCATCTGGCCAATCAGCAGCACAGGGAGAAGGGAAGAAGGAAGAAGTGACACGTCAGGGAGACATGCCTTTGGTGAAGGAGGTGACTTTGGTTTCATTGGGCAACAATCGCAGCCGGCCGTACTTACTGGTAAGTGACTCTCCCAAACTATTGATTGGCTCAAAATCTTGTCTGCATTATTCCATTCCGTGATATTCTTATATCCAAGGTCCATGTGGAACAGGAGCTTCTAATCTATGAAGCCTTCCCCTATGATCAGCAACAACCTCAAAATAACCTCAAAGTGCGCTTCAAAAAGGTAAGATGGAATAGTCTCACTTCTGGAGGATGTTTACCTTGAGTTGTAAACCTTTCTCTGCATTAGGTTCCCCACAACATCAACTTCCGAGAGAAAAAGTCCAAATTTAAGAGGGATAAGAAGCCAGAAGGAAGCATCAGTGATGAAACCACAGTCAAAAGTCGTATTGCGAGGTTTAGATACTTTGAAGACATCTCTGGATACTCGGGGGTAAAAAGGAAAAAAAAATCAAAGGTCAGTTTCAAAAACACAATGAGATAATCATTTACATTTTCTCGCTCCTCTCAGGTGTTCATATGTGGACCCTCCCCTCACTGGATGCTGGTCACCTCTCGGGGCGCATTGAGACTTCACCCCATGTCCATCGATGGCGCCATTGAGTCCTTCTCCCCCTTCCACAACATCAACTGCCCCAAAGGTTTCCTTTACTTCAACAAGCAGGTAAGCGTGAGACTCACTGTCAACTTTGACACAATTTCAATGTGTGTTTTTATGCATGCCTGCAGGGAGAGCTGAGGATAAGTGTTCTGCCTACCTACTTGTCCTATGACGCCCCGTGGCCAGTGAGAAAGATCCCACTCAGGTGCACTGTCCACTATGTCTCCTACCATGTGGAAACCAAGGTAAGACTCCTCCTCTTCTGTCTCGATAAGATTTGGCAAATTTCTGATTGTCACATCGTTTCCTTGCACTCCCCTTTAGGTGTATGCAGTGTGCACCAGCATGAAAGAGCCGTGCACGCGCATCCCCAAGATGACCGGAGAGGAGAAGGAGTTTGAAATCATTGAACGAGGTTGACATATAAAAAGCACCTCTCCTAATCCACAATATACTGGCCACAATATTAGGTCCACCTTCCTCTATTACAGCGCAGTTGGCATTTGGTGATGCCTTTTATGGCATGTCAAACCTGCTCACTGCATCTGGGCTATAATTTACAATGAAAAGGAAGCTATTCTTATTTGGATTCTCAAAGGTGCCTTCTCAAAGATTCCTCCATTTCAACACTGTGTGTGAAAGTGTACTTAATGTTGTGGACAGTGACTACACTGACTTGCACAGTAGTGCATCAGCTCCGCACTGTCTTTGTATTAAGTATTGTCCTGTCAACTTGCAGACGAGCGCTACATCAACCCTCAGCAAGAGAGGTTTTCCATGCAGCTCATCTCACCGGTCAGCTGGGAGGCCATTCCCAACACACGGTAAGAATGGACAAAATCAATAGGAAGCTTGAGAAAAATCATCACAAATAGACTCTGGCCAGCACTATCCCATGAATGTCACAAATTAGACTCACATGCCTGATTTCGTGCGTTTTATTCAGTAACCCATTGAATAACCCTCGTCTCTTTATACATATACTTGAAAAACTGTCCTATGTCTAAAGAGAAATTAAAGTAAAATTAGGTAAGAATGCCAGCATGTGCGCCGTGAGTACTTTAGTAAGACCTCGCTCTTCTGGGCCTTCGAAAAGGGTGCTGGCAGAATAAACTATGTTTATCCTTTTCGTTGTAAATATGTCCGTGTCCTCTCAAGGATTGACCTGGAAGAGTGGGAGCACGTGACCTGCATGAAAACTGTGGCACTGAGGAGTCAGGAGACAGTGTCGGGCCTTAAGGGCTACATCGCTGCCGGGACTTGCGTCATGCAGGGGGAGGAGGTCACCTGCAGGGGGCGAGTGAGCAAAAGCAACAAAGAGTTTTCCTCAATTTCTTAGAAATTGTATATAACTTTTTTTTCCCCCTCTCCAAGATTTTGATCTTGGATGTAATTGAAGTGGTGCCTGAGCCTGGTCAACCCCTCACGAAGAACAAGTTTAAAATGCTCTATGAGAAGGAGCAGAAAGGACCTGTAACAGCACTGTGTCACTGCAACGGCTACTTGGTGTCAGCCATTGGACAGAAGGTCTCTCCACGAGTTGAGAGTTTCACATCTCCCACACTTAATGTCGATTATATAAATCTAATAAATGGAGTGCCCGTGTTCCTGCAGATCTTCCTGTGGGTCCTGAAGGACAATGACCTGACCGGCATGGCCTTCATTGACACGCAGCTTTACATCCACCAGATGTTCAGCATTAAGAATTTCATCCTGGCTGCCGATCTGATGAAGAGCATCTCGCTCCTGCGCTACCAGGAGACGAGCAAGACGCTGTCGCTCGTCAGCAGGGTGAGATACAAAGGGCAAAATCATTAAAAAAATGTTGAGACGACATTGTAGTGTTTACACCATTTATTTTGAAATAGTCCGGTAGCAGACATTTCCATCTTCCTGAATGTTTTGTAGCGGAAGATCCTTCTGTGATTACCGTACACTGTTTGGTGGCATTGAGGTATTTTGGTCTTGTTTTGAGAACAGGATGCAAAGCCCTTGGAGGTGTACAGCATTGAGTTCATGGTGGATAACAACCAGCTTGGATTCCTGGGTAAATATAAGGATGCACTGGAAGGAGGGAACGACAGCTTGGTTACATTTTCACAAATATTTCCTTACAGTGTCGGATCGTGACAAGAACCTCTTTGTTTACATGTATTTACCTGAAGGCAAGTAGCATCATAGATGTTGCGCAGCTCCGTACACAAAGCACCCTTTGATAATACTCATTTGTGCAGCTAAGGAGAGCTTCGGAGGAATGCGTCTGCTGAGGCGAGCTGACTTCAACGTGGGTGCCCACGTCAACACGTTCTGGCGCATGCCTTGCAGAGGGGCGATGGACGCAAGCAGCAAAAAGGCTCTGACGTGGGACAACAAGCACATCACATGGTTTGGTGAGGGAACCCTTGTTTTTTTGGGGGGAGGGGGCATGTCGGGTGAATGCACAGCTGTGCCTCATGCTTGTCTGTTTCTGTAGCGACACTGGACGGCGGCATCGGGATGCTGCTCCCCATGCAGGAGAAGACGTATCGCCGACTTCTCATGTTGCAGAATGCTCTTAACACCTTGTTGCCTCATCACGCCGGTCTAAACCCGAAAGCTTTCAGGTTCAGCTCAGCCCACAGTGCTATATTTATTTCGTAGAAGGCAATGTCATTCTCTTACGTATTTCTTTTTCGCACCTCGTCCTGCAGGATGATGCACTATGAACGACGAGGCCTTCAGAACGCCGTGCGAAACATCCTGGATGGAGAACTCCTCAGCAAGTTCTTATATCTTAGCATGATGGAGCGTAGTGAGCTGGCGAAAAAGATCGGTACCACTCCAGACATCGTAAGGAACACAAATGCATTCCATTTCATGCCGCCAATATGTAAATATAGTCATTTGACTTTTGTTTCTTTTCAGATTTTGGATGACCTTCTGGAAATCGACAGAGTGACAGCTCATTTCTAACAGCCACATTTTATCCACCGCATGTTGTTTCATACCGAATGGAGAAAGTCTTTGAGCCCCATTTTGATAGTTTTTTTTTTTCTAGCTATGCCAGAGTAATTTTTGTTTAAAAAAAGTCACTAAAAAGTCTGACCCAAAAAAATCTTTTTTCATTTCTTTGTCAGCTAAACCATGACAATGGCTGAAAAAAAGGAGGTAGGATAATTTATTCTTAGACTGAAACATTTTGGCTGTTGTTTTAACCTTGACAGTGAGTATTTCCTCCAGAGAAAATCAATCAATCAATTGCAAACAGAAAAATGTCTTTGGCACAGGTTAAATACAAAGTGACACAGTCCATCATAATAGCATTCGTAATAAATCAAGCAGGGATTATTCACTTTAAATACCACATATTGTCTAACATGACTTCATCATAGAACGTTAAAAATGTAATGTTTATATATTTAAAATATGATAAATACAACTATTACAATAGGTTTTTCAAATAATCCAAAACATTTGCTTGAAGATGTCTATAGAAGTGCAGGCGGTGTAAGAAGACATTAGCACCTACAGCATGTTACAGTCCTCCCACTCTTCCCACAGTTCGTGATTGGGGAGCCAAGCCTAGCAAGGTTGCTGGAGTGGGTTTGAGACGAGCGAGGCAAAGAGTCCCATGTGGTCAGACTGCGTTGCTTTCAAAGGAGACGGCTCCTGCCGTGAGGTTGGAGAGACGAGCACTATCTCAGATAGTCGTACATGTCAGAATCCAGAGAAATAAGACCCAAGTAGCTCAGCAGGTTGACCAGGGAGCGGGTCATGCTCATCAACGCCATCTCCGATCTGAAACAGAGGGCTCGTCTGTGGCACGCCTCGCCTAAAAAAAAAAGTGACGTAAGCTAACCTCAAAGCAAGCTCGAACTTGAGCCCCTCCCATCTTGTCCATAACGAGCGGACAATCCAGAATCCGTGCAGCATACTGGTCCTCTCTGCCTGGATCTTTCCCCAGCATCGCACCGCACTGATGGCCAAATTAACATTAACATCATAACACAGCTGGAATAATATTAATCTAATTATTGCAAATTTATATACATGCACTTGTCATTTTCATAATCTAATGAAAGGGGAAAATGGCTTGTTAGCACATTCTGGTACTGACCTTTTGGCCATGACGAAGTAGCGGTCAACAGGCACGCCCAGCGTGATGTTGATGCTCCGGACGGTGTTGATGTTGCGGAAGACCAGCAGCATGGGCCGAGGCATGGCCTTGAGCACCTGCATGATGCTGTTGAAGCGGTGGAGGGCCATTTGGCGCATGTAGGCAGTCTCCTCTTGACTCAGGATGTTGGACAAGCGCAGATCACGCATGTTGATGGGCCGTTGCAGCAGCATCTCACAGAAGAGGAAGTACTCTACACGGGTGAGATTATTACTTGGCTTTCATTTGTTTATTTTTTGGGTGGGGGGGGGTGTGACTTCAGCCTTACCTTTGACCCCTAAAGTTTTTGAATACATTTCCATCGCTGCCTCATCCCGTAGGACGATTGACCTCCATAGTTTACACAGAGCCAGTCGGTCACTGAAAGGTGAGGAGAACTATGTGCTCACGATAAATAGACGGAGATTTTGTTTTCCTAATCTTTTAAACAGTGAGACTCTTACTGTTGGCTGAGATGTTCGTACAATCCGTGATCCAAAAGTACCAACTCCACCTTGTTGTCGGGACCGCGTCTCACTAGAACTGACCCAACCAAAAAAAAAAAAAAAAAAGTTTTATAAATGCATTTAGTCAAATCTTATTATATACTGTACATAGTGAATTTGCTGGGGATAAAGATTGAGCCCTGCTTTATCAAACAAAAATCTTAGTAACTGAGGATCCCGCCCCTCCCCCAAAGATTTGTAATCGCATCGAGATGACAAAGCACTGCCAAGGTCTAAAATAATGAAACTCCTCAACTCGCATTAACAACCTTCTTTAATGGCACAATGGCACCAAAGCAATACTGTCGCGTTCTATTGCTTTGGTGGTCGTAACCCGAATGTCAAGTTTATTGCTACCGCGGTAGTAAAATCATAATTTCAATCAATATTTCTATTAAATTACTAAAGTGGTAACTGAGTGTGGCTTCTAGAAATATGTGTGGAACCTTGTGAACTCTGAAAACCCTGGAATAAATTTTCCCATGATGGACTCACCATTTCCAGGATGGGGGTCAGCATGGATGAAACCCGTGTAAAATATTTGCTCAGCAAATGCTCGGATCAGCTTGTCTGCTGTCTGTAAATTAATCCAGGTGTTTCAGACTTCTACATATGACAACCTCCCAAATCTCAAGTGCACAACTTACATCTTTTAAGCTCAGTCCTTGTTTTTTTATTTCTTCCACGTTGTTGACCTTACAACCGTTGCAAAACTCTGCCGTCAAAACCCTCTTGAAATGAAAATGAGGATGGAAGGGAGCTTTTTAATAAGTGTCATTATCTTCAGAGTGCTTAAACTCACCTTGCTGGTTTGCTCCCAGAATACTTTGGGCACCACAATAAACTTGAAGTGTTTCAGATCGTTGGCGCACCTCTCAGAGTTCCTGGCCTCGTTCTCAAAGTCCAGCTCTTGAGCCAGAGTCCCTTTCAGGTCCTAAATGGACATCAGACAAATTATTCAGCATATTTTGTGCATTCTTTTAAGTGTACATATTATGGAAAATTGACTTTAATTGCTTTATTTACATATAATGGGGGCTCTGGACTGCCTGGCCACCTAATAATTGCAAAATTAAACAACCGAAAACTTTTCATGGGCTGCCTATTTCTGAAAACGTGCATTGGAGTTGGCTACTCAGAATTCTGACTAGTCGCTGCGCCGTCAGTCGTATCCGATATTGACTCTGCCGAACAGCTTTCTGACCTGGAGGACCCATCGGAATCCAAAGCTGGGGTGCATAAATTTGACGATGTCCAGCAGTATCTCCAACGTCCTGATGTCGCCGTCAAAGCGGTCCCGGAGGTCGATGTATTGCACCTGATATGGTGGAATTACTGTATGTTGAAATAGCTGGGACATCATCGGCACTCACCTTTACAGCGACGGAGGTTCCATCTAACAGCTCCGCCTTGTGCACCTGAGCCAAGCTGGCCGCAGCTATGGGCTCATAGTCAAAGGTTTTAAAAATCTCCTGCGGGCTTTTGTTGAAGTCTTCTTGGAAAAGAGCATCCACCTGTTCCAAAAAGAAGCCTGTCAAATGTCATGTACTGTTTGTCTTACTTTTTTGCTTTGCTCGCTGTCCTCACCTCTTTGTATCTTCTGTTCAAGGCGCGGTCCTCCAGTACCTGCAGGGTGCGAATGTATTCGGGCGGCAGGAGGTGGTTGAAGGAGCACAGGCCTTGGCCCAGCTTTATGTATATGCCGCCGTTCCGGACAGCGCCCTCCATCATGCTCTCCGCCGCTCTTTGGTGGCAAGCTGACATCGCCGAAGCGTAGGATGGGCTGCTCTAGCAAACAAGACATCAGGTTCAAAGGAGATGACTTGACATTGTGTTTAAGTGTATCTTGTGGCTAGATACTGTTACTTAACTTTCAATCTATTAATGCGTAATCTTTTCAGACCAGAGCTTTTTTTTTTTTTTTTTTTTTAAATAAATGAGATTAAGCTTACCTCATCCACACCCCGAAGAGCCATATTGGTGGTCCACCAGTAGTCCACCGATATCACAAGTCCCACAGAGAGAGACCTAAAACATGAAAAGTCAAAATATATTTTGTGAACGCTCTAAAAAGTGAAGCCCTGAACACACCAGTATCCATATTATCCAATTATTTAATATATTTTTAAAACTATTGTTAAATGTACCTAATGTAACATTATTTGAACATTTACAATCAATCGACGGACCAATTTAGGCAGAAAATGGTGGGGGGGGGGGATTAATACAAATTTTAAAAAAAATTAACAGATGTTGGGGGGCACAGAAAATTAAATCACTGAATATTAGCGGACTCTTGAATGTAAACACTTGGTGTAACGGATTTTAAAAATGAGTGGGTCATATGGGGCCCGTATTCCATCATTTGCCCAACCCTACTCTGAAGTACATGAAGGGCAAATGAATATACTGGTGTGAAGATGAATTAGGGGGGGAAGAACTAAGGCCTTCGGGTCGAGCGGCCGACTAGCCTGACTTCATATGGGGAATATGGTGAGCAGGATAGGGCACATGCTGGTCTGTTCAGTGTGTTGCACGTGCAGCCGCCGACATCAAGTATGAACTCGGTGGACACTTCATTAGGTCCACCTACCTATATAATCAAACCAGAGACAGCACTGAATAACCTAAGGTTTGATTATATAAACCAAGGTTCAATTGATGCCTCTTTGACAGTCTTCGTAAAGAAAGTTTGTTTGGCACTGGTCACTAGGGGGCCTAACGTTGTGGCCATCGAGTGTTTCTATCCAAAGACTGTCTGTCCCACACCTGCAGAACCGACCAAATCCCTCAGTCACTATCCTCATCTTCCTCCGCTCTCTCTGGTCCGACACGGCATACCGCATTCCCGCCACCACCGGCACGCCCACGGCGACGGTGGCGAGTGTCTTCCATAATAAACCCGTGCGCCTTCCTTCCCTAGGAAGAAAAGGAGGTAGAATTATCAATTTATTTAGTCATTTTTATGATAAAATTGTTGCTCATATTTAGCACCTGAGTGTACTGAAGCTTCTGGAGCACTGTATTGACGAGGCAGGATTTCTTTGGAGAAAAGCGGCATGATGCAGACATAGCCTGCACTACAGGAGAATAAGAAAGCACAAAAAACAAATAACACATGACCGGAAAACCAAGCCTAAAACGCGAGTGAACTGTGGACTTTAAATGGCACAGCCTAGGCGAACGGTGTTGGCTGTTTTTTAACCAAGCATGTGCTAAGATGAACGAGTTACACTAGAAAGAAAGTGAGTAGACCCCTCACACTTTTTAGATATTTCATGTTTTCATGAGACAGCACTGAATAAATAACACTTTGCTGCAATGTAGTCAGTACAGTATATGGCTTGTATAACAGTTACTTTACGGAAAGAGTAGCCATACCCCTTTTAGTAAAACATACACATTCTTAGTATGTGTGTGTTGGGAGGGCAAAATGAGGGAGGGGGAGGGTTGAGAGAGCAAACACAAGGCCGACGTGTCCAACCCAGGACACGCAGTGTTGTTTTTGTTTTGGGATGTCTACATCTGAGGGACACCGTGTCTCAAACAGATGCAGGGTGTCAGGGACTTGACAGCTCAAGCGTCAAAATCTCTGTCACAAATCTATGAAAACCGTTATGGCGTTTATGATTTAATACCAATAATTGCCGATAAAGTGGTTAATTGTATTTGTCAACGTATCTGAGAATTATCGATTACCAGTACGACGTGGATATAGACGCACAAAATTAGACAGTACTGTACTTCGTAGGCAGAAGTAGCAGATCGACAGACACATTGCTAAAGCAACCTGCATGACACTTCACGAACGTCAGCCGCGTCACGCCGCTTGCTAATTCTAGCTAACACGGCTGAAATATTCGCCTAAGATTTGTATCAATATAAAATATGTACAACATACAGCTCCCTGGATCTTTCTCGTCATATTTCCTGCGTAAATGGCACAGCTCGCCGCAGAGACTTTTCTTTGCATCAAATAACCGGTACTGGTACTGGTGACGTCCGTCGGGGCAGCCTGTTAACTACATTTTCCACAGCAGGGCTGCTATTGGTTAAAGGCGAACCAAGAGTGTAAATAAATCAAGATAGTTCACTATCAATTACTTCCGCGTTTGCTAGTCACATGCATCGTGAAAATACGAATAGATGCCGAGTTAAGAAGTGTACTCGCGTCCGTACTGCCACTTTTACGATTTTTTTCTGTCGTAGTTTAACACGATTTTAAACTTCATACGCTATGATATCAAGCGTTGAATGCCGTATGGCCCCCTTGTAAGCGAGATATAGGCTTATTCTTTGCTCGTCGTTTTTATTTAGACATCTAACAAAAACTGCTTTCATACTATCAAAATGAACAATGTTTCAGCTTGACCTGCAAGAATCGATGCGGGCCGTTAAATGTGTGCAAAGTATAACCGTATCGATAGCATCTATTGTCCCCCAGAGGGGAAATTCGGGTATTAAAAAAGTGTGTCGTCAACATATCATATAAAGGAATTCAAAATAATAGACCTAGTTCAGGGTGTGCCCCGCCGCTCGCTCAGTCTACGAGGTTAACACCCGCAGCTATAATGATGATAAGCGGTACAATGGATGAATAATACAGTAATATATAAATAATTACACAATACTCCATTCAATTAAAATTACTTTTTAATGAAAATTGGGAAATAAACATTAAAATGCCGTACTTGTTGCATTTACCTCGGAAATAAAAGTTACACACCGTATAATAACTCATATAATTGTTTCCACTTCGCTGTCATGAAATAGATCCTGTACTTCATTAGTATGACTGCAGGGTTAAGCATTTTACATATTATCCCAAGTAATATAACTAGGTTCTAATAGATAACAAAGTAAAAGGATTAACATTAAACTGATCGCTATAAATTCATGTGCAAAATCGAATACATTTATAGTCTTTAAATAATGCAAATAAACGAATAATAGTTGAATAACACATGTTAGGGAGATTATAAAAGCGGCGTTTAGAGAGAAATATATACATTTTCAACTTAATTTTCATTTCGTCATCTCTACCGGAAGCTATCATCACGACCTGCAGTGTTGCCTCTTCCTGTTTACGGGCGGGAAGAGTGAACCACGGCTGCAGAAGCTAGCGGGTTTAAAGCCCACCACTGCTGTTTTCATTGACGTGGAAGCTGGCGCTTGCCCGCTTTTTAATGTTTCGAGTGTTGCGACTTGGATCGGACACGCTTTAATCGAAACATTGCAAAAGACTTTCTTTTGCAGATGGAGGACCCGACCGCTGATTCTGGCGGCGGTGGCTGTGGTGGTGCATTAACGGTGGGCCCAGTAGTGCCAGTGTCCGATATCTGCTGTACGATAGGAACGCTCCCCTGTCGCCTCTTGGAGTGGAAGGTCAAGCCGGGCTCTCACGTCAACGTGGATTCCGTATTAGCGCTCTGTGTCCCCATACCCGCGGAGAAGGGGGCAGAGACACCCAGGCCACCCGAGAGAAAGGTTAAATCGGACCGCGCGGGGGTCGTCAAGGAGCTGTGTTGTCAACCCGGACAGGTCATACCTCCTGGGTGAGTTACTCGTTTGACGGTATCTTATGCTTCATTCCAAAGCGTGGTAAATACCGAATTGTGCCAGTGTTATGCTGCCTGGCTAACGAGCTAACGCTGCTAAAGCATGGGCGCTAACGGGAAGGCTAGCTTGTTCCGTAGCCAAATCCAAACATGCAATTGAGACAATGATGTGACAGTCTGTTGGTTTTGAGGTAGACTACCAAAGTCAAATTGTTAAATGTTTTAGCGAAGCTCGTCGGTGATCTCACTTCAACAAATTCTTGTTGCAAGAACGAATTTACCAGATTAGTACCATTTAGCAACTGTTAATATTTGAAGAAACGCGTTTGGGTTTAAATAAGAAACCTGAAGAGACTTTTACTTTGAAAGCGGAACTTAAGCGTCGTTGAGTGGCTTTTAACTTGACTGCGCAAAATGTCGCGTGCGTCCAATGTGTTTTTAGCTGGCGTCTTTGATTGATGTTTCATTCAGCAGGATCTTGTATTGTAGTTAAATCGTTGAGCACTGGTGAACACTCATCATATAATCTGTCTCATCTGTTCTTTCTATCCTTATCGCTCTCATAACAAGAAGGAATAACTATCAACAAAAACAACACTTGGGACCTACCATGCCTTAAAGCTAACTGCTGTTGTCCATGCTTTTCTACTGCCACATGAGTGAAACTTGTTATTTAAACACTGTTTTTTGTTTGTTTTTCCCTCCAGTGGCGTCATTGTCAGAATAGCAGGATGCAGCCACCCTATCGTGATGAAAGGCTTGTGTGCCGAATGTGGCCAGGACCTAACTCAGTAAGGGCATGCAAAAAATATGATGGTGGTCAACAGTGACATCCTTATTGAGATGGTTGATAACCTAAACATGTCTGATATCAGCCACCCACATTTATTCACCGTTCATGTTTTAAGACTTGTCATCTCGTGAAAAAAATTCAAATGTGGCCATAACTGTTAAGTGTTTGTGGTATGTTAATTTTTAGATGTCACCCTTAGGTGGCCCCAACAGCAGTTCAGTGTCTGTTTGGGCCGACTATTGTGATAACTAATTTGTGCTATGTCCACCCTTTGTCAGTTTCACTGAAATGAACCAATTTCTCTGAAATCAAGCCCATTTCTGATTCAAAAACATCATCTTCAAAGCTGCTTTTCTTCTGAATTAGCATATACTCAAGTACGCAGCAAAACACCCACTTGTGCGCTTTCTCTCTCTCTCTCTCTCTCTCAGACTGCAGAGCGCAAATGGAAACCAGCAAACTCCCATCTCCACAGCAACGGTCTCCATGGTGCACAGCGTACCAGAGTTGATGGTCAGCTCAGAGGTGAGCCGTGTGACGCATATATCTCTTTTTACTGCCTTTGAGTATATCAATGCACCGATGTTTTCCGATATTTTGTGCACTAAAGGCCCATTTTACTGTATGTGCCTAAAAGGAAGAGTAATCTAGTCAAATTCAGTAGAACCTCTGATGTCGAAGAGAATCTTTTAAGTTATGCTGCTGGTCAACCTTTGAATTTCTACTTCACTACCACAAGTGCGAAGCTTATGGTGACTTGCCTGTCGGCCAGCAGCTGAAGCTTATGTAGCAGCATATATCATCACTCCGTGGTCCTTGTCAAACATCACCAACTGATGGGCTCAAATCCTCGACACCAGTCAAAGAAGATCAAAATCACAATATCTTGTTAACAAGAAGCTAGTCAGTAACATTTTACAAGCTGTAAGCCATTTGACTTTGGAGGTTTCACTGTACAATCTCTTTACCCTCGAAAAATCTGTTCCTTCCAAACAGCAAGCAGAGCAGTTAGGCCGAGAGGACCAGCAGCGGCTCCATCGCAACAAAAAGCTGGTCCTAATGGTGGATCTGGACCAGACACTCATCCACACCACCGATCAGCACTGCCAGCAAATGTCCAATAAGGTCCGTTTCATAACATACACATCTGTTGCGACACATTATTGTGACGTGAGTTATCATCAGTCGTGCCACAGGAAGTTATTCAATTTCGCTTAATTTATCAGAAAAATATTTATTTACTAGAATTTATGTCTCTTTGTTCTTCTGTCTATTCGAGCGACTGACAGGCAATGTATTCTGTCTGTAAATTGGTGTTGTGTCTAATAAACTGGCATACAGTCGGAAATTCGCATTGAATTCGACATAAAAAAAATACAACATGGCTAAAATTTAATATCAAGTGCCTGTTTTTCTTTGTCAGGGCATTTTCCACTTCCAGTTGGGGCGAGGAGAGCCGATGCTTCACACGCGACTACGGCCGCATTGCAAGGAATTCCTGGAGAAAATTGCCAAATTATACGAATTGCATGTCTTCACGTTCGGGAGCCGCCTTTATGCACACACCATTGCGGGTAATTTGTGCTCCCATTTATCTCATCATTGGGTGATTTTGTGCGGGGGAAACCTGTATTGTACCACTTGTACTTCCAATTTGGTTCCATAAGGGGGAGCTATCTGCAAATGTATTGTGTTCAAAGTGTGATTATGTTGGTTAGTTATCGATTTTTAATTAATCTTGCCATCATGAATATTAGAGAGCATAAACTACACCAGGATGTGTATTTTTGATTTCTTACCCCAAGCAATCTGTAATAAAACACTCATACACATACATGGAAACCAGTTTATGGGGGGGGGGGGGGGGAATAATCCCATCTGTCCCCTCAGCAGAATTTTGATTCGGTCCGGGTTTAAAATGAGCCAGCGTGATATAGGCTCAATTTTATTCAGGTGGCAGTCTTCCGTCATGCCGTGCGGTATATAACCCCAGCAAGGCATTGTTTTGCAGCCATGTGATGAATGTTTAATGCATTTGGAATTGAAATTTACGACCTCTGATGAGTTGAGAAGGCCAGCCTGGGTCTCCAGCTGCCGTATATTTCCTGTGGAGAAAACAAGAGGAACGATGAAATTATTGGAATGGAATGCTTGATTTCAAAGAGCAAAAATATGCTGATATGTTCTTTTGTTTTCTTTTCTTAGGCTTTCTGGACCCCGAAACAAAGCTGTTCTCCCATCGCATCCTGTCCAGAGATGAATGCATCGACCCCTTCTCCAAGACGGGGAATCTTAGGTGGGTGTTGACATGTGCCGTGGACGCCAAATTTACAAAGCTGATCATTAATATCGCAATTAAAGGGGGTGTTTAGTCTTAGAATATCTTCTTAATTGTTTGCGTACACATAGCTGGGTCTCGAGTGTTCAGTCGCGAGTGCATTGCAGATTTTTTTTGTATTGTGCAATGCAGTCAGTACCTGCGACGTAAACGTTGTTAGCTAATTGAATTGTAATCCAAAAGTAGTTTAGAGAGAGAGAATGGAAGCAGTCCCTGGTGCTCGTTCAGTCGCTTTACTAAACAAAAGGTAACAAAAAGCGGTAAACGGCAACCCATTCGTAGCACATCTGTTCAGTTCTTTTCTTTGGAGAGGCTTACAGTAAATGTGCTTTTCAGAAATAAACCCCCTGCATCTCTTCTTGCTGAATGCTTTCTTCTACTATGTTTATTTTTTATGTCAACAAGCTCACTGTCCTTGACTGGCCTACCAGGTATCTTTTCCCCTGTGGGGACTCGATGGTGTGCATCATTGATGACCGTGAAGACGTGTGGAAGTTTGCGCCCAACCTCATCACTGTGAAGAAGTACGTCTACTTCGAGGGCATCGGGGACATTAGCGCGCCGCCGGGTTCGCAAGAAGCTCTGATGGCCAAGAAAGGTACAGAAGTGAGATTTTTTTTTTCTCCCTCTGTCTCTCTCTCTCAGGAAAATGTGTCCTTGTGATGCACAGTGAGTGTGATGCACATCCAATTCAATGCAGTGTTCAAGGAGAGGCTTCCAGTTCCTTGCGCATTCCACAGTCCCGAAGAGCCACTTTTAAGATAACAAGCCAGTTGTCTCTTGTTCCCTCATTCTTCGAATGCAGTCCAGCGTTTGAAATGTAGTGCAGCCCCCTGTGATTCACTTTGACACAAGTCTACCCAAAGAACAATTTCTTTGATAAATGTCCTTTTCTGAAATCTGAACTGAAGATTTGTTCAGATGTTTCATAAAAGAGATCTTTTGGGGAGGGAGGATGAAAAAGGAAGTGCACAGTAGATAGCTGCAAAATACACCAAGATTACGTCATGTTTTTGAACATATCTTTGGTCACAATATTACACTTTTCCTTGTCTCAACTCAACTGTATTTATAGAGCACTTTCACACAGTCATATCAAACTAGAGCCTTCATTCGGTCATTGCGATCGTCTTTGAATATAAATTGATCCCCGTGTCTTGCTCACCTTCAGGAAACCCATCAGGTCGTGCTGCAGAGAGCCAAGAAGTGAACGAGACTCTCGGAGCAGAGGCGCAAAATAATGGCCTCAGGAAAAAGTCGGTAAAAGACGGGCCGGCGGCATCTCGCTGTTCTCAGGGCGTCCCGACAAATGAACGGATACAGACATCCGCGTCTGTGCCGGATGAAGCATTGACGGATAAACGTTCAGAGGCTGATGAGGAGCCCACAGCAACACAAAATCGAGGGGTTGAAACCAAGCAAATTAGTAAAGATGGGAGTATTAGCAGGACAGGTGAGGCAAAGGACAGTGCAAACTCTTTAACTCCCAACAATGAGTCCAATAATCTGGACTTTGACCTTTCCAGTGACAGCGACAGTGAATCCGTTAGAGAAAAGGCGCCTTCAGCGGATGGTGTCAGCGAGGCAAAGAAACCACAGCCTGAAGCGGCCTCACAAGACAACGGCAATGAGACAGAAGATGGAAACAGTAAAGTCGAAAGTTCTGAATCAATAGAACCTTCAGACGTTCTCCTCCCCGAGCTGGGAAACGGCTGCTCGGACAGGAGGGAACCTGAAACGGAGTCGCAGAATAGCGAGCAATCCGGGGTGACCGTGGGGGAGGAGCTTCTGGACCAGAGCATGGAGGACGAGGAGGAAGAGGAAGTGGATAACGACGGGGACGATCACCTCATTTACCTGGAGGAAGTGCTGGAACGGATCCACGGCGAGTACTACGCCCGTTACGAGGCTTTCCTCAAAACCGAGGCGCCCGACACGCCGGACATTCGCAAGATCGTCCCCGAGCTTAAGAGCAAGACCTTAGACGGCACAACCATAGTCTTCAGCGGCTTGTACCCGACCAACTACCCAATAGAGAGGACTCGTGAGTACTATCACGCCAAGGCACTGGGGGCAAAGATTGACAAGAACTTGGTTCTGAATTCACAAGAACCCACCGGGACCACGCACCTCATTGCAGCAAAATCTGGTACGTAAAATGAGTTTTACACATTCTTCTGTCAGATTTATCCCGAATGGGCATGTAGCGATCCTCCGCGATTTGCGAGGATAGGAATTGAGCCCCAACACGAAATGCCCAAATCCACAAAAATGGATTCTTGACCGCACAGAGGACTCTAAAGCATCAACACTAGGCATCGAGGAGAGCAGGGGAGGTTTCGAGGTTCTGAACTAGCTTGCGCATCTGCATGAAAATAAATTTCAACGTGTTCTGAAGGTGAGTACGACCATACTGAGACTGAATTCAAATGGGTCTTGTCGTGAAATTAACCATCTTATTTTTTTCGGGGGGGGGGGGTGTTCATATTTTCAGTTAGTCCATTGAGACATGTCCATTAGCTGCGTGCAGGAACTATTCTGAAGTGGTGGAAGCTTTTCTTTGCTTAATGAGGCTGGGATCCAAGGAGGGTCATCCAAGGCTTGTTTAAATGTCAGGCTTACTCGCGTATTGGCAGCAGTGTCTATCCAAGCTTTGTCAAAATTGTTCTTGAGAGAAAATGCAGGATCTAGTTAGCTGGCGGTTTCAATAAAGAGAATGCAAATAGCGTGGTGTGTACTCTGCACGCGTTAACAAAAATGCTCGCAAATCTCGGGGAAAATAATGCTCATTCAAAATGAGCCTTGTGCCCGTGTGTGCCGCCAATTCAATTTACCCTCTGAAAACAAGCGAGCACGAGTAGCGGGGCCGTTGCCTTGGAAGCCAGCCGCGCTGTGAGACGCACTTGGCAATCACTCGCATTCTACAGCAGCACAAGAAGAATTTGTGGGGGTGGGACGTCAGTACAGAGGAGATCAGGTCTTTGCAAAGTTTGCTTCATTTGGATTGAGCCCCGTAAAACTCTTGTTTTTGTTTTAGAATAACACTACAGTGCTTAGTCTATTTCAACAAAATCTGCATTCTCTTATAATTTCATGAAGCACGTTCCATGTACCCCATCCCCCCCCCCCCCCCCCCCCCTGTTTTGAGTGCATCCTCTGTATGTTTTGGAGCAGCATTTCCTTTCTCAGTTAAATAACCCAGTTCAAAATCCTCCCTGTAGCCCGAACTGAAGAAAACGCATCTATTGCCGTAATAAGAACAGATATTTAGGAGGGCTGACTTGACGAGCATGAGGTCACCCGACCTTTTGTCCCCCCCCCCCCTTTTCATCCGCTAGGCACAGAAAAGGTCCGTCAGGCATTGGGCTGCAAGCACCTCCACGTGGTCAACCCAGACTGGCTGTGGAGTTGTCTGGAGCGCTGGGAGAGGGTGGAGGAGCACCTCTTCCCGCTAAAGGAGGACTACACCAAGCAGCCGTGGTAAATTTCTTGAGTTGTAAACAATTAGAATTAAATGGCACAAAGCTGAAGAGAGTGATATCGATTGTTCAGTTCACCGCACTTCCGCCTTACATATAGTCCACTCATCCCCAAAAATACAATAGACTTTTTTTTTTTGGCCATGAAAAATATTGGATAGGTTTCACATTTACAATCGTCTTCCCTGACAAGTTTTCTGAGCCGATTGACAAGAAAATACTGCCGTCAACACAACGCACACAACAACAAGTATAATCATTCAAGATCATCGTTTTGGGAGAGTTTGTTGCTGACTCTGTTCAGAACAATTCATATGGACTGATTATTTGTCCAGTGTGGATGACCACTTTAAAATCATTGTTGGCTGATCAATCATTCAGATTTCTTTTTTTTTCCCTTCTCCTGTTTGAAGGAGCAACAGCCCAGCGGCTTTCCTCGACAAGCAGAGCTCCCGCCACAAGCCTCTTTTCCAAAACCCGCCCTCAACCCAGCACAGACCTCCCCCAGCGACCCCCGAGGTTCGAACCTACCACCCTGTCACCGGGAAGCTGATTCGCAAGGCCCCCCCGGTGTCGCTTACGGCGCCTTGCCTCCAGGCGTCTGATCAACAAGAGCAGTCGCTTCTCAGGTAACTGTCAAAACAATTTCATGATGACGCGTAGGTGCAATGACATTACAACACTTTCTTCAAATGGGCGATAATGGACATGTGTAGAAGGTGGCTTTTTGCTTTCTTTTCCTGCTCTAATTTGTATTCACACCAAAATAAGAGCTGTAGGAAATGCTGGCTCTTGAGTGTTGTTCAAAACGGTGATCGTACTACTGGTTATATTGCCTTTGTTGTATTGACAGAAGACTCCTTGGTCACACATTAATGAATACTAGTATGTCCACCGGCTCACATTTCCTTTCATCCCGTTCTTCAGTCGCTTTACTGAAGATACTGTACATCCTAAATGACTCCCAAAAGGGACATGGCTTTCCTTAGCTACTCGGTAAAACAGTAAAAACTCACATTTTAGTGATTATTTGTTGCTTTTCCACACTGTAAATGATGCCCCGGTTATAGTACAACAGTATTACACCCCCCTGGTTGTACAAGGGTTGTGTGGCCATTTTATCATGAGGAAAAAAAAATGGATTTAAGTAATTCAAGGATTACAGACTCATCAGATTTGCATCCACTTTGATTTTAATCATCAAAGAACATTTAATTAAGTCGAGACTTCCGCTTTCCGCTTGGATGAGATTTGCATAACGTATAATCTTGGCCTTCAAGTCAAACTTAGCAAAATATATACCGGATGAAGGTCTTTCTTTGAGTTAAGTAAGGTTTTTATTGTTCAGGGGAGCACCAAACAGCCAACAAGATGTGTCAGCAGGACCCAGCCAGGATGACGAGTCGCTAGGGCGGTCGCGTCGGAAGCGCCAGCCGAGCATGTCGGAAACAATGCCGTTGTACACTCTTTGCAAGGAGGACCTGGAGAGCATGGATAAAGAGGTAAAGACGCATTCGGTCCTGCGCTTGATACCGTACTGATTTGCCTTTGAGAGGAAAAGCCTGCTAGAACATGTGAAATTAGTTTGCGGCTGGTCAGAGCCACTTTAAATGGTGGCATGTGTGTGCTGACCAACAAGTCTGAATGCGATTGGTTAATTCTGAGCACAGCCGCATCCTGGTTCAAAGAGGGTGTGCACACTTATGCAACTGATTTATTTTCACGCCCCCTCTTGAAACGATACCCCCCCAAAAAAAAAGAAATCATTTATCGGCCACATTATAGTGGAAAAAAGTTCGTTTTATCTTGGTTTTATTTTTCAAATCACCAAAACCTGCCATTTCAACAAGGGTGCGTAGACATTTCCGCTGTATATTTATCCTTGCGCTCAGTCGGAGGTTGCGCTTTCTGTGTAGGAATGAGAGCTAGTTTAATTAAATGTGCCCCGAGGACTTGGATGTCATTGTAATTGGTCATGGTTTGACGGAATACCAAACGGCCAGCGCAGTTAATAACTCATTTAAAGTAACTCATTTAAAGTTAACTCTGTAATTCAGTTTGGAAACTGCTGTGCCATCACTTTCCTTTTTATTTTTTTACCCCCCGACTCTTCCTTTTCACGTAACAGGTAAGTATTGAAAGATGCAGACAAATTTTTCAAGATGAAACAAACTTTGAATGAGAATAAAAAAATTAAAAAATGGCATATCCCAACAATTACCCATAACTATGTTCTTCTCCCAGGAAACGTGTCTCTATCTATGTCTCAGTTTTGCAGATTTAATAATGTGAAATATCATTATTACTGCCAATTTAAATCATTGTGAATACTGGCTTTCCCAGAGGCAATAAGATTGAAAGAAACATGTCCCAATCACGCCCATGCTTGTAATTATTTATATAAGGCTACAGTAAAATGTGTGAATTGTTTGTTCTTTTTCACCCCCTTATTATTAATCTGCAAATGTTTGTTTATTGCATCTGATATTAAGATGAATGCCAGTGAGACGCAAAATGAGTTTGCGTTGCTGTGTTTTTTTTTTTTTTTGGGGGGGGGGTTCCCCCCTGGAATGAAAGTGATAACTATAATAGCCTCAGCGTATGTTGCTATGGCAAGTCTCGCCCCGGCTGTGAAAATGATGTCACTAATGTTGTTCCATTATGTCCTTCCACTGAGAGGTCTGATGGGTAATCTGTCCAGTCATTGTTGCTCCGCGTACATGGAAATTGCCAGCTCAAGATCTTTGCTGCCGCAGCTGGAAGCACATGCGCTTTCATTTTTAGTTATCGTTGAGGCCCAAAGCCCTGTCCTTTGTCTCTTGCGCGCTCGCTATTTTTAATTTTTTTTCCTTTCTACTACCCCAGCCGTTATTAATTAGCACCATTGTGTACGTTGCCACGGTGTGATGGACGTAATTAATTTGCGCCGTAATTAAATACCAGCCTAATTTAAATGTAGCACCCTTCAGGGATCGAGCCGACTAATGAGGTGTTCACTGTTCACACAGTGCATTGGTACCGAATCGCTACATTGCACCCGTGTAAATGTGACTTTACATCACCATGAAGTCAGATGTAGTTCGCGTGGATGCCTTCATGCGATTGCCATTTGCCTCTTCTGCAGTTCTTTAATGACACCATCAAGTTGAGCATCTCTGAGAGGTCGTGGTTCTCAAGCTTATCGCTCAAAGTAATTAAATACAAATGTACGGGAAAAGTAAATGACATTCTGCCCTGGATTAGTCGATGTTCTGCTTGAAAGTGCTCTATAAATACAGTTGAGTTAAAAATGTGCAAATAAATATTTAAAATAATCAATCCCTCCCTCCATCGATTTTCCGATGGCGTTTGTCCACCGCAGGGTCGCAAGTCAGCCGCTCGCTTCTGGCAAGGCTCATCATTGTTGAACATTTGATCTGAACATTTTAGGGAATGACGCCGATGGAAAGGTCCTTTTACTGTATCGGTGACATTCCTAAATGTTGTCCAACTTCAGGGCACAAGGGAAAAGAATCGAGTAACTCTATGTACAAATTAATTTTGCAGCTTTGCCCATTCCCTTTAACTCTTGCTTTGCGGTTTAGTGGTATGCATTTCGCCGCAAGTGACTGAGTAAATCGAATGAGGCTTAGCCCCACTGTTTCTTAATAAATTGTCACACTTGATACGTTGTCGGGCAATCGAGAGACATAACTATTTGTGTACCGACGATAAAAAGTCCATTTTTTTTCTCCTCGATAATATCGTCTTGAAAATCGATTCCCAACAATACAATCAAACGCTGACTGTAGGAAAGTGGCCTCAAGAAATCTCCCAACTAGATTAAACACCTTGCTGCTATGAGATTAATTTTTAGACGGTCCCCTTTTCAATTTTCTTTAGAGAGGGCGAGAGAGAGAGAATGTTTCACCTTGCCAACACGTCAACAAAATAAATCTACTGGCTTGGAATCACACTTTGACTGCAGTGCATTTGCAGTCAGAGACCACCAGCCTCTAAATTAGTTTAAGGGGATGTGGGGGGCAGGGGGGGGGTGTGCTTTGAAAAGCCTCCTGTGCACTTTGCGTGGCCTTTGATTACAGCCCGGAAATGGATGTTGTGGGAACTTTGCTGCGCTGTGTCTCGCAATTGTTACCCCTTCCATTTTCAGCAAAGGTCAAATGAGCCGTGGCAGTTTTAAAAAATTGTGGCAATCCACAGCACGTGACTGCATCCTGCATCCACCGCTCCAATTTGGTGCCGTGCCGCACGGTCGGAGAGCTGAACGGTTCGAAGTCGCAGCCCAGGAGGGTGCGGTGCGCTTCTAAGATGTCAACGGGCTTGACTGGCACAGTGCTCCTCGCCTTTTCGTATGCACACTTGACAACCTTGAATCTTAAACAGCAAAATGCCCACACTCAGCCACTTTTGTTACTTTTTTTTTTTCCTTTCTTCAAAAAGAGCGCTCAAGTTAAATGAAATGTGCCTTCAAATCTTGTGTTCCCGTGCATCACATTGAAGTCTCAGAACGGCGAAGAACCACATTGCTTTTTCATGAAAAGCCATTCGGAATGATGCCTTTACTGACTTCCTCTTCCCCTCCGTTCAAAAAAGTACAATATTACTTTTTCACGTGAAATGATACCGAACCTAATCCTGTGTCGTGCAGCGGCACCGCCACGTATTTGCAGCACTCGATTCCGATCCACCTTTTATTTGCTGTTCAGAGTCACAGCGTGCGACTGTCGCCGCTCTATCGCAGGTCGATTGTCAATGCAGCACTGAGTGGGAATCGATTGCGTGCCAGCCGCACGACAGCCAGCTCTGCGATTGCCCTTCTAACACTTGACTGTGTTTTACTTAAGTGCCGAGGGCACAAGGTCTGTCGTTAGAAGCCTCAAATAGATGGCGTTCCCGCCACAAGCGACAACAGCAGCAGCAACAAGACTGCTGCTGATAAATTGCTGATCCACGTGCACCAAGTGTCATCACCGAGAGCATCGTGTCACACTGTTAGCACTCTTCTTGTCTCGCTCAATAGGTGGATGACATTTTGGGCGAGGAGAGCGACAACGAGAGCGAAGGGCGGGGGAAAGAGAAAGACGGTAATGAGGATGAGGAGGAACAGCGACGGCAAGAAGCGCAACCGCCGGAGCGAGCGCTCGGACCAATGACGGGGGGAGGGTCGCGTCCTCGGGCGCTTCGACTGGAGGACCCGGTCCCGACGACATGCGCGGACGCCAGTCTGCTGGCTACTGTGTCCAGGTGAGACAAACAAGCATTCAAAACGAATGCGGCTGCGTATCAAAATATTATTTGCCGAGAATCAAACGAGAGGGACTATTTTTTTTCCCCCGCTGGTAAATTTAGTCGATAATCCTTGAACACAATATCACGGGGCACCTGAAAATGTCAAAAGGCTTTAAAATGGCTGGAAGATAATGAGTTTGAATTAGCGAGGCGAGGTTGAGCTCAGAAAGGCTTTTGAGTGACATTAAGTGCTTAATGTCCGAATGTTGAGTGCGTTATGTCGTCACGCCGTCGCAAAAAGATCATAGCCCTTGCAAATCATCCAGTCAGCTCGCTTGAATGCTTCCTGCCCACAACGGAGAAGCGCTATGCTGTGATACGATGTGACGTAAAAAAAAGAACCCCCCCCCCCCCCCCACCCCCCAGCACTTAATCAGTAAGCCTGAGCTGGAACAAGACTGAGTGGTCCGCTGCCATGGCGACGCGTCCAAACAGACGTGACACATTTATGAGCAAACAAGAGGCATTTACTGCTGAAGGACGTTGCCATTCATTTTTCACTCCCCACATGTTTGTTTCCTTTGCATCTAGAGTATGCAATTCCATTCTCAACAGGTGTTCACAGAGGAGGAACTGCGCGACTTTCACTTTGGTTGAACCTTGTGGAAAATACAAAATTGTCAAATGTACACATGCCTTGAGTGTAGCGCCGATCGCCTTTCGGTTCCAGTCGCGTTGCGGGACGTTAACAGCCATTCCCTCTACTGACGGAGCCGACAGTCTTCCATATTGCCACATTTAATTCAGGTCGTACTCCTCAACAAGGTATGGAGTGTCTGCATCTGTTGCTAAGCTACGGAGTAATGCGTGTGTTCTTAGCACCCCGTCGGCCCGCTCCCGCTCCTGATCGCGACAACAATTTTGCTGTCATTCTCTGCTCTTGGGCTGTTTTGGGTGGACATTTTAGTGGCGGTGATTGCACACAATTCTCACCTGCCGTTGTAAATAGTTAAGTATAATTAGATGAATTCGTTTTTTCCATCAGAGAATGACCTCCGGGGCAGACTCGGAGCGGTGATTATATTCTGCATAATTTCAACCATCCCCTCGTGTAACGATCAAGCGAGCCATTTCATTTGAAAATACTAAAATCCATCTGGCAGGCCGAAATTTGAATCCTGTTTACCTTCGAAGCATATTACATGTCTTTTTTTTTTTTTTTAAGCATGTGACTCGAGGGACTTGGCAATGTAGCAACTCATCCAGTTTGAGGCCGCTCTAATTGATGTCTCTTAAAAGGAGCTCAAGTATTTGGCTCGACATGTTCAAGCTGCCCAAGTTGACTGTGCCCGACAGGCAAAGAAAAACATGCGAGTCCACTTGGGAACTCGCTACGATGCAAAATCGTCTCTAACGGATTGCGAAGGTAAACTCCTTCATTACTGTCTCTTCCATGTGGGCACCTGCCAATCCCGAAAGCCTTAGAATGATTTTTTTTATTAATAAATGAGATGTTTCTCGATTCCCATGTTTCCGTACACGCCGCAACCGAAGATGGAAGAGAATACATTGTCATAGACTGGGTTTTGCCCAGGGAAATAATGGAAATTGAATTTTTCAAGTCAAACGGTTGCCATGATAAAACCTTTATTAACTCCGTTTTGTGTCATATTTGAACATCGTAATCAAAAAAGCAATAAAACTCTTATAAATGACACACGAGGAAGTGTCAAACTCAAGCCGCAGGCACCAAATCTGGCACACCTCAGCACTTAATGTGGCTCACTAAAGCAAATTTTCACTGCATGCTTCTTGCTCAATCCCCCCCTCCCCCCCCCACCCTTTTGATTCACTTTTAGGAGATATTATACATTTTCCTTTTTCATGAAAAACATAATTTGCACAATAGTTTTATGCTTAAATATTTGCGTGCCACAATTATCAA
This sequence comes from Hippocampus guttulatus, assembly GCF_054856545.1. NCBI lineage: Eukaryota > Metazoa > Chordata > Actinopteri > Syngnathiformes > Syngnathidae > Hippocampus > Hippocampus guttulatus. The sequence goes on along the minus strand of NC_141278.1, from coordinate 2,253,751 downwards.
TGACTTCCGATCTCATACGCAGTTTGCGGTCAACTCTCCTATTTGCAGGTGATATTTGCCCTGCCACAAACAGCAAAAATATGTCAAGATCTGACCACCCAAAATGGTTTGTAGTTGTCTCTAAATGCCGGCAAAGCAATTAAAGGTTTAACGTTCGACAGGGCTTTGACATGCACACAAAAATGAGTGAAGAAGAGAGATTATGCCAATTGGCCATCAATTGCAGGGTCAATGGTGTAAATATAAGTTGACTATATTAAAAAAAAAAGGCCCTCTGAAACAAAACCATGACGACAATGTGATGTGCAACAAAAATCAGTCTGGCGCCGCTGCTTGACCTGATCACAATCACAATATAAGTGACGCACTGACAAAACACAAGCCAATATATTGCCAGCTGGCTAATATTTTTGTGCCCCCGTTGCAGTTTTTTTTTTCCCCCAGCCGGAAATTTGCTCAGTTTCCAAACGGCATGCCATTCAAATTTTAAGGTGACACTGCAAAAAAAAAAAAAAATCCTGTTGGATCAAGAAAGATAATTGCATGCTGTCGCTGCCGTTGTCAGGCGCCGTCTCGTTTAATTTCCTGTCTCTGTGGTCACGCATTTATTCAGAATGGTGCCCGGTTGCCACAGTTGCCTCGTGTATTTGATTTCCTACGTCAGGTGTGGAAATGCGAGGCATCCTGCGCTTGTTAACCTCTTGTGAAGGTGATGAAGGTGGGCAGCTCTTTGTTAAGGGGGTCCCTACTCGGGTTGTCAGACAGCCAGGAGTGAAATTCCAAAATGTTTTTCATCTTTCCTCGCCGCTCCTTGTTTAAAAAAACAAACAAAAAAAAGGATTGGATTGCGTGTCTGTTGTGAACCGTGTGGGATTGTAGCTCATCTTCTGCTGCCACTAACTGTTACTGAGCACGCTGAGGGTTTGGGGGAAGATAAACGGCCAGCAAGCACCTGCATTACATATTCTCTCAACAAAATTGCCTTTGAGCATGTCAAAAAAAATTTTTTCCCTACATGCCTGGCTACAGTGTAACTAGGGGACTCCAAGAGTACAATTTGCCAAGTGATTTAGCTCCTTGAGTCTTTTTGCAGTGTTCAGTAACGGGTTAAAACCAGCAATAAGATGTAAAAAGAAATAATAATAAAATAAACTCTCAGAATCAGGTGCCGAGTTCACTTAGGTTGAAACATTTGTTCATGAGTGGAATGGTTCCACACAGAAAATAATGCTTTTAGGCTCCTTTGAAAGGACCCGAGGTGCGGGAAGCACCTTTGTGAATTTTTGGCTCATCCACTTTTTCTGACATAGATGAGTGACACTAATATTTCATAGCGGTTATCCCCTTGTTCTCTTTTCTTTTTTTTGGCTGATAGGCGCACTGAGAGCAGTTTTTTTGAAGTGCCAGAATGTACCAACTATCCGCATTGTCATTCGATTTATTGTAACTGCAGGGAATCGTCTCGAGGTTTGCACGAAATGGCACGTGAGGACATATCCACTCTCATAATGATAATAATAATAATAATAATAATAATAATAACGGATGTCACAGTGTGGTTAAAGATTGTGAAATAAATATATGACGCACGATGCGATTTAATTCCACCCCAGGCGTCTGTGAGCAGTTGTTCTCCTAAGTGCTGATTCAGCATTATTAGCCGCCTGGCAGTCTTGGATGAATTATTAAAGCGCATTGTACGTCGTCATGCATCGTCAGAAGATTCCCCACAGGCACGCTTTCAAAGGTGTGCTGCAAGTTGGTTCGCGTGAGATACCAACAGCAACCTCTCCGCGCGGGAAAAAGACTTTTGTGTTGATTTGATATTGTCGGATCAATTTCATTTTCTCATGGGTCACTCGTGTTGCCGGCTCTCGTTTTGTCGGCCCTTGGGAATCTTAATCCCCCCCCCCCCCCCCCGTCTTCTCCACATTGCTGTTTCGTGACCCCTGTGCCAAGAGAAGTGCAATCCATTCTCCTGACTCAACAGAGCACCTCTTTCTTTGTTCCGTGGTGAAGTGCAGCATATTTTCTTTCTCAGGGGAGGGGGGGGGGGGGGAAGTGTTGCACGTCTATATTCGCAGACGTGGCCCCTATAGTATACAGTATAGTAATAGTGTCAACATAGCTCCTTAGTGGAGATTTGGTCCTGGGCCGCTGATGAAATGACTCGAGTAGCAGTTTCCTCGTCAAGCATTCATCGTTGGTGAGGTTCCGGAACAAAATCGATTTAGTTGGGAATGCTCCCTCCCACCCCGCCAAGTTTCCGACCTTCAGTACCAAACCTTGTTTGAAGCCAGACCGCAAATAACCTCAAGATTGTCTCTCAAACCGAATGTGACAATATTCCGCTACTGTTGCAGACGAAGCAGCCAAACAAAAAAATGGGGCCATTGTTTTTGTCGTTTTGTTCCACAAACGGCATTTACGCCGATAAATATTCATCACGGCACAATAAAGGCGACACAATGGCGACGGAGAATCAAATCCCGCGTGTGACAGGCGGCTATTAAAGCTGCAGCGTATGTTCGACGAGATCACGTTCAGTTCTTTTGTTTTTGTCTGCTGAATGTGCAATCGACTTCTCCCCATGCGCTTGTTTTCTTGGTCCTTCTCTTTTTCTGAGGGTCATCGGCGCATTTTAGTTCCCGTTTGATGATCACCGAGATGAAGTCTCTCGAGGCGGCTTGATTCACCGCGTTCGGTGTTTTATTACCGTCGTTGGGTGATAAAAATTCAGTGAATAAATCCTCGCTTCTTTGACGATATTGATGTTCCGGGAGGAGTTGGTTACTCATTTATTTTAACGGGTCATTTGGATACAATCGGATTCCCGAGAATGCAAATCTATAACTGGAAACTCAATCCCCGTTTCAAAAGCAACCCCGAGCAGCGGCTTGATTGTAAATTGTTCCGTCGCTGTCGTTTTTCCCTAATATGCTCTCGCCCACTATAAATTTTCCACGAGGCAAAAAGTCGTAAATTGCCGTCATTAGCCCGTGGCAGGGTTGCGAGCGTGACCTCAATTGAGTTGGTCCGGGCCTTTATAAGTGTTACTTTGACGCAGTTAGATTGAGTGAAATCTGTCATAGGTTCAACATGAAACGGTTCGTTGTACCCACACATAAGGCACCGGTTGCCTTTTTTTCTGTGCCAGCGGCTCAGCCTTGTCGAAGATGACGTAACCTTGTGTGTTCAGCTCGAAACAGATCTTGACGCGCGGCACCGCGCTGTCGTGTTTTCATCCGCAAAGTCTTCTTGATCGACGGAAATATAAGCACCGTCGTCATATTAAAGTTGCACTTCAGTGACCCACTTCGGATGAAACGCTGCAGCGTCCCGGAAACGTATTTATTTTTTTTTCAATAATGCCGCTTATCGCCCAAACACTCTCGGTCGCCTTTGTGTTTGCATCCTTTCTAATCACTGTTTGCTTTGACCCACATGAAAGCAGAATAAAATTGTAGCCTCTCGGAGTGTCGATTGCACCCACTTTCCCGTTTTGTTTTGTTTTTTTGCTGCTGCTGCTTCTTTTTTCCGCCGGCTTTTATTCTTCACAAGATTTGTGCTCTGTATTTCAGTTCAGTTTTGAGATGCAAGCGTAAAAGATCACCTGCTGTACTTTAAACTGTAAGAAACATTTGGGTTAAAAAAAAAAATCCCAAATTGGTTCACTTCGGGGACGTTTTAGAGCACAGGTGTCAAACTCAAGGCCCGGGGGCCAGATCTGGCCCGCCACATCATTTTATGTGGCCCGCAAAAGCAAATCAAAGATGTCAACTTTCATGATGTTTACTAAACTCTCTACCAAAATTTCAAATTCTCATTTGTAATAAATAAGAGTGATACTAGAAGCATTTTCTTGTTCGCAAACCCCTCATTACAGTAACTTCAACAATCGGTGAATACAGTAAAATGTTATTCTTGACTTCTTTCTATGGTTTCGGCCAAAACGACCCTCCAAAGGAAACTATTTAATTAATTAAAATCTGGCCCGGGACAAAAATGAGTTTGACACCCCTGTTCTTGAATAATCTTGTTTAAGAATTCTGGCATGCTTTGCACAGCTGACATAGCCTGCTGTTCAAAAACTCTCCCTTCATTCTCGGACTGCTTCACCTTTGAGTCGCACGAATTGGAGAACAAAGCCGTTAACCCCTCTAAATGTGAGACACCCTTAGTTTTCTTCCTTTTGTGAGTAATTGTTTTCATCGATTTTCCGATACCCCTAAGACCGCTCTAATGGTGCCGCCTTTGAGTTTGTTCAAATGATTGCGTTGGATTCATGGTTCCGTTTGGCTTCAATCGACTGACTGACAGGACCTTTGTCGTTCTTTTTGAACGCCCAACCTTCATGCGTGTGTCGTCTGCTATACTTGGTGCAAATAAATGCAAATGTCGAGTGTGGAACTCAACCCTGAGGTTGCGATAGAAACTCAACAGCCCGATTGATTGATTATTATTATTTTTTTTGTATGTCCCATCAAACATACATAAACACATCGGGCCTTATTGATTAGGTCGCTTTTCCTCATGACGCACTGCCGGGGCGCTCGCTCTCTGTTCGATTGCGCTCTGTAATTACAAAATATGTCGGGTCGAAGCCAGAGCAGGCACCAAAGTGTGCAAAGCAAGCGTGTGCTACTGGCATGCTTCCCGAAGGTTCGATTTGGACGGGCTGCCGCTGAAAAGGAGAATTTGAGCTTTGTTTGCCTTTTAAAGGTCGCCTGTCAGTTGGATGAGGGGGAAAAATGTTAACGGGAGTGCTGCTTTTGCTTCCCTGACCGGAGAGCGCTTTTGACAGACAAGGGGATGAATTCAATAAATGTTTAAAAAAAAAATGGCAATCAGCAGCACGTCCTGTTGTTCGGTAAGGTCGATGGCTCTCGAGCGAATTTGCCAGATTAGGCCTTTACTCTGAACCAATTGATTCAATTCACAGGCTAAAAAATGCTTAGGCAGGCTTTTAATACGCTATATGAAAAGAGAAAGGAAAGTGGGAATAAGTGAGCAGCGATACCAAAACTGCAAGTAATCTGACCCATTTTTCACCCCCCCCCCCACCTCCCCCACTCTTGGTCCATGCCTGCAAGCTGCTTGCCGAAGCAAAAGTTGTTTTTTTTCCCCGCCCTCATTGTTCGGTTATACCTCAATACGATTCCAAGGGGAATGACAGTCTATTCGAAACTGTTGTTTATGGCTACACATGCAAAATGCACAAATGTGTAACCTTCCCCGCAATGGAATTGCGTCAAAGGTGTCCCAGGATCGGGCATAATCAGGTTTAGTTTGAAATGAGTCCGTTTTCCGGCCACGGAAATCCAAACTCGAGGAAGCCCCAACCAAGACTTGCGCAAATAAAGAGAGGGAAAAAAACGGTATAAGGAATGTGCTTATTTGTGGTTTGGATGTGCGTAACGATGCAAGGCCACCAACGTAGCGGAATGTACTCGGCCCTGATGCAGTCTCACTATTATGTTTTTGTGCAATGCAGGATTTTATTTTTTAAGCCTTGATATTGCCCGTAGCTGAGACCGGGAGTGCGTAATGGTTGTTTGTCAATATTTGCCTTCCTATGGGCGATTGGCCCCTCTCCCAAAGTGAGCTAGGATAGATTCCAGCTCGCGAACGATCTTAATCACTGCAAGCAGCTGATGAAATGAATGAATGGACGGAGGGAGAGGGTACATCGCCGAGACTTTGAAGCAGAGCCGCTACCCCCTTTAGCCAACTGCGACTCACTACTTATCGACTTATAATCAACAGTGTTGCTAAAAGAGACACAGTCTTCTATTTAATGGCCCCAATTGCACCTTTTTAAGCGTTATTGATCGGAGAGAATCCAGCGCCGTCTGCGCCCGCCGCTCTCCATTTCGCCTCGTTTTGACAATTTTTCTCGCAGCATGTCTGGACAATTGCATCTCGCACCGGAGACTCCTTGTTAGGAGTACCTCATTAGCGGCCACCTTTTCGCGCCGTGGCAATTAGCGCCGATGCGGAGGCTTTTAGCGCGGTGCTCTCCGCTCGCTCAAATGGCTGTTGAGGAAGGGGAAGGAGAAATATCAAAGAATATTGTTTTGTAGTTTTAATATTTCTCGCCGGGGATCGTGTTTCACAACGCATTTGCCTTTTAATAATCATTTCCAGCTGCAGCGATAGCCTTCATTGTGTGTGTGTGGGGGGGTAAATTCCACTCCGGTCGAATTTGCCTGGTTAATTTAAGTCCTCCTCGTGCACGTCTTGGTGCGGCCTTCCTACTTGGACACTCAAATGCACGATAGAGCTACGCACACCCTTACAGCGCTCGGAGTACATTTCTAAGAGTGGCTACAGATAACGGGATGGTTTCTGCAAACATGAAGGTATTTGGAGATAATTACAAAGAAAGAAATTTCCTTTGATGTCCTGAAAAGCACTCAAAGACTCAGCAAACAAGGTCAGCCTTTAAAAAAAACAACAAAAAAGATCGATGCAGTTTTTGCATTTTCGGTTATTGATTACTCAATGTGAGCTTCACTCTGCCATGGCAACACTTTCTGAATTTGGTATGCGACTTGACACTTTGGATTGGATTAAACTTTATTGTCCAATGTACAGTACAGATGAAATTTCTTCCCTGCCCGAGTAGGCTTTAATATTTGGGAGTTATTAAAGTTAAACCAAGGATTGAATTTAAATATTCGGAGACAGAGTCGCTGCGCTTTGAAGTGGATTAAGCCGTTTTGGTTCAAAAGTTTGCCTCAAAACAGGCTCAACTAGTGGAAATCCCTTTTTAAAACTTTTTTTTTTCCAACCCATTGAGGTCATTGTGTGCTGTGACATTATTCTTAGATTTATTTTGGCTGGCTGTAGGTGGTGGGATTAATACTGTAGATAAGGATTTAGATTGGATGTCATGAGTGAAGCCCAAAGCAATACTGTAAAGTAGTCTCATTGCCCCCCCCCCCCCCATGTATTGTCTTCCTTGTGCATGGTGAGGAGGGGGAGTTAGAAAAAAATCTGCTCTTTGTTTCTGTATATACATACAATAATTTTCTCCATTTAGGCAGCCACATTAAGAGAAATCCTATTACTGAATGCACATTGGGACATTTTCTTCCCCTTGACCAAATAAATAATCGTCCATCCTTTATTTCATTGGCGGCCGCCCCTCGCATTAACCCCTGACCAGGAAGTCATCAATTTGTGGCTCTGGAAGTGAAGTTTCATTTTAATGTTCAGAAGCCATTTAATCTTTTTTTTGGGGGGGGCACCACTCCAAAGCCCCTTTGGCGCATACCGTCGGGTCAGCAGAGGTCCGCCGAGGCTGTCACGTCGGCGGCCTCCGGGCTGATGTACACCCAACCGACATCTAACCTTTAATGAACACAAAACCGCAGTCCTGCTGTTGTGGGAGGCTGTCTGACAGCGCTGCAGTCTAATGAGAAGGGGGGCTTCTGAGCAGAGTTGGTGTCAGACCCCACCCTACCACACTCCCGCCTCCCTTGATAAGACCTCATTAGCATCGTGCAAAGTCCTTAAGCGGTGTTTGCGTGTCATGGAAAACCTCAAGTGGTTTGGAAAGAGGGATGGCCCGTTTACCTCCTGAGCAATGCCTTCTCGGGCCACTTCGGCATGGACACTTGGTCCAAGAAGCTGGCAACAGTCTGTTGAGATGAGCGGCAATGGCAATGAAAGTATGTCTGATCTAGAAAGAAACAAAACCATTTGGAGTTGAAAGTAACCGTGTATGTTCAAAGATAGATGTATGCATAGCAGAGTGGGCAAGTGATGCTGTATGGCGTTATTTAAAGTTTAACTCATTCAGTTCCGGCCAATTCTGGACCAAGTCTGAAAAGACGTTTAAAAACGTCTTTGGGAGTGAATGAGTTTAATGACATGAAATGCAACAGGTAGACGGATGAATCAGAGTATTCCCCCCCCCCCCCCCCCTTTCAGGACCAGTCCCAGTCAGTCATTGCGGAATTCTTCACAATAAAGCCGACGTCAGCCTCATTTTGAGTCGGCAGAGGTGTCGTAGACAAACGTAGTGTCTCTGAGCCAATTTGGAGTTGCCTTGACCCATCGTAGCCCGTGTAGTGGGACATACTCAACAATTGGTCGTGAGCGCCTTCATGACCACGACGGCGAACGTCTACCATGTCAGAATTTTTGCTTCCAAGTTCCTTCTTCATGCAGAAGTGGAGAAGTGGCAGTAAAATCTGAGGTGTTCTCAACTTGACGCGTCACGATTGCACTTTAACTGGAAAAGTGACTTAGTGAATAAACCAAAAAGGCAGGCTCACATTGACAAGGTGCACTATATCAAATTTTTCCATTTACCCCGCAGTTACATTGGCAAATATTTGCTATTAATATCCGTTACTATTAATATATTTTGTGAGAGGCCTGGTTCTGATCCAAGGAGATCCAATTCCATGCGTTATTTTTTTTCCCCTATTTGTGCTGCCATGACTGGGCCACGTGGGAGAATATAACAGGAATCCATCCAAAGTTGGCAGGGGCACGATGGAGGAGGAGTCTGAATCGCTAAAACGTTATTTCTCGTCTGCAGGGGCCACAAACGAAAGCACGACAAGGATGACGAGTCCTCCAAAGAGTCCGACGACGACGAGGAAGAGGAGGAGGAGGAGGAGGAGGAGGAGGGAAGTTCCTCGGAGGCGGACGAGATGGCGGCCGCTCTCGAGGCGGAGCTCAATGACTTTATGTGAAGTGGGTCACAGTACGCGCACGCACACGAAAACAATGAATGTCCTGTACAGAAATGACATGTTGCTGTGTTTTGTAGCATTAATATTCCTTACGAGCCTTTTTGTGGGCATCAAACCATTTGACAGAATTTTAGTGTGAGGAAAATAAAAGGAAACAAATTTGATATTTTTGAGTTTGGTTTTGTTTTGGGTTTGTTTTTTCTATGACAATTTTTTATATTTGTTAGGGAAGAAAGGAGTGGCGATAAAACTTCCAAATCACGTGGCCGCTCATGCCAAAGAATTCAGTAGGTTTGCCTAGATGTGCAGCTTAACATTATTTTATTAGTGTCATCACCGCAACACTCGGTTCATCCCCTGCATCATGTTTGTACACTCACTGAAGATATGTGATTTTCTTTTTTAAACTTCCTCTATTGCACTTTGAAACTGATGTGATAACATTTTCTTGACAGCCTTTTCCAGACCGTCACACTCGAGCCAGCCGTACTTTGTGTTGTGGTATAAAAACTCCTTTCACGTCATCTCATGCAGCTTGTACAGCTCCAATGAATTATATTTATGTGTGTGCAGAAAAGATGCTGGGAAAAATATTTCGCCCCCCACCCACCTCTCCAAAAAAAAATGTTAACCTGTGAACCACTGTACTAGTTTGTTGCCTATGCTCGTACGTGGTATGATCATGGCCCAAATTGTAATTTAGCTTATTTACGTTCACGTTATTGGTGGGGTTGTGGAAAAAAAATATTTACCGTAAATGAACAAATTGCATAAAAAGTGTTTGCGCTTCTGTGTTCACAAATTTGCCCTTTTGCGGAATTTGTACGGGGGGTTGGGGGGGGATTAGTCTCCGTTAGCCATCTTGTTCTTTCTGTGCTTTGTCGAATACGGATAAAGTGCTTTGCAGCCATCTTGTGGCATCAAGAAGGAATTGCAAACTTTTTGGGGTAAGCATCCATTGTTCATTTAATTCAGGGGTCGGCAACCCAAAATGTTGAAAGGGCCATATTGGACCAAAATAAACAAAAAACAAATATAGCATGCTGTATGTGTCGATATGAGCTCTATTAGCCTGCTATCAACATGACTAAGTTGGCTACAAACACACAATGAGCATTCATGATTAGAAGCCCCCCCCCCCCCCCCCATGCAGTTCATCCTGTAGAGGAGGGTGCCCAAACTTTTTTTTACAGATCTAATTTTCGAACAACCAACCACCTCCCGCGATGTAGTCAGGATGTATATACTTTTTTTTTTTTTGGTTTGTTTTTTACATGAAGCACCTGCTGGCTCCAGTGTTACAAACGTCATCCTACTTATCTTTTGTAGACATGCTTTTTAATCGTTCGAAAAGATGTTAGATGTTCCTCCTCCCCACCCACAGAGAAAATACTTTGACAAAATAAAGACGTTTCAAATGAAAAGGATGTGATAGCTTCTATTCACGATTAACACGCGTGAAATATTTCCTTGTTTCTTCTTGCTTGCGCCCCCACTCCGCCTATTTTTTTTTTCTGCCGCTGGATGACAGCCGGTGTCCTAACAGCGTAATCATAGTGTGCAACACTGCAAGACTCCAGTCGGCCACTTAATGGCTCCTTTGTCATGGAAACCATCGGTGGGCCATTAGGCCGCGTTCAATCTTGTAGCTCGGCTCGAGACAAGCGGGGTTGGGGGGTTGGGGGGGGGGGGCGTTCGACGGCCGATATGCATCAGTTCAGAGAAGAGACACGTTTCCTCTTTTTTTTTAAAAATTAAATCAACTGTGAGTCATGTTTTGCATTCTTTTTTTTTTTCATGGCCTGAACCAAAATGTTGTCCGCGGGTTGGCCGACATCTGCTCCGCGACTCAATCATCGCGTCGGGCGGCGTAAAGGCCGGTCGGGCGCCAGGTCGACAATACCCCGAGCGGCACTCCCAAGGTGATTGAAACGGACAGTTAAATGTGATCGTTCAGGCTGTTAGTGTGAAAACAAAGATAATTCTGTAGCTATCGCAATATTTATGGACCTGGCCGTTAGCTCGCTCACAAAAATTGACCCGGCCGCGGCTCGTAACTCTAAAAATTGGTCAATTGGGGCACTCGTAAGTGAATTCTACGGCCTCCACTGAAAGAGCGTGTGAGGATGTGTCGTTTCTCGCATGAATAGACAACCCCTGAGCTTCAATCTTTTTTTTTTCTACCTGAGCTGATGTGTCAATGTGGTCCACATCGAGCCCAGTGCTAATTGGCGTCTGATTTAAACCAATTAGGTTTTTGCTTGGCAGTAAGAACATTTGGAGAATTTGGGTAAAATAATTTTACATACAATGTAATTGTACATAAATGATTATACATTATGCCGAGACCTTCCATTCATCTAGATAGATAAACTAAATCTATCCAGTAAGTGTGACATTTATCAGCTCCTCAGTCATGAACTGCTGAGAATATTCATCATCTCACAGCTCATTTCCGTTCGCCCTGAAATATGATTTTCTCATCCTTCGCCGTCGTCGTCTTGGGCTCCGCCGTATGCTGCATTTGTTTCATTTCAAACATCAAAGTCTTTTCACATTATACGCAGTCTGATTTTATGTGCGGCGCCTCCGTGCACCGTTTGCATAAGAGGGATTTCTTTCTGAATCGGCGAGGATTTGCGCGAGAAAACGGAATGCGAGATTATGACGGGTGGAAATTAAAATGCGGGTCAAAGAAATGAGACAGACATGAATTAATGATCGGCTGGACGAGATCGTTTATATTTCTGGAGTGGCGCGGATTTGTTTATACTGTAAAAATATCTGATTGACCATATTTTTTAATTTTTTTGGAAGGTATCTTACAGGTTACTGTTAATTCGCGACACAGTCGGGAACAATTATGTATTTCCCACCACAACTACGCTGCTGTAAGTAGACGGCTTTCAATACTCGTATTCAGTTAGTTGAGCTGCAAGTGCACCGCCAGGCCCCATTCATCCTTCATCGTCTCTAATTTAACAAAAAAAAAAAAAAAAGACAGGCCCGTGTCATTGTTAATTTACCGCCCTCATAAAGGGCCGAGGGCGTGGTATGCTCTCATGTCCTTGGAAAAGGGTTGGATGAATCAGGAAGTGGCTTCTGGGTGCAGTAGGAAGTGGACGGGCGTTGGTTGCTGATTGCCTTCGAGATTCTCGCTTGCCTTTAATGGGAGTTATGCGGCGACTGCACCTTTTGGCAGTGTATCGATTGTCTTTTGCGGGGTGGATTGCCTGTTGAAGGCACTCAAGTGAGAAGGTCCACGTCCATGCCGGTGACAGGAGCGCGCTCGCCATGAGCCTCCTGAAATGTGTCCGATTACTTTGTGTACTGCTAGATCGGGGGACACCGAGGACATACCGAGCCCCCCGACATTGCATGCATTCCACATTACGCATGCGAGCACATGAAAAGCCCAGCATTGAGACCATTCCGGCGTACCTTTCTCTCCATTCCTTCTCACTCATTTGAATTTCTAATTCACGTGGGCGCTGCCGGAACAAAGGCGCGTACTGCACGGACGCATAAACGAGAGAGCGTGTCAATCACGGCCCAGGCGACACCTTTGCCGACTCTTCCCGCGCCCACTTCCTGCTCCGAGTCGCCTGCTGACATTTGATGAAAGACAGCAAAATTGAGCACACGGACAATGGATGTCATTTATTCAAGGGCTTTCTTTCGAAAGTGATTTTGGCCATTATGAGTCATTATCGCTGAAAACGCCGGGTTCTATTTCGCTTGTCTCTTCTATCACGCCTGTCCATTTGCGTTGCTGCGTCTTGCTGTGTTGCCATCTGAAAAGTCAGACGAAGAACACGGTTTTGTGCACCCTAGTTGGTCAAACTGACCTTGATTCTTTGAACGGCATCGACAGCAGTTGTTGGGGGTATTTTATTGAGGAAAACGACTGTTGAGATGACATTAACAATGCGTATTTTATTCATGGTTCCCTTAAATCTAAAGGCTACACTCCCACAGAATGTATGTTTCAGAATCTTTGTATTATGGAACGCCAAAATAGATATAAGCGGTTTAACCTGAAATAAAAAAAAAAAGATGTGAAAACGATGTCTGCTTTTGACGCCTTCAGCCGAGGTTTGCACTCTACTGAGTGTTGGTCTATATCTTAAAATGACATTTAAAAAAAAAAATTCCAATCATGAACAAAAGGCAGTGGGTACTTAGTAAGCTTCCATGGGGAACCCCGCCTGACGACCACATTCCAAATGTATTGAATGTATACGGTAAAAAGTGGGGTCAGTATGGCGGTCCATTTAAGTCCCTCTGGATGCAATGCAGCGTACATCTCGACCGTGATAAGTGAACCCCTGCATGTGCAGTACAACGGAGCTCTTTGAAATGACAGTTTGCCACTTAAGTGCAGTCACACATGCGCGCATACACACAGATTTGGGCAGCGCGGGGGAGAGGGAAGCATCGCCACTGGAAACTGCTTTTTCTCTTTGTCCGCGCTGAGAGGAGCATCGTGAAGGAGCGTAGCAGAAAACAAACCTCAACTCTCTTTGTGTGCGTGTGCGCGCGCGCGTGCAGCTTTCCCTCCTGATTTTTCCTCGCGTTACTTCGTGCGCGTAAAATGCGCATCTGGGTGGACTCGCCGGCGCTCGCCTTGCCTTCCTCCCCCCTCGCGTCGTCCCGCGGCGTGTGCGTGGGAAACTTGGCGGCATGCGGCGCGTCGACGGCTGCTGCGCGGACGCGCGGAACACATTGAAGCAGATGGAAGCGGGCTCGGCCAGCACGGTAAGTCTTGTTTTTTTTTTTTGGTTTTCCTTCATGCGTTGACTGTTGTTTTTACACGCCAATCGGCGCTTTGACAAGTGTGAGGTGTCGATTGTGAGCTGAGCGTGGACGCACATACATGCGCGGCGCACATCTCTGAAAAGGAGATTTGGTTGCGCTCCATTGACGAGCCCTGTGAGGCTTGTCAGAACACTTTTCTTGATGACATCACCACTCCGTCAGACGGATAACGTATTTAGACAAATGGACACTGAAGGAGGACAGACGTGACCACATAGAGTGGTTGCGTGTGCAGAGGACAGCAGGAGTTCAAAGTTGGAAAAAAAAAGGGACACGGAAAAACTGGCAAAAGGGTTGAAATAACGCGATACTTAACGTCTCGTGGTAACTAAACTGAGGAGCGGGCTGAGCCTTTGCTACAATCCTTATTTGTGTTCCAATTATAATGACTGAATTATAATTTTAATGCTCTCCAACCATCTGACCCCTAAACTATTTGTATAAGTTAAAACCATGAATACCTAAGGCAATTCATATGAGAAAAAACAACAACTTCTGACCTGTTTAAAATCACTTTGTCTTTTTCACAGTTAGTAAACGAATCAAAAACATGCATGAAAATATTTAGAATGCTCCTTCATCCCTCCCATCTATTTTTAACTGACTAATATCCGAACTACAATTATGATTAAAAAAAATAATTTTATTGAATGAAGGTTAAGGTACTCTAAAACTGATGTACTTGTTTTAAATGAAAAATATGAATCTTATTTGTCTTTAAAGGTCCATTGGAGAAAAAAAAAGCCATATCCACTTTCTAATCCGCTTATCCTCACGAGGGTCACGGGTCGGCGGGGGTCATCCCGAACCAGTTGCCAGCCAATCGCAGGGCACACATGGCCGTAGAACCATTCGTGTTCACAATTACACCGAGGGATCATTTAGAGTGCTCAATCAGCCTGCCGTGCATGTTTTTGGAATGTGGGCGCAAACCGGAATACCCGTAGAGAAAACCCACACGGGCATGGGGAGAGCATACAAACTCCACACAGGGAGGCCGGAGCTGGAACCGAACACTGCACCTCTGAACTGTGAGGCGGACGTGGTAACCAGTCGCCCAACGTGCCGCTGCCTTTAAAAATCAACATTTGAATTGATTTGAAGCACACGGTACGATTTTGTTGTTTCTTCTTGCGGCTGTGGAAGTGCAAACTGCGTCATTCAAATTGCAGCTATAATATTAGGCAGGAGGTTGATGTCGTACGACAAGTGCAATCATAAAGCAGAAGCGAAATTGTTCAGTGGGAATGCCCAAAAAAACGACCCTGTATAGTAATGCGTTTTTAGCCGAAAAAAATGACCATGTGTAGTAAGGCCTTTTTAGCCCAAAAAAAGACCCTGTATAGTAATGCGTTTTTAGACGAAAAAAAAGGACCATGTATAGTAAGGCGTTTTTCGACGAAAAAAACGATCATGTGTAGTAAGGCGTTTTTAGCCGAAAAAACCCCGACCATGTATAGTAAGGTGTTTTTAGCCGAAAAAAAAGACCATGTATAGTAAGGCGTTTTTAGCCTAAAAAAAAACGACCATGTATAGTAAGGCGTTTTTAGCCGAAAAAAAAGGCCATGTATAGTAAGGCGTTTTTAGCCGAAAAAAAACGACCATGTATATAGTAAGGCGTTTTTAGCCGAAAAAAACGACATAGTATAGTAAGGCGTTTTTCGCCCGAAAAAAACGACATAGTATATAGTAAGGCGTTTTTTAGGCCGAAAAAACGACATAGTATAGTAAGGCGTTTTTCGCCCGAAAAAATGACATAGTATAGTAAGGTGTTTTTCGCCGAAAAAATGACATAGTATAGTAAGGCGTTTTTCGCCCGAAAAAACGACATAGTAAGGCGTTTTTAGCCAAAAAAAACGACCATGTATAGTAAGGCGTTTTTAGCCGAAAAAAAAGGCCATGTATAGTAAGGCGTTTTTAGCCCAAAAAAAAGACATAGTATAGTAAGGCGTTTTTAGCCGAAAAAACGACCATGTATATATAGTAAGGCGTTTTTAGCCGAAAAAAACGACATAGTATTAGTAAGGCGTTTTTTAGCCCGAAAAAACGACATAGTATAGTAAGGCGTTTTTCGCCCGAAAAAACGACATAGTATAGTAAGGCGTTTTTAGCCCAAAAAAAAGACATAGTATAGTAAGGCGTTTTTAGCCCAAAAAAACGACCATGTATAGTAAGGCGTTTTTAGCCGAAAAAAAAGGCCATGTATATAGTAAGGCGTTTTTAGCCGAAAAAAACGACCATGTATAGTAAGGCGTTTTTAGTCGAAAAAAACGATCATGTATAGTAAGGCGTTTTTAGTCGAAAAAAACCACCATGTATAGTAAGGCGTTTTTAGCCCGAAAAAACGACATAGTATAGTAAGGCGTTTTTCACCCGAAAAAAACGACATAGTATAGTAAGGCGTTTTTCACCCGAAAAAAACGACATAGTATAGTAAGGCGTTTTTCGCCTGAAAAAACGACATAGTATAGTAAGGCGTTTTTTAGCCCGAAAAAAACGACATAGTATAGTAAGGCGTTTTTTAGCCCGAAAAACGACATAGTATAGTAAGGCGTTTTTTGCCCAAAAAAAACCCGACATAGTATATATAGTAAGGCGTTTTTCGCCCGAAAAAAACGACATAGTATAGTAAGGCGTTTTTCGCCTGAAAAAAACGACATAGTATAGTAAGGCGTTTTTCGCCTGAAAAAAACGACATAGTATAGTAAGGCGTTTTTCGCCCGAAAAAACGACATAGTATAGTAAGGCGTTTTTTAGCCCGAAAAAACGACAGTATAGTAAGGCGTTTTTCACCCGAAAAAAACGACCATGTATAGTAAGGCATTTTTAGCAAAAAAATGACCATGTATACTAAGGCGTTTTTAGCCGAAAAAAAACGACCATGTTTAGTCAGGCGTTTTTTGCCGAAAAATCATTTTCCTGCAAACCCTCCAAAGACCATGTCAAATGTGCCTATCGTGCAAAGTAAATCACAGTCACTGGTGGTGTAGTGGAATAAACGCCAGTGTTCCGTCCAGGCAACTCCAGTTCAAACCCAGCTCATTGACGTGAGAAGAACAACAGCAAACAGTTACTTTTTCCTGCAAACCCTCCAAAGTGCATGTCAAATGTGCCTATCATGCAAAGTAAATCACAGTCACTGGTGGTGTAGAGGTATAAATGCTGGCTTTCCGTCCAGGCAGCGCGGGTTCAAACCCCATCCATGGTCATTTTTTTCGGCTAAAAACGCCTTACTATACTATGTCGTTTTTTTCGGGCTAAAAAACGCCTTACTATACTATGTCGTTTTTTTCGGGCGAAAAACGCCTTCTATACTATGTCGTTTTTTTGGGCGAAAAACACCTTACTCTACTATGTCGTTTTTTTTGGGCGAAAAACACCTTCTATACTATGTCGTTTTTTCGGGCGAAAAACGCCTTACTATACTATGTAGTTTTTTTCGGGCGAAAAACGCCGTACTATATATACTATGTCGTTTTTTTCAGGCGAAAAACGCCTTACTATACTATGTCGTTTTTTTCGGGTGAAAAACGCCTTACTATACTATGTCGTTTTTTTCGGGCGAAAAACGCCTTACTATACTGTCGTTTTTTTCGGGTGAAAAACGCCTTACTATACTATGTCGTTTTTTTCGGGCGAAAAACGCCTTACTATACTATGTCGTTCTTTTCGGGCTAAAAAAACGCCTTACTCTGCTATGTCGTTTTTTTCGGGCTGAAAAACGCCTTACTATACTATGTCGTTTTTTTGGGCTAAAAAACGCCTTACTATACTATGTCGTTTTTTTCAGGCGAAAAACGCCTTACTATACTATGTCATTTTTTTCGGGTGAAAAACGCCTTACTATACTATGTCGTTTTTTTCGGGTGAAAAACGCCTTACTATACTATGTCGTTTTTTCGGGCTAAAAAACGCCTTACTATACTATGTCGTTTTTTCGGGCGAAAAACGCCTTACTATACTATGTCGTTTTTTTTCGGGCGAAAAACGCCTTACTATACTATGTCGTTTTTTTTGGGCAAAAAACGCCTTACTATACTATGTCGTTTTTCGGGCTAAAAAACGCCTTACTATACGATGTCGTTTTTTCGGGCGAAAAACGCCTTACTATACTATGTTGTTTTTTTCAGGCGAAAAACGCCTTACTATACTGTCGTTTTTTTCGGGCTAAAAAATGCCTTACTATACTATGTCGTTTTTTTCGGGCGAAAAACGCCTTACTATATATACTATGTCGTTTTTTCGGGCTAAAAAACGCCTTACTATACTATGTCGTTTTTTCGGGCGAAAAACGCCTTACTATACTATGTCGTTTTTTCGGGCGAAAAACGCCTTACTATATATACTATGTCATTTTTTTCGGGCGAAAATCGCCTTACTATACTATGTCGTTTTTTTGGGGCGAAAAACGCCTTACTATATATATACATGGTCGTTTTTTTTGGGCTAAAAATACCTTACTATACATAGTCGTTTTTTTTCGGCTAAAAACGCCTCATTATACTATGTCGTTTTTTTTGGGCTGAAAACGCCTTACTATACATGGTCGTTTTTTTTCCGGCTAAAAAACGCCTTACTATACTATGTCGTTTTTTTCGGGCTAAAAACGCCTTACTATAATGGTCGTTTTTTTCGGCTAAAAACGCCTTACTATACATGGTCGTTTTTTTTGGGCTAAAAACGCCTTACTATACATGGTCGTTTTTTCGGGTGAAAAACGCCTTACTATACTGTCGTTTTTTCGGGCTAAAAAATGCCTTACTATACTATGTCGTTTTTTTCGGGCGAAAAACGCCTTACTATATATACTATGTCGTTTTTTCGGGCTAAAAAACGCCTTACTATACTATGTCGTTTTTTCGGGCGAAAAACGCCTTACTATACTATGTCGTTTTTTCGGGCGAAAAACGCCTTACTATATATACTATGTCGTTTTTTTCGGGCGAAAATCGCCTTACTATACTATGTCGTTTTTTTTGGGGCGAAAAACGCCTTACTATACATGGTCGTTTTTTTTTTCCGGCTAAAAACGCTTTACTATTCATGGTTGTTTTTTTCGGCTAAAAATGCCTTACTATACATGGTCGTTTTTTTGGGCTAAAAACGCCTTACTATACTATGTCGTTTTTTTCGGGCTAAAAACGCCTTACTATACATGGTCGTTTTTTTCGGCTAAAAACGCCTTACTATACATGGTCGTTTTTTTTGGGCTAAAAACGCCTTACTATACATGGTCGTTTTTTTTCGGCTAAAAACGCCTTACTCTTCATGGTCCTTATATTACATATGATGATTTATGCAAGTCCACCTGGGAAGGAGTCTGGTTTAAAATATGTAGGCGGTAAAATATGAGCGCGGCGACTCTTGATTTTGAAGTGCAGACTCGCCGGCCTCAACATGAGGCTTTGAAAAACACGTTGTTGTTTCAAATGAGTTTGCGCTTCACATACTTCATTCAGAGCTACTCAAACACTTTACATAATAAATTAGAGTATTCATAATTAATACCTGCTTTTTGGTTCTACGTTTGTTCTTCGACTTCTCCCTTTGATAATGTTGCTGCTGTAAATTGGGAATAATAATAATAATAGATTTTATTTATAAGCGCCTTTCAAGACACCCAAGGACACTTTACAATAACAAAAAACACAAAACAATACGGGTTGAGCAGCGGCAGCCAAAACGCGCCAGCATTCACTCAACCCGAAAGTCAGAAAGAAACAAGGGAGGGAGAGGGGGAGAACAAAAAACCCACGCTCGAACTACCCTCATTTGAGGATAATTTGAGTGAGGCAAATATATGACCTATACACCTAATTATGTCTCCATTGAGAGACAAATAAAGGTTTACTTACCTGATATCAGGTTCGACGGAGCATGTTGGGATTATTTACTAGCTCGCTTCTACTTAGGATGCAAATGATCAGTGCATGCCATGCGTCATGTGTTGTGCACTTTGGCGGGGTTAAAAGATGTGCTGAAGATGACGGCACATTCGAGCTAACATGCTGCTAAACATGACTGAAGTGGAGTAATGAAATAATCCCTCATTGCGAGTCCGCTGAAACACTCCCTAAAAGTGACATCAATAAACTTAAATCTTCAAATGTAGGCGATTTGATCAATTTAAAAGTTAAATACAACTGAACTGTACTGTACTGTATTGATTTTTTTTTTTTTAATTGAAGAGAGTTTAGGAAACGATGCAAACTCGGGAGCGTTTCAACCATTTGATGTCGTCAGCGGGACGGTGGCTCCAGATGCTGGCCTTAAATAAAAGACGACATGTCTCAGCTTGTTAACGTGAACTCGCAGTTGTGCGTGCGCCATCCTTGTCGACCTGGAGATCAAGTTGAAGAAGAAGAACCCCCCCCCCCCCCCAACTTTCAACCTGATAAATAGAACATGAGCGTGCAACTGCTATCTGCTCCGTCATGCGTATTTTCTCTTCTTCTCCTCGCTTACCGGCATTTCAAGCCATTAGCTGTTTTGTGTGGCGACTTTGTAGCGTGGTTGAGAGACGCGCTCCGCTGCCACACAACGGTACACTAATACAGCGTAATGCAAGCTCTCTTGTCGGTCTTGCACTGCAGCGTATTAGAGCACCCTTGCGCTTGAGAGGAGTGTCATGGGTAACGCTTGTTGCCTCGAAGGCGTCGTCGTAAGCGCCTTGCAGAAATGTTCTTTCTCAGACTATTGATTCAGACACAAGAAAACACGCTTGATTGTTTTTTCTTTGTTTGGTAACAGGCGTGTCAAATGTACGGCCTGCAGGCCAGAGGCGGCCTGACAGTAATCCGGTCCGTGTGTTGTTACCATTTCTGACCACTGGAGGGCGCACTGGCGAGCATTTCTATTACGATCTGAAATTAGCTGCCAAACCTGATTCAAAAGATCAGGATTGTTATCTTGCTCCTGCAGAGTTCGCTGTCTCCGTGTCTGTTCTCAGATGTGAGGAGAAGGGTTAAAAAGTAAATGAAACGGAAAAATCCCAACGTTCCACCCCCGGTGCAGTGTTAGCATCAGTGACTCGCAGTCAGACTCGTTGCGGGCTTCCCTCGTCTTTCCACTCACCACACACAGCGATTTGCTCGACTCCAGATGCGTCCGACGTTGTGTTTCTGCGTGTGCGACAGAGCGGCGGCGTGTTGCTGAATGGCTGACGAGCCGCAAGCCTCCCGCCCTCCCCCGTGAAGCAACGCGGTCGCCATGTACCAGGAGGTGGCCTTCCTGGCCGGCAGCGCCGAGCGCCAGTTCACCACTTTCCACTTCAAGCGCGTGGAGAACCCGCAGGAGGTCTCTTCCAAGAAGGGCGTCTTCTACAAGCGGGCCCAGCGCCTCGCCAATAAGCCCCAGGTCCGTCAGACAGACGCCGACGACGGGGCGGCCATCATCAACGTGGGCGGCATCAAGTACCGCATCCCCTGGTCCACTTTGGACGAGTTCCCCATGACCAGGCTGGGGAAGCTGCGCGGCTGCAGCAACGAGGCCGAGATCATGGACGTGTGCGACGACTACGACGGCAGCCGCAACGAGTTCTTCTTCGACCGCAGCCCGTCGGCCTTCCGCACCATCGTCACCTTCCTGGCGGCGGGCAAGCTGCGGCTGCTCAGGGAGATGTGCGCCCTGTCCTTCCAGGAGGAGCTGCTCTACTGGGGCGTGGAGGAGAACAAGCTGGACTGGTGCTGCTTGAGGAAGCTGCGCCTCCGCCAGGAGGAGGACAAGGAAATGCGCCGGCTGGAGGAAGAGGAGGCCGAGCCGCCGCCCTGCGAGGAGAGTCGGCCGCCGCTCGCCGGCTCCGACGACATCCAGGAGGGCGGCTGCATGCGCAGGCTGAGGGACATGGTGGAGAACCCTCACTCCGGAATCCCCGGCAAGATCTTCGCCTGCCTCTCCGTCTTGTTTGTCGCCATCACCGCCGTGACGCTCTGCGTCAGCACCATGCCGGACCTCAGGGAGGAGGAGGAGAGGGTGAGTTCTCCCGAGTCACCGGGGCTAAGAAGCTCAGATAATGACTTCACCAAGTGCGAAAAAGAGGGGGGAGTCGGCTAATGTAGAATCCAAATCAACGTGAAGCTACTGGAAGTGCGAGCTGCCGCCCCCTGGAAAAAACATCCCCGGTTTCGAGTTTGCATTTCCCAAGAAAGAAAGCGATCGATAGGCGGCAACAAAGCCGCAGCAGTCTGACACCTCCGGAATAACCTGCGATCGCAGCTTTATTTTTACCCCCGCGCTTTCTTTACTTGCATTCATTCATGTGCAGGGGCTGCACCCGGACGACTGTGACAAACGCTACAAAACGGCATCAAGCGCACCGGATCGCATCTTTGGCACTGTTTGTTTGGATTCATATTTTGAAGGCAAGGCATTCTGGAAATAGAGTCGTCGTCAAACAACAGCGAAACAGAAGCGCACATTTAAGAAGGTCAACATCTCGCTAGCTAGCTTAATGGATGGATTGCTTGAGCGATATGCGAGCTAGCTACTGAGATAGATAGCTATGCTAGAAAGCTAGACAGAAAGAAAGCACGACTTAACTTTGCATCTAAAGTAGATCGATTCCGATTTACTAAACACGTGCTTTTATTTTGTTGACGTTTCCAGGCAAGCTGATTCGGTCTCAGAGCGTGCTGGATTTGTGCTGGCATGAATCCAACCCAGGCGTTAAAAGAGGCGACATGAAGCGCAAAGCGGCCCTTCGGGCGACCGAGAGCACAACTGTCACAGGAGTCTAAGAGCAGCTACTGCAAATAATTGAGCGCAAGTCTGCGGATGTCAGACACGCAGCGTCGTTGTTCGCGCACGCCTGTGAAAATGCACGGCACGCCGTTACTTGCCAAGCACTTTTCATGCAACAGGACTGCATGGTGAAGTGCTTGAGCTAATTACGGAGTGTCTTTCCATCGAGGGACGGGCACTGCCCCCCCCCCCCCCCACTGTCCCCCCCTCTCCCCCTCCCTCCTCACATGCGGCATCATTACAGAGCATCCATTAGACTTGATAGGCAGCTTTTACATTAGCGCTGATCTGACCCGTGCTAATGAAAGCATCACACGGAAAACATTGTTTTGCGTTTGCGAGGCGATGTCGCAAACGCAATTATGATCACGAATGGAAAATCATCTCACCAGACTCACATGAAGTTATAAGGTTGTTTCATCCCGCTTTATTTACTCGCTAGCAAGTTATGCGAAAATTGGGTTGGCATTGGGTGGCAGAATTGGATGTACCGAATGTAAATCTCCGACATAATTATACAGAAAAAAAAAGTCTTTTGATTGGGTTTCCAATAAATTTGACATGAATCTTGATGCCAAAATTCAAGCGTATGCCGCAGGTACTGGTAGGCTCATGCATGTGGAGGAGCGTACGAGGGATAAAGTTTTTTCAACAAAATCCGCTTCCACTTTTCACACGGTCTAAACATTTGTTCAAATGTGGCGTGAAAGAGGCAAATATCATTTCACTAAGTTGTAAGGATGGACTCTGGTCTTACTCCCACATTCGAAAGGCAGCTGCGAGAGGTTCCGACGATACTCGACACGCGAGACAAAATGTAGCTGCATAATACACGACAAGTGCAGCTCGGTCAGGCGTTGTGTTCAGGGACATTCTGTTGAAACGAGGATTTTGTTGCTTTGATTCCATTAGTGCCACTCATGCCTTCAAACGTTAATCCCATTTGGACGAAACAGCAGCTGGGGCCTCATTTAAGTTAATTGACATCTGGCAAAAATGCTGGCTTTTTTTTTAACCCCCCACCTACCCACACCACACCTCAACCAAGGGAGAAGGGACATCTTGCCAACGCGTCTCTGTCGAGTTACCCTAAATTTGAAGCTAGCTAATCCAATCTTGTCAAACTTTTTTTTTTTTTATTCAAGAAAAGGAAGGAAGCACTAAAGGGGATTGAGTGGGAAGTCTGGCGGGGATGAGAGGCTACACACTTGTGTCACAAGCTAATCAAATATGGAGCTTTTTGTCTCCCACAAGCCACCCTCCCAAACGCCTCTTTGGGTCTGCTCCAATTTGTCAAAATGTGCTTTTAAGTCTGTTGTACAAGCACCACATAGATGACAGAAGAGGGGGAATTGGAATGAACAAATAAAAAAAAAGCGCGGGGTTGAATAGAAGGCTACTTCCTGGCTCACTAAAAAACATACACAAAAAAAGATTGGTCCATTTTTAATTGCATTTGCATCATGATTAGCGTGCTGCGTGGATGCCTTTGAGAAAACTTTGTGAACCGGATTGTCTGCGATAGTTAGATAGGAACATATTTTGAAGACATGTTCACGTAGTGCCAATCATATTATGGAATGCCTCCAGATTAATTTTGCGGGAGCGCCTTTGGGACTGCGCCGATCGTCACGCTCTTGGTGGGCAGCAGTGTGGAATTACATAACAATCATCAGAATTGGGAACTTTAAAGTGAGGGCTCACTTTCTCTGCTAGTGTTTCTTCTTTCTTCCAGAGTATCAATAAAAAAAAAAAGCAGGGAAATGTTTGTATCCATTCGCAGTTTAATGGCTAGAACGCCGCTGGTGTCGACAGCTCCCCGTTGAGTGCGCGGCACAAAGCGACTGCTTCGTAAGACTTAAAGGTAAATGCGTAACGATGAAAGGAAAGCAGTTCTCATTTGCACTGCGCTTCAGGCCCGACCGACTTAATAACCAAACAATGTCTTGCAATTATACGCTGAAATATTCATGAGCTCGGACGACAGAAAGATGAGTTCCCTTTTTTGAGTACACCTTTGATGGCGTGTCAGTGCCTTTTTGTTTTCGCACGTAATGAACGTTCATCGGCCTTCTTTGTTCTTTAGGGAACGACAAAGTCTCAAGGCGAGACTCTCGAAGCGCTTTGACTTTGCGACATCACCTTCATATCCGTCTCGAGACCGGGAAAGCATTCTTAAAAGAGGAATACAAAAGAGAATAATGAGTGCCGTATTTTCTGGACTATAAGTCGCACCTGAGTATAAGTCGCACCAGCTAAAAAAATGCTTAAAGAAGAACAAAAACGTCGCACTGGAGTATAAGTCGCATTTTGGGGGGGAAATGTATGTGATCAAATCCAACACCAAGAACAGACATGTCATCGTTGAAGGCAAATCAAAATAAAACCACAGGCTGAATAAGAGTACGATATGCTAACGTTACATGACGCATAAATAATGAACTGAGAATGTGCCCGGTATGTTCACGTAACATATTTAGCATCAACACAGGCCTAGAGCCCCCTCTTGTGGTTCAATATGAAAATAACATGTCAAATGATAGAACGTGTTAATTATTTCACACATAAGTCGCTCCAGAGTATAAGTCGCACCACCCCCCCGCCCCCCCCTGGCCAAACTATGAAAAAAAAACTGCGACTTATAGTCCGGAAAATACGGTAATGACTCAAAACGTAGCGAGTTTTTACCATCTCGGCTTACCTCGATGCGGTTGTCGGTTGGCCCTGCAGGGGGAGTGCTCGCAGAGGTGCTTCAACATCTTCGTTCTGGAGACGGTGTGCGTGGCCTGGTTCTCGCTGGAGTTCGTGCTGCGCTTCATCCAGACCCAGAGCAAGTGCGCCTTCCTGCGCACGCCGCTCAACGTCATCGACGTGGTGGCCCTCCTGCCCTACTACATCACCCTCATCGTCGACTCGCTGTCGGCGGGCGGCAAGCCGGCGGGCTCCGGGAACAACTACTTGGAGAAGGTGGGCCTGGTCCTGCGCGTCCTGCGGGCCCTGCGGATCTTCTACGTCATGAGGCTGGCTCGCCACTCGCTGGGCCTGCAGACGCTGGGCCTGACGGTGAGGAGGTGCACGCGGGAGTTCGGCCTGCTGCTGCTCTTCCTGTGCGTGGCCATGGCGCTCTTCTCGCCGTTGGTGTTCCTCGCCGAGAGCGAGTTCGGCGCCAAGCAGGAGTTCACCAGCATCCCCGGCAGCTACTGGTGGGCGGTCATCTCTATGACCACGGTGGGATACGGCGACATGGTGCCCAGGAGCATCCCCGGCCAAGTGGTGGCGCTCAGCAGCATTCTGAGCGGCATCCTGCTCATGGCCTTCCCCGTCACCTCCATCTTCCACACCTTCTCCAGGTCCTACGTGGAACTGAAGGAGGAGCAGAACCGAGCGCTGAGGCAGAAGCCGGATTCGCAGGACAGCACCAAGTCGCAGAACAGCGAGGACTCGCAGGAGACGGATAGTTACCAAGGCGCCGCCGAGGCCGCCATCTCGGCCGTGCAGAGAAGGAAGTCCGCGGCTCTGTACAGAGAGCACACTTAATCGGATCCTTCCCGGGGAAAAGTGTGCTCTACAAAAACGCCTGTTGGAGTTTCTGCTTGGACCGCAGGAAGCTTTGTTTGGACTTTGGGATCATGGCTGATGAATTAACTATCAACCAGTCCTCCCCAAAAGAAAAACCAAACACGCCATGAGGACATGACGATCGGGACTAAATTGAGCATTAAAATGATTTTTTTTTTTTTTTACCAATCTTAGGATCAAAGCCCACAAAGGTCCGATTCAAAACAAAACGGTGGTTCGCAAACTTTGTACACCAAGTACCAGCTGTAAAGCGATTTTGCTCTCCAAGTAGCACAGCGACCAACATTGGTCGTAAAAAGGTCAACTTAATGAAACCGAGGGAAATACTTGATCGAATACTATTTGAAGGCAACAATAGACAATCGTCGTCATGAAAACGTTAGCCGCGCACCTTAATTGCCTTCGTCATTTTTGGAACAACAAGAAAAAAACAAAAACAAAAGGGAGTACAGTTGCCTACAAAGAAATAAAAATATTCAGCAAGTACATTCGTATATATTTTGAAATCGATATTGTTAGAGTATGTTGAATATGGCAAAGGCCGTTATGCTTTTAGGCTAAGCATGTTTCAAACCCGGCCGATATTTACGACCGCATGTCTGTGGTCAACAGAGTTTGTGCGAGCCACAGATTCGGTCAACGTAACCTCCTTTGGAGCGCTAGCCAATTACGAGATAGGCTAACAGTTAGCATCGTTTCTCGATCGATTTCACAGATCATCGATTTTGTTGTGCGCTTTCAGAGCAGTAACCACACCAAGCCATGACATTTTTTCCTTGTTTTGCCTCACGTCCCAAAATCGATTAGCATGCTGAAATCCGCGACGTTCATCCCGCTCTAGTCGCGCGAGGCTATTGAGCCTTCGTTCTGATGCTAAATATTTCACATGGGCTTGTTACTGAAGCAGAATGATTGAGAGAGAGAGAAGTAGTGTTCATGGGAATTACTGATGCGCCGTTTCATTCCCCTTTATTGTCTCATTCAGTATGCACGATGTGGGCTGAGCTAATTATAAGCCACAACGCAGCAGGAAAAAAAATAAATAAAAGTCTCAACGGTCTGTCGGGAAATTAGATTGATGAGGAAATGAGAAAAGGATTGATGCCGATCGAGCGAAGGAAAACACGAGGGGAAGATAAATTCACTGCACCCAGACAATGAAGGAGAAACCATGAGTCTCGTACTTCAAGTTTTTAATAAGATATAATCAAGGTCCAGAAACATGGGAGCTGCTTACCAATTAGTTTCGGTCAGTACCTTTTTTTTTTTTTAAAAAGGTCAATGATTAAAATGAGAATCTTTCTAATGATGATTGTAATCTTAAAGTTGAGTTGAAAATGTGCGAGCCGTCATTTTTAGTATGCCATGAAGTGTTCTGAAGATAAATTGGTGAATGCTGCAATTTTTTTTAAAATCATGGAGCAATTTTTTGGCCGTGTATATATAAATCAATCAATCAATCAATAAAAATAAATGGACCGCAACAGCAAGCGTTATGGAACATTTCAGGGAATTCCAGAATAAAATGTTGAGTTTGAATTTTGTATTACTGCTCCGTCATCGATGTTAACCGTGTTGTGCGTATCAGTCGCTGACAACCCTTTAGTCGTATTTCGAGCTTGGCTGGGGTGCAAAGGCTAAAACAAAAAGTGCAAGAGCCTTTTGATACATTTGCAACCCCCCCGAGCAGCAGAAACAAAACAGCTGACGCGCTTTCAGCCGAGCCAAGCGTTGAATTAATGGATTTCTTCAAACGACGAGTGCAGTCTGTGACTGTGTGTGACTGGAGTGCCTTGTCAGTAGAAAAATAAAATAGATTACCAAAAAAAAAAGGGGAGTGTTGAACTGTAAATAGAATGAAGCTGTGCTCTTTTAAAATCCCACACAGGCATGTTTAGGATGGATCAACGCATGCAACTATTGCACACAAACACATTTTTATTATTATTATTATTGTGTGTGTGTTATTGTAAATGTCTTTTTTTAATGAATGGTTGGAAAGAAACGACTTGGAATGTATTGTGGTTTCGAAAGAGCCTCTCTTGGCGAAAAATAAAATAAAAACTAAATCATCAATACAACGAAAGATTGTAATTAATTCCTGAGCAGGAAATGATTGGTGAGCAATCCATCACACGAAGGATGGACGGAAAATTTGCAGGCGTGCGTGCTGTGCCCGGACTTCTACTGTGCTTAAAACGTTCTGAATTGTTTTGTCCGCATTGGCTGTTCCGGAAAAAGGCAGCGTTTCCACCGGCGACGTTGGCTCAATGCGCTGCGACTTTGATAAAACAGTGACAGCGCCTCCTGTGAGGTGAAGGTTTCTCAGGCTGCAGAAAAAGATACGCACAAGAAATTCACCTCACGGACACGCTCCTTCCTCACACCGGTGAGCGCCCTTCAAAACAACATAGCGGCGGCCGCACACAGCGACAAAAAGGAGAAACGAGTCGAAAGATAAGAAGGAAAATGAAAGCGGCGGGGACGGGAAGCTCATTTTTCAAAAGGAGTTGTTCATCACACCATGGAAGCAATCATCACTGGACAGGTGGAAAGCCAGAATTGATGGATTAGGGCTGTTCATTGGACACAAGGTACACCTTCATAATATCATGAAGTCTAAGACATACTTGTACAATGCAAGCAATATATATATTTATATATAGTAACTGTTATGCAAAACAAACAAAATACACCGGCTGAGCCTCTACCTGTCCTCTTTATCTCATCCATTTTTTTCCCCGCTCCATTGTTGGTAGATAACGAAGAGGTAGACAAGATATGCTTTAATTGAAACATGTAACACAAAAAGCACATTATATATATACTGTATATATATATATACTGTATATAAAAAATTAAAGCACAGTTTTGGCACCGAGTTCAAGAAGCCGTGTTTTACAAGGCTCTGCCTGTGGTGAAACATATGGCTAAAGGAACGACAAGAAAGACCATCAAATGGAGAACCTGTTTCCTGTCTGTTGTCCGAGTAACCCACAATCCTACGCTAACGTTTCTCCAAACAAATACGGTTGCTGTTGAGGATGCGCGAGTGGGGGGGGGGGGGGGGGGACATGTCGGAGAGGAGCCAACCTGGTGAATAGTTAACATTAACAGCGGGGGGGGGGGGGGGGGGGTAGAAGATGAATAGCACTGTCATGTCCTGTCCGGATGATTAGGAAAGAAAGATAAAAGGGGAAACAGTCATGTGGGCAGATCGCGCACTCGTCCACAGAGCAGGAAATGAAATTTCATGGAAGAAAATGGAGATGGAACACAAACCCCGCGAAATGATTCGGACACTGTCAAGGAAGGGCAACTATATAAATGGGGAACAAAAGATCAATCAAATGGTCGGGTGGCATGACGAGGCCAATGACCGAGAGATCCGCCTCGGGAGCCTAATTCAACAGTCCGTTCACTTTGTGAGTTCTTGGGTCTTCATAGACACCTTTGGTCATCGCTCTTTGCGGAAATACTTCAAAGAGGTCCTTTTGGGCAAAAGTCCATAGCGGGCTTGAGCTGAGGATCGCTCCTCATGGAAGAAAGCGCCCCGGGGTAAGATTTCTATTTGACTGGCTCTTGTTCAATACACTCGGCTCCTCGAACTGCTCTGAGAGGGCACATGGGGGCCGCGAGGCCAACTAAAGGTGGAAAAGTGAGCCGCATTTTCTCACTGTGCATGTCGGCAACAATAGCAGAGGAGGGTGGGGGGGACAAACAAACAGCAAATGCCTTGTATACATTCAGCAATGCATACAGATTGAATTGAGTGAGCAGCGAGTCGTCTCTGGGGGTGTGTATTAAGGCAGAGGGAGGGGCATGCAACAGTCAATTCCGCATGTCTGGACCTTAAAAGCTGCTTCGGTTCGGTAAACAGTGCAAAGATTCCCCACATGCGCAGCTTTCACAGATACTGTATACGCAATATGGATTAGTCCCAGTTTGGGGTTAGGGGACCAAGGCTTGTGTCAGGGTGGCTTAGGTCAGGGTTTTGACTGCGGGCTACGTTAGCGATGGGGTACGGGGCCGTGCTTCAGGGTTGCCCTCAATTGACATTTCTCATCTTGCCATTCCTTCAGACGTGGTGCACGAGTCCACTGTCGCGGGAACAATTTGGAAAAGATCCTCAGGGAGGCCCGTGCCGTTTTTCCATGTTGCCTCTTTGTATCCATCCGGGAATCATCCGCCTTCTGGTGTGGTATCAGCATTGTAACAGAAACAAATAATAATAAATGCCAGGTCTCCTGTCACGGCTCAACTGTGAGAAATTTAGAGACCGGAGCTAAAACCGAGAAGGAGAGCAGGACATCCAGGCACTGTCATCCAACGTGAGTGACCTTGACAAAATGTTCTTTTGCAACACGACTTCTCAGAAGATGCTTTGATTAAAGACTTCACATTGGAGTTGAAGCAACTCCATACCTTCACTTCCTAAAGTCGCCACTTTTTCCAGACTGTGCGGTTACATTGGGAGAATATACGATCAGGAATATTCAAAACCACGATGGGTTGACGTGTAACAAGTTGCGCAAGGCTTTGGCGCGGACACCGAGTCATCTTGAGTTCTTCCCGTTTTCCTGAGCCGCGGTGCTCGGATCTCAGAGGGCTTTGGCGCTGGTGTTGTGGGAGGCGGTGTGCGGCGCCGGCTTCTTGGGGTAGAAGCTATAGTAGTAAACCTGGAATAGGATGGCAAAGTCCACCAGGACCTGCAGCATGCCGCAAGTCCAGAACTGCACGGGCGCTTGGGTGAGCAGGAAGTAGCCCGTTTTGAAGGTGTCGCCACTCGTCCACATCAGCACCATCTTGACGCTGCGAGGAAGAAGTTGAGAGGGGATGCGGTGAGTCATCGTTTTTGAAAAATCATAAAAACGACTCAATCCGATGCCCTTGCATCTCGTTCATTCAAAAGCAATCAACCTTATCAACCTGGCTCTCTGAGTCACCACTGCCACCTACTGGTCGCTTTTTTTTACATGATTTGCAATGCAAACGGCTAATTCTCATTCACAGATTGCATCATCCCCTCCTCCTCTCTATGACACAAAAAAAGACTTGGACGCACAAGTACGTCTTTGGTAGGCGGGGCCTAATTTCAAAAGACGTACATGTACGTCTTGTGGAGTTAAAGAGTTAAGCGGGACTTGAGAACGCACCCGCCAAAAATGACAACGATGGATCGTGTGATTGGAATTGACTCCTGCACACGGCCCGGCCCGCCTTCCCATATCCCCATCGGCCTCCTTTAAAGAATGAAAGACGTCTCATCTGGTGTGCGTCCGCCTTGTTGGGGAAAAGCTTTTCGCATGATTCATATCTCCAGTTTCACCTTAGCCCCTTTTCATTTGGAGGAGCCGTTTGTGGACGAGCCTTGCCGTTTACCTCAGGCTGCCTACGTACTGCCGTTTTCACCTACTCTTGACTGGGAAGCGTCTCTCTTCCTCAAAGCCCATTTGTCTTCAATGCGGCTCCTTTCCGGCGTCTCTGTACCTGCTTCGCCTCCCTGCCGCACGGCAACCTCCCGCTCGCAGCGAGGAGCTTGTTACCTACGTTCTTTGTCAACCTCCTCCTCCCTCCTTGCCGACTGTCGTCTCGGTTATGAGCGCGAGACTTCCTGCGGGTAGCCGTGAGAGAGGCGGGAGTCGTGTTTGATCGAATCCTCCCCCGCCCCCTCCAATACAGAGGGCGTCCGGGGTGCCACGGGAACATCGTCCGGCAACTTGTTTGGAGGGGCGCTCGGCGCAGAGGCTCGCGAGGTGCATCGGTGATTGGTTGGGAGGAGAAAGCGTTGCAACGGTGGTTTGAAAAGGTCAAAAAGTCACACTTGAGACCAATGACAGGAAATATTTCCGAGACATGCGTTGCAGTAAAGCGGCCGCGATGACTCCCACTTCAACAAAACTGAACTGGCAATGAGTGGATTTTGTTCAAGCGGACAAGTTGGATCTGAAGCGAACGCAAATAAAGCACGCCGTGACCCGCACGCAACAAAGTGAGCAAACCGTACAGTATATGAATACTACACATAGACATTCTATTTTGTATTTCAGTCCATTCCCAAGCCATTTTATGAATAGTTTCATTCAAACGTACGACCAAAAAAAAAAAAAAATACAAACATCCAAACCGATTATTGATAGGATAGACGTGCACGGGGGGACTCAATCAATGGCTCATCTTCACGTATGTGCGCGCGCTGGCTAAATGAAGCTCCGGGGCTGCTATCTGCCATCGTAGGACACGGCTAGGACACAAGCCTTATAAGGCGCTATTTTGGATATCTGGACGCCCCCCCCCCCCCCCCCCCCCCCCCCCCGTCTCCTTGATGAGTGTTCGTCTCGCAGTTGTTTTATGGCAGGTCGCTCGACGTCAGTATGCAGCTCTGCCTTTCGCGAGCCGCATAAGAATAGCAAGAGGCCTCAAATTATTCGATAGGCTTTCGACAGCCTGCTCACTGCAACATAGCGCTTGAATTCAGTGAAAAAAAAAAAAAACGAAAGCTGCCCACACAAGCGCAGCGTAATTATACAAGCCATCAGGTGGAGCGATTCAAACTTGAAGCGGGGGGAGCAGTGAAACGAACCTGCACGCAGACCGACTGTATTTAGCGACAGACAAACACAAGGATGTCCTCACGGGACAGACGCCTTATCGGTGCGCTCTGCCACGTTGTATTGTTAAAAAAGGGGGCGGGGCTTTCACTTGGATGTCTCGCAGCGCAGATTGTGTTGGCCGAGAGAGTCGCGATGAGGATTCTGTCCAACTTCCACTCTGGGTTGTTGCGTCTGCTGCGGGGCAGGTCTGAAACGTTTGAAAAACGAGCCAGTTCGCAATTGGCCAGGCGCTTTCCGGCATGGACCGAAGTTCTTTGGAGAAAGGGCACGATGGTTTACGCCGCACTGGCTCTCTGCTTACTCATTGGCATATACAACGCGCTTATTCACTGTCAAACGTTCCCGCCGTCTCAACATATGTTCCGGACCTTATATGGTGCTCCGAATAGATACAGATGAGCGCCGCGCGGCCTGTGAAGGAGTCGAGGTAAAGTAGCCTAGCAACAGCTGTCAACTCTCAGCAGGTTGTGCCCGCGGGACAGAAGGAAGCAACCAGACAATGGATGATGTTTACAATGGATGCAGGAGGGGAAAAGAAATGACACCTTGAGAGGATTTTTTCTTTTTTTTTTTTTTTTTTGCACGCTGCCGAGCTATAATTTACATTTACACAAACATCTTTGGTTTTGTAGCACCTTGTGCCAAAAAGATGCTTTGCAGCGATGAAGTCGACTGGATGCAGACGATTCATAATATGAAGAGCGAGCGGCGAGGTGCCCTACTTAGCGGCGGAAGAGGATATACGACCGCGAGTATTGCGACATGCCGTTTGTCCACGATGGCTTTCTGCTCCTTGCGGGTCACGGCGGCGAATGTTCGAAAGTTCACTTTTGAGGTATAAGGGGAGATCTGAGTGGTTCTTTCTGCCTTGGCTGACCAAGGACAGGGTGGAGCGGGCAAGAAGTTTGTGTAAGACAAAATAAAACGAAAGAGCGGATCAGAGAGGGCACCAGCGCGAGTATGGAGGAGCCCAGCGTGGGAGCCGTCATGGCGAGTTTGGTGGCCGGGCAGCCCTGCTGGGGCGCTCTTATCTGACTACTGCAGCGAGCCCGGCAGTAGACGAGGGGACACGCACACGCTCATGATGCACTTGCACACAAACACACACGCTGCGAGAAAGCTTTTTATCAGCCTTGTCGACGTCCCACGGCGACTTATCTTGTGTTGCGTTCCCCCTCCGCCTTAAATGCCGCTCTCCATCATCTCTACTTTCCCACTCCGGTATCCATCCATCATCACAACGCAGAGCGCGGCGTTCGACTTGGTGACGTGTTTTATGGCTCGGAAAGGTTGAAATGTTCAGTGGAGAGGAACAATAATACCCAAGGTGATGAGCATTTTTATCAATCTCTAGATTATTGCCTCCATTAACGCATCAAACGGAATCCATAATGAAATACCGCGAGCGTTTGGTTACCCTGCGGCTGTGGATAATAAACAAAAATATTGTGCGGCGAGTTCAGAATTTCCCGCGGTAGTTCTGATGCAGGCAAACTTTTTCGACTGAGGCCCGTACACAGAAAATGGAAGGAAGACGGTGGGGCATATGCAAAGCAGTTTCAACAAAACCGTTTTCGGAGCGCTCACCTCATGCCTTCGGTGGACTTGTTCTGGTAGTTGCAGTAGAGCTGCGGCGTTCCCAGCATGGCCTCGCTGAAGACCGCCAAGAAGCCCAGCGTCTCCACGAACACGGCCGAGTCCAGAAGCACGTAGGTGACGTAGGCCGCCGTCAGCGTGAAGGCCACCACGCACTGAACGTAGTCCAGGAAGCGGCTCCATGACCAGAAGTACTTCCAGTCAAAGTCTAAACGTCATGGGCAATACAGTTGTCAATACGGTCATGGGCAATACAGTGAATCATTGCAAAGGCTGAATACGGTCATGGGCAATACACCTGCACAATCGAATAAGATTCACTTGAAGGGCAAAATTTCAGATAATGCATCTCAGAATATTCCAGGTTAAGCTACCTATATAAAAAGAGCCTGATTTTTTTTGCACCTTTACAAATGAGGAAAAGTGAGAAAACGAGCTCCTATTTATAGTCAAACAAATTAACACACTGATGAAAAAAAGGCTTCACACTGGAGACGTGAATCTTATGAACACTTATTTTTTTTTAAATAGAACGACAGTATACGAGGCTGCTCCCACTGTGCTTCTTTGTGAGGAGGGATGAAGACGATGAGGAGGCCCCCCGAGGGGGGATGATGATCACGACGGAAGGTGCTCTGCAGTCGGCACGGCTTGTAATAGCGGGGGTGAGAACGTGGACACTAATGAAGGATTTAAAAGGCGCCCGCCACTCGAGAGCGCTCGTGCTCAGAACAAATGATGGGATGGAGATTCCGAGCACACCGTTTGCTTCTCGTAATGATCAACAGGGCCAAACAGTCATGGCGGAGTCATATTAAGGCCACGTGAGACGGCGACGATGACAGCAGATGCCCCGCAGGCACCCCGGGGATGTCTTAACCGTATTTGCTTCAACAGATTTTAATGTTGGAGCAGCGGAGGCGATTGAACAGATGAATCAGGAAACTCATATCTGCCGTGTTTTGAAAATGGGATTTTGGTTTTTGTTTTTACAATCCTCTTGGCCACAAGAGGGCAGTATAATAGGGACACACGAGGGGCTTCGCGAGCGAGCGAGCGACTCGGTAAACTGCAATAAGCTACAGTGGACACGCCTGCAGATCCACACAGCACAGAAAACAGCAAAGTTGTCCTTGCGCTGACTTAACGTCTTAATCAGCCCAAATCACAAGTGGGAAGCCACCCGCTTAGACGACATTTTGCGCTTAGCGTTCAATGAAAAATGCTTTCATTCGAGAATTAAGGCAGAGCGCTTGTGACATTCACATGGCATTTCTGAATGAATACGCTTGGCGGACGAGGTAAGCGGGCCTTCCCGGTGTCAGGCAAATATGATCATTCTTGCCGGATGACGAAGCCAATGGTCCATTGCTTAGCCGTTGCCAAACTCGCTAGAGAGGCAAACAAAAGGTGTACAGGTTTGTTTGCGACGCACTTTGCCTTGGAACGCCGCTCGTGTTTGTTTAGCTGTGGCTGTGGCTGGCATCGGAGGAGACGTGTGAGCGCGGGCCAAGTGGCGCCGGCCGCGCCGAGCTGATAAAAACACGAATGAGCGGGCGGCTAACGGGCGGTGGAGCGACGTTCCGACGCAGAAGCTGGCAACTGCGCAATGAGCCAATTGGCACGACAGTGAGCCCAATGCGCTACATGATGTGAAAACCAGCTGAAGTGACCCCAGAGCACGAAAAATGCAAGGAACAAAACTACTAGTACATTAATGAATTCTTTTGTCCACCGTCTGTCACTGGCCCACAACTTAGAAGGAGCGTTGATCAGAGGGTTGAAACTTCTTGCATCATCGGTATAAGCCTATTCGGTCTTTGCAATGATTCATATCTGATGAAATCAACCTTCCAAACGCTTTCCTTAACGAATGGCCTCCCTCCATAATGCCGACGTGAAGTGGATGTGCTCAACCGCTCGGCGATCGCACCACCCAGAAATCAGATTTTTTTTTTTTGGTTTAATGTTCTCGGTTTTATTTCAAAGCCACGTTGCCCGAGTCTACAGTTCACCCGAAACAAATAATCCGTTTGGAACGAAACAAGACAAGGATAGTAGAATATGGCGCATCCTTATTTGGCCGTGCGAGAAAGTCATGTGATTAAAAGCCTGCCTGGTTGTTTGCTTGCAAATGTCAAGCTGTTTGGATAGAAGAGCCCGGTGTCCTAATGGCACTGTGCAGCAGCTGCCGCCGCGGCGAGAACAATTACAGTGTCACGTGCTATGATTAGGGCTTACGCAACGGGGAAAAAAGGTGTGCAATCAGGAGAGCCGCGTGGGCGGAGGCCGCCCAAGACGGGGGGGGGGGGGGGGGTATGATTGACGCCATTCGCAGCTTGAACTTTTCGCCTTACTGTCAGCCATCAGGTTTTGTACAATGCACTTATTTGCTCTGCGTTTCCATGGGGAGGTCAATCAAGTTGTGGCATGGGATCAATTCTAATAATGACGCATGGGCGGACATGCTGACCGGGGTCATCCGGTACGCCGCGGTTGCCTGAAGGCAGCGGCCTCCTAAATTGCACGGTTCGAGTCCCATCTGCGGTGCGCGACTCTCTTCGAGGGGGGCTGAGAAACATGGCCGGCATGTTCGGGGGACCTATACATCTGCTCCTTCGTCAAAATAACCCGGAATGATTCTAATATTAAGTGACAAATATGGATGAGGCAAACTGGGTTCAGTCCTCTAAGGCCCGATGAGCAAATAGTCTCGGAGTGCCATCTCATGCCCATACAGGGAAGTGCAGTTCAGTCTGCGCCTGATACGTACACGGCGCAAGCCGCAATATGAAGGACCCTGTCACAGGCGGATGACATCACATTTAAGGTTAGAAAATTACAGAGAGCCGCTCATCCAAGTCAACTTGATTTTAAAATATTTTCAAAAATACACGAAGAAAAAATTGAGCAGAACTAAAAGAGACCAATCAAAATCGGACCAAGTAAAAGTGAAGCTTCCTCTTCGTTTAAAAAAAACAACAACAAAAAAAACCCCCTAAATTTTATGAGAGCAAAGAGTTATGACTTTAACAAGACTCTAAATATTTTTTTTTCTATTTGTGGAGCAGTTTTGTGAATCAGTGACTTCATTTGAGGAGCAGTTATTTTGGCATGTGAATGGCAGGGACCTCAAACTAGGGTTTTATTCAACAATACCAATGTGTTTGTTTGCGGGAATTTAACTCGGGGATTTAACAAAATTATGTATATATTTTTTTTCTGAATGATAGGAAGTTTTAAATTGTATTTTCACAATTACTCCATTTTTTTGTACAAGGAATTCGACGGTACAATTATTGTACTGCACTCCCTAGCGAAGCTTCCGATGAGCGTTTATTAAGATCTTCAGAGGTTAGTAGAAATCACAGAGTTAGCGAACAGGCGTGCCCACAACGTTAGAAATGACAGCTAAGCGTCTCAGGTGCCGTTTATGTTGTCTTGAGAGGGAAGAAATGTCATCTGTGCTGTCACCTTTGACAATAAACTTGTATGCAAGTATGCTTTGCTTTGCAATGTGGCACGGGTGTCTCATTTAAAACCATTGATTGGGCAAGAAAAGGGTCAAAGAGATGTGTTCAAACGATCCAAAAGGCCGTTCGCGTTCAATCAATGCACACAGAGCAGCATTTGAGACAGGAAGAAAAAACAGATTACACCTCAACATGCACAGCTCTGAAGGCCATCAAGTCTACGCCAGCCATTAAAAAAAAACCCAAAAAAAAACAATGCGTGAATTATACAGGAAATTGAGAGCTGCTACAAGCATGTGATGATTTGATGTTGAGTAGCATGCAGTGTGCCATGCAGGAGAGTCACGGATACGGAGGACACGTGAGCGAGTGGGGTGCTGCCAATGCTGTTAGTCATCAGTTAATGTCGGTCAGGTCTGATGGCGAGGGTGAGGGAAGGGCGCCGGAGAAGCTGATGACGTATGGCGGGCACATTTAAGCAGAGTACCTACCCAGAAAAAGCCTCTTAGGGATTCGGACCTCCTCGTCCTTAATGTCTGAGGCTACAGACGGGAAATAAATGCACAAGTGAAGAAAAGAAGAAGAAGAGAAGCTTGGTTTCAAGCTTCCGAAAAAGGAGGCGACCAACTCCACAGTAGTGTTCCTCTGAGCCCCGGCCATGAATACGAAAAAAAGTCATTGACACTCCCGCAAAGATTTATGATTGCCTTTGGATGCCACAAGATGGCAGCAAAGCACCAGTTTTATGAGACAGGAATCTGGCCAAAGCACAACGAAAGCGAATAGGTTATTTTTTCCAGCACATAACGGAAATAGTTAATAATAAAAAAAAAAGGCAACAAATCACCTAATTTGTGAATTGTGAAGCAGGCAGTGTTCAATACTTTGCATCTTAGCTTCCATTTAGTTTGCTAGTAGAGCCCCTCCATTTTATCTTGAGTACATCAGATCCGGAAGCAGGATTAAATGCCTTGACTGGGACACTGCAGCAAACACAAACCATGTGACTTCACTCACATGATGCATTAAACCCCTGACGACTCAACCACTTAAGTAAACAGAAGCCTCCAAAGCAAATAGTACCATGGTTTAGCTCTGAGCACATTTTTTGCTTGGCCTTTTGTTTGAGGTGTGTAAATGTAGATTCTGGCACGCTGCAGGAGTGAGGAACCGACGGCCCTTGGGACAATATATGACCCGCGATGGCATTTGATCTGGTCCACCATGAGGGGCTAAATTCAAAACTGCAACCCTGCCCGAGAGAGGTTTCTGACCTAGGAAGGAGCGCCGCTTGGTGTTGAGTTCAGCGCTCAC
Organism: Hippocampus guttulatus; assembly: GCF_054856545.1. NCBI lineage: Eukaryota > Metazoa > Chordata > Actinopteri > Syngnathiformes > Syngnathidae > Hippocampus > Hippocampus guttulatus. The sequence goes on along the minus strand of NC_141278.1, from coordinate 2,214,907 downwards.
ACGGACGTTGGTGCATAGGTTGAGCATGGCCAGCATGGTGGCGATCATGATGATGCTCTGCCACAGAAGCAGTGTCTCAAAGTAGTGTCCGAATCTGATTGGAGAAACAGGAACAATGCACAAATAGCCTTAAACGTGGAGCAACGCATACCAGATAGCATCAAGAAGATCTAAAGATGAGAGTTTGATGAGATTGTGCAACAAAAATAGTCGTGTCGCTGAAGATTTGTGGGATGATTTTTTTGGTATTGTGGTTTGCAAGTTTCTTGAATCAGCAGTTTCACAAATGGAGTTTGGTGATGTGGTGCCCTGACACTTATTATTATTTTTTGCGTGTGTCTAGTGGATACATTCTTCTGATTCTTAAATCGGGTGTTTTCCCCAAAGTACGCTTATCATGTGGCTCACCGGCATTAGTTTTGTACCTGAAGAGGATTCGCAGGATGTTGGCCACCAGCAGGACCAAGCACACATAGGTGGAGAACCCCTCCGCGTTCTGCGTGCGCCGGATGTCCCAGTACTGGGGGATGTAGGGAACCACCCCGCCGAACATCATTGTACCGGCTGCCACCCACGATACCAGCCAGTTGAACATGCTCACTATCTGCTCAAACGCGTCGTCTTGCATAATGAGCTGGAATTAAATTTGCCACTAGCTTGATGCTGGATATCGGGGCAATGCAGAAACAACCGTCGCTAATTCGTAATGCCACGCATTTGACAACAGAGATCACTTGTTACAAATAAAAATAAAAGAAAATGGGTAGAGTAGTTTCAATGTTGTCACTCCTATTTACAGCGGACGAAGGGACTGAAGCTAAAATCTAGCAGGAGACACACTGTTTCACTGGTGAGTAGTTTTCACAAAGGTTGCACTTGACTAACATGTCAAAACGTCCCAAAGTCACGTTTACGTGCCCTTTGAATGGAAAGTAGGTTTAATGGAAACGGCAAATTCGTCGAGAAAAAGTTTGACAAGCCTACCGACAACCGAGAATCGTTTGGATTTTGGCGAGATTGACCGCCACTTCCTGTAAACGTCACACGTCACGTTAAAAACCAAAGATGTTTGATCCATTCGGGATGGTTCACTCCTATGCTTAATTGAAGATAAACTACGCTTTCAAAATGTAGAAAACCTACTCACGCTACCAGGGGTCAAAATTATTTTGTGTTTACTCATGAGCAAATTTCAATGTTTTTTTTACTTGATTTGGGATTTGCCCAGAAATAGTGATGCTTTATTTATTATGTATTGGAAAATGCTTTTGCGATTCAGTATTGTCGCCACGGTGGACGTCGTTTTCCCGACCAAATGTTTGACTCTTTCAAAATAGTCCCCTACTCTTCGTCGTAAGCAAAACAAACAAACAAAAACAAAAAATAGAAACTACGTGTTTCTAAATAAACAAAGCTAAACTACATACTCTAAGTGACACGTTAGTTGTGATCAATTTGGTATTATTACTAAACAGGTTACTTGATTTTAGTTAGAATTTGTTAATATCGAACCTTGAACGCAACCCGAAGCCGTTGAGCATTCAAGTGCTGTATGCTCCTAAAATGTGCAACGATTCTAAGAATAGATATGTTCAGTCTCCAGATTAAAAACCTCACTGCTCAAGATGGATTTCTAGTTGTGTAACAGCATTATGTCACTGACACACATGTAATCAGTTATGCAACAAAATAAAAACCTAAAAACCTGATTGTGGTGGCGAAATATGTATACGGGGATATGCAAGTTGATGAAGAGTTAAAAAGTCGCTCCCTAGTGCAAATATGAATGGAACAATGACTCATGACTGGCAAGTGTACAAAAGGTAAAGTTAGATCTTACCAAAAATACTTTACACATACCTTCAGGATAAAAGACATATCACCGCAAAAACAAACAAGTTTGAGGTACATGTGGGATTTATTCCGACATCAATACAGGCTTATTTATTAGATAAAGTTCACATCTGAACGGTGAATAGGGAACACTAATGCAAAAATAACGGTTTCACCATGCAATGCTTCATTATTACATTTTATTTTGAAATGGTGATTTTAAGAGGCGGAAATAACGCTACTTGAAGGACGCTAGCCAAAGTTGAATTAAAGTTGCCGAGCGCTCGCAGCTAAAGCTAGTGAAGTATGGTCATCCTTCTCTATTTAGATGACATCAAAAGGTCGTCCGATGAAAGTATACGACACGCAAAGTGGTGCGCGAAACGCCTGGTAAAGGATGTCAAAAACTGAGTGCAAAGCAGCCAAAGAGTTGACCAAGGCGGTATGTTGTAATGCATCGTTTTTGTGGTTGGCCACAAGTGTAATGTTCATTGTTTCCTACAGATGGACGAAACAATGCAGCGGCTACGAGGAAGATTCCAGGCCATTACTGAACATTTGGAAGAACAAAATATCCTAAATTGCAAGTCTAAACGCCGCTGTAATAGTTCATCGCGTGACGTTCGTAATGTCGAAAATATTGTTTTTCTTTTTACTTCCCAAACGTTTTTGTGGCGCATTGTGAACAAGTAATTACAATACAATACGTTTTTATTGATAAACAACTTCAGAATATTCAAGACATGCAGATCTGTTTTTCCACGTTCCAAAATGTACACATTCTCAGTGCATTCCAAACTCCGTTTGCGATTTTGTTCTACAGTAGACCCCCAGACTCTAAACGGTTCCCGATGTTGCCGTTCGGTTGATTAGTGCAGGGAAACTAATGTCATTTGCAGAGAAAGTCACCTATTCGCTGTATTTTGAGCTCGGGCCAAAGCAGTTTAGACTATCCGTAAAATTGTATGTCAGAACCATTATTGTAAACTGTTGGACCCCCCCCCCTCCCCCCATATACACATACACCGTATGCCCACAAGGTGGGGCTAATGACGCTTAGATTGAAGCATCACATTAGTGGCGTTTGAGGAAATGGAAAAGCTTTGATTTCTTGACCGTGGCACTAGCTGAGATGGGAACACGAATCAGCTTTCTGGAGGAGAACGTGACAGAGCTCATGACACAAGCCGACATGGATGAGCAACCCATTTCCGAAGTGGCTGACGTTCTTCCCCAATAGATTCAACATCACAGAGATCAAAACTATGGATGCAGCCAAATAAGTATTACATGCTAAGCAATAATGCACATCTTCACTACCTCTATGAAGTACTTAAAATCGACATATTTTTTGTACAAGTTGAACCCAGTGTTATTGTTATTTGGTAGGATGTTGAAACTGCTACCTTTGACATTTGAAAAAATACCTTTATATTGTTCTGTGAACAGTGAGCAACAACCACACTGTCACAAGTCGTATTTCACCTCAAAAAGTTAAACTTATAGTTGTATTCATGACACAATCTTTAAAAAAAAGTCTGTATCATTTTTAGTTATATTTGAGCTACCTCACACAATTTGAATAAAACACAATCAAAATGATTCTTACAAAACAAATTGGGCAGTAATAGGCCCTCTATTTTCCAATGTGTGTCACGAATTTGAATGAGTTTCATCTTTTGAATGGGGCTACTGACATAAAGTCTACCATCCTCTAATTCATTGAGACCAAAGATCCAGCTCGATTCTATATCGAGAATGAAACGGTAAAAGAAGAAAAACTCTTCATCGCCAGAGATGAAGAAATAGTAAATGACAAAATAAGTCTATGCAAGTTAAATATAGATATATATTTTAATTTATTTTTTTGGGGGGAAAATGACATCCTTTAATGACGTTTTACCAAACTGCCAAGATGTTCAAATAAATTTGCATTTAAATACTGGGTGTCGTATGGTTTATTTGTCAGAACCGGTGCATTGGTACCCGCTAGTGGTGCAGCTAGCTTATTGCAGGTCAATTTGCTTGTCTCTGTCCATGGTGCTGATTTATTTTTTATTTTTATGATAGGTGCAGTTTCAGCATCTGAGCTGCAGATGTCAGTATTTATCAAAAGCGGACGTTTGTGTGTCCTTCAGACACTCAACTAAAACCCCCATTATCACAGCTGCCGGGATGCTGCTGGCTGGCTCTGTTGCTATGGCAACCACGACTGTGGACTCGTCTCTGTAGGGTTTCTTTTTTGCGTTTGTATTCCTACCATTATGGGATTGCGCGCATAAGAAACACTCGCGTCATTATAAGACGACGACAGCGCTACACAACGCTGCGGAGTGGCGAGTGGGCGCGTGCGGAGGGGGAGGCTGAGAGTTTCAACCCGGTGGCCTTTGCCGGATGCCCTCCACTGGGATGGACGGGTCACTCTTCACTCCGGATTGGGGGGAGCACTTCAGAGGGTAAATTCATGTGTTTGTGCAATTACGCGTGTTGGCCTCATTCACTCTCAGCAAAGCTCCTCTTCACTTAGCTGGTGAAGTACTCTATAAATGCTAATTGTTTCAAGTGTCTTCCTTTCTGTTCTCATTCCAAGCAGATACGGACCCTTGCATTGTCTGTATAGTGTATCCGTCGCTGTGCTTAGTTAATATGTACAAATAAAAGTCCACCCCAAGAAATACTTTGTGAAACGCAGTGTTAATGGTTTTTTAAATCTATCTATCAAGTATCGTTGAGTATTCCCCCCACCCCACCACACACACGCACCCTTGCATACATATCGGTTGGGGGAGGGGGGGTCCTGAGTGCTCCTGACCACCTGAGGCTGTTTGATACCTGGTGTGCTTTAATCTGCTGTGGTGCTTCCCACTTTGAAGTGTAAATCCCTGATACCTTTCATTCTCTCTCTCTCTCTCTCTCACACACATACACATACACACACACACGCGCGCATACAGTCACGCACGCCCACCCGACCGGCCATCTGTTATCACTGTCAGCGTAAATTCGCCCAGAAACGCCAGACTGTCATTCATACATTCTATTTTATTCCATTGTGCCGCCAGCAACCTGCGTCTAAATTTAGCCTCCCAGTTATTTCAGGGCCGTGATAGCATACATCACCTTCTGTCGCCTCTCATATATTTCTTTGAAGGGAATCGAAACTTTCTGCTGGCACGCAGGCTATTTCAGGACTTAACAGGCATTGAGATGAAGAATACTGGGTGTGGACTTTAACCGAAAAAAAAAATGCTCTTCGAGTGTCATTACTTTTGTCAATTGAAAAATAATGGCATCATTAAACTTTTCAGATCACATCATAAGAGTGAGATCTCCCCAAACATACATACTCCCAACAAATAGGACTACTACTGGGATTGTGTCATCAAGTTGCAACCAAATGTGGAGTTAACAGTCGTGATTTACGGCCGAAAGTAATTTGAATAATCCGATTAGAAAAAGTAACTTCACACTCTCATTCGCCGTCTCCCACGTCACTCACCAGGGCAGCCACACGCATTCAAAGTCACAAATATTACAATGTGAAACGTGACCTTGGTGACCCCAAGTGGACAAAAATAAAACCTCCTCTGGCCATGATTTAAAATATTGGAACCGAAACAGAATTAGCTCAATAATCCAAGATTCTCTGCCGGTGAGTTACTCCAGGTGTGGAGGATCTTTTTTGTTTCTTCTCCACCCTCATGCCATCTTCTTCTTCCTCATTAATGTGTCTTATTAAGGAGCTGTCAGGCTGCTTTCCCTCCTCCCTTTCGTTTTTTTTTTTTTTTCAATATGGAGTCACAGGAGCGGAATCATTGTCTGATTGGAGGTGATCGTCATGGTTGCCTAACCGCCGCCCCCCCCCCCGCCTCTCCCTCCCCCATCATGATTAAGTGGCTCATTGCCCAAGGTGCTTCATCCATTGCTCTGCTTACAGACAGGCTCATTAACATCTGCCAACTAAGCTCAGAGTTTTTTAGCTCGTAATAAAGAAAGCCCGCTCGGACTTTTTTGGGCTTTGATGTGCGGATTTAGAAATGAACATTCTCGTTGTCGGTCTTCGTGAAGAAAGCAACCTTACCTGTGAGTGCGGCATCAAGACATGAACAGTGGTTTGAATTTCATTATCGGGCCACGCAATATCGATATCGTACGTCTGACCTGCTGTTGTCGTCACAGTGGTGTCCGAAACGTTGCGCGTTCTGCAGGTATCTGAAATAAAACAAAACACGTTATGTGGGGGAAAAAAAGTAGGTTTTTGTAAAGGGGGTCTCCGCTGAGTACGGGGAGGGAAAATGCACAAAATTGCCCCCCCCCCCCAGTGTGTCTGTGTGTGTACTCGGCTTTCTTCGAGTAAAAGTTAGGAAAAAAATAAACGTAAAAGTAGAGCACACGCCAATGGGATGATTGCGAGTGAGGGCATGATGAGCGAGAAGGGTGAGTGCATAATGGCGGACTGGATGGCCCGTCTCCCGTGGCAACCCAGTGTTGCTGATGGATACACAAACACACGCGTACACACACGGGCACAGGCGCGTACATTCACTCATGAATATTCATAAGGGGAAAAAAAAACACAGGCAGGAGAGATTCATGCTCTATTCATGCCATTTTCAGATTAAGCGTGGCTTCAATGAGACGGGAACAGTTCCGTGATGGTGTTTCAATTATCCATATTTCAATTAGAACTCAAGACTGGACGCTCAACTCAATGATGGATTGTGATGGGACAATCCGGCAGAAGTGATCATCTGAAAATGGAAACACGTGCAGAGATTTATAGCAATACGATGTTACATTGTGACATTTATGTTTCCTATCCAATAATTTTCTTTTTCCTCACACACACACACACACACACACACACACACACACACACACACACACACACACACACGTATATATATATATGCATACCACTGCACCACAGCGCCATTGTGAGTGCAAACTGAAGCCGAAGTAGTCAAGCGCGAGTGTCACGCTGGTGATTTTATCTGATGATCTTCACCTCAGTCAAAGTGAGTAATGCTCACCTTGGAGCGAAGGACAAAAAGCAAAGATTACGCTCTGTGTGGGCCGCAGTGGTCCTTCAAAAGGTGATGGATGCCGTCACTGGTGCATACGCCTCAGCTGACCTTGAGGGATCGATTGAACCCTATGAGGTCAGCTAATTTCTTCATTTTTGGTTGCACAGTATGTATGTATGTGTGTGTATCTATATATCTATCTATCTATGTATGTATACTTAAAAAAAATTCTCATTTCACATTTTTTCGAGTTAACATTTTTCATATTTATATTTGATGTATTGTACACTTAATATGTAATGATTATAATTATTTGTTCACATTTGTATTTAAATAGATTTTTAAAATATGTTATATGATTCATATTCAATATTTTGATTTTGAAGTTGTATTAAGATGCAATTGAGACATGATTGTTTTATTATCGTCAAGGATAATGATGATTATGATGATTAGGTTAATGATGAGGACAAAAGTCCTAAAAAATGTGGGAGCATTAAAAACATGAAAATTGGAATTACGGTTTGTATTAAAAAAAAAGAAGAAAAAAAGGTCCAAAGCAAGAGAGCGACATCATATATTGTGAAGGCAATTTAATTAGAACGCTTCGAAGGGAATCTAATGATCATGTTTCTCATTAAAACGTAATTTCCATGTAGTTGTGTATTCACTAATGGTCCTGATTTACAGGCCCCCTTTTTCAATGTGTAAACACAGGAGAAATCAATCTTTTAAGCCGACCCAACCCTCCTCCCAGTCTCCCCTCTGGATTTGCGCTTTGATTGACAGGCAGCTGCAGCCATCCGGGCAAAAGAGGACCGCCTCCCTGAAACGCTCCAGCCAATGGCCGCGCGAGAGAGGGAGGGGGGGGGGGCCCTTGATGCGCCCGCGTTGGCAAAGGAGACGGCAGCGGTTCATTCATCATCTTCTCCCTCGGAAGGTGAGTTCGTCAGCCAAATCTCACTTTTACACCGGGGAGGGAGTGTTTGGGACCCAAAGGCTACCCGGAGAACAGGGGAACAAGCTTCTGTCCCACGCACAAGGAGCATATATATTTTTTTTCCCTCCCCAAAATCATTAGCAGGTGAGTAGATGACATTTTGATTGGCTACTAATCTGTACTACTACAAAGAAGAAGTGGGGGTTCAAGTAAATGGATGCCGTTTTGTATGTGATTCAAGGTGATGCTCTCTGGGTGAAGTGATCCCTTTGCGCTCTCTGCTAGGTGGTTCCACACTTCCAGCACGACAAAAGAATTCACAATAAAGCTCACGACACTGCACAGATGGAAGCGGGTGATAGCTCAAGGACACTCTGGGCTGCAAGATTCATGCAATACGGGGTACCGGGGTGCCATCGTGGCTACGATGCGCACCGGCTCTCCCTCCGCATTGATCAGAACACGCGGCCACAGATGACGGTGTGTCCGTCATGCTCCCGATACAAAACAAGGATACCCGTTTGCCACGTCAATGCGGGAAAGCAACACAGGTCTGAAACGAGTGAGAATATTTCGCACGCTAGCACAGATTGCGACGTTTGTGCGTATGCATGGGAGAATCCGACTGGTGGGCTTCAGGCAGCTTTATTGATTTGCTTTTGTGTGTGTGTGTGTGTGTGTGTGTTTTTTTTTAACCGTAGCGTTGAGGCGCGTTGTTGAGGCGCGCAGTGACACCAGCGTGATCCGAGCCACTGTGATGATTGGGTTACATCAATAAACACGGCGCTAATCAGTGCAGAAGCAAAACGCACCGCTGCAGTGGATGTGCCACTGTGTTCATTTCATTCCACTCGAATGTGCAGATTTGATGAGAAAAAGCGGACAAACAATTGCAGGAGGTCTGCAATTGGTTTTCAAATAGCTATCAAACCGAGTCATTATGTGTGGGATGAAGTGTTGGTGATTGCAACCTTTGATGATATAGATATATCTATATAGATCTATAGATATATATAGAAGCTAGCCAGACGGGAAGTCAATTGGCGCAGGTCCAGTTGGGAAGGGGCCTGTCTCGATTGGCTAATCTGTCATTTTTTTTGTTCTATTGCTTTTGGGCGGCTGAGCTTCCCCAAGACCATCAATTCAGTTAGAGAGGACTTTATCACACGCGCAAACACACACGTGCACGCACACGCACACACACACACACACACACACACACACACACACACACACACACACACACACACACGTACATACACGATTGTAGCTGATCGGGGCTAGATCTGGTATTTGACTGGTATCCCATTGATTGTTCCTCTCTCAGTCCATTGTACTTTTTCCACTTGTACAAAGGTTATTGTCAACGCACTCGCACTCACACACAGTATATAAAATCATTTAAAAATAGAAATACTATATATATATATATATATATATATATATACACACACACACCCCACACACACACACACACATGCACACACACTCACTGACAGGTTCTCCCAGCTCATTTTCAGTCACAGCAAAAAGAAGAATTTTGTCTACCCGCTCTCGGCTTTCAGCTTTCCGCTTTGAGCCTGATTGTCCTAATAATGAGAGCGTAGGCACACTGCCTTCTGACCTCATTTGCTTCTTCTCGCATGGACAACAAATCCTCGCAAGAGTGATATGTCGCTTCTGGTTCCACGTGCGTGCGACTCCGCCACGGTCATACGATTTGGAAATCGACCACAATACCAGACGTTTAAGACGAGGGACGGGCGTAACACGCATGTCAATTGTCGGGAAGTGATCGTTGCTTCACTGCGTCTTGAACGGAGGAATAAAAGTCAGAGACGACCAACAAAGGTTCTGCTAATCAATTCGTCCGATGTCCAAAGAAGTCCAACAGAGCATCGGCTTCGGGAAGTTGCAGCGGCCAAGCTTTTCGCACCCGATGCAGCTTCTGCTGGGCTGCCCGGCGTGCGGTGGGCCTTAGGCTCGAACTCTGCACAAAGTGATCACACATTAAAGATCAAGCCTGTCGGAATTAATGGCGTCGTGAACAATTTCAATGAATAATCAGCGATGCGCCAATCGCCTCCATCACTCCAGCAAGAGTTTGACCTGACGCTCATCAGAAGTTCACTCTAGCGTGAGAAAGCACACGGCGGGCGTCCCGCACGTCTGCAGCTCTGATTTGTGTTTACTATCAGTCTGACAGCCGCAATGAGACAGCGGACGCCCCTTAGTTACCCAAAAAGACGCACATCTGTCTTATCTAAGGCCCGCTGCTATAAATTACCGCCGGATGCCCCCCCCCCCCCCTTCTGCCTGCTCGGGCCGCCATCAATCTTTGTCATCTGTTCACAAGCTGTCTCTCCCCCGCAATGGTCGGCTTCCTCGCAAGTGGGGATCCACATTGAGTCATCTCCGTGCAAGGGTCTCTTATTCCTGCGTCATTCTGATCAATGTAAGGGCTGGCAGATAGGACCTTAAAATGACATCACTTTTTTGGGGGGGGGGGACAACTTCCACCTCTCAAATGAAGGAAGTCCTGGTTGTGCCTAGATGAAGTGTGTGTGTGTGTGTGTGTGTGTGTGTGTGTGTGTGTGTCTCTCTCCGACTGTCCTCCATCGTGGTGACGTTTTGACTGCTCCAAACGAGAGAAACACCGAGATGCGCCGGCGTGTTTCTGACGTGTTTCGAGCCTCGCCAAAGACGTCAAACGCGCACCGCGGCAGCTCGTTGCCACATCAACTCAGCCCCCCCTTTGATGGCATGCCGGCAAGTTGGCAACCGGAGCCGTGCGTCTTTGGCTCTTCATATTTTGGAATTGAACGACCCACGCGTCAGAGCGCATTACATGAGTTGTTTCTCGGGAGCGCCACGGCTACTCATGAAGAAGTCAACGGGCAAACGAACGACTGGCTGGAAAGTGTGACTGATTGTCAAAGACAAACACTAAAGGACATTTCATTATAATTATAATTATCGTTAGTTTGCGTTCGTTGTTTAAAAAAAAAAAACACGACAGTATATATTAGAGTGTCTTGGCATTTTTTTTCGGTATCCCGCTAGTGCGCTGAATTGTCCAAGCCAATGGCCAAACGCAAACCATTTCGAGCTCTTTAAGATTCCGGCAAGGACGCGGAGCCTTCAGGGAATAATTTGCATGAACTCGCCGGTTCCGCCCGCCGTGCCGTCATAAGCGGTGTTTATTTTGATTCCCTCAAACGGGATTGCTTGTTGACGGCTTTGGCCTCGCCGGGGTTGATGGAGCGTCTCGACGTCATGCCGAGGAAACTCTATTATGAGCCGCGTTTGCTCCCTAACCGAGGGAAGAATCTCATCTGTCTCAGTTGGTGGCCTTGAAGCATCAGGATTCTATGAACAAACACGCCGCCGTGAACCTTATTTGTTGGCTCGTGTTTCTTCTTTTCATGTCTCAGCTTGACAAGAACCGCGCTGACATTTTCGAAGCAAAGTCAAAGGCCGAGCGCAATGTCCTCCGTTCCTCTCCTTGCAACCCTCGTCGCTCTCCTGCTGTAAAAAAAAAAAAAAATTTTAAATCCTGCTGCGGTTTGCGGAGAAGATTGGCTGCCCCTCGCTCTCGCCGCATGACTCATTGGTCATATTTTCGCCGCAAAGCTCCTGGATGAGCAGTTTTAGAGGGGAAGGATTTGCGGCCACTCGCTGTGTCTCGGTGTGGAAGTGTGAAAAAGTTGTCAGACGCGGGCTATGACTCATTGGATGGCGTCATGAAGGGACTGCGGTGGTCCGCGGCGGGGGGTGGGGGGGGTTAACGGGCCATTTTATGTCCATAAGAATTATCAGGCGTGGGGATGAGAGGTCATTTTCTTAAGAGTGTCTTGTTGGTGTAATGGCATCGATAAAACTATACCGTTCAATCGAGTCCATCTATTCTATTTTTTTACACCCAGGTGGTGACAACATGATGTGGTGCGATGAGCTGCGATTGGTTCTTTTACGGCATTACGTGACATAACAACAATGATGAGAGTGCGCTTCAATTGGATTGTCATCCTGTACAGGCAATGGATATATATACTGTATGCATTTACAATGAGATGTTTTCCGCCATAAATTTTGCCTGCAACCTGCACAACACAAATGGGGTGGGGGGGGGGGGATGTTATAGGTGGAATGTTGCTATGTTCAAAATGAACCAATCACATTCAATCTGCCGATGCGACTGGTTCTTTTAGCGCAGTCGCACCCCGGTTGGGGTGTGTACACTTGTGCAACCACATTATTTCAGTGGTTTTACTTTGACTTCCACTCGTATGGGTTGTACAGGTTTCAGGTCCCATTCATGGTGGAAAAAAGTTTGCAAATGATTGATCGGGGTCTCATTTTTTCATTTGAACAGGTGTGTATCGACTTTTTAGATCCAACGACATACATCATACAAGCCCGTTACTGCTCCTGTTTGTGTTCGAACCCTGTCGGCTGCGTTGACCCTATTTTGTTCACTAGAGAGGTGAGGCATCATGGGGAAACACAACAGCAAGCTGGCCCCAGAGGTCCTGGACGACCTGACCAAGAACACGGAATTCAACGAGGTCGAGCTGAAGCAGTGGTACAAGGGCTTCCTCAAGGACTGCCCTTCCGGCATCCTCAACCTGGAGGAGTTTCAACAGCTCTATGTGAAGGTCAGCATGGCCGACAAGTTGGAATGTGGTGAAGGAGGTTACGGAGAGTTCAAATGCTTATTAGCAACGCCTTGCCGGAAGGTGACATTGTACTTTGTTTCCCTAAACGTGAAGGACTCAGCTGGAACACGATTAGCTTGTTCGGGTACTGTGACCTGTTTAGAACAAGCGCCCCCTTGCCGTTTTGCGCTTCACGCCACGATACAGAGACAAAACGTTTCCCTTCCAGTTTTTTCCATACGGCGACGCCTCCAAGTTCGCCCAGCACGCATTCCGGACCTTCGACAAGAACGGCGACGGGACCATCGACTTCAGGGAGTTCATCTGCGCCCTGTCCATCACTTCCAGGGGCAGTTTTGAGCAGAAGCTCAACTGGGCCTTCAACATGTACGACCTGGACGGCGATGGCAAGATCACCCGCGTGGAGATGTTGGAGATCATCGAGGTGGGTCAATGGGGAGGACATCCACGGTATCGTCTACCACGGGATGTTATCATTCGACTATTCGGATCAACGAGGTTATGTTGTACTGTCGACTCGCATCTTGATCGAGGTCGGCGTGGACAAAATGAACGTATAGGTTTTTGAAAACAGATGAGAGTTGACAATCTTAGAGGCAATCTTCGTAGATCACACGCAACATGCCCACAAACGGCACGTGCAATCCGTTGGCGTGAACGCGCAATTTGGATTCGTCAATCAGGAATCGAGACTCCTATTTTGCTGTTCTACTTCTTCCTTTCATAACCTTGCTGCTGTGAATTGGGAATTTCTCCATTGCGAGACTAATAAAGGTTTTCTTATCTTATCTTATCTTATTTATTTGAAAAATTATCGACTTCGCCTTTCCAAGACCTCACTTTTGGGTGGGGGGGCATGAAATATACATTTTTTCTTTCTTTCTGTAGGCCATTTACAAGATGGTGGGCACGGTGATTATGATGCGCATGAACGAAGACGGCCTGACCCCGCAGCAGCGTGTCGACAAGATCTTCTCTAAGATGGACAAGGACCACAACGACGAGATCTCCCTGGAGGAGTTCAAGGAGGCGGCCAAGTCGGACCCCTCCATCGTCTTACTGCTGCAGTGCGACATGCAGAAGTAGACGCCGACTTTGTGGAGTAGGGGGAGGTCAAGAGAGGAAAGTGGAGGAGGAGATGGAGGGAGGAAATTGCCAGGAGACCCCCCCCCCCAACCCCCCCAGTGTTTAGAGAAATTGCGGCGGTTTTATTCGTTTCATCACTATGAATCAAGGGATATTTAGAAAACGATCCCAAAAAAAGAGAGATTCCAATATGGAATGACCACACTGATAGGAAGAGGATTTAAAATTTGCCAGGATAGTGACGAGTGCACGCGTGTCCACATTAACGCGTCACTGCCGTGTTTGGGTGGCATCAGTCAAATCCCCTCCCACTTGGAAGAACATTTTTAAATGGATTACTGTACAGCGTGACATCTGGTCTTAAAGCAAACTTCATTAAAAGTTCATTACATTCATGACATGATTATAAACGGTATCAAGGAAGATTACAAAAAATAAGAGTCTCCGATAAAGGATTGTTTCTGTACAAGCAATTACAAAGTCAAATGTGAACTTCTTACCGTGTTCCCATCACGATCGCAAATTACGGACTCATGTTAAACGCATGACGTTTACGTTTAAGATACGCAGGAAGTGGCGATAATTGCATGACTAAAGACAGTGACTATTACCTGTAAAGGCCAAATGGTCCTCTCGAATTCAATGTGGAGCCAGCGTCTCGTTCGCCTCTCCTCCCTCCGCCGTCCTGTTCTTGCTCATTTTGTCTCCGTCTTTCTTCCCCCGAAATGTCAAAGGGGAAGCGCTTTGATTTGTGGCGCAGGTAGAGGAACTCTGTTGAACTCCGCTCTGATCTCGAAAGGAAAAAAAAAAAAATCAATGTGGGGGGGGGGGGCGGGGGGGATAGCAAAAGGTTGAAACGGGAGCCCTGTGATGTGGGCGCACCTGTTAGTCAACGTGAAAGCACAAACTGGAACCGCAAAGGAGAGAGCTAAACACACTTGAAATGACTTGAATTTTGTGTATACATTCGCTTTATTATGTTGATGAAGTATAGTTATGCAGGCGCATACATAGGCACGTTAAAAATCACAATAAAGTAGCTGAGCTAAAAGACACCTTTCGTGTCAACAAACAAGATGTACCACCTTTGCTAGAATGATGAGAGATTTTGATGTGCTCATTTGAATTTGGTGCGTCGTGGCTCCCATGCAAAGATAACGGACACGAGCTCTTTATGAGCTTTGCTCGCCAATTACTATCAAACGTGTCGTCATCAAGAATTATGATCTGACAGCGTCCAACTTTTAGCACCGTGTTAGCATTGAATACAGACGATAAACAAAGGCGGGCATTCCAAATGCCCGACTTTCTAAATATCCCTTGCATGTGCTGGGGATAGATTGCTGCTCCTCCCCCTCCATCTTCTCAAAGTGACATAGCAAGGCCTCCTGTGTTCGATACTGTAATTATGATCAAATGTATATGTACATTATACTACAACGCTATTTATGATTATGAACCAATGTAATATGTAAATGTACTTGTAGCTTAGAACTACTTTCATAAAGATGACACAGCTACAGTTCGTGTGCGCGCGTGCGCGCGCGCGTGCGTGTTTGACGGACTTTTGCAGGTGTTCACACACGGGTTTGTATTTGCATAATTTGTGTGATAAAAAGACATCTCGGTCTAGTTTTACCAACGTACGTGTATTGTACATGTGTGCGAACACAGCGAGTATTGTCCCCGCTTTTGTGCTCTGCTGGTACTTGGCGTGCGTTTCTGTGTGCGCGCAAGCATCCGTGGGTCTGTGTGTGTGGTTTTATTCACTGTGGAACACACACTAGAAATACTCAGAGAGAAATGTTTGTCTCGACATAGGACATTGCGGACAAGCCAGTCAAGGAGATGGAGATGTGTGTGTTGTGTGTCATAGTGCCGCCTAGTGGATGGAAGCAGTATGTCAGGCCAAACGATGAAATCATGTCCCTTAATTTTAGCTGTACCAGATGTTCTAAACGAACCGTCATGCATTTTTCAGTCATTTAAATTCACGAGAGAAAGTAATGATTTTGTGCGCAGTAAAGCAAAAGAGTAACTATTCTGCTAGTCGGTGCACTATTGCATAGAGATGAAGCGCACTCATCTGTATTTTTTGTTGTTGCCTTTTTTTAGTTCCACTTATTGGTTAGGTAATCCCACAAAATGGCCCCTTCAACCGTCCTTATGTATACAAGGACCGCAGTCGTTATCAGGACCACTTTGGACCCAAGAGAAAAACATTCAACATCCAAAAGCAACATGGAATATTTTTATAATCCGCGTAGAGCCTTGAGTTCAAAATCCAATGATTACGTGCCAAAGATGGTCTTGTTTTTCTTGGCGGTGAAAATGACGGGATGCACCACTCACATCACCAGAAATACAAAGGAAATACGTTTGGTATTTACTTTTGAATCATTTGTACATGTCTATTTGTCTTGTCAGATGCTTTCCCGAGAAGTAAAAAGGGTAGTACTTCTTTTTGTTACATGGATTAAAACACGTGGATGTCAAACAGGTGTTTCGCCTCCGCGTGTTCTGTTATAGCACAAGTGTAGACCCGCAAAGTGTAATGAGTCACCATCTCGCGATGATGTCACTTTACTGCAATGACATCACCCCCACTGTTTCCTCGGCAACCATGCTGAGGCCAACCAGCCACACACACACACACACACACACACATACACACACATATAAAATGTTTTCATTTGTGTGTGTGATGCAGCCATAAAACAGTAGTTAGAATGAGAGGAAATGTGTGATCATAACCAGCTCAATAGAACTGGCTGCGACCGCGTTGGAGAGGATCATGCGATTCATGAAATACGAATTACTTCCACAAATGTATTTTACCAAATGAATGCGAATATAAATATAGCATGTAGCTGACAGCATAACAACTTGGAAGTCAACCGGCATGACGGGCCAAATTGTGTCTGACTTTGGTGGTAAGCCCATATTATATTTTGACTTTCATTAAAAAAAAAAAAGAAAATCCAGTATGTGGATGAAGTGGTCTTTCTGGTTCAAGCCCACCCTTTGTGACACTATTTGGACTGGATTTTTTTTTTTTCAGCCTGTTCGGCCACTCTCCATGGATCAATACGAATCTATCATGGGCCTCACTGGATCACGTTTCAGCTTCGGGATAAAAACTCACATTTGTGCAGTGGGGCCGAGCTGCGGATGGAAAAAAACGGCAAGAGAGAGCGGGAGTGAGGGAGCGAGAGAGAGAGGACAGTCTGGATATAGCAGAGGTCATGGCACAGAACAACCGTGTTCCGAGGCGCGCCACACGAGGGCGTTGAGACAGAGTCGAGTATTTTGAGACCAATTCCAATTGGTAAAAAGACTGTCAACTCCATGCCAACTACCCGTGCGCACATTTTCTAAAGCACGACCCGGTTTGACTTTGGCGAGGGTCGGGGTAAAAGGATCTGTGCGTCGACGAGCCACAGATGCCTTTAGATGCGCTGATCCATTCTGCCCTCCGACACCCTGGGACAATCAGCATGCACACTAATGGCCTTGCAGTTAGGCCAGCGGAAGGTATCCATTAGCGGATACCGTTTAGGCCAGGGTCATTTAACACGTGCGCAAACGCAGACACACTCGCTCACATGTTCACTCACTCACTCACGTTCGGTCATTCACTCACATGTGCGCTCACTCAGTCGGTCTCACTCACTCACCCACTCGCTAGACCCGCTCAGACACAATAAAAGGGGAGTTAAGTGTTGTGCGTAAGAATAGGACGATGACAGTCCACACGCATGATCACACAGATGCACAGAGAGCAGAAAAGTACATGTCAACTCCACGAGTGTTGTTGGCGCTCCACTGCAGCCTATTCCGGTTCAAAGGCTGTGACAGGAGCCACACCTTAGACTGGTCGCCAGCCAAACAGAGGGCGCATATAGACAACCAGTCGCATTCACCTTCCACCTCAGGGCCAAAAAAATCCTTTGAATCTACCCGGAGAAAACCCACGCGAGCATGAGAAGAACCCGCGCACCGATCGGAACGGCAAACCTCCGAGGTATGAGGCAGACGTGCTCACCGCGAGAGCACCGCGCTGCCCGTTTTGTTTCAGATACTTCTTCACGCCGTCCGTCCCACTAGTTCAAATCATTTTTCTTGGCACCCCACGCGCATTTCAGCGCGTCAACAGCAGGCGGCAAACGGGAAGCGCTTAACTGAACGCAGAAGCACGCCCGCGATTGGTCCGCGGCGTGGGAATGGCCGTGACGCAATCAGCCCGTCGCAGGACAAAAAAGGGAGGGGGCGGGGGGCGAGTGAGGGAGGCCGATGTCGCTCGCGAGTGTGCAGTGGGGACGGGAGATAGCGGCAGATGGACCGCGCCTCCCGACAGATCAACTTTTCCACACACGAACCGCATTCTTGATTTCCTCACGATCTCTGCTCAGCAAAGCGCAGCCACTCGCCACCGTAGAGGAGCGTCCCAACTAAATGTTTGGTACAGCCGCAGGACGTTGCCTTCCACTGGCGACATTTCCCACTTACTAAGGCCACCTGAGGGGTATTCACATTCTCTATGGTGAAGATGAGTGTGGACCCCGTGAAGGTGAAGGAGCTCCAAATTTGCGCCTCTTCCAACGGAGAGAAGGGAGACTCGTGGGAGGAGACAGACGAGCTCCAACAAGACCGCCTGGGAATCATCACTGCGCCAAAACAGGTTCGTCCAAGCAACTTTTGCATCCGGCTGTTTACGTCCCCCGCCCCCCCCCCCCCCCCCCCCTTTAATACCATATCTCGATTCAACTCCTGGTACTCTCTAAAGTTAAACTATTGGCCACTATATTACTGCAAACAGCAGCAAAGGAAGCATTTCGTTGACAAACTCGGAAGGTGACAACCGAGCCTATTTTAGATGATACCGTAAATGGTTGAAAATACAAGCAAATTTGGGAAAACAATCTCATTGGCACGATGGAAACTAGGATTTATTCAACGTACTTGATATTCAAATTGAAGGTCCCTGTACTAGGAGCACTCTTTGTCATCACTAGTAAGACAATTCAGCACATTAGGAGAACAACTAGTCATGGTTTTTTTTTCCCCCCGTGACTGTGTTCCATTACTTTCCACCAGTAGATCAATTTCGGCATATTAAAAGGACAATATGTCATGAGCAAAGCTCAACTACTCGTGGGCATTTCAGTGCTCGTAGGGTGCGTGAGGCTCCAAGTTCCTCCTGGAACGATCTGCGCTACTTGTGCAGCATTGCAGTTAATTAGTCAGGTTCAATTGGGCATTCGTAAACCAAGAGTGGAACGAGGGGCAGCAAAACATAAGCCCAAAAGACACAGTCGTGGAACTAGCGCCCCTCAGTAATTGCACTAAAGAGGAGCAAATGCCTTGCTGCAAGTTCACATGTGGCTAAATGCGCATCGTTTGTGCGGCTGCAGAATTTCTTCTTCCTTGATTGTCGTGGCAGAGCTACAAGTCAAATTCAGTGCACTCGCACTCCCCTTGCTGGCATATCTGCTGCAACACGTCACATCATCGGTGGCCTTTAACTCACCTATAAATATCCCCCTCAAGCGCCTCACTTTGTGCTCACCCCCCCTTTTTTTTTTTTTTTTTAACTCCTGCTGCGAACTCTTTGCATCCGGTGAGACGTTACTTGGAAATAAATTCCTTCCAACTTCCTCCCTTGTTTCTATGGAACAACTGAAGCAGCTTCCCCATGTGTGCAAATATATGAGTCAGGGTTTTCGGGGGTTATCACTCCGCAGCATAGGTGCTGATGATGACGGCGGGGGGAGTCATGTGATCGAGGCATGCCCCGCGCTCCGGCTGGCAGAGGGCAGGCCGTTAACGCCGACGGTATCGGATCGCAAGCAAAGACCAAAAGACACCCCCGGCGAGCCTCCCCTTGCCATTCCCTCAGCCCGCCGCCAACTGCATGACACGTTATTCATAGCGTAAAGCGACTCCACAATGTCGCAAACATCAGGAAGAGCAAAGCTAAATGTGAGATTCAAAGTTGGGGGGGGGGGGGGGGGGGGGGCGTGGGCCTGCGCCAATCTTCTATCGTGAGTGAACTGGCCCCGATGTCGTCTGTAAAATTACGGCGACATCGTAAAGCTACGCCAGAGGTGTTTTATCGGTCTCGCGGTTTTTTTTTGCCGCATCTGCTTGGTCAATGTAATTCAATTTGTCATCGCGAGCTCATGAATTGTGCCTTTTCCCCATGTCCGGCGTTCCAATTTCCCGTTCCGTTGGTTCACCATCGCAACTTTCCTCTGAGCGAACACCATTTGTACGTGCTGAATTTAAACCTGCAAAATGTCATTGTGCTGAAGGTGACAGGCAGACGGGCCCGCAAGGTGGAAGGAGGCGTGTTCTTTGTGAGTACCACACACGGACGACCGAGCGCTTCTGTTCAACTTGAGCTCCTCTGCGACGGCCGCACGACCGCACGCCCCTGCCGCCTCAACTAACCAGTCGCACGAGTCGCAACAAAGCGAACCGCTTGTTGCCGTGTTCAAATCGTTGTTTTGGAATGCAAGTCATCATTTGTTGATTTCGAGAGAGATTGTGCGATTCCGGAAGGTAAAATTTGTACATCAAGCATGCAAACTGTCTGATACGACACTAACAATATTTCAGGTGTGACAGCAGCAGTAAAAGGTGTCAAAAATACCCCCCACACACACACACCCGCAGCCCCCGACAGTCATTCGTGTTTGGGTAATATTTTAGAAGCGGATTACGCAGCCCATGATAAATACGAGCCGTTTTATCGCCATTCTGACACGCAGAGTTGGCAGGACATGAAGAAGAATACCGAGACTCAGTCAGCCATAATATTGATATTTTTGACAACGATCCGTCAATATTTTCTCCCACCCCTACCGAATAGATGAAATTGAAGACGGGTCACCAGTCGACCGCAGCAAGTGTGAAATACGGGCCCGTTTACTAGTGAAAAAGTACCGAATCGCTCTGCTCGTCACTACGTCGCTATAATATATTGACGAGCAAATATACGGTCCATTATATGTAGTAAATCAATTCAATCCGATAATATCACACACTGGCATGGTGCTTGGGAATCACCGCACGACAGTCACCGATGCCACACTTTGCCCCCGCTTGGAATGCAGCCCATCACCTTCCAATACCGGCGCTGGAGTTTTAACACGCAAACGCCGCCGGACACATCAGGTGACGTGTCGGCAACACGGAGCCGTGTTATTTTATTTGCGGCTCCAGACCGGTTGCTCCTTGGCTTCCCCACGACGTACCGCCGTGGGCCCTTCGCGCCTTATAAGTCCGACACGTGCCGTTTTCGTTGTTGGACCAAAGGCGGCCAAGGGAAGAAAAAAAAAAAACAGACAAAGAAAGAGGATCTTTACAGTTTGAACCCTGGCCCCTGCCTTGCTCTGTGCACCATTCTCACTTGAACCGGACTGCGCCGAATCGAGGCCATCACTCGCTCGATATTTCTTGCTCGCCGTGCACCAGAGTTCAAGTTGATGCTCACACTTCCGCAAATAAAGTGCATGAGCAGATCCCGTTTAATCCCCGACTTGAAATCCCTTCCATTAACCGTGAGCGACACTCTCCCTGCTCTTGTTTTTCATGTTGCGGCCGCAGCCTAAGCCTGAGAACGCGGTGACGATCGCCGTGTCCACGCGGGTCCTGTTCCGAACGGAGCGGGAGCAGAAAGTCTACGAGCGGCACGGCGTGGAGGAATACCTGAGATACCAAATCGAACACGAGAACGAACCCTTCGCCCCGGGACCCGCTTTCCCATTTGTCAAGGTTGAAAAGTGGAATCCTTTGCGAACGGACGTCTACACTTACCGGCTGCGAAAAGACACATACGGACAAACATACTGACAATTGGCTCCGAAATTGAGCATTTTGCTTCTCTTCCGAGCGGATAATTCTCCGTTTTCAGATGTCGCCAAAAGACGATCCTAACATCGGTCGTGTGGGGTGTTTTCAAAAGTGATTTTTTCATTTCCCCCCCCCCCCCTGTGATCTGCTTGGGAAATGGTCAGGCCGATAACTGTGACTGTTAAACTTGTTGGATATTTGCAATAGCGAATCATCATTTGTCTGGTCATCGTGTCGCCAACAGGCTCTGGAAGCGGTAAACAGCCGTCTGCGCGAGTTGTATCCGCAAAGCGAAGAGCTGTTTGACATCGTGCTGGTGACGTACAACCACGCTCACGTCGGCATCCGCCTCATCAACACCATCAACCATCACAGTAAGTCGCGCAATGCGGGTGCGCCGACATGAGTGCGACATGTCCGCCCATGCACCCGTTTTCTGAAGCACCGATCGAAAGATTGTGACGACGGGCATCCGTTGACGGTGCAATGCAGTTGACTTGAGCCGAGGGGCGGGCGTATAGCGCGCAAAGGAGCATATCGATCAAAATGTCAATTTGGCGCCGATGCAACCATGGCATTTTTTTTCAAAAATTTTTCTTCTCATCAAGACTTTCTAGTTCGGGACGAGCCAATTTCTGCAACGTGGATCAACAGCTGACTTTTCAAGGGTCATTCCCACGCCAACGTCCTCTCTGTCAACTCAAACCACTTCCTGTTTGCCGAATCAAACGATATCAGATCCTCCCGGCCTCACGCCGGGTCGGGTTGAAAACCGCGTCCCGCGGGAGCCAAGGTTAATCCGCGGGCCCTCAAAAACAAAAACACATCGGAGCGGAGACGGCGTTAGATCTCGCCGGTGGCTCTCTGCGTGAGCACCCGAACGGTTCCAGACCTCTGAGCTTCCCGACAAAAAGCAAAGACAAACAAATCCCCTGCGATGTGAGGGGAAACATGTTGATATCCAACAAACCTCTCACAGAGGAGGTCAGTGACGAGCCACCCGGGGTGCCGCGGTCATTAAAAAAAAACAATTAAGCTACGCAGCTTTCTGCATAGCGGTCTTCACCGAGGTGAAAATTTTGACACCTCGGGCTAACGTTTGGATATTAATCTCACGTTTTCCTACTGGGGCAATTCTTTTCTTGCCTGTTGACAGAATTGCTCGGCATATACAAAGGGAACCTTTATTTCTTTTTTTCCCCAGAAGGTCCACTCTGCCTTACAAAGGCGGAATAAAAAAAATGAAACAAACCAGCGGCGACACTTTTTTTTTATTTTTATTTTTTAGTCACTGCGTTTCAGATGTCACGATTGAGAAAACCAAATCGCACCGAGATGTTCGGACTGACGATGAGTACAAATATGAAGAAAGAGTACAAAAGACTGCAGGATGTTTTCCCTGGATGGAAGGCTTTTAAATGTTGTTGTTCTCAGATCTCTTCATTGAGCGCTTTTGCATGACCGGCGGAAGCAGTCCAATCGGCTACCTCAAGGCCTGGCACACCAACCTCTACCTGTCGGCCGACGCAGAAAAGGTCAGGGAGGCGCTGGCTGAAGGTGAGCGCCCATTTCGGTCAACAACTACAAGGCGGATGACTAACAATGATAAATCTGTTTCTCTTTTCCTGATGTGTCTTGAGAATCTTTCTTTGTGGCAAAACATCGCAATGAAAAAGAATCCTATTTACGATTTACTCGAAACGCGTTGCGACATTAGCAGCAATTAACATCGATTACTGTGAATCCCAAGCATCCTTGAGAACCTAAAAATCAAATTGAGACAACATATTGACGTTTGCCATGTTTAGACCCTCAAAGGAGGATTAAGTGCAGGACCGCATAGCTCTCAAAGTGACTCGACCGGCCGCGTGTACGCGACGCGCATACGCCGACGTCAGGCAAAGAAGGCGCCCGTGACGTTTTATTCGAAAGGTCTTAATTAGCTGTGAGGCCATCTGCTCGCACTTCCTGCACGCGGAGGATATCGCGCAGCGCACCGTTTCATTATTGCGTGAACGCCGAAGCCTTATTAGCTCACGTTAGAGAAGTTCCGAATCAACCGACGCCTCTTGCAACAATCCGCTGGCGACAATTGAATCATTTTGACAGTCCCAATTGATTACCAGGTATCGCGGCGGCAACCATGTTCATGTCAGAGAAGCAGACGGAGGTGTCGGCGTCCCAGCTGAGGGTGGCGTTCGACGGCGACGCCGTTCTCTTCTCCGACGAATCCGAGCGCATCTTCAAGGCCCACGGACTCGACAGGTTCTTCGAACACGAGCGCGAAAACGAGGACACTCTGCTGGATCATGTGACGTGCTTTTTAACCGTAGAGCGCATAGAACCAATTGCGTGACTGGCAAATCGACATCATGAATCACAATCTACTCGCTTCCTCCCCAAAAGGGTCCACTGAAAGGTTTCCTGGAGGCCCTCGGGAAGCTCCAGAAGAAGTTTTACGCTAAAGGCCAGCGCCTGGACTGCCCCATCCGGACCTACTTAGTGACGGCGCGAAGCGCAGCCAGCTCGGGCATCCGAGCCCTGAAGACCCTCAGGGCCTGGGGGCTGGAGATCGACGAGGCCTTGTTCCTGGCAGGGGCGCCCAAGGGCCCCATGCTGGAGAAGATCAGACCTCACATTTACTTTGACGACCAGATGTTTCACGTGGAGGGCGCGGCCGAGATGGGCACCGTTGCGGCCCACGTGCCTTACGGCATTGCGCAGAAGCACAACGCCGGCCAAGCGGGGAAGTAGATGAGAGGAGAGGCGGATATGAACTTTTCGATCGAAAAGTCTCGCCCGATCCTTTTGCGGGTTATAAAACGTTTTTTTTCCTCATGTTATTTTTTTTTTTTTTTGCTGCTTTCAAGCCACGGCCACAACAGAAGGTGAAAAACTGAGCATCAGGGAATGCTTGGAGATGCGATGGACGCGGTGAATAAATTAAGCCGGCGGTACAATCTGGACTGATGAAAAGGTCACAATATGTGCAATGCAATCAGCGGAACCCCCAAAGTCAACGGGCGTGGTTAAGTTAACCTTTTAACACGGTTTAATTGTCACACAAGTACAGAGAGAAGCTGTTCGGTATTTGAAGATCCCATCGCCTGCTATCTGATGAAAAACTCACATAGTTGCAACCTTCCATCCATTTGCTCTCTCAATCGTCATTGCATTACCAGTATTGCTTTGAGTCCATGTGGTGGAATTTTGGCGCCAAGGAGATACGTTGAAGCGACTTAAGGCGCCGACAGACAGTAAGAGAGAGGGAACAGAAAAGTATCACAGGTCATTTACAAAACGCTATGTCATGTAGTGAGCGTATTTACCTTAGCATCCGCTTGCTACGAGCACACGACTGATAACACTCCCCAAAATAGCAATTTAGGTGCTTCGTGGGTTTTGTTTGAATTTTAAGGCCTATTTTTTTTCCCGAAAATTTTGTATGACCTTAAAATTGTACGACGACGGTTGCATATGACTTCCGCTTTACACGCCGGACGTATTTCACGGTATGATTGCAGAGCCCGAACCAAATACAGTTTTGCCTTTGAGTCGTAAGCACGCCGCTGGTTAGCATGTGGGCCTCACAGTGCGCGGGTTCAATTGCAGCTCCGGCCTTCCAGTGTGGAATTTGCACGTTCTCCCCCGCCGTGCCTTTGAGGGTTTTGTGCATTGCGGCCTTCGGTTGATTTTAACAACTGAATAAAAGGCACGAGCGCGTCATCACTGTCACCATCTACCATAAGGTGGCAGCACCGCAATGCAAATAAATGTTCTGCAGAACGGTGGCCTCCATCCCAGACTTGATTCATTATTTAGGATGAAAGCGGGTTGACTCTTTAGTCTTTCTCATTGTGTTCCCCTTATCTTTTCACAACAGACACACGGCCCACTTCTCCAGTTAGCTCCATCTGTGATATATGTGTTCATAATCGTCCCGGCTGTAACTGATCCTCCAGCAGAATTCAGGCGATAAAAGCCAGAAAGCTCCCGGCGGTCGTTCACCTTGTGCCTTGGTGCTAAAACGCACCGGCGGGACCCGTGTGAGGCATTCATTTAGAGTCCGGCATGCAAACGAAAAGATAAACGTGACGCGGCGACGTAGGGCCGACTGGCCATCGTTGCAAA
Source organism: Hippocampus guttulatus (assembly GCF_054856545.1). Lineage (NCBI taxonomy): Eukaryota > Metazoa > Chordata > Actinopteri > Syngnathiformes > Syngnathidae > Hippocampus > Hippocampus guttulatus. The sequence goes on along the minus strand of NC_141278.1, from coordinate 2,189,354 downwards.
AGAGAGCTTCTCTAATGACACGCATGCCTTGCCAAGTGTACGCATCAACACACAGCATCCATCAGCTCAAAGGGACCACGAAGCCCGGGACGGCCGTTTTGTGCTTCGTGAAACCCAAAAAGGTGCCCGGAGGAGGTATCGTGGCATGCCTCAACGATGAGAAACCAGCAGATACAACGGGCAATGTGAATCAAATGGACTGTGACCGCCAGCCACTTGAGTGGCGTGAGCACAAACGCAAGAAAAACGTATGCGGATGACATAGCCGCGTGGTCATTCCCGATGAGCTGTCAGATGTGACCTATGCTTACTATGGATGGAGGAATGTATAGGCATCCTTTGATAGCTCCAGGAAACAGCACAACGTAGGGCTCAAGTCAGAGGAAAAGACAGACAGATGGCGAGCAAAGCAGAAATGAGCCCATCAAGATGCAATTCATAAGCATATTATTTCCAGGACTTGTTCTTCAAGATAGGAGCCGTTTCATACTTCTTTGAGTCCAGCTGAATGTCAAACTAAACCTAAAACAATGAGCGTTACACACTGAAAACAACCGCATAGCTTTGCCTTGCCTCTTGTTGTCTGTTTAAGAGGGAGGAAATTTCATCTGTGCTGTATGTACAGCACATTTGACAAAGTTGTACTTGATACTTGACTTGACTTATCAGCATCCACGTAGCTTCATTCAAGCTCAATGGATTTGTCGCATGCACAGTAAAAACGCAGCGGTAGCACTGAGCAATGAAGTTCTTACTCTCTTACACATATAGAAAGAATATAAAATAACAAAAAAAAAACCCATTAAAATCAGGAAAGACGAATACTGAAGCTGACAGGGGGTAGGTAAACAAAAAGGACAGTGTACGAGTCCTTCAGTAGTAAAGGTCTCGTTAGGGGAATGGAAAAAAAAAGATCAAATATGCAAAGATGCAGGCATTCATGCATTGCAGGTTGTAGACGGATTTCACGGTGTAAACGCTCAAGAGGAGGATGATTACAAAAGAAAAATATTGCAGAGTGCGCTTGTCCTTTTATTCAGGACACTGATGGCGCCTGGATTGAACCTTTTAGTCGGATGGAAGAGGTTTGGCATTCATGCTGACAAAGAACGCAAGCCCTTTTCGAATGGGTCGCTGCATCAGAAGATAGAGCACCAAAAACTCCCAATTCAGGTGACAGATAATTGCAGGACTGACCAATAGAAAATCCGTTTCACCAGCAACAGCTAAGAACTGCGTTTCCATGGATACTCGATCCAGGTCGGAGAAAAAGGTGCCGGTAATGTAGTGCACGGTGAAAGTGTCATGAGAGCGACGAGATACCATCTGAGGTGGCAACAAGGGAAGCGGGAAGGACAGCAAGAGCAAGGGCGCAGTATTTACAGAAGCATTTGTGATGTTCACGAGAGCCTGTCAGGCAATTTCCACACACAAAGCAGGTCACGACAGATGTGCCACATGGAGAAGGTGTGGCCAAATCGGGAGCCCCTATGGAAAGGAAAGACGGATGCAAGGCAAAAAGGGGGCAAGAAGAGATGAAAAGCTGTGCGCAATACTAGAGATAATCAGCAAGTGGATGGAAAAAAATGAAAATGTTTTTACATTTTATTCCCCCACCCCAAAAAAGTAAATAGAAAGTGCAAGTGTCAATTTTAAGAATGAGTGTATCAAAGATGTCATAGTGACCATAAAAGCTGGAAAACTAATTTAATTTTTTTTAAAAAGTGTGAAAGAATATTAAAAATACACATCCGAAAAAACCCACAGCAAAACTGTTTTTTTTTTTTTTTTGCGTGTGTGTTTAAAATAATGGACAAAGGAATAGGCTTTAAAGATAAGAAATGGAAAACCCCCCCCCACACCACACTGCTCAACAAACTGTTGTGAGTTACAGTCTGCTTGCATTGGAGGCCAAGTGGGGCATTCACCAAATCCATGAAGTGGCGCCGCGCTCGAAGAATGCTTGGACTGTGTTCATCTCGGTGCTTTTCACATTGACTGCCACCCGGTGCACTACAGAGCAACGGAATTGCTCCGCCTGTCCCGTGAGACACATTTGGGATCGTTCAGCCCGGGCAGAGGTTTTGTTGATTTTCCACTTCAGTGTTAAATCTGCTTTTTTTTTTTTTTTTTTAAGTCATCCTCTGACACATCCTCCCAGATGACTTCACCAGATGCAAAGAGTTCTCCTTCCCCACACAATGGTACCCATCCATATCCAATTAACGCATGTGAGCAACTAGCCTTCACCTCTTTTCTCAAGGCCCCTCTTAAAAAAAAAAAACATCCGAGTGCCTTTGCGTTTCTTCAACTTGGCATATAAGCCATACGTAGACACTCTCTCGGTGCTCTTAATAGCCTCTCCAACGGAGCGAAGTGGCATTCTCAACAATGCCAGAAGCTCAGGACAATGCATCATTAGCGGCCATCGAGCAGCGGCAGTGTTTGCATTTTTAACTCTTCCGGGGATGACAAAATAACGATGTCCTATCAGTGTGATACAAGTGAGGTTTCCCTAGCCGATTTGAACAGATTCCCAAATCTTCAACTGGTGCAAGTGCACTTGTCCTTGCATACGTGTTGAAGACTCTCTTGTAACTTCCTCTTCCCAGGCTAAATGACAAAGATCTTCGACCGTCAGTCAAGACGCATCACTTCAACAATACAAGTACTTCCTTGACATCATCAATTACTGATATTGATTTTCGGACACGATGCCACTGTGCTTGGGTTAAAAAAATGAACTCGTTCATCATCGGATGGAAATCAAGATTACAGTCAATTTTAGCAATCACCCAAAATCTATCCAACAAGGCCTCTGGTAGGCTGTGAGCAGAATCAATGACATCGGAGCAATCTGATTGGCCCTTTGGCAAAAGTGTCAAGGCAATGCCGCATTGACGAAAAAGTCAGTTTCTCATTCCCGATGCCTTTGAAAACTGACTTTTGGGCGATGAGACTGCTACAATGTGTGTGTTTTTTTTTCTTCAGCTGAATGAAAACAACACATGCCTGAATGACACGAGGGCAATTTTGTACCTGGACTGAAAATAAACAAAGCACCATTCGTACTACACGAAGATAAACATACAAATCAGGCCCTTTCGCCGTTAGCATTTTAGCTCAGCTGCTGGGATTTTATTGATTTATTTTTTTGCTTCACCAATCATCTCCACTGAATTAATATTTGCAGCCATTTGCATGCTGGCTTGTCCACAAGTCGTGTGTCCAAAGCATAAATGTTAATATCAGTCGTCTCACCCTTGCTGCAGAATCAATGAAGACCGCTCGACTTTGTCATGCCCCCCCCCCCCGCCCCCTCTCTCTCCAACAGCCACCGCTATATTTAGATATTGGAGTCACAATACGTAGCCAAGTAATCACCCCCATCCTGTGTGAGTGATGAGCTGCTGCTCGCCACCAGCCAAGTTACTGATGAGTGAGGGGGGAGTCAGTGTAACACACAGTGAAAGAAACACACTCCCTTATGTCAATAACCGCAGCACATCACATACCTTTAATGACAGTGGGACAGTGGTTTTGAATGTATTTTTTGTTAAGCCAAAGCAACAAATATATATAGATATATATATAAATATATACAGTATATATAAAGAGAGAGAGAGAGCGAGCGAAGATCCTGTGGGACTTCCAGATACAGACTGACAAGATGGTATATGGCGAACCAACCGAATATCGTGATCATAGATAAAGGGCAGGGGAAAGCCGTTGTAGTGGATGTAGCGGTCCCAAGTGGTGGAAACATCAGAAAGAAGGAACATGAGAAACTAGAAAAATACCAAGGGCTCAGAGTGGAGCTGGAGAGAGCCTGGAACGTAAAGGTGACAGTAGTGTGCGTGGTGATCGGAGCACTCGGGGCAGTGACCCCCCCCCCCCCCCAATTATCAAATTATACAATGTGTAAAAATACTACGATACTGCTGCTTAACATGATCAGCGCTTATCATCTTCCCAAACTTGGTCGCCATAGCAACAGCCTCTTCCCCTTTCCCCTCCTCCCCGCTGCTTCAGCCAGTCTCGTTTAATTAAAGCGTGCAAGATGCCAAAGGCCAGTCAGCCATTCCCAATGTTCCCACCCTGACTCTCTTCTGTCATGTTTGCTTTGACTCATCCAGACGTTCCCGCTCCCCACCAGCACTCCATCGCCAAGTCAGCATCCTTCCTGGGACCCTCTGCACCCCATTGCTTACCTCTCTGTCAACAGCCCCCCCACAACCAACGTTATTTTTCCTTAAAACCTGAACAGGTTAGCCTATTCACTCAAGCCCTGTTATGTCTCCGTTCATCATTTGCCTCACCTCTTGACCAAACTCAGTTGCGGTAGGCCCCGGTATGATCGATACCCGCCCCACCATTAAAAATAAATATTTGTGGTTTAAAATGAGTCCGTTCAGCCAAGTCATGATTGAGAGTTTTAGTGATTCAGCAACCACTGTTTACACCACTTCTGAATATGGTCCTATACGAGGCCGAATCATGAACCGCGGTTAACAGTGACAGCATAAGAAGATTACAGCAATCATGCATCCGAGACAAACCGCGTTCTGCTTTCCAACAACGCGGACGCCTCCTCGCCCCTCGCGCCAACCCGCATCCCCGAGACGAGATCGAAGGAATTAAGATACCCGACCGCTCATCTGCCGCAGCGCGTTTTCCACACAAATGAATTCAAGCTAATTAACGTGTGCAGAGGGATTGAGTGGGGGTGGAGGAAGGGTGGGGTGGGCAGGGGGGGGACATTTGACCTCCACCGGCTTAAAAATAACTCCCACAATCCTTTGGGTTGCGACGGGCAGCTCCCAGTTTCGGCGCATAACGTTTACGGCGCTGCTAATTACTCAAAGGCAGAGGCTAATTGGGACAATGCATATGAATTCATTAAAATATTCCCCGTTGCTGCTATTCAATTGGAATGTAGGCCTCACGTGTGGAATAGCAGGTGCCCTGGCGGAATCCTGGGAGAAAAAGACAGCCGGTATTCTCCAGTACAGTAATATCTAGAGATGTGGGAGCTTACAAAAAAAAAAAAAACTGCGTTCTCATTTCTTCTAAGCCAGTGATTCCCAACCACCATGGTTGTCGTTGTTGAGATCTTTGGGTGTGCTGTAAACGATGCCACTTAATTGGTCGAAAAGTTATTTACTCAGTTCATGTATCTTTTCGACATCTTTCTATGCCGGTGATGTGCCGTGACATACAGAGTAATGATAAAGTAGTGCGAGTAATGAGTAAACAGCTTCAAGCAAGCACGCTGCGCTTCTTCAGGAACTGAAGAATACTGATGTTTAAAGCATGTAAATTTGGCAATCAAGAGTTTGGTGTGTGGTAATGATTTTCCCCCGGTAAAATACGTGCCTTAAAGTCCTAATTGCCTAATTACAAAAACAAATGTTGCCATTTTTGTATTGGGTGAGGAACCCGCAGTTGAAAGTAACATTGTGGTAATTAAGAGAACATCTTTCAGTGAGTGTTTTCTTCTTTGCGGCTGCCGCTCGGCCGTGCACTTCAGTGTGCATTACTTTGCTTGTATAATTGATGCGTCACGTTCACCGAGCAGAGGCCGAAACTGTAAATCGATATCCGCGCCGACCCCACAATGACATGAAATCGCACATGTATAGCTTTCCTTCACGGCACTAAGAACCAACAATACAATTCAAATCAAACTGATATTCCCCAGCGAAAGGACATTATGTGTTGACATGTGCCTTTAAGTACAGTCGAGTAACTTGTTAAAAATGATTTTGCGGGCCCTCAAGCGATGCTCCGCGGACCCCAGTTTGGGAACCGCTGCTGGACAATGGAAAGTACCTGATGGGAATCAGATGAATCCAATCAAAGCAGAATTCCCACAATGTATGAGCTCAAGCCGTCTGACTCTTTCGCTTTGGAGATAGTGGGTGAGACTATGCATCGCCATGACAACAGACAACCGGCCCAAACGCACGTGCACTCCCGAAAATGAGTAAAACTCATTAAAGGGGGCACACTTGTCTCACTCGCGCACAGTAGACACAACTGCAACATCATCAGTAAGGCAACACAACAGTAAGGCAAATGAAAAACTCTTGCGAGCCGTTGCAGGGTTGCGACTACAAACCCCACTCGACAGTTACTGATGCATTATGCAAATGATGGTGGGGGGCATCAAACATGAGCGGTAACAATTCTGAGAAGCATCCATCTGGGCTAAAATGTAAATGCTTCTTTTTTTTTTTTTTTTTTTGCTGACTTCTATCACGCCCCGGTTCCACCATCGCGTTTCCGCCGAGCAAAAGGGCACAACACACTCACCGCCAATGAGAACATTGTATTATTGAGCCGGTGGATGCGAAGAATTAAGCATATCCGGTGATGTTGGGGGTGGGGGGGGGGGTGACAGTAACTGGGAAATAGTGTGTCATTACAGCCTTAGGGTTGGTTGAGTGCAGGCTGGAATGGGCAGATATGAATTTAAAACGTGTGGGCCATTGCGCTGCCTATTGTGAGAATTAGAAGATGAAGAATGATGATGACCCTGGATTTAATGATGTGTGCGTTTGTATGCATCCCACGAGGACGTCACCAAACTCAAAAGGTCTCGGGCGCAATAGCGTCGAAGCAATTTGGTGAGATTACAGACAGACAGTCACTGAAGGCCCACGATCACATGATCACAAAAACCCTGCGAATGATTTGCAGTGTTTTGGGGCATGATGTGACATATATGAGCAACTGGGAACTCAGGTGGGCTAACTCCAATCTTGGGTGATTTATATGGCAATGGCGACTTCTTCTGGGTCCTCGTTTTTACCAAAATCAAATTCATGAAAGATGACAAATAAACTTAATCACTGCTTGCTCGTTGAATTTTCAATCAATCTCCGAAGCTCACTTTCCGCGATCTTTTTTGTGAGAAGTGAAGCCAGGTTTCCTGAGAGCGGCAATTCTGGGGAAGGGAGTTGGCCCCGTGGCATTGCACTGATGAATCAGGAAAAGGGCTGCGTGCAGTAAGAATGGAACTCAGCCTTGATCTAAACCAGTATTCAGCTGAAAGTTAGGCCTTCATGCACTTCATTCAAAAAGAACGAAAATAAAGTTCACCCACTTTTGTTCTCAGTGGCTTATATGTAGCCAATATGGGTTATCCGTAGAAAAGAAAAAGTCCATTCGGAATAGGACGAGAAAAAAGTGTAGCGTCTCATATCAAACTCAAACCGTTTGAAAGGCAAATTTATGGCATGATTACATCACCATATCTCCACTATTGTTTGCGCTCACTTCCAATGTTCCGGCGTGTCGTCGTGCACTCCAGATGAGCCTAATGAGGCGGGAGAGCAATCGGCCCGCTGTCATGCTTGATTGCGAGCATTCCAAATAAAACCAGGCCACTATGATGAAATTGACATGGCGTACAAACAAAAGTTTAAAAGCCTGCAAAACATCGTCAGTACGTGGAGTGGTTTTTTTTTGTGTTTTTGTTTTTTTTAATGAAGTCCGACCAATGCGCGTTTCTCTGTGAATGTAGGGATACAAAACCTAGAAAAAATATCAATCTGGTTTTAGAAAGCTGCTTCATTGCACTTCCTGCATCTGAGTACACAATTATTATTTTTTTATTAAGTTTGGAATTGGCTACAGAGAGATAGATTTTTTCTTCAAATGCATTCCAGAAAAATTGAATAAAAACTCAAATAAACTGTTGAAAACTGTGCTAAAACATTCCAAGCAAATGTATGTCAAAGTTAAATACAACTGAACGCTAGTAAACAAATGTACAGTACTGCATGAAAGAAAAAGTCACTGGAGCATGAGGCTCCCGGTCGACTTGGTAACACTTGGGAAAATCTGGGGGCAAAATTGTAGCATCCTGTCCGGCCTTCAAAATAAAACCATATAACAACAGGTTCACGACTTTCGCCCCATGGTGGCTTCTTAGACACTGGCCGCAAACTATTCTGGGCCAAGGAAGTATGGTGGAACCGTGTTGCTATTTGACATTGAAAACTGAAACACAAAAGGTGTCCCGGGCCACTGAATGTCTCCAAGCTGTTGTAGCTGTTGATGATGATGCATTGAGGCCATTTTCATTCATTTGATTTATTTATGTATTTATGCTTAGGCTGTACAGGGATTTCACAAATTAGAAAAAGTCTTGTGTTAGGAGTGGTGATTATGGAAAAAAGAAATGAAAGCACAACTTGTTGTGCGAATCTGCAGCTCCAGATGAGTCATTCTCGCTGCGCACAGCTCATCAATATTACACAGGCTCGGCTCCTCTTTGCAGCCGCATTATTAATTTAACTTTTTTTTTTGTTTTGTTTTGTTTTCTGCTCCCGCCTCACCTCGAATTCGGAAGGTGGCTCGAATCGAAAGCGTCGACCCTTTGATATAATTCACAGATCAAACACGGACGTGCGGCGGAAAGCGCCGCCGTGAACTTAGGTTGAGATATTTCTGCGCGTTCAAAATGGAACCTTCGAAGCAGGAGACTCTTGTGTTCCATTAAGTAGCATTACAAGAGCTGTACCGTGGAAACTACAGCAAAGGTCAGTGGCGGCCCGACGTCATAGTAACGCCGATATTGGACGTAAATCATTCGTTCCGGTTCGCTTCATTGGCCCGAGGTCAGCATTGTTTTACAAGGCGTATCGTTAAGAGACCAGTGGTTGAAAGTGTCGATTTTTCACTTATCTGTACTTTTCATCAGGATTTATTTTTCCGACATTTTCATTTCTTTCACTCCCTACAGGACACAGACCAGATTCAAAAGAAGCAAATAGTCCTCATCCATGGCGTGGTAGAAGCACGTACTGACAATTAAGTACAGAATGTGAGTGCTTTAACCATCTAAGTAAGAGACGAAAAGGCTTCAGATGAGCTGCGGTGCTTTTGTGTGCGCGCGTGTGTGTGTGTGTGTGTGATCTTTCAGCAATAAGCGTGCATGTGCCGCTGTTACGCAAGAAGGCCGAGCCTTGACGTTGTCTCGGCCTGATGCCATTAACTAGCCGGCGGCAGATAGCCAAGTGTAATCTTCTCATGCCATCGTAGGGACCGTTCGAACCGGCGACTATCGTGGGCAACGGTTGCGCGTCCGCCATCGCAGCGACAGTCCTGCTCTTTCGTCGACGCATCCGACGCAGGTGAAATGCAAGTCGAGGGCTTGAAGAGGGCAGAATGATGTCGAGACGATCTAAAAATGGCAACAGGCATCCCCCGGTTTTAATGGGTGTTTGTTTATTTCGGCTCTTCAACTGGTGCCGTTTGCCGCAAGATGTGATGCAAATGCAGAGGGGATCGGAGGATAAGGCAAGGGTTTAACCTATTCATTATTCCGCTGTGCTCCCTGGCATTTGCTGTGAATACACACCCGCTGGCCATTACCTGGGTCTTAGCGAACAGCTACACCATCTAATTGAACAGAAAAAAACAAAATAATCCATTATAAAGATAATGCTCCGGTTTGATGAATGCGCAGTTTTTCCTGATTTTTGTACATTGCCAGTCGATATTGATGCATTGTAACACAATCATCGTTTACCCTTCCAAAAATAAGGCCTCCTTTCATCTGTAAATAAAAGCCCTCTGGCCGTATTTGTGGAGAGACTATCGTCTTTCATTGTGAAAACAGAACCGTTACACAGTTCATTTTTAGCCCCAATTTTGGAAAAAAAAAAAAAAAGGGAAGTTTAAAAAGAAAGAAAAGAGACGAGCGTCGTCACCGGCAGGGTGAGCAGAGTGCGTTGACGGCAGGGAAGAAGCCTTGTCAGAAGTCCGGACTTTCATCACGACACACTCACTCCGCCCGTCGTCTTTGCGGCTTTCTCCAGAGGCATTAATATGAAAGAGGACGCACTCCGAGTCTGCAACAAAGATATTTCTACTCTCCGTTTGCAGAAAGCCAGAAGCTCTTCGTCGCGGGCTCCCAGGCCTTGAATTTCATGAACACAGAGCCATTGTTGCTCCGGTTGGCATGTCAGCCATATGTTTTTTCATCTATCAAAGAAGAACACGGTGCCGATAAATCCTAGTCAAGGGTCCAAGATCCATGTAGTAGAGGAACTCGTTGGGTGCACTCATCCATCATTATGCCCGTCGTCATCCATCGGTGCCTTTTATTAAGCCCCCCCGCTGATCTTACAGGTGAGGACATCCTCTCCCCGCAGCCAAAGCAGATTAAAATCTGCAGTCAGACGCGCTAGTGAGCATTCGCTGGTAATTTAAAAGCAACCTCAAGCCTGCCTGGCCAAGAGTGGGAGAGTCCTGAGCACTTAAAGCGAGCAGGAGCTGCGGGGAAACGCGTATGGCGAGTGGAGCACAATCTATTCAGCGACACGGTACGGTGGGAGTGAACTCAACGGGGCTCACTTCACAACAAGCAGCACTTTGGCAGACGGTCAAAGATTCCTCGAAAAAAGAGGTTTCAAGCCATTTGAAGCCACACCAAGTTGAAGTTTACGGTCAAACTAAACATAAAAGATTATGACCAGTGGTTTGTTTAAAACAAACGCGCACGAGCTGCGCCATGTAACGTAATGCTAACAGATAATGCAGAATGTAGTATTTCAGGGGCAGCGCTTTACGCAAAGCATATTTTAAACGCAAACTACAGTAGTTGTGAAACTCTTCAGCATGACTCTATTATATATCCCCGCCCCCCCCCCCCCCCCCCTTCTCCCCACCCCGGTGGCCAAGTTTAATTTTGTTATCGCTCTATTACGAGCTGTGTCAAAGAATGCGTTGAAATGGTATCTGGAGGTCGCACCTCATTCAGTCTTTAATTACTACTGATGCACTTCCGACTAGAAGCGATTTGAACTTTGCCGCCTTGTGTGTGACTTGTGGAATAAATCGTTTTGAACTACAGTAATCTGATTTTTGTTTTTCCCCATTTGTTCCCAGCTGACTTTGACCTTTAAAACAGACACAGCAACATGTCTCGTCTGGTGATGCACTTTGGCAAAACACAATCAGCTGCGGTAGCTGCCATCCAGCGTGATGCCTTTTGTATTTTGTTTAAAGAGACAACGATCCAATTACATGCCCGGCTCTATTCGTGGCGTCTCCACATCGGAGAGCTTGGATCCAAAACTAGAAGAGGGCAGAATACTCAAATTATTTCACCTGTCAAGGGAGAACAGTTAGTGTCACATCATGTTGCCGAATGGATCGTAATTCCGTAAGCGGAATGAAATGATCCGCTTCCATTTCCTGTGTTTTTCAATCTCAATTACTCAGAGGAATCCAAGCTGTTCCCTAGCAACACGGTTCGAAATGCCTATTTTGTGGATGCGTTTTGAATGGCATTTGAACGTGGCTCCGGCTCAGTGGGGAGTCGGCCGTGCATCGGGAATAAAAGTTGACTGAGGGGGGAAAAGAGAGGAAAGTGAAGGAGGAGGATAGAGAAAGTACAATTTAACACTACTGGCGGGCCTCTGGCTCTCGAACCGGCGCTGTGAGCAACACGCACCTCGTAATTATTACTATTGTGTTGGCAAGCACTCACTCGGGCGCAACAACGGGGCCGCTTTGTGCTCCATTATTGTTTACCTGCTCTTGTTGTTGCTTTTTCGCCTCCACCGTGTCGACCGGGCAGTTTTCTTTTGTTGCGAGAAGATTGCAAATTACCGAACGTTACCAACGTCGTCACTGTTTACGTATCCTGCTCCTCTTTGCGATATGATGAGAGGGTAATTTATTGGACAATTCTGTGAAGTGATTGATGATGCTCAGGAGCTAGCGTTCGTGCTAGCTCACAAGCTAACAGGATTATGGGGCTCTTTACACCTTTCCTAACAGGTCTCGTGATGCTCCACCGACGGGAGTCAAGTTTGGCACTTGGGTCGTCTGAGCCATTGTGGAAAAAGAGGAGGAAGAGAACGAGAAAGACAGGGAGAGAGAGAGAGAGAGAGTCAGTGGGGATGTGGGATGGAAGGGTAATTCAATCACATCAGTGTCCTCATTCACAGGACAGAGAGGCATAAGCAACTAATGAAATAAGTAAACGCTGAGTTGGAAATTTGTCCTGGTCTCGCTCTCCGAGGGACAACGCAGAGGTGAGGCAAGGAGAGGCGTCAGGGTGGTCCCAGAAAAACCTCAATAATCTGAATTGGTCAACAGACCAGTCACAGGGCATATAGAGACAAACAAGGCTACGCAGATGGCATGCAGTAACATCTACGTGTTGTTCGTAGAAGCTGGGCACGTCGGCGGAGGTAAAACTATGGAAGTCACATACACACACACACACACACACACACACAAAATGGTTCTGACAAATTTCACAAAACTGATCAAAAACATGAATCACTCACTCGCCCCGGTTGGTATCACGCGGTGCTGAAGAAAAAGCAAAACGTCGGAGTTCAAATTCATGTGGAGTCGGGCTCGGCAGAAATCTTGTGACATCTGTTTGACTTTCGAGGGCTATTTGAACATATTTTGGTAAAGCAATGGACACGACATTACACTACAGCACTCGGACTCCTTTAATTGGTTTCACTTCTACTCTGACCGTGACGACCCTTCTTTCAGAGAAGGCGTGACAGCAGTTTCCACTGGGTACCACTGGGGGGGGGGGGGGGGGGGGGGTTCTTCCATTTTACTCCTGATAGTTTTGTCGTTATAATGTAGTTGGAAGAATGGAAGATAATTGAATTCCACCGGGCTTTCATCCACTTTTCCCAGCAGTGTAACGGATTCTGTTGTGAGATAGTTTATCACCATTAACAGATGACAGCTCCCCCCTTTCCTCTTCATGCAGCGCATGAAAATTGCCATTCCGCTGCTGCGTTTCGCCTCTGCATTTGATTTCCACCTTCCACCGCTGTGCTGTGATAGCTTCCCCTGTCTCCATCAAAATGCCTCGTCAATAACAGCTGCCAATAAATCAGTCCATTTGATCCCAGCATAATTCCCGACTTTGCATTCACGGCAGGCTTTCGCCTTTTGCCATCTGTTTGCTCCCTAATAACTTTACCGCGATGGGTGGCGTGGCGCTATAAAGCGGCGCCTTCAAATTGAAACACACAAATTTTCCACATGGGAAATAAAATTAAGTGAACTGATTTGCTCAGGATTAAAACATTTTGTGATGAGGCTATAAAAAAAAAGTCAAATAAATTGACTGTGATGGTTACTGTGATGAAATACAACAAAACCTCCAAATTGAAACACAATCCATTATGTAGCATTGGTTGGCTTTCAAATTCTTTCAAATTGTCCCCATGGGAAAATTCCAGGTTCCAATTGTGGCCTCCACCAAACCGTTGCTAACGGTGTAGGGAATGTTTTAAGAAACAATTCAACTTCCATAACTAACAAATATGCAAGTCGGGGCATAATAATGAGGCTTTGAAGGTGCCTGACAACCAGGTAACGGAGAGGAAGCATGATTATCATCGCACGCTTCTCTGTTTACATTGGTGCAAAATTACCTTTTGTCAAAATATCTCGCGTAAGCAAAGCCGATATTATAAATTCACATCTTCAATTGTACATACCGTGTACATAATATAGTACATGCGCTCAGGTCACATGGGCCAAGTCAACCAAATATGTGCTGCCCGGGTGGCTGAGAGCTCATAACATGATGATCACACTCAAAGGGCAAACATATAAACGTAGGCCATCTCTGAGGCAGACCCCCCATTTAAAAATCCATCCCACGGTTGCTTGTCTATAATTTTCCTGATGGTGCCCCGTCGTCTCTACAGCGAGACTCTTGTCCGAAGAGACCAAGGGCTATGAGTCATCGCATCGCCAACCTTTGATTGAATGAAAAAAAAAATCAACACACAAGAGTCCCTTGAGTGCTCCGAGGTGTGACAAAGTACAGCGATGTCTGGCTTGGATGGCGAACTTGATCATGTGCCTGTACTAAGATTTCAATTAGGAAAGATGGATTCAGGTGGATTTAGGTTTTCTTTTTTGAAAGAGGCTACAATGTCAGCAAGGTAAGAGGAGAAAAAAAGACCAAGCCCATGATTTTAGATAGTTTGATGATTTCTGACAATAAAACTGCTATTTTGAAGCCACAAATGAGTATTTCCTGACCACATTAACATTTTGTGCACACCTTATATCTATGTTGTGGTCAAAAAATATATACTGTATCCATCTCTCTCACGCCTGTGATTCTTTAGCTGTGCATAGAGAAAAACACGACAGTGTGTGCCTTGTTCCTTTATGGTGACGTTTTTTTTTTTTTTTTTTAAACCGAGAGCGAGAGATAGCAAGAGAGAGAAAATGGGAGGGGCTGTGCGCCACGTCTGTGCCAATCGGCCCAGGGCTACCTAATTAAAGCCCTGCCAAGTAACCCCCCCCGCCCCCCCCACACACACACACACGCACACACTTTAAATCCTCTTCTTCCGCGCACACCGAAAAACACGCCGTCTTTCTTCCACATGCAGACTCCTCTGGAGGAGAGATCACGCTAACCATGCTCTGCGGGGCTCGGCTCGTGTAAAACCGTCAAGGTTCAGTGGGGGCATCCTTTCATCCATCTATCAATCCTAGGCATCGAGACACTCCGGGCGACCGCGGATGTGCACGGTGAACAGCTGCAGAAGTCGCGTCTGAAAGCGGGTCGCGAAGGAGCCAGCATCCGCGCGCTTTTTACTCCCCGGAGCACCGCGAGGAAGGCGCCCAGCATCCTTGCATCTCTCCCGGGCTGTCCTTGCGTTCCGGCAAGGCTAATCGGAGCGGCGAGGACGTCCTTCGTTCCGTAAAGCGCCTTCTATCGGGTAAGAGAGTACTATGCATGCCTTCAGATTTTCTCGGGAGGAGGCTTGGAAATGTCCACCGTGACTTGTTTCTGCGGCCAATTGGAGCTGAAACATTCGCACGCACGCATGCATGTATAGGACATTAAAAGGGTTCTTTTTTAAAAGGGTTCTTCAAAAGAACCCTTTTGATGGTTTCGGGAAGCGTGGTCTTGATTTTTTTTATGAATGATCTTAAAGCTGAATGCACATGGCCATCACAAAGAGCATCACTTTCATACCATGTATTATTTGTGACTTTTGAAATGCAGCAGTCTAGCCAAGTGCATATCATACCAGTATTACTGTAATATTATTGTCATTATGATTATTTATTTATTCGTACTTTTTTTTTTTATTTTTTTTTTTACATTCTTTCCTTGTTGGAGTGATTTCATGATGTCACTTTGGGTTCCGCTGGAGTTAGGTCACACGCTAAAAGTCCGTTTTATTAGAGCATCCGCCAAGCTCTCCTTCTGTCTCTCGTTCTCTCGCCTCCCGCTTGCCGATTGGCAGAGCTGGCAACCACATCCATGAATTAAGTCAACAGAGGCCGCGGGACCGTCAGAGTCAGGATGCTAATTATCACCTGTCACTTAGACGCTCTCGATACCAGCTCGACCCGGGATAACAAGGATGAGCTAACACGAGGGGAAAACTGAGAGGAGACAACTGTCCTCTGAGGTTTTCTTTAAAATATATTCCAAACTTTTAATCAGATAGCCACTGGATATTGATCTCCATGCAGATTGTGTTCACAGAAAATTCACCTTTACTCTCATTAATTTGTTAAAACATGATGTTAATTATTCAAGATTGTTGTCAGTGTGTTTGTGAAAACAGACTCTTCTTGTCTTAACAGAGTGTTTGATCGTCTTCAAAACCAATTCCCCTTTTACATTACCTGCATTTCCCACCTTTCTTTTTTTTGGTCACAAATTGTTTTTTTTAGAATAAAGTAATAGAAAACTGTTCAAGGTTAACAATATAATTTTAAGTCAACCCTTAAGGGAATCGATGGGAAGAGGTTTTAGTTTTAGGTTTTGGTGTGCATCATTCAATAGTGCCTACCTGAGGGAAGGAGCCGAAGAGGTGGTGACCAGGATGTTGAGGGTCCGAGAGAATTTTGCCTGCTCTTCTCTTGGTTCTTGCAGCATGCAAGTCCTCAAGAGTGGGTAATACGGTAACGATGATTATTTCCAGCAATCCTAACTGTCCACTGCAGTTTTTTTGTGGTGGCACCAAAGCAGACTCTGAAGGAGGAACACGGGACCGATTCAATGATTGACATATGAAACAAAACCAAACAAAATAACTGTTTGTATTCTTGGTTGTTTGTCAAGACTGCACAAATCACAGTTTTTGTGATAGCAAATTTGCAGGCTCTCTGTTGTAAAAAAAGCTAAAAATAAGTGTGGAAGGTGTGGTATAATGTGGTCAGGCAGCCAATGGAGACGCGTTACAAATGTGGTGTT
Organism: Hippocampus guttulatus; assembly: GCF_054856545.1. NCBI lineage: Eukaryota > Metazoa > Chordata > Actinopteri > Syngnathiformes > Syngnathidae > Hippocampus > Hippocampus guttulatus. The sequence goes on along the minus strand of NC_141278.1, from coordinate 2,173,114 downwards.
TCAGATTCTCATTGGTTGTTCAGCTACATTCTCGTTTTGTCCAAAAGTCATCAATTCATCACAAGTCATCACACTGTAAATTTCCCCAGTGTGGGACTAATAAAGGATATCTTATCAATTAGAGTCACGAGGTGGTTGGCGGACAGCTTTGATAAGTTGAATCGGTCGAGACTGAAAAAGACGGCAGCATTTTGCATTTGAGTGACACTTATGGGATTGCCACAGCCATTTCAGTCTGGCTGGGACTGGATCGGAACCTCTGGTTAGTGGTTGTCTCCAACAGAGATGCCTGCTAGGTGGCCAAGCAAAAACGATGATTATTATGTTTTGCCCCACGACTGTAAAAATCAATCGCAAAGTCGCAAGGCTTCCCCTCCCAAGATACACTCGGACACGTAATAATTCAGCCATAAAGTGGTTTATATGGTTAACATGCGCCGAAGTGGGACTCGTGTGCCAAGAACATGTGCTCGGCAGTGTACTTGGAAAGTGGCACAGTCTGAATTATGCTGCGGATATGGTTTGGCGCCGAGGCGGCGTTTAGCTTGCATGTGCTAATCTAGTTGTTACATAAGACAGTAAGTGTGTGCCGGGGCGCTTCTCCATCAGTCACACACACACACACAAACACACACAAAAACTATCACTGCGCATCCTTCCGCGTTTTTGTATATGATTGGCATGGTTTCAGGTTAAACCCTGCAGCCAAGGTGAATTGAAGTCCGGCTCGACAGGCAAGAGACTTGGAATTTTCTTTCATGGCTTTTTTTTCACCTGAACCCACAACATGTTACTCATGTTGACCTTGATGCTGCTGGGAACTCCCAGCAGCACCAGCGCTCCCCTCCAGACCCCCCAACCCCATGTCAGCAAGTCTGCAGAAAACACACGACTGAGAAAGTCACTTTGAAATGAAGGTTTGTGTTTTTGTTGTTCCAGTCGGATAATCGATGGTCAGTGCGTGTATCGCCACCCATTAGGTATCGTACCACCCGACAGAGGGCTGTTAAAAAGAAACACCCATTTGTCTTTTTTGCTACGAGATGCTGCCAAAGCACTGTCGGAATGGGAAAGAAGTACAGCAACGGTCATCAAAGTAGTATGTTGACGTGAGGTGAGCAAGCCACAAAGCTGGTGACGTCACCGCAGCGTCATCAGTACACGGAGCTACTATTACCCACAATTCTACACGCTGAGGAGGCAATGTTGGGGGCAGGAAAAACAAACAAACAAATAAAGCAATTGGCCCAGGGGAGTTTTGTCACAAGCTAGAACGTTTCATCATGAAACTAGTGAGAACCAGAGAGGATTTAAAAGAGTAATTCCTCCCCCATGTGACTGTTTTCATCTGTAGAGAGAAAGGGGGGGGGGGGGTGTCAGTATGCGTTGAAGCCGGGGTCTGCGTGTTGCCCCCATGTATGCTTTCGGCTTCATAATCTCTTCTGATCCGACTTTGGGGAGGGGCCAGGATGTCTCGATAAAGTCTGCGATCAGGCTGAGGAAGCAAATGCTCTGCTGGAAGTACGAGGCTAAACTGAAGACTTTGTATGGGTGTGCTGTTATTATATCCCAGTTAGCAAATTTAGTCCACACGCTTCGCTCGACAGACAGTCATAGGCTGCAGTTGGATCCGGCAGTGGCTGGACCTGTCACGTTTGCAAGGTGGTGGCGGACCCCAAAGAGCGGGCAGGAGGGAGGAGCAGGTTGTACTTGATGAATTGTATTAAAACAGAAAACTAAATCCAAAACGAATCCACAGTAACAAACAAAACCATGGCAGAAGCTAAAACCGCAATAACAGAAACATGACCAAAACAAACCTGACAGGAACAAACATTACCTAATGACCAACAGGTGAGCAGCTGCAGGCGGAGCCCTACAGTGCCACCTGTTGGTCCCAAACCGAATCATGACAGGACCTAGAGCACACAAAAAGGGGTGATGTGGATCGTGTGCTGAAAATGGCTTCATCTCCGTCCACGCAATGTTAAAGGGTCAACAAAGTTTTGGCAGGGTTTCCCGTACAGTGATGATTTTGGAGATGCAAGCATTCTCCCGACGCCAGCAATATTTAGTATGTCAAGTCAAGTCAAGTCAAGTCAACAGTATTTATAGAGCACTTTCAAACAGCCATCGCTGCATACAAAGTGCTGTACATGGAGCAATTTAACATGCACAATAAACAGTAAGACAAATCGGTAATAAAGGCGGTAGAAAGCACCAAACAGTAAAACCAAGAACAAATCTAAGTCATGCTGAGTCGAATGCCAAAGAATACAAGTGAGTTTTGAGGAGGGTTTTGAAGATGGGCAGCGAGGAGGCTTGCCGAATGTTTAGTGGGAGGTCATTCCAGAGAGAGGGACCAGCAACAGAAAAGGCTCGATCCCCTCTGAGCCTCAGTTTAGTTCTTGGTACTTCTAATAAAGTCTGGTCCACAGACCTGAGGCGCCGGGCAGGTGTGTAGGGGCGGATGAGCTCAGAGAGGTAAGGTGGCGCGAGATTATTCAGAGATTTGAAAACAAATAAGAGGATCTTGAAAATAACTCTAAAATGAATGGGGAGCCAGTGAAGGGATGCCAGAGTAGGAGTTATGTGCTCCCTCTTACGAGTACCAGTCAAGAGGCGAGCGGCGGCATTCTGGACCAGCTGAAGGCGCTTAATGGAGGACTGGCTGACTCCAAAGTAAAGGGCATTGCAGTAATCGAGCCGGGATGTGACAAAGGCATGAATTACCATCTCAAAGTGTTCATGTGAGAGGAGAGGTTTTATTTTGGCCAGCTGTCTAAGGTGAAACATTAAACATGTAACATTAACAATAACACAGATACATTTCTATTGTAGTATTGCAGAAGCACACGCATTATACTTGTACAAATGGAATTTTATTGTATGGCAGGTCCAAAATGAAAAGAACAAATCCATTTCCCAAGAAACCACTTAGCAAAGTCGTTGACACACTTTATTTGCTTGAGAGGATCACTTTAAATGATGTGGCGGGCCAAAGTGGGTTTGACACCCCTGTTCTAGATAAATAACTGAAATTTCATTTGGGGCATTCGACAATCAACAGCGTTGATTACCAACAGCGTTGATTACAACGCTGTTGAACGTCTATGAAATAGAATCCAATTACGCACAAAAAAACCCCCCCATTTGCCTGAAATACATTTGTGTGAGTGTCATAAAACACAGTTGGGTCTGCATTTGGATCAGAATTGTAAGTCACGCGCAGGCCTGCTTTCTATTCTAACCGTATCAGGCCTGACTCTTTGATTACAAAGATAAAACTTCAAGCCACTGAAATTTGAGGCAATCCAATCAAAAAGATGCCGGCCCGGATTAGGAGGCGAAATCCTTGATGTGGCCTCTCTCCAATACCAAATCAAGAACAAGAAGCTGGACGGTAACAGCACGAGCGCTTGCGAGTACCCGCCATGCCGAGAGCATCCGCGAGAACAACAGATACGAAAGTGATTTGAAAAGAACCAACAGTCATTTGGACGCTCCGTTCCTGCGGCCATTAGGGACTGAAAGGGCAGCCATTTACTGCCAAAAGATCGACAGGCGCTGCCGCTCGTGAAGGGACAGAAAGAAAAGGCGCGTGCGCGCGCACCTTCCTTGGCCTAAAAGGGCGGACTCAACTCAAACAGCGCACTCTCTTCCATTTCGATCCGATGTCCAAGTGGCCTCCTTCCCCTTTTCCACGACATGTCCAACTATTCCTCTTGGTCCATCGATCCATCGCGTGGCCCACAAGGGGGAGGGGATTCGTTTCCTCTCCTCCTCTGCAGAAGTCACACAGCTCCTGCTCTCTTCACTTTGCCTTTCATCTTCGCCCATGTCCTTTTTAGTCCTCTCCATTTGAAAAGGCTCCCGGCATCAATAAAATAGTAGTTGAACATCATCCCTTTACGCCAAGAGTTAAGCCATTTCGAGAAGATTGTTGTTGTTCCAATCAGTTAAGGCTCTTTCCAGAAGGGAAGATAAGAATACGCAGTCCGTGCTGTGGCTCTACGTTAAACATGCGTATTCAAATGATTCTTATTTAGAACGTCAGCTGCTTTAAAGTGCAACGCAAATGGACTTGCAATGGGGATCCGAGTTGCGTTTCAGGACTTGCATGTCGCCGGGTAACAGGATCAAGGAGGAGGAAGAATACACTGAAAGGGGGACTTTTACCTGATACGGGTGTTTTAAAAAATGTTCAAGTGAAACAAGAAAAATAGTAAAGTGCATTCATATTTAAAAGATTGTATGACTTGCATTTCAAGGAAAAATAATTAGAAGAAAAGCTTAATATGAACATAATAGTCGAACTGTCTATATCTATCCATCTCTCTTTATTGGCCAAGTATGTAGAACACACAAGGAATTGTAATGTAAGCGAACCATTGTGCACAATGTGCAAAGTATCAAGCAGAGCTGAAGTGATCAGTGGTAGAATAAAATACGATAACAGTTGTCCAGTTGGTGCAGAAAATCATTGAACCATTTTAAAGTGACCAGTAGCAGTATTTGTAGTACAACAAGTGTGCAATTATGCAGATGTCCTTGAGCGCTTTCAAGCGTCTGGTGCTGTGGAATATAGATCAGTGACGGTGGTTCAAGTGAGTACAGAGCTGGAGCTACAATAAAAAAAAAAAATAATAATATTAATAATAAAAAAAAAAAAAAACAATCAAATGGATGTGGTGTCAGCCGGCTTGGACGCATTTACAATCTTGTGTAATGACTGCAGACTCATTTATGCTGGTGATGGCGCAATCGTACTGCAAGTTTTTCTTCTCTCGATGGGTCTGTGAGCGAGAGGCATTCTTTGGTCGAGGCCCGGGTGATAAATGAGCTACTCTTCTGTAATTTTGGATAGAGCTCTCGAGTTGGATCTCATTAGATTGTGCTCATGGAGCTGCACGACAGGGGAATTTGTTTTTTTCTTCCTCTCTTATGATCAAAGTCCACATAGGCAGGACTGTGCGATGTCTCTGATGGATTATCCCGAGTGATTATCCCGTGGTGTGGGGTGTCTTCAGAGTGTTTTTCTTTCTCTAAGTAATCTGCAATCAGCCAATGGTCGTGATTTTGGAGATATTAAACTTTCTTCATATTTACCATAGCAAAGTAGACTTGCCATTGTCGACCAAGGTGGATATTGGTCATGTGTATACCGCGTGCGATAAGTAGTAACACAAGTAGCATTTTCCTCATCGTGTGGGCTCCCTCATTATCAAGAGAAAAACAAAAACAAACATGCCATGCTGTTTTTTCGCACCGTAATTGTCACACTCTGGCATCAGGAGTCTGGCTGTCGCTTGTAAACACGAGAGCGTATACGCGCGTGGGCGCCGCTAACCGGGATGTGAGTGATCGGAGGGCCGCAAGCCGTTCCTTCCCGAGGTGTCTCCGCATTGTCGCTTGCGCATGGAGAAGGCGAAGAGGTGGCACGGCGGGAAGCGAGGAGGGTCCCTGCTGCGAGAGACAGAGATGGGCGGGAGTGGAAATGTTTGTAGATTAGAGAAGGGGTTCAAATTATTCATATCTGGTCACGCCTAACTTGGAGTCTAACCATTATTTTAGGGAAAAAAAAACAGGCATCTATCTCGTCGGTGTATCCCTAATGTTGTGGACGGCGAGCGTTTCAATTCACTTTCAGCAGCATCACGGTGAGGAGAAGAAGAAGAAAAAAGTTGCTAAGCAGCCAAGACATGACACTCGAACTTCACAAGGCGAGCCTTCAGGTGCTAAAGGAGGCAGCGTGAGCGAGCAAGCCGGCGCAACATCTGAGCAAGTGCGAGCGAGGCGAGGAGTTCTTCTGATCTTTCTCTGCCGCCGTCTCAAACGCGAGCAAGAATCTCCCACAATGCACCGCGGCGGGCCTCTTCAGCTTCCCACATAATCTCCCGTGAAGGGTGTATCTTTTTCCCCCCCGACTGCCTGCTGCTGCCTTCCAGAAGCGGCACACTAGAAGCCACTCGCAATCTGTTCCGTGAGGCTGGTTGGCTTCCGAGTTGTTCTAATAAACATTCCCAAAGGAAATTAAGAATTAATGGTGCATTTCTGCATTCTAGACTCAAAAAAATAAATAAATAAATGTGGACGTCGTAAATCGCGTATTAACTGTACAGGCAATGTTTCGAGTAACATTTCTTAACTGTCATACTATTATGTCGAAATGTTATCTACGTATAAATAGAATTGTTTTTTTTTCTTTTCCTCATCGATTGAGCACGCAGAGCCGAGATTAAAATGCAGAACCTCCCAACCTCAAGCCCTTGTGATTTTCTCCCCATTAAATACCATTTCCATTCTCTCTGCTTGTTTTGCAGCCCCCCCGATCTCTTTCAATTCTCACAGACCGCACTCGGTAATGATGCTCTCCAGGGCCTGAAAATGTGACTGTTGCCAAGCCAATAAAAAAAAACAAAATTCCTTTTTCTTTTGAGTCTTCGGGTTATGAAATATTCATCTCACGTCACCAGAAGACAAAAAAAGTGACTAAATGCATTAATATTTAAATGAAGTATTATCTAAGGAGTCCGTGGGATTACGTAAACACTAGCGCCACAAGAAAGCTGCCTTGGTTTAAAAAAATTCTTCTCAATATTTTACAGTTCTCAATTTCGACGCAACGCATTTAATGAAATACAATATTCTCTGGCTATTTTGATATTTGATATGTGGTGGTTTTGTTAAGCCTCAAAACCACTTCAGCTGCCGACCTTGAAAAGCATTCGCAATTGTTTGCAACTCAAGTGGGATAGGGGCATTAGACACATATAAACTTTAACTGCTTACTTCATTTATGTCCCAAAGCAGCGGCATAAATGTGGGATAATCCAAACAAAGTGGCAACCTGGCATTAAGTCATGAAACAAAATAAAATAAAATAAACATTTTAAAGTCTTAATCACAACAACGAATTAGCATTGAAACAGTTGCACACAGTGGTTCAGAGCTCATGACTGACAAGCCGCCACAGGTGTGGCGCTAACGACAACATAGGAAGTAAAGTTTGAGTGTCACACAAAAGGCATTTCAAAATAAAAGTAAACTTTTTATTTTTAACATATATTAGCTTATTTTTGTTTCCCAAAAACAGAGGTGATGCCATTTTTGCCATAACTAACAACTACTGATAGAACCTTCAGAAACTGGACATGTATTGGTCAATTCAAGGACCTGTTGTGAATTTTGTCATTCAGCTCCTTGTTTGAGAACACCAAGTGCAAAAAGTATTGAAACACTGAATAATTGGACATGTGCATTGAAAACTTTAGAGGTCAAGTTCATCTGGAAAACTTATTGTACTTTTTTGGTTCAAGATCACATTTCAGCCGATAGCCGAACATCCCAAACTTCGTACTTCCAAAACTTCATGATGCATCGCAGTCATCCTTGTGCTGAATATGGGAGTGATTGCCTCCAGCTCCAAAAGGCTGCTGCGATAATAATTACCATCTCCATCTGGGAGTGTGTGTGTGTGTGTGTGTGTGTGTGTGTGTGTGTGTGTGTGTGTGTGTGTGTGTGTGTGTGTGTCCACCACATTCGATTGCAGCACACGGTCCAATAATGTGTGCCTTTTTTTTGGCTTGCTGCAGCCTGGGATTGCGTATAAAAACATTTGTTGCAAAGCCTCGAAAGCCACCAGTCACCAGGGCTCTTCTTTCAAAAATTTCACTCTCTCAACAGCCGTTATTCTCCGGTTTCTGTGGCCCTTCACTTTGAGGCGAATGAAAATCATACATTTGCAAAGACCGCTTTTACTTTGATAAACAAGTGCAATTTCCTTTTCGCCTCAGGGCAGAAAGGGAGGCGCCCCACCAGTTTCAGGTAAGATAAGGCCCCCGGGGCCTTAGGTTTAAGACCTACTGTGTTTGTTAGACAGTGCGGTGAGTGGGCATGCATGCCGCGGGCCAGTCGATCTCATTAAACCTGCTCGCTAATTTGTCAGCGGCACGGGGGTGAGAGATTGATTGCCTTCTCCAGTGTCCACAGCCAGGTTGGCATCCTGCCTCCCGTGGTTGTTTAGTAACCGGGACAAAGGCCAGTGGGCCGAGCTCCGTGTCGCTGGCTGCTTCCAGTGCGTGCTGGCAGAAAGATCTAGAACAGCGCTGCCAGGGGGGATGATCGCGACGCGGCGCCGAGCGGGGGCCCGATAGCATTTAGCGGAGATCAAGCGCCGCGACAGAAAAAAAAGACGACCGTGACATTTAAGAAGGTTTCCGGGGGGATGCAAGATGGATGGAGTGGGGAGGAGAGGGACGCTAAACGGGAGGAAAAAGGGAAGATGTTGAGGTGTTGCGTGTCGGTGCATCGATTGCAGCGAAGGATGGAAATAAATCTCCATTCTCTGTCGCCTCTGCAGCAGTAGGAGGAGGCTGTGCGGGGGCCATATTGGACGAGAGGTCACCGTTACATGCGCACGGTATTCGGTAGCCGAGTCGTTAGCGCACGTGCTTCACAATTTGAAGGTTCCGGCTGAACTACGAATAGTGGTGGTTCCCAAAGAGCAGAGAGGATATACACCGTGAGTATGGTTGGACGCTCTGTTTGCATGTGTTGCCGCTACATGTTCGTTGAACTAGAAGCTGGTCAAAAGTGGAGTGTAGTTACCGTTGCATGCTGTTGAACAGGCTGTTTTTTAAAATGTTTCCTGAAAGTAATATTATATGAGTCCCTATTCTTGAGAAGGACTAAGACGCTGCACTTTAATTCATCCCAGTGTCTGTATGTGTGTGTTGGTAAGTGTTGCGGTATTCGTGAGCAACTGAGTTCAAATGGACTGAGCCGTTATCTCTAATTAGTGTCAGCAAACATAATTACAGTTAACCATGCGTTACTTTATGTCGCAGGTAACTCGGGTCTGTGCATGCTCATGGTTGCCGAGAGCTGTTATAATAATCCCTCCATAATCCGCAACGCATCCATGGGATTACGTGACAAGGTCCTCCGTGTAGTTGTTCAGTTTTGAGAACGTTGGTGTAGATTTTAAGTGAACCGTCACTGTATCGACAGTATCGCTCTGTTCACCCCGCCCTTATATTAATCAATCTATCATCCTGATATCAATCCTCGACCTCTCTCGATCTTCCTTTCATTCTGTCCAACCCTCTTCATCCATCCATGCATCCATCCATCCATTTGTCCCCGTCTCCAATGTCCATCCACCCACTTATCCATTAATCAATCTACCATCTGTCTTTCTCTCCGTCTCTCAGTCCCTCCCTTCCTCTATTATCTGTCAATGCATCTCGCCGTCCGTCCATCTACAGTCATCCCACAATCTGTCTTTTCCTCTTTCTTTCTTTCTATCGATCCTTCCTTCCCCGTGTCCATCTACCGTCTGGGTCCCACCCAGATGGTAGATGGGTGCGAAGCTATTCACATCTCTCGCTTTCTCTAAGGAGGCAATGTGCTGCGGTGATTCAGTGGCTTCCCATCTTTCAGAAGAGCAATGAAGGTACACCGACTGAAATGAGTGCATTCAGGAGAGCTATCGTCACAGCAGTCAAGTTGCTAGAGAAATGTTTCCGAGAGTCGCGTTTGTTGTGTGTAACCACATGCTGCCGCTCGATGACGCTCCAGGCGGGTATTAGACTTTGGTACTTGTAGACGGAGCGTTGGAAACGAGGTCAACCTTCTCTCAGATGGAGGTCTGAGTTCACAAAGAGAGTGATCCGCTTGTGTCCTGGTTTTGAAGTCTATGGTGTATTTTTCCCAACCTTTTTTTTTTTTTTAATGGCGGATGGATGAGTGGTTTTTAACAATACTGCATTTTCTGTCACATGCTCATGTGGGAAAGGAGAGCCGCAGTGGCCGTCCGTGTATTTCATGCTGGGAGAAAAGTCAAACACCAAACACAACGAGCCCGCATCCATCAGCCGCTGATGGCCGCGGCTCAAGCCCAGACAGACCCCGCCTCTAAAAGATACATATCTGCTTGCAATCTTTCGAGTGGGTTAGAATATGTTCAAAAAGTGTTTTCAAAAAGGTATGGTTTATATATGTGTGTGGGTGTGTGTGGGGGGGGGGGCTGTAATATATCCCTGTGATCAATGGGGGTTCTCTATATATGATATCCACCTCATTCCTTTTGCCAGAGTGAGTCATATTCAACACATTTCCTTGACTAATCCGCTTCCTGCCAACTTCTGAAGCCTTCTAATCATTTTCCTTCAGCACTTCAATGGGGCGCCATTACATCCACCTTCTTCTCTGCTCTCACCCTCAAATATAAAGAAAGCAACCGAGAGCTGAGACCTTTTCAGTGGCATAAGGTGTGTGGGTACGCGAGCAATTAAGCCCTCCCTCTTTGATGGAGTTATTATCAGGATGCGGAAGGAGAGATGAGAGCGCTCCACGCTTAGGGCCAGTCCTCATTCTTATTTTTAACCACTCCATTAACGTCCTTTTTTTTTTTCTCCTTCAATAACGCTAACCGCGTGTTCTGATCTCATCCCGCCACCTCTTTTGGTCACAGTGGACATGAATGACGAACATTAAGGCCTTTCGGCAACATTATCGCAACCGCAATGGAGAATTGAGGGCTGGAAGCATACGGAACTGCACTCATAAAATGCTTTCACGTTGTTTCATACATAATAGCAGTAGCGGCCCCACTATTCGTAATGTTTGGATATAATTGTTTGCTGAAGTAATATAATTTCTCCAGCTGACAATTGTTGTCTTGAAAGTGTATATCATTGGGTTCTTTTGGACCCAAGTATGATTTGTAAGTCATTCGCCGAGGGAAACCGGGACTATGAATTGGCTTATAGTGAAGGGAGGTTGCAGTCGATTTTGAGGTTCGTTGCAGTAAAGGCCGAAGTATTGACCTCACTTCTCAGATGGCCGCCATTACACGGCACAATGCGGCCCAAAGTGGCTGTGCGGCGCGTATAATTACAGTCATCAGCAGACAGACAATGCCGGGCTATCGCTTCTCTTCCGCCGTGACGCAGGCGGCGCGACAGGAAGATGAAAAATACTGCCGGACAAATGATGTGAAATTGCAAGTGGGGAGGAGGAGGAGGAGGAAAAAAAATATGGATGAAAGGTGTTGTCGTCTCAGGTGGCCCTGGTCGAGAAAGCGCGGGATCAATGGTGCCTGTCGGTGTTGCTTTTCGTGTTGCACCAGCGGCTCAGTCTGCTTTGCGATGGCGCTTTTAATCCTTATTCCTAAAGCAATATTTTCTCCATTTATGGGCACATCTCTGCTTCAGATTATGCTTATCTTTTGGGCTTTTCTTTATCAAGTTCACACTCATCTCCTTTCCTCCACTCTCCATCTCAAATTGCTCACCGCTGCCACAACTCGGTCTATCGGAGCCGACGCCCGGGCCATCGCACACCGCGCGGCATAATAAAACTCCCACCTCCAGTCGATATGCTTTAATATCTGCTATTTCTCTCCGCTGCCCACAGAAATCATTTCGACTTCATGCGAGAGGACACGACTCAACTTGCTTCGAGTTCTCCCATTCGGGGGAGTAAATAAGTAATATCGTCATCTTTGAATGACTTTAAGCGTGTGCTCGTGTTCTTTCAGTTGGACTTTTATTGCTGAAATCAAACATAGTGGAAGCTGAATTGTTTTATGCTTGATACCAGGGAGCCGTATCAAAATTAAGCCGGTACATGCTACAGTATGTGCGCATGGTAAATGAACAGTATGCAAGGACAGGCATGTCCAATGACATTATTATAATATATATATATATTATATTATATATTATATATATTATATTATTATATATATATTATATATTATATATTATATATATTATATTATATTATATATATATATATATATATTATTATATTATATTATATTATATTATATATAATATATTATATTATATATAAAATGACATTATTACCCTGTACGTTTTCTTCCGTTCTCCACTGCGCAGCAAAAATCAAGTCACACGTGCGAACGTCGGTGACCCGCTTAGAACGCTTCGGATCAGATGTTCAAGTCTTTGCATGCGAGTGTCTGCATGTGTCAATTTGTGACGAGCCAACAACTACCGACAAGTAAGCAAGCGCTTGTACCAGAGACTCAGATTAGAGCTTTGCGACTCAGGATGGAGAGATGAACGATTAAGAGGCAGTATGGAGGATTGGACGTTGGCTCTGGGATTAGCATGACCGAGGATGGCGAGGAAAGAAACGCGACGGGAGAGCGGCAGCGACAGCATGCGGCGAGCTTTTCCTCAGTCAAAAGAAAAATCTTTAAAAAGTACAAAAACCGAGTGGTGCGTAGACGTCAGCGGGTGTATTTAGGGGACAATCGTGGCCGAGGGCCGTCTGTCACGCTGTGTCGCTTTTTGTGTGATTTAGCACTTGAAGGCTTTTTTTTTTTTTGTCACAGTCAAACACTTCCTTCAGCCACCATGCGGGAGTCCGAAGGGCCAAGCTGCGAAACTGTGCGACTGCTTGCAGTACCAAAAGATGTCAAAAATGTTTTCTTTCTTGTATTTTATTTATTTATTTTTTAATGGGGATGACACAAAGCAAGTTTTATATCCACATACATGCAGATTTTTAAAAGCTCACAAAATATATCTAGCGTTCTTTTGTTCTTGTTTATGGAAGCGCCGTGACTTCTGATTTCTGTTTAAGTCTCACTTTTCCCAAGTGAGACTGTGAAAAAAAATCCCGCATGTCAATCAAGCAATATGGAGAGCCAAACAATCAGCAACAAAAGCGAGAGAGGATCACAACGAAGCAGCCGCATTCCACGTTCATGTCGTGCAACAACGAAAGGCCTGGTATCGAACCATGTATTGTTGCAGCCGCAACAACATTTATCATGCGGAGTGCTTCCTGTTGTCTGTCCACTTGAACTGCTTCTTACGTTCATCATTCATGCTGAGGCTGCGCATGATGAAGTAGCGCTGATTGCTCTTTACTTTTGACGCAAGGCAATTAAGTCGAACGTTAGCTTTGATTGTTTCGTGCTGTAAATGGAAACTTTTCATGAGGATACAGGAAGTCTTTGTTGTTACAGCAAAGGCAAAGAGATGTCTGGTGCTCACCCGATGCCTTTTGACTGCATGGTGCGCTGTATAAATGTTCCTTAGAAAAACCACGAGATTGGTTCAGGGTTCAAAGATAGTCCCTTTTAAGACCGCTAAATCATACAGTGTATAGGCGCAGTTAAGCTCAGGGGTTCGAAGGGGGGGGGGGGGGGCAAGGGGCCAATAAATCATAAGCGATGCCTGGTGCACTCCCCGAGGTGCTTTGATAAATGCCTACAAGCATCAATGTCAAGTCTCGACGCCAACGCTTCACTCGCTGAGTGACTTAATATGCACACTCCATCATTTTATTAGCCAGCTGAAGAGGCGTTCAAGGTGTGTGGGTTAAGGCCCGCACCGACCGACACGCTTAATACGCTTAAGTGACACTCATTACGCATACTTGGAAGTGCAGCGGTTGTGTATGCATGCGTGAAAATGTCTGTCGTAGTTTATTTTTTGGAAAAAAAATTATTGATACTGTGGATCTCGAGAGCCTTTATAGTTCAATCTGAGTGCTGCTGTTCTGGTTAGAAGCATGGTTCACTTTCCAAAAAGGTGCATATTGACGAGTAAATTGTCCAGAGGTCTGAGTATGAATGCTTGTGCTCTGTGATTGGCTGGCGACGAGTACACCGCCTCTCTCCTGAAAGTCAGCTGGGATATGCTCCAGCTCACCTGCGACACTTATTAGGACAAGCGCGACAGAAAATAATTGGGGCACACATTAATTCGAGGGATAGCAGCTATTCGAGGAAAGTCGGCACTTGAGACACGACTCTGAATGAGTGACAATCATCTGATGATGTGTAATATTAACAGCCGTATGAGTGGATTTTTTTAAGGGGTCCGGGGGTTGGTTTTTACGAGTGTAGTTTTGTTACATCCGTGGAAATGTGTGCTTTGTGGGTCAGGAAGATTAGGAACGCAGGCACATCACAGCACGCAGCTGACTTGACACACAAACACAGCTGGCCACCGTCGATGTGATCAGTAGTTTGCATGTGCGCGTGTGACGTCAACAAGCCACGGGATTATTTATTTAATGTTTTGCAAACGTGACGCTGCCGTTGACTGCGTTTTATAACATTGTGTGATGAGCGGATTAGGTTTAGTTAGGTGACCGCGTGGAATCTGGTTTTACCGCAAAAGAAGTCGGCCAAAGTCACGTTGGAATTTCTGCACCTCTGACGATTTATTATGTAAGGGCGAATGTAGAAATTCCCCCACAAGTCATTGACATCGCCTAAAAAGATTTGAAAAATAACTATAGATTCCAAAAAGTGGTGCCAGAGCACTTTCTTTATGTAACAGGGCTTTGATTGGTCTCATGCGAGAAGCTCCTCCCCTAACTTCAACGTAGCCCCTTGAATAGGCAGCGAACTACTGACATTAATTGGATGACATTAACTCCCGTCTTTTGTCTTTATTTTGAAAAAAACTTGAAGCAGTTTATAAAGTCTTGCCAAAGTGCTAACTAATTAATAGCTCATAACTCAGAAGCTGAACTGTTGCTGACCCGCTGTGCGTTCCTCTGTGTGATTGACAGGTGTGAACAGCGACCCGAGCAGTGCTGTAGTGACTGTCATCAAGTAAAAAAAAAAAAAAACAAAAGGAAAGAAAAAAAGGCCCTGCACCTCCTAACCCGAGCCGCCGCCATGGGCAAACAAAACAGCAAGCTGCGGCCAGAGATGCTGCAGGACCTGAGGGAGAACACGGAGTTCTCTGACCACGAGCTGCAGGAGTGGTACAAGGTAACTCCTCACACACAGCTTGGATCGTAAAAAATTAATAAATGATGCCGGTTACATAATAGGATGAGCCCCATTTGGTTAAATCCATGCAGGGAAATAAATGCAGAATATCTCTCAAGTGGAAAATCAGTCGAGTGCAACACCGAACAATCTTTGAATTAGCAAACCCAACTACCGGTACTTAAATTTTGTCAGTAACTTCATTATTCAATGAAAAATTCCGCATCCTCGCCAAATTGGAATGGCTGCTTTGAAGTCATCGTGTACCATTCCAGACCTGTAGGTGGCGCACCATCATCTTCATCTCTTGGCCCCAATGCAAATGGACTGTAAAAGCACAAACATTAATGTAGCATTCTTCTAATCTTTGACCAAAAAGTTTAAAAGTGAAACTATTTTTACTGTATGTTCATTATTTTTCCTGTGGTTTATGAAATATATTAACCCGCCGATGTCTAATGTGGAAGATTTTTGCATAAATGTACCAAAGGACTAATTAGAACAGTATTAGACATTTTGTTCAAAAGAGATTTTCATACTGAAGTGGGAAAGTCACATTTGGCGCCGTTTACCCCCCCCAGGTGGTTGTTGTGTATAAAGACTTGGAATGGGGGGAGGGGGGATGTAGTTGACCCGGTAATTTTCCACCTTCTGAGATATTAATAGAGCCGGGCTGCTCCACACACATATTAGGATAGTGTACACACGTTGACTTTGTCGTCAGTGGCAACCATCTAAATAGGTGCAAAGAAAATCAGCTTTCCTGGGGTTTTTTGGTATTTTTTTGTCTAATCCTAACAATGCGCTGCTTTCAAAACTTCTGAATCTGAAAGTCCTTGGGGGAGATAGTAAGTGACCTGACAGCGGGCCGAGCCCTATCCCCTCCCACCGTGTTAATCCACTGGCCAGACTGGATTAAAAAGTGACGGCACGCTGACCTGACCGCATGACTCCTTCGTGCATATGTGATGGTTTTCATATATGCCTTCTGCGTGGATTAGACCTGCATACATTCGAGAACGTGCTCACAGCTGGGCGAGGAACAGCTGACGCTGATAAAGCCGCCACCTCGCTTGCCTTTGACCTCAGCTCAGCTGACATCAGGTCACCTTGCGCAGATGATGCTCGCCCATGAGTAACGAACGGCCTTAGATAGACTAGAACTGCACTCTACGGTCTCGTGAGTATGAGGGGACACCTCTCGATTGATTAATGACTCAATCAAGTAATCAATCGGGTCGAGCTATGAGGTCTGGAGCCTCGTGTCAATTCGTGGAGCCCAGGTTTCAAAGCAAATATGGTGAAGAGGCATTTATCTGTTACGCTGCGCACAAATGGAGTAAGTAGTCAACAGACTTGAAATGTAACTGCTTCAAAATCCATGTTAAAAACATTGCTGTCCTCAGAAATGAAGACAGTTGAATAAAGATGAATAAATGTCGTGGTGTCAAAACAGACTGCGCCGGTTCACTATTTGCGGAAACATAAGTCTATTCAGTTGCGCGAACTGACCGCTACTTCCTTCTCTGTGCAAGTACAATGCTTCTACATCAAATGCGACTCAAGGAAAATGAGTTGGAATTGCTTTTGATGAAGCTACATTTCCTCCAGTCAACATGAGAGTTAGTCAACGATTCCAGTTTTGATTTTGCAATCATACGTTGTGAAGTAGCTGACAATCTGATGTCGACAGATTGGAGCTCCTTCATGTTGATGCTGTGTCGGCTTTCCACCCCCAAAGGGTTTCCTGAAGGACTGTCCCAGCGGAACTTTGAATGTGGAGGAGTTCAAGAAGATCTACGCCAACTTCTTCCCGTACGGCGACGCGTCCAAGTTCGCCGAGCACGTCTTCAGAACGTTCGACACCAACGGCGACGGCACAATAGACTTCCGGGAGTTCATCATTGCCCTGAGCGTGACATCGAGGGGCAAGCTGGAGCAGAAGCTCAAATGGGCCTTCAGCATGTACGACCTGGACGGCAACGGTTACATCAGTCGCGAGGAGATGCTGGAGATTGTACAGGTGACACACTTGGACTAATAGACTCTACACATTACACTTTGTATTCTTTTTATGGGCTCGGCCAGTTTCCAATGCAGAAAAATGCTCATTATATTTAACATTTGACCAACTTATGAAAGAAACTAAGTAACCTTTCCCTCGACCACAATCGAGGAATCCTGATTGCCTCTTCTTAAAGTCTCCATGCACCAGGAAGTAAGCGGCTAACAGCCAGCAATACGTTGTAGCGCTGTTTTAAAAGTCATAGAACCATCTCCTCCCACTACAGTATCCAAAATGGCTCAATATGTTACCTCATCCTCCATGACTGCATGAGCCAGGACCAGGTCCTTCTAACAACAAGCAAAGAGCAAAAAAGAGCATTCAGTAAGATGTAGACGACTATGAATTATGGTCTTTTTAAGAGGCACAAATGACCCAAGTAATCCAATGTTGTCTGGCCTGCTTTTGGAGCCGAGACACTTCTAGGGTCTAATTTACACCAACGTCCTTCCCCTCTTGAGGTGTCCCACTGATCTACTGTCTTTTTTACGCTCTGCACTCCCCCAGGAGCCATCTTAATGGCTCTGTAAGCTAATTGTAGACGTGTGCCGCGGGCTACCTCGCTGAGGTTAATTTAATGCCACAGGAGGGAGCGCAGCGGTCATATGAGTAGACCCAAAGATGCATCAGATCAATAACCTACACCCCGACAACACCCGTGATCAGTGTCTTGCACATGGACTGCTATTCATCTTTTTCTATCCCTCCCTCGACTGTGTGCCCCCCTCAGGCAATTTACAAGATGGTGTCCACTGTAATGAAGATGCCCGAGGACGAGTCCACGCCCGAGAAGAGGACAGATAAGATCTTCAGACAGATGGACCTCAATAATGACGGTGAGGTATTTAACATATCGTATATGTGACCCGCTCGAGCTAAAGTTTCCGCATGTTCCAAGGGATGTTTTTGAGATATGGACAAAAATGGATCGGATGGTTTAAATTAAAAACTATTTTATGAAGTAGTATTTTGTCCATACGGAGACAAATCCAACTTGTTGCCAGGCAGAGTTCGTGGAGCACTATCGTAACTGGCCCATAGTAACTGTCCATGCATCCCTGCAGGCAAGTTGTCACTGGAGGAGTTCATCAAAGGAGCCAAAAGCGACCCCTCCATCGTCCGGCTACTCCAGTGTGACCCCAGCTCAGCCTCCCAGTTCTGAACAACCCCCCCACCCCCCCACCCCATTGTACCCCCAATCCCCACCCCCCATACAGGAAGCCTGCTTGGCGGCCCCCTCCCCTTCTTTTTCCCTCTCTGTTGCTATAACAACAGTCACTGGGGATAAATGCATGATGGTTCTCCCTAATGTATTTTTTTTTTTATGTTCGTGTATTCAAAGGGGGGGGGGGGGAGAAGGAACGTATCACTGTCATCTTCCTGTTTATTTTTGTATATGTCGGCTAATATCAAAGGACACACACATAGGCATCAATGGGAGCGGCTCATGTTCCTAAATGGCTTTCTTGCTCTCGAACTTGAGCAGTGTTTTGTCCAGCACACACCTGTATATCATGTATCCATATATATACAGTATATATATATATATATATATATATATATATACAGTATATATAATGTCAAATGTGTATCATAAACTGAAGCTCATTTGCAAAGGCAGTACAGTATTATGTAACGTAAACTCGAGGAGTAACTTGTATGTTGCTTTGAAGTTTATTTGCATTTAATTAATTTGAAGTCCATTTGGGATGCTATTATGCGGATATGATCACTTTGAGGAGCGAAGAACCAACATGGCTGTTGCTGTCATCGTTTGTCCATATTTTTTGTACATAATGCTTTCATGTCATTTTATTTGTGCATAACTTTATTGTTGTTTATAGTGATGGAGAGAAAATGACAAAGCGCAACGTTAAGAAGGCTGGTTGAAGTGAAATACCCATCATGCATTTGATATGAACAACAAAACGCACAGTAGCACACTTTTTATGTTTGCAAAGTATCAAGTTTGATTGTGTGTACGCATGTTGCTAAGTATGGAATGCTTGATGTTAATTTTAACAGTATTATTCATATTATAAGAAGACAGTTGTAACCCATCAGCACTGCATAACCCTAAAAAAATGGATTTTATGCACGGCGGTATCCTTTTGCAACTGGGCACTGTAACCACGCAGGAGAAAAAAATAAATAAATACTTGTCTCGTTTTGACTCACAGATCACTCACTAAGGGCTCGTTCATCACTCGGAACGCTTTAACCACCTCCTGGATTAGCCTGCTTAGCGGGCAGTTAGATGAAGGGATACGTTTTACAAGATTAGTCCAGTATTTTATTGCGAATTCCAAAGTAGCGGCTGCGTTTACATGCAGCATCTTCAGACATTTCTTGCTCCGAGTGGTACAATTGGAGCCGTTGGATTTTCAATTGTTGATGTGTGTGTTACAAGTCCTAAAATCTTAAGTGCTCGTGAACATACAGGTACTCGGCACTGCAAATTCAGCAAATTGCTAAATTGAGGTCTAGGAAAGACCATGATTCTTTGAAGTAGTATTATAAAGCCACACTGGAAAAAAAAAATGTGTCTCACAGGATTACAAGAAGGAAGTCGCGATTTAATAAGGACAAACCTCAATGAAAATAAGTTGAGAACTAATCAGTCAATTCGACAAAAGAAATTGGATTTATGTCTGAATCTTTGCTGTTAATTTCCATTCAAGATTGCAACTTTTTTTTTAATGTAAATTTACGTCTCAGAAAATTACGTCTATTCCATTGTAGCATGTAATATCAAAAAATATTCGGAATGCATTCCTACAACTGACTTTTTTCTCATCATATTCCATCTTTATATTTTCAAAACTTGACAATCTTGGAACTTCTCAACTCACCACTGAAAATAAAACTCCTAAGTTTGTTTCATTACATTCACGTAGCATATTTTTTATGTAATATGACGAATGTCTTTTCGAAGATCATAACTTGGACGATATTGTTGTAACAATATGATTTTTGTCACATTACGTTATTCCTGTCATGCTTTTTTTTCTTTTTAACATGCTTTCATTCATGCAACTAAATCTGAAAATGACTTTGGTCGATTTAATATACTGGGTTTTTTTTGTTTTGTTTTTTTGGGGGGGGGGTAATATCAAAACGATGTTCATATAACGTAGCATCTTTCTTTTATGAATTCTTCTCACATTAAAACATCAACCTTGTAGTTGGACTTTTTCTCAGTGTTGCCCTAATACTTCAGTCTAATTGCACATTACCGTTTTCTCCCTTTGTTTTATTTGATTGCAGGAGAGCGAATGCAATCAAAACTGTTCCGAAAATATTTGTGGTTCTTCACCCGAGTGTTGACTCATTTTACAATTTGCAAGCATGAAAGCCCACCAAAGCAACACATTTAATTCGTGATGGTTTAAGCATATTAAGCATTTCACATATCTGCATATTGTGATTTATTATTATGATTTTTTTGGTCGTGCCAAGTCAAACTCTTTAACTGGTTGCACCAGAATTTGTGGCATGGCCAAGCAGTGGCAAGTGAGGTCAAAATTGCGTTTGTTTTCTATTCAGCTGGGGGGGGGGGGGGGGCAGGAGGGTTTTGGGGGGGGGGGGGTGGTTTGCTTTTGGGCGACCATGTAGCATCACTGCCTCTTGCTGGTAGGATAAGGAACAACAATGTATTCGATGGCCACTGCCTCACATGAACTTGCTAACTTGTGTTGGATGAATTCCTCCTTCCTTCCGATTGAACCGTTGCACTGCAAGCGCACCCTAACTTCACTGTTGCATGCGGGGAAAAAACAATCGTGCGGATTTGTTCTATTGGACCTGAATTACCAATATCGATATACTTGTTTCAAAACTGCACGCGTGGACTCTTCTGTCATTTATGGTTCTAAATAAAATTAGGATATAAACGATGACCTCGTGCTTTGTTTTTTTTTTCCAAACAAGTTATTAAACAAAACAAAAAAGGTTGAATTCAACTTCAGGCCCTTTGACAATGTGGCAAAATTGACAGGATCACACATAAATGAACTTCAGTATCACTCATTTAGGACCAGTTTTTTAATTACCATTTTTAATGACACTGTCAGTTTTAGACCTGCTTGATTGCAGAAGAAGTATATAATTGGAATCTTCATCAAATTACACCTTTTTGCCAGGAAGAGATTCCAAAAGTATCAAAACATTTTGAGAAAACACATACAATGACAAATACATGCCACCTTGAGGGGGAGAAAATGTTTGCAAATAGTTCCAGAAACAAGTGTGGATGGGCGTGTATGTGTGTGCGTGTGTAACCAGTCCTTCCTGTCAGGTCACTGTCAAGCAAATATTACCACGCGTGTACCATTACAATGAACACTTTCTACGAAAAGTAAACACAGCAGCCTATGTCTCAATTTTTATTTTGAAAAGGGCAAAAATAAAATAGTAACTAGACACACAAACGTGCATAATGGTGGTGAAGACACACCCTCACGAGGTACTTTTTTTTTTTTTTGTCAAGCGCAAAGACTGGAAAGCTTCTTTGAGCTCCAACCACAGTTTAAACCTTCCTTTAACATTTTAAAATAGCGGAAATAAAAAAAATACATGTTACATAATTAGTTATAAATTATATACTGGTGCATATTGCTAAATGTTGACCATTTGTGATATAGCTTCGCTTCCCATACTTCCATGTTGTACTAGTCAACAGCAAATTACTTGAATAAATCAACAGCACCTTTGCTTTGTTACGGGCCAGTTGATTCATTTCCTTGAAGACGTGATTAGTCCAACAATTCCAAACAATCCAATCAATGCTTCGTGATCCCTTAAATCACCCATCCCTAATACTGACACTCTTACAGACCACAGCGTTAGGGACAACTGCACCATCTAATGAGAAGCGTATGAGAAATGTCAAAAGAAAAGTTCAGTTTTGATGGGGTGAAAGGGGGAGGGGGTTGTTTGTATTGGGTCGCGACAGATGGGACAAGTATACCTCAAGAAGTGGCCAGTATGTGCATGGCTGAAGTTTAGGTCCACTGTGAAATAAAAAGCGGTCGGTATCATTTTGACTAAATCCAGAAACTGGATCGTTCCAGAGCGCCTCTCTCCAATAGGTGACGCTGTTCCAGCATTGGCTGCCGGCTCCCTTGCGCAGCATCAGGGCTCCGTGACCTTTCCCAGCGAGGCTGCTGGCGAACAGAAACAGGCCGCCTCTCCGCAGGGGGGAGGCTCCTGTAGTACGGCGGGGGAGGCTGCCGGCGTTGCTGCCTGACCGTTTGTGACACCGGTCTTCTGGGTTCACTGTAGCTCCTCGGAGCTTCGGTGTAGCGCTTGGGAGGAAGTGGAGGGGGAGTTTCTTTCTGCTGTTTCGCTTTGCTGACACGAGATTCAACCGGTTCCTCCAGAGGCCTCATCGCTTTGATGACCGCTCGGGGCCGCTTCCTGTGCGGCCAGCAGGGCAAACCCAGGAAGGAGACGCACACGGAAAGGCAGCGGGCGGAAAAGATCAGCTGGATCACACAAGTCACGATGAGAGGCACCCAAAGGATCAGAGTGGTACTCTAATGGGGTGGGAGCATCCGACTGTTAGCAGCTGCGCCGTGTGAGGTTCAATCCGAGGCTTGAGCGCATCCACTTAAGTGAGGTTGTTGATGTGATGCACAGCCTACACACCTAGTCTGCGATTCTATTTAAGACGTTTATGAATAAAAGATCGAGAGCTGAACACGTCTGAAATGTAGATAAGTCATGTTATAAGAACTCCTTTAAAGCTACTGTACTTTGCATGCTCGTTGCATACGACTAACTCACTATTTTAGTTAGTTTAAGGTGAAGTCAAGTCAAACATTTTGTTTACAGTACGTTCTATGCAATCTCACTCGTCTAAAAACCGTATTCCAATTAATATTGCGTTTGTGGAAAAACTCCACCCGTTTCTATCCATTTCGGGGTGGGGCCCATTTTGTTCCCTGCTGTTGAGTAAAATTGACATCGCAATGCTTTAAGGCTCAGCTTACGATCGTCACATGACCAAATCCAGAAAACAAGTAAGCTATGACAGGTGTTACCTGAGCACTTATACACTGTTGTTGTTGTTTATTGAACATGAACTGCGATGTCATTTTCAGTTGACAGCAAGTAACAGAATGGCCACCACCTGAGATGAATTTTTCTGCTTGAAGCATATTTCACAAACACAGTATTAATCTGAATGGCGCGTTCAACCTAACGGGGGCAAAGAGAACTTATTGTAAAGAAAATTATTGACTTCCCCTTTAATAGGATTAGCGAGATATCTTAATCAGCTAGCAAAGTAGTTAGTTTGGCCAGGCGAATAACTTTTTGCTACTTTTACTTAGCAATCCTGATTTTAGTCAGTGTGTGCCAACTCACTCACATAGATGCGCGTGGGGTCAAAAGGACACTCGTTGGTGATGCTGGAGTAGACGATGGCATCAGGGAAGCGGCAGTGTGTCAGCAGGCTCCGCCCGCCGTGGACGATGGCCCGCACCACGGACACCAGGAGGCCGATGGCGGACGCCGACGCCATTAGCGACGACACAAGGCTGACGCTGAAGAGGGACCATGTCTGGGATTTGGACAAACACACACGCACCAAAAACATTTTGGCCCTTTGACAATTCTTTGAAATGTAAAGTGCAAAAATAAACACATGGCTTACATAATGAGTTTCTACCTGCAACCTTTAGTTTCGACCACCAGGGTGAATATCGCCGTTTTGTTTGTTTTTGTAAATCTCCTAATAATTACATAATAAAAATGAAAGTAGAACATCAGGTCCAAAAACAGAAAGAACATTTCTCTGAGCAATACAAGCACTCAACACTGAACTTGCTTCGGATAATAAAAAAATGAATAAGAGACCCTTAAATCACAGTGCTGTAACTTAGGACTTCAGAAATAACACTGTTCATCATTTCAAAATAAAGTGCTGAAATAAACATCAACCACTTCTGGTAGGCTACTGGGGACACAGCAACTATGCTGACTTCATGCCTCGTACGCGGGGTGTTCTCCTTGAGTTTAGTTTGGCGAAGAGCTTTGCTTTAGCTCGCCATACTGTATTGCTCATGCTTTCGGTGCTAACGTTAGCTGTGGATGCTTTGCATTAATGTGGGAGGCTAAACTTGAGCCGCTTCGGTGGTCAGCAAACTCCTTCTTACAAATTAGGCACAACACTCTACTTTTATCAATAGTGCAGTCAGGGCGTTTTTGAAAAGTACATTTTCCATTCATTGTGCCGAGAACTCTTACATGCTCCTCCATTTTCACTGCTCCTCTCCTCACCGCTGTTTACTTAGCCTGCCCAACTCCAATGGGAGCCAATCAGCAGTGCGTCATGCTGGCCGCATGATTAACAAAAGAGATGGTAAGCAGCTGATGGCGCTTCGAGGCCCAGCTGACTCTGGTGCAGACTAACAAAAGGCAAACAGGGAGTGGCTTAGCAAAGTGAGTTTCATTCATTGGTATCTGCAACCTTGCCAGTCTCGCCTGAGCGGGCCGACAACAGGGAGTAGGAAAGTGAGCTGTTATGAGACGACAGGGTTTGAACATGTATCAGGCGTCTACATCTGAGGCGGGGAAAGTTTCTCCTATTATGAATCACAGAATTAGTTTAATTAAAAAAATAAAAAGACTGAAAAATGATGTAATTTTCTGAGGAACATTCGTGGGTTAAACGTTCTGCGGCTTTTATCACTCCCAAGACACAGAAGCTATTTAGCTGCTGGGTTTTTGAAAACCACAAGCGGACAATTTTCCAGTCAGTACATTTCACAGTTCTGAAAAACAACATTTGTACTTGACGTGTCAAGAAAACTCTGATGTCGTTAGACAAAACAGACTACCTGGAAATCACAACAGCGTAACATGTCAAAACACAAGAAACATACTTCCCGTCTACATATTTTCCCTTTCGGGACTCAAAAAATAGAGAGCGATAGTACTCACCAGGCCTCGGCTTTTCTTGTTTTTAGACAAGACAATAGCCAGAATGCCAATGACAATCCCCTGCAGTAACAAAAAAATAATAAAGTTCAGATCTCACCACAGTATGTTTTATTAACATGACGGAGAGCAAAGCTACAAAGAGGAATGAAACTGTGGCAATAATCCATTTACCACATGATGAAACATTTGAGAAGTTCGAAGCTTGAGAAACTTTCATCTGCAACTAAAAATGGCATCGAAATTGGGTGAAAATGTCATGAAATGCTGCATTTTCCTGAATCAAATAATCAAAAGGTAATGATGTAAAATGAGCTTGAAAGATGTTACGCGATCATAGTTTGTGATCTCGGTACAGTTTCTACTGTAAGGCAATTACAAACTTTTTAGGGGGTATAATGAGTCCCTGTTCCCGTCATAGTTTTGGTGTTCCCATTGTGTATTACAGCACTACAGAAAACACTCACCATCAGTCCAGATGCAAGTGCCACCACATTGGAGATGGCGTACTCCATGGCACGAGCCTGCTTGTGGAGGTTGATGTGCCGGAGCACCACGCCGTGCACCAGCGCTCCCAACAGGAAGTTGACGTGGCCCACTAGCACCATGCTGAGGCCCATCTTCATCAGGGCCGCGGACTCCTCCAGGCTGGCGCAACACACCCCTGCGGAGAAAACCGTGTTTGGATCTGGTTACATTGGGCGCGTCGGGGGCGGCATCCACGGTTCAACGTCCCGCTCTTGTATCGATCGGAGACATGCGAGCCAGGTCAAACACACATAGAAATGTCGCTCGCATTAATCATTGATGATCACAATGTCGGCTTGGACTGACAAAATGTCCCTGAAAAGAAAAATCGAGCAGAAAGATTATAATCACCAGCTGGACCAGATGGGTTCGAGAGTGCCCAACATGGGTTGTAGGTCAGTTATTTTGGGGGGTTGCCAATAACATTTTGGAAGCCATGTTATTGATCATCAAGCAGAACATGCTCATTCGTGGCAATGGGCTTTTTGATACTTCAATCTATTATGCCACTTACATGTACATAAAACCTAATGAAAGCAATACAATAATTAAGGCGATTCTTGAAGTACATCTATATTTTGACATTTTCCTTATAAGTACTGAACGGCATTACTTAAAAAGTGTAGTTGTTCCCACACACTTCATTCCCTTTAGCCACACCACGTTCACACCCTGTCACAAAATTTGATATTGACTTAAAATATTGATAAACAGTAAAACGGATCAAAACCAGGTGAGGTCAGTTACCTGTTCTGGCCATCTCGATCAGGTCACCATTCGTTTACGTTGACTTACAGGTTTAAGCGTTAAAAGAAGGACCGCATGTCGTCTCCACACTTCCAACTGAACAAGTCCTACATGCCAGTCAGGCAACCCAAGCATGTTGACTGAGGTAATCTTCAAAATAAAATATTCTATTTTTCTGGAAAATGTGTTCATAAATGTACTGAGTTTTCTGAAGGTCCTGGCATGCTTGTTTACAGTTTAAATTTTAGACATAGTTTGGGAGTGGACTAACAAACACTTTTAAAGTGGTTTATTGATTCTATGTAAAGTCCGTAATTTTATTCTGGAAGCTACGATGGTAATTCGTCATTGTCTGTTTAATTAAGTCACAGCTGAGCACAGGTGTGCTTGTTGACGCCACGCCTATGAAAGTGGTTTCAAAAAGAGCTTGCTGTACACTAAAAAAAAAAAAAAAACAGCAAACTGCTAAAACTTACTTTCGGATGACAGGATTTAATGAATGAAATAGAGAACTTGATTGGAATTTGGCACGGTCTATTTGTATTACTTGAAATATATTTTTTAACGTTACAATTAACACAAAATTAATTAATACAAAATACTTTATTTCAACCATATTGTTTGTTCATTAAAATGTAAAGATGATTCATTCTCAATTTTGTTTTTTATAACTTTTGAAGAAATAATGATGCCTAATATGCCTTTAAACATAAAAATGTATAAGATAAGAAAAATATATACGGTATATACAATATAACAAGGCACCTCACAAAGCTGTGCTTCAACGACACCGGGTGGGACAATATTTGAAATTAACATGTTTGAAAAAAATGGATACTCTTGTCACTAATATTACAAATTAAAAGATATATTCTTTTCATGTTCATATTTTGTTGAGGCTTTGTATATCGTAAGGAAGCTTACAAAACTTCGCCTTTAGCGCCACCACGTTGTGAAACTTAGGTATTACAAACTAGACAATTTATAATTATAAACATCTCACGACCAATGTCCAGTGTGATTTATGACGGTCTGCTAGACATATAGTACAACTATGTCCATTACTATGTTCTCAAAATTCTCATTTTTGTCACATTAAACAGGTTCCCAATGGACCTGCTTTGGGTACATGTGAATGTAAGGAAGTGTCCTCAGAGTGTAAACTTGCTCTGTTTTTCGATTTTTTTTTTTGCCCTAAAAGTGTGTTTCTTTGTGGTATTTTAGCATGGAAGCTAAGTGGGTCCACAGTGCTGTGTTTACAGCTCAACCGGAAGTCATAATAAACCAGACGTACTTGACGGCGGTGGTGTCGGGTGAAGGGGGGTCATAAATCGAGACTCCTTTACTGTATTTGCATACAGTATTGCTGCATAGCCCAAAGACAACATGACCCAGCGGTGGGTTCGCCATACCCGGTTGTAAAAGGTCGGGCAATTTGGGGGGAACAGAAGCCTTTTTTTTGTCGACAGATTTTCCCACTCGCAGTGGTCAACGTCCAGCCAGCCGGCGGCAACTGTCCGTCCACCGCCGCCGAGGGGTAAGCGATACGCGGTCTTCCGTGGGACCGCCCCGGTGCTAGTTAGCGACGAGCTAACTGTGCTAGCTACGCAGCGAACACGCCAGTAACAGCCTCTCTTCTTGCTTGTAACTTGACTAGACATCATTTTCGTGCTATGTAGCGACACTTATTAAATGTATTATTATCATAAAATTTCCAGCATCCATTGTGGAAGTTTAGATAAGTTAGCCGCGACTAGACAGTCTATGACGTCAACACACACAATCGCTGCAATATTGCTTCCTGTACTTTTCAAAATATACTTTACTTTTAATCGTACTTTTCATCGCTCCCTTTAATTTGACATGGAACAGCTTTTATTTTGAGACGAAACTACTTTGACTTCCGCAGTTTATTCCAACAATAACGTGTAACTTAACCGATTGTTTCCGAGCAGGCTCTAGGGAACCAGACTGAGTTAGCGGCTTTAGCTTAGCCGAATTTGTCTTCCGGCAAGTCATCTTGAAGCGGTTGGTCTGCCAGCCTGCTACTAGCCGCTTAACCACTGCGGCACGGCTGCTGTATGTAGGAGGTCCAAGCAGAGCGGAAGTCTTTGCCGAGCGGAGCCATGCGACACTGGTGTGTCCCCGCTGCGACCCGAAGCACGGAGCCACTCCCGGGGCGCCTCTCCGTGTCGCCCCCTCCATCAGGTAAGTTCGCGGTGGGCCCGGAGTTCACGAGTCAGATCGATAATTTGCAACTTATTGTCACTCAATAGATGTCCAATTATACTGAATTCAGTGCACTGATTTGTCTTTGTTGACACTTGTTAAGGAAGTCTCAACTTTAGACCACTGCAATTCATCATACTCAGAGATGTTACACCTTTTATGGTCATCTCATTGAATCAATGAGCGATTAAAAAAATAGATTCTACTATGAGCACTTAATAAAAATGGACTAGTTGCTAGAATGTCTGTTGTGAGGATTCTGGGTTTGCTCCATCCTTCCTGTATGGAGTTTCTTGTTCTCACCATGCTTTCGTAGATTTTTCCAAGTACTCCAGCCACCGCCCACATCCCAAAAACGTATGTTAGGTTCATTGAAGACTCTGAATTGTCATTTTGTGCCCTGTGATTGGGTGGCGTAAGTTTGCATTTCAGACAGCTGTGCAGGTGTACCTAATGTTGTGGTGTATGCTTAACTCTTGTGCAGATGTCAGAACGGAGTGCTGCAGGGTGGAGCCACGCTACACCATCGAGCAGATCGACCTCCTGCAGCGTCTGCGCCTCTCTGGCATGACCAAACCCCAGATCGTCCATGCCTTGGAGTCTCTGGAGAGGCTCGACCCGGACCAGCGCCCGCCTCACTGTGACTCCCACCCGGCCCCTTCCAATAACAACAACAATACACTCGCCACTGCCTCCGCCCCGGCGCCGTCCTCTTCGTCGTCCGCCTCCTCTCTCTCCCTCACCTCGGCCACCACGCAGACCTCGGGGCTAGACGGTGCCGCGCTGTCCCCAAGCAACAGCTTTGAGGCCTCACCTCCTCCCCTGTACCCCACCAGCGTGGCTGTGCAGCGCTCGTTCAGCTACGACATGGTCGGGGAGGAGGAGTGGGACCTGGAAGAGAAAGTGGAGGAATACATGAGGTGAGGAAGGTCAAGCATGAATTAGCACAGAGTGCGGATGGATAGCAGAGAATAAATGCACAGACAAAGACAGACTATTATAACATCAGGTAATGGCACTTGAGCTCCCCAGAGCTGCAGGCTGTTCCTCCACAAGTGTAGTCATGTTAATTCAGGTCAGGTGTACTGGGATAGCTGAATGAAAAAAAAAACTTTTCGCTGAATAAGTTAAGCAAGCCACCACCGTGCAAAAATTCCTGCGCAGTGACATATCATTTGTTTTTAACTTTCACAGGAGGGACAGCAATCTAGTAAAAGAGGAGATCAAAACCTTCCTCAACAACCGACGGATCTCTCAGGCAATTGTGGGACAAGTTACAGGTAAGCAAGGACTACAATGGAAATGGCACACTATTTTATTTTACTAGCCAAGGAAGAATAATCGTCAGACGTTTTTTTTTTTTTAACGTGAAAGGAGATACAGTATACAGTGATTTGCAGTGGACTCATCACCAAATCAAATTGGCACCCCTCTACTTTGACAATTCACCAAAAAACAGGCATCCGCTGCTTTTTTTAAGCCAATTCAATGCAGTTCCTCTTACCTTTTATGCTTTGACGTGTTGTTTCTTTGGCAGTCAATTTTCCATAATATCTCCCATTTCATGCATTTGACTTTGACGTTTCCACTGTAGAAGAATCTGAGATGACCTGAAAGAAATGCTAAAAACATTTGTACCCTAAAATGCTCAGAGTTTGACATTGTAATCGTGTTGGTTTTTGAATGTGCGATGTTTTGTGCCTTCTTTACTCAGGTATTAGTCAGAGTTACATCTCGCAGTGGTTGCTGCAGCAGGGCCTGGAGATGAGCGACTCCAAACGCAGAGCTTTTTACCGCTGGTACCTGCTGGAGAGAAATAACCCAGGTGAGGGTTCGCGAGAGACAGGGAAGCTTCTGGTCCAACTGAGATTTAAAGGAACGCTTGCTCCCAAAGTCCTACTTGCTCCTGCATGCGCAAGATGACACACATAGCTTTGATTTGGCTGGTCATGCCCCAAAATAGACTTGACTTGGCACGCGCGGTGCTTCTTCCTCCCGTCATCTTTGCTTTCAAATCTCAACCCGGTTCACCCTCGAAGCTTTGCTGTAGTTCTCATGCTGCAGCCGCTCCGGTGCTGGTTTTCCCTCCGAGACGGGCCGAGACTAACAATAACAACACTGATCCTCCGCAGTGGTTCCAATCCAACGCGGCCACAGCGCTTTGCTTCTGATTAAAGCTTCTATTCACTCGGCTGAGACAGCAAAATGAAAAAGCGGCAGCAAATTCTCATTGGCTGATTGCACAACACGGCACAATGCAAAATCCGTTTGCCCAAACTGACGTCTACAATCTTACCCTGACTGAAGGGCTGAGGTGGAACGAAAGCCAGCACAGCGTGAGCCCCAGGGCCAGGGGAGGGGACAGAGACGGGCTGGCGGCGGGGGCAAGTGGCTGCCTCCCCAACCCCAACACCAACCTCAACCCAAACTCCAACCCCGTGTGGAGCAGGCAGAGAGAGCTGCTGATGCACTTGTTGCCGTGGTACACTGCCGCCGCCACCGCAGCCCAGCCAGGTAACCCTGGACCCTCCCCCTTCCTCTCCAGTCGCCAAACGCGGACTTGCACTTAGACGGGATCACCAAAGGAGACTCATGTCTCATATGAGACATACTGTATGTTGGGCAATTCTTTGAGGAACGGCTACGTGGCCAATAGTTTTGAGGCTCATCGCTTCATCAAATGCTTGATGAATCAATCAATCAGTCTGATTCCGCTGGACCTTTTTTTCAGCTCTTTGTGAGCTAATTTGAGTTGTGATTTTACAGGTGCATCTCAGTCAATTAGAATGTTGAATGTTGCGTTTATTTCAGTGGTTCAATTGAAAACTCAGGACTGCAAACCCACTCACATTTGCCAATGAACTGTGTGGCCATGAGTTGAGGAGCTTCATTTCGACAAAAATATTGCTTTGTATAATTTACCTCAGCATCTCTGCTCTGCATAATGACGACTACGTAAACTCTCTCCTACAGGCGCAACTTTATCGATGCGGTCAATGGTGAAGGAGGAACCTGACTGGCGGGCGGGTATCATGGCCGACAGGCCGGCGATAGTTGGGGCGCCGCTGAGGTTGCGTCGAGGAAGCCGCTTCACCTGGAGGAAGGAGTGCCAGTCCATCATGGAGAGGTGAGAGGCACACAAACAGCCCAAGAACAAATCTATCCTTGTTTTCAAATTCGTACCGGCAAATAGCATACCGTGCACATTTGGGAGCATTACGCTGACTTTATTGAGCAGTTTTTATTACCCCTGCTTCTCTGGAACGAACTTGTCTTCTTTCTCGGCCGGCCAGCAGGATGCTGACAAAATAGCATGCCACTCCACCCCCACCCTTACCCCCAACAGTCCCACCTACAGTGCCCAATTGATTTGTCCATTAGACGCGTGCAGTAAGTACTAGAGGCACTCACGGTAATAAGACCACACGGGGCCCTCTCCCGCTGAGCTGTTTTAGATCCGAGGGTGGATGTGCGTGCACGCGTGCGTGTGTCAGATTCATGACAAGATGACCCAGGGAACTCGAACTCCAAGGGTTGTTCCAATCGGACAACATTTCAGTCTCTGAGGACACTTGAGTTCTGTGTTTGTGTGGCTTGATGTTTCCCCTCAATACCACGGCGAAAGAGCAGCCGCACGATTTTAACCATTACCATCGCTCCTCCAGCTTTTTTGTGGAGAACCAGTACCCAGATGAGGCAAAGCGGGAGGAGATCGCCAACGCCTGCAACTCGGTCATCCAGAAACCAGGTGCCAAAATAGATTTGAACTTTTGTGAATGAGAATATTTATACAGTGAAAGATGTCTCCGTAGGAGCGCAGTTAGACACGTAGAACTATCAGGGCACATGCAATTCTTATCGTTTTTATAACTATTTCTTATTCTCTGTTGTGTTCAGGTTGCAAACTGTCTGAGTTTGAGCGTGTGACAGCATTAAAGGTGTACAACTGGTTCGCTAACCGCCGCAAGGAGATGAAGCGGCGAGCCAATATCGGTGAGCACGTCATATGGGAACGAGGAACAACCCGCTGGAAACGTCTTATATTTACTTTTATGTTTGTGTAGAAGCTGCCATTTTGGAAAGCCACGGCATTGAGGTCCCGAGTCCAAGCTGCCACTCCAACGGTGAAGAGGGGGAGATGCAAGAGTTCACCGATCAGGTCAATCAACGTTTCTCAGAGCAGGTAAGTCACTGCTGAAATGGGCAGTAGGCATATGAAAATGATATAAAAATGTTGAATTTGACAATTGTTGGCGCTTCCTCGTTGTCAGGAAGAGGCATCCACCCAAAGAATGGTGGAGCAACAAGACTCCTCCGTCAAGGCCGCCCCTGAGGCCCTCCCCGGCTCTGCCATACAAGTGGCAGAACAGAAAGACAAGGATCCAAAAAGGGAAACTGTGGATGAAGAGTGACCAAAAAGCTGGTGATGTTGATTGAGTTTTAATCTAAATACTCAACAAAAAAAAAGGGGGGGGGGGTCTACCTCCTCGGGGGTGACTGACGAGACATTTGGGTTCTGAAGTTGACTCGAGGTGCCTCTGGCAGGAAAGAGGCTGCCATATTTATCGAAAGTTATTCTGCTTATGTTAACAGCAATATACAGTACATATATAAATATATACATCTATATATATATATATATATATATATATATATATATAAAGCTATATCAATAAGTAGTGCATTCCAAGGTGGTATTAACAAGCCTAAATTCCTTAGAATTATCTAAAGAATACCTCACCCATTTAATCGTTTTGATTATTACTTTTTTTCCCGCCTCATGCTTTTATTTTAATGCTGAATGGTGATGAAGTGCCTGCAGGTCAGGTCTGAGAGACGCTTTCAACGATCTTGTCTGCATGGATATGAATGTGCCTGTTTTTTTTTTTTGTTTTTTTTTTTCCTCTCTCTTTTCTCTGGTGCTGTCGTCCGACCTCTAAGAGTCGATTGATCGAATCATTCGGCCAATGTTGGAATTTGCAAAGCCCTGAGGGACACCTGGAATCTCAGGAAATCCAACGATGGTGGCTCAAGATAGTGAAGAAGTGCACCAGATGTGCGCGTGCGTGTGTGTGTGTGTGTGTGCGCGCGTGCGTTTAAGCTTCAAGAGATTTTCTTGCATCACATCCGCGCTCACTCCAAACAGGATGTTCTATTTATACCTTTTTTTTATTAGTAGAACAAAGCGAGGACTATCCATCATGTCTTTGTTCAACTCGATGCTGCTCTTGTTGCTCTTTTTTTCCCCCCCTCATCTAACCTCATTTTCCAAGCCTGTAAAGCTTCTCTCCACCAAAACAAACGTCGGTGTGATTGAAAATCACAACGCCGTCTTCTTCCCTCCTTATTGGAATAAGCTAAAAGCTTTTGCTCGTGTACTGCACTTCAAAAGTGGATCTCACTCTAATCGTAATCATCACGCTTGTGTACATAATAACCCAGAGAGGAGAATCATGTTTGTGGGTGTTTTTCTTCAAACTAACGACATTACCAGAAATATACTGTAGAGTTGTCAAACTTGAAACATAACTCGACTTCAACTGTGTCGAAGTCGCTCCCGAAATGTTCATCAAATGGACATTTGTGCTTGTATTATCTACCGTATTTCCTCAAATAGTGGCCGTCCATCTGCGTCGTCTGCTTTAAAATGAATTGACAAACAAATGTCTGCCTTTTCCCACCAGGAGGGGAAAAAAAAAAACGGGTCGTAACTGCAAATACCTCAGATCGTACACAGACATGAAGGAGTTCACGCTTTTGTTCACCAAAACGGCAGCATCTACCAGGGTAAACATTTGGACAACGTTATTAACCAAAATGATCACACCTACCAAGGCATGTCAACATGACAGCTGAAAGAAATTTGGTAACACGTTACCATCTTTCTGTGCTCTATCCACGGTTGCATTGTCAAATCAACACCTCTCTCAAATAAGACACCTGTTATTACCTCAGTTCACAGAAGCTATTGTTCACATTAGCCAACTGCTGAGCCAATTCCAAGTCTGTTGCCAACCAAAACAACAGCACCAAGCCAGGCACGTAAATACTCCCTCACGTGAGTAGCTCTGCGTCTGACCAAGTTCCCTTTACAGTATTAAAGAACTGGTCGCGCCACAGCGTTGCGCATCCCTATGTTCCAGGAAGCTACAGGACTTGACCGCTTTTTGTCTGGCTTGATAATAATCATACAACCAAAATATCGATGTGTATAATTACAAAAAATGTGTACAACTACAGGCCTCACCCGCATCTGCAGTTGAGTAAGCCACTATTTGCGGAATTACAGCCCATGTTTCTGAAATCGCGTTAGCTCGCGATGCCAAAGCTGGTCCAGGTGGTGTTGAGTACAACACCAGCCAACGTTCTTTCAAAGGAATCCATGCGTTACAAGCCAATGGCAGCCATTGTTGTGACCGTTCACGATACGGTGTCTTGTAGCATTCCTTGTCAGTGGGGGTGGGGGGGGGGGGTGGTCCGTCCTCCAAAGGAAAACCTCCAAAATGGAATATTCTAATACTTATTATGCTCCTTGCTATCTGCTTTGATCTGAGAGCAAGCCACAATAAAAAGTATTGTAAACGATGGCCATGCTATGTCATGTTTGTTGTCTCTTGATGGTTAATGCATCATATGAGAGCAGCCCCGGGATATCATGTTCCCATGGGGCTGCTTAGAGCAGAATGCGATATCTTCCAGTCTAACACCAAAAATGCTCTTTTGGGCCATTTTCAGCACCTGAAAAATGTTTTGTGACTTCGAAACTAGGGTAGTGTCAATAGGTAGGGGTGTGGCCCAACATCGGACCGTGGTGGCCATCAGGCCAGTCTTAATTCGGAGTAATCACAGCTCCCATTTTCATGAACTGAGCATTAAGCTCAAATTCTTTTTCCATGTACACAAAATACCTATTTTGCAACCTTATAGTCATCAGAGAAAAAGGGCTCACTTACACACATTTGAGAGAAACGAGCTTTTGGAGTTCAGCTCATGAAAAATGGGAGCAAAAAGAAAAGCGTTGCATTTATTTTGCGTAATTTGACAAATTGAACAGTATAATACTTTTTTTTTTTATTGAATTACTATGGGACTGCCGCGGAGCAAGCAGTCCCACTAATTA
This sequence comes from Hippocampus guttulatus, assembly GCF_054856545.1. Taxonomy (NCBI): domain Eukaryota; kingdom Metazoa; phylum Chordata; class Actinopteri; order Syngnathiformes; family Syngnathidae; genus Hippocampus; species Hippocampus guttulatus. The sequence continues at coordinate 2,137,708 of NC_141278.1, read as the reverse complement.
GATTTATTATAGCCAGCCAGCTAGAATTTGTTATTGTTGAAGTACGGTTATACGTTTGGGCCCCATGCAAACTGTATCCGGTCATATGTTTTTCTATTCATTTGCATTTAAAACATGTCACTATAAATCAACCAAGATACTCGCACAATACAGTTTCCTCAGCAGCAGATGGCAGTAGTGCAGTGCTGAAGTAACTTGGCAGTGGAGTGCTGCGATGTGTTCTAATTCTGTTTTAAATGTGACTTCATGATTTCTTGTGACTTCCTTTATGCTCCTTTCCTCGAGCATTTTGTCAGCATCCATGTACGCTGACGCTCTCAGCCAATCTGTCACTGTTAACGGCATCAAACACCGCCTGCGGGTCAGTTGTTCAAGCTAACTAATGCCCCCCTAATTCACTACACAGCCATTTCCAAAATGTATCCCCAGAAAGTCATCAAACAATCCTCAATCCATGGCTTCCTGCTCGTTAAATTTATTTGCGGTTGAAAAGTGACCGTGGCGCCGGAGTGCCATCAGGCCAAACGTGGCATTTCGGAAAGCCACAGCACTTTTACTACTCTATATAGACACATTGATCCCATTGTAATAACAATAATTTAAAACAAGTTTGGCCTCGGGGCTCATGTCTGAATCTACTCCAAATGTTCTAATCCTTTCATTAGCCATCAAATTATCTTTTGAATATGAACGCAAGGCATGAATATGCACAAGCATGCACGCTTAAAGACTAAGCACTCTCATTTGTGTTTGAAGTCATCCAAGGTTGTCAGTAGCAATTCTTGGTCACGCTTTAAAGCTTTATGAGACACAACAGGCTCTCAGTTAACATGGTTAAAATTGAATGTAACGCAGACACCTTCAATTTTAGTCTTCATTTTATTTTTGTATCATCGTTGGCTTTTCTTTGTGCCTGACACTCCTTAAATTTGAGTGAGGCTGTCGCACATTAGCCAGACCTAAACCAGCAAGAGCCCAATTCAGTTTTGTTTTTCTAAGAACCATATAATGATTCAAACGTTTGGGGGGGGGGGGTTCTTCTTTTTTTGTGCCAATGTTGCATTCTGAGTCTTCGTGGGGTTTTTTTTTAGCTGGCAGCATGGATGGTGCATTATTGGTTCGCTCATCTGCCTCACAGCTACCGGCGGTTCAAATCACGTGGAGTGGGTTTTCTTCCAGGATTGCGGCTTACTCCAAAATCCCAAAACAGGCACCATTGAAGACTCTAAATCAGGGGTTCTCTGACTTTTTGGTCCCAGGGCACACTGTACCCCAGCTCTCACTTAAAGTCCGCTGGGATCAGCTCGAGCCAGAAGTCTTTCCATAGCTGTGACAAAGGTTCTCGCCCATGCACCGAAGGTTTCCCACCACCCGGCCTCAAGCAGTTTCCAAAAGCACATCAACTGTGTTTTTCATTTGCCCATGTGACACGTTCTCCAGCCCAAACACGCTGTGTCATCGCTAAAAAGTTACATTTCGATCCGATTAGACGGTTGGGTTGCGGTTCGACAGCCCCCGGGCGTGATTTAAAGCAACACGCCAAGTGAGAACAAATTATCATTTACGCTCCCTCCAGGCCTTATTCAAATTTACTTTCTATTACATGCATAAGCACAAGTGCACACAAGTCCACTGGCATCAACGCTTTCTTGACCTTTCTCATGTTGTGAATTTTGTGTACTGCTCATTTTAGCCCATATGCGACTGCAATTGTGAGAATAGAATCGCGTAAAGTTTGCAAAAGTCACAGAGACGGACGGACATAGGAGGATCAACAATGTTAACAATGGAAGTACATGTAGATCCGTAAAAGTGCATGAAATGACACTGTTTGAGAAAGAAGACATAGAACATCTGCATGTACGTCTTGCATCATGTACTGTACATGACTTTTGTCTTTACACTAATAGAATTGTCAAGGCGGCTTTATTTATACAGCGTAGTTCATACATAAGGTAGTTCAATGTGCTTCATAAACAGTAGGTTACGAGAAGTACTAAAAGAATGTAAAGCACAAACGTTGATTACATAAATGCCTTAAAGACCATAATGATATATATTTGTACCATCATCTGATGACGCAATAGACAGATATATTATAGAAAAATCATTTTATGCCGCCCTGTGAGGTATTGCGCATGCCAGAAACCGCCACAGCTGCCTGTGTCGTAAACAAGTTACTTGTGCTTGTTAAAAATGATCTGGTATTATGTGGAGACAATGTCATTAATAACTGATGGGATCGCTCCTGTGCGTCCATGTCCGGTCTGCTCCCATCCTCTGCGTTTCTCCTTTTTTGAAAAGAAAAAAAAAAAATCCCATAAAATATACAGCTCATCATTATTTCTTTCTTTCTTTCTTTTAGGCGAAGGTAGCTGCGCTGCGCTTTCGTTCACCCTCTCTTGAATGGTGCTTTTTCCTTTTGCAGTCGAAAACAGAATTCATGACCTGTCACCTTTTCTGCTGACGACACACACCATCTCACAGGCTCAGTAACTTGCCTTTTTTTTTCCTCTCTCTCTCTCTCTCTCTCTCTCTGCCCCCCATCCCTCTCTTTTAAGAGGCCCGATGACACATGTGGCATGAAAAGACTGCAATTCAATTTGTCACTGCTTATTGCTCCACTGCTCAGCCAGCAGCAGTTTTGATTAGAGGCTTTTATATATATATATATTTATTTATTTATTTGTATTTTGGGCTGATTTTGCCCATTTTATTTCACTCGCTTATTTCCTACCAATCCATGAACTGTCCTGTCCTGTGTGATTGGATTTCCCCTTTAAGTGAGTGTGTCTTTTTGATACAATGAAGAGAGGAGGTACACACCGATGGAGATAAAGGTGGGAGGGACCGTTAAGGTTACCTTCACACTGGCAACATAATTGAAGGAAATTCTGTTTTCTGCAGTGTTTAAAAAAAAAAAAAAGGCCCCTCCTGTTTAGGCACCGGCCTCACAACCCGTTTACCCTTGAAAAAGAGAGACGTGATGAGAAATAACCTTTTCATGCTAAGTCTCTTTTTGAAAAGGCAAATAAAAGTAGAGGAAGTGCAGCCATAGTACACCTTGGCCTGAATCTGTCATGGTCACATAGTCCAATAAAGATACCCTTGCCCCCGCCCCCTTTTCGTTTTTTTTTTTTTTTTGAAATACTCGTCAAAAATACTCTTCAAGTGTTTTGTTTTGGGATTTTTTTTTCATTATCCTGCTGTCCTTTCCCCCATTTGGAACTCGTGACTTTCTCTCTTTGCTCCTTGTGTGCCACCATCTGCACAAATATCCAGAGCAAACTAAAAAGAAAGAACTGAAATATCAAACCGTCAGTTGTCAAATGATGAAATATGATGGCAATGACAAAATAAGTGATTGAAATTTTGAAAATGTGTACATTTAAAAGTATCTTTAATATTTGTTAAATGTATTCTCAATCTAGTTGAACTTTTACTTTGCATTATTTTGAAAATGTATTGAGAAATACAAACAAAGATTTGTCGTGAGTTTTTGTGAGGGGAAAGCAAAGCTTTTGTTTTGTTTTGTTTTTCTTGCATGTCACCTTTGGGGGCTTGTCCCAAAACCACTCATTCCATCCAGTCGTCATGATAGCAGAGCAGTGGATCAGGTTCTGAATTTGGTTGGATTGTAACATAACAGTTTGGTAAATCTACAGGAAATGATAACCACCCCACACAGCAAATTTTTCTGGCCACGACATGGTAGCTTGGCTGGGCCGAGATGCTCCGCTTTCAGGCCAAATTACGACATGGTCTGATATACTGTGTCAAAGCCAAAAGGTAAGCAGAGCTGCAGCCATTTTTTTGGGGGAAACTTTACTCTCATTGTTTGCGTCTGGTAACTGGCCCACACTCGGTTCTATCATGCAACATAATTTCCAGGTAGGATGAGGAAACTCGCCCTCGTTATCATTTTATAAAAAACACCAGCCATAGGGATAGGCAAACGCACTAAGGCAGAGCCTGCAGTTGGAGGCAGAAAAAAAATGCACATCATGCGTCCTTTAAATGAGATTGTTACGCCTTGGTGGAGGTCTGTGCTTTATTCTACCCTCCTTCGGATTCCACTCGTGTCTACAATTTTTTAAAAAAATGAGAGACAGATCCGTGTTGAGCTTCAGACAAGACTTCACCTTTATGTGCAGTGATCAACCATGACACGCTGCATCATTTCATTAAAGCCACTCTCAGCAGAATATGCTTTCCTTTTATTTTGGTCTTGGTTCTTTTTATGCTCCTCTCTCGACACGTCGCCGTCCTCCTGCCCGACCTTGAGTTATTCTAATTAAGCTCATTACCGTGTGACTTGAGAGATTCCTTTAGCAAAGCCAGCACTGTTAAAAGCAAAGCGACCTTGAAGACAGTTGGGCAAGGATGACAGTGCGTTGTTAGTGTGTGGGGAGGGAGGGAGGATGGAGGGGAAGGAGGGGGTGGGATGAGGGGTGGGGGGTGTTGCGGTGGGAACCGGTTTGTCTCCTACACAGGTAATTAATAAGCTTATTAACTCCTCTGCTCATCATCCTAATCAGAACCGCGGTCGAGGGGAGAGCCGGAGTGGTGAATTGGCTCATTGCAATTAAATTGGACAAAAGTGCACACGGTTGAGAGGTAACCGTGCTGAGTTTCGGATGGCTGAAGAAGAGAAGACTGCTTTGAGGAAAACTGTTTGGAGTTGCTCACCAACCTTGTCCTGCCGTGGTATTAAAAGAAGCTCCATTAACAATGCAGACCTTCAGCCACTCATGTGCTATTCCGTTCAAGAGTCCTCAACTTGTCGTTGTTGCCCATGACATGTGTGTGAATGCCCCCCCCCCCACCCCCCAAGCCTGTTTCCACAGTCCTTTGTGCGCGTACGTATGCATACTTTGCCTCAAAGGCCAAGGTAGATAAATTGGAGCCGACACTTGGAGAAGGACCCTGTAACCCGGACGTGAGTGGAAGACAGACCTGACAAGCAGTCTGATTATCCTCGGCGACGAGGGAGAGGAAGTGGCTTTCCTGATAGGTGGAAAGACCAAAATAAAAAAACAACTCCTCAGGGATCTTGATTGATGGCCTTCGTTGTAGGTAGAGGGTTACATTCACAATTGTACTGTGACCGCAATGTATCCCACCGTGGGATAGCTTCTTTTTCCTCTCATTGACAATTACGGCAGCCGTTCTAAATCACACCTTTGACTATGTCAAGGCGGAGTTCTTGATCACCATGAAATGTGATCTCGCGCGGCCCCTGAAGACCACAAGGATTCTTGAATTAGAGAAATTTTCTCAAGCCGCGCGCCTCCTTCGACGTCGCGACAGAGTTGGTGCACGTCTTCTGCCTCGGATTAGAAAGTCCCAACATCCTGTTCAACACGATCAAAATGTGGCAACGTAATCTCGGAATGCAGCAATTCAGAATAATCCCCCCCCCCCCCCAGTTTTGCAACGTTTGCAGATTATTTGATACTTGAGATGCTTCTCTGCTCTTAAATGCCAGTGTACCTGACAGTGTACCCTCTATCTGGAATGACCCCCCACTGAACATTCGGCAAGCTGACATCCACATTACAATGAAGTTATATTTTAATGCTCAATGCTTAATAGGAGAAAAGAAATTCACCCTCCAAGCACACAGCATATGTGTATGTGTGTCTGTGTGACATATTAATGTCACAGCTTTATCATTGCCACACTGCGGCGTAAAGATAAAGAGAACATTACACGGTTGAGAATCAAGGGCGATGTGATGCTAAGTCGCTGCTGTAAAGCTGAGTCAGAGCTATTGTTCTTAAATGAACAGGAAAATGGAATTATGGATTGCAGTGCACATGCTTTGAAGCAAAGAAGTGAGAAATGGCGCATTTGATGAGAGTAAAAAGGTTTCAAGATGAAGGGTAATGATACGTGTTTCCTGTTGGAATTAGTCAAAGTTGTGTCTTTTCACTGTGAAAATAAGTATGCTGAAAGTATAACAATGTATCTCATCACTGTGTTGTCAGGGGGCCTTTTCAGCCCGCGACAGCGGGGCGCTCTAATGCGGCCGTGCCAGTCCGAAGCCCCGCTCTACACACTGGCTCTCAAGTTGGACTTTTCACAAATGTTTTCCTCCATTGCCACCCTTCTGCTTTTCGTACTATGGCGTGCATGCCGTCATGGCCAACAATGAGGCACTCTAAAGCAGCCATGCCAACAGTCAAACTGAATATGCCAGATAACCGATTCACTCATGCAACTAAATGCGCTCAAGTTCTACCATCGGGGAGGGGCGACTCATGCCATCTTCCAACATGTGCAATTGTATTGAGAAACAAATCTCTGAATTGACTTTGCGGTATCTTTAAATTATCTGATTATGCCCCCAATGTGAAAATACGTCAACAAAAACTATTCATAACCTTGCACGTGTATTCTTCCCAGCCACTTTAAACTTTGCTTACTGATGTGGTCGAATGCAAACTGCCTCCTGAGCTATTTCCCCGGGGTGAGCACGACTATAAAAAGCTAACGAGCTACAGCGTGTCATGTGGGGATATAAAAAGATATATAATATATAAGTATCTATAAACCCCTTATTGGCTTTTCATTCGGGCCCGATGAATGTGACTGCGAATGATAAATCACTTGTGAATATCTTTTGAGGAGGAAGAGTCTGTGCAGCCTCTCACTAATTTACTTGACATAAATGTTATGATGCTGCACACACACGCACACACACACACAGGACAACAAACTCACCAAATGATCCATGGTGAAATATTTTAGGCATTCTTGCGGGTACATGATTAACTAAATCGTCCACCCAGGAGGACATGACAGCAATAAAGTGCCTTTTGCAGGGTTTGTGAGCTGTGCGAGCAAGAAAATCGGGTAAGGGCTTGTGATGCTTATGCTGGGGGTGTCGGTTTTGTGAGCTCTAAGTGAGTGTGACAGTTGTGAAAGCTTTCATGAGAGCGGGGGCGGGGGGGAGATGGTTTGCGGGGCCTCGTATATCAATAAAGGACCAAGCTCGTACTGCTACGTCAAGTTGACTACATGCACACCTGGTTCATTTTTTCTTTGTACAGTATTTTGAGTAACTTACTAACTTGAAGTTGTACTCCAAAGGCAAGTTGAGCTCGTCAAAGCGAATTCGATAGTGCTGACATTTTGTGAGCTCTTTGGAGCTTGACCGGCACTGATGTGGACGAGCAGCCACTTTTGCCTGTTTACCGTCTTCCATCTTGCGCCTGTTAACCCCGAACTGTGGCGCTTTTCTTTGCAGGGACGGGCACACAAGCTAACAGATTGGAACTCATCCACATGCCAAGAGGAGTAACTCTTCCTTTTATGAGCCCATCGGAATTCCGCTCACAGGCGAAGAAGCATTCGGTCAATGACAAGATGAGTCAGGACGGCCTTTGCAAGCCCCAATCCTAATAACGGCGTAATGGTCATAGATAGATCATGGATAGCACAAGCAGGTCTCCAGCCTGTCGTAAGTGCTCGCCGCAAACCCATTTTGAAGCTCATTTGTTCTGAGCAGATGCACGGCTGGATGCACCTTGTGGTTAATTGTAACGGTTCTCTCTCAGGCGGCGTACAGTACTGACAAATGGCCTGCTGTTTTTTTATTTTTTTTTATGGTTCGTTCACTGCTGCTACTGCTCAACAAGCACTGACCTGGACTTGTTTTGTATGCATTGGGTCAAGTCTAACCATCTGACCCTCTTGTGCGCACTACTCAATGGCATGACAGGTTCATTACAAGCATCCAGACCATAGGAATCAATCCCCTAAAGGTCCGCCCCTGACGTTCCCTTCACCCCCGCTCCACCTCATTCTTTTCACTTCTGCACTAAGCGTCTGGGATCGATAGTCGTGGAGAGGAAAAGGGCTTCCTCAGATGGAACCAATTTGAGCTGTTCGTATGGCACGTTCTCTGCAATATTCACCACTGCCACTGGGGGCCAGTAAAGAGCTACATGTTCAAAGCATGTCAAATTCAAGAACGTTTCCAGTATGACAAGAAGACAAGCATGTCTTTATCTACTGGTGGGAAGTAATCAAGTACACGTACTTCGTAACAGGATCTGAGCAGATTTCTCAGGCATCTTTATTTTCTGGGGTATTTATTTTTTTAAAAGCTCTTAACTTTGCTACTTGCATTTGAAAAGAGAGTTGAAGCTAAATTTCAACTCCTTACTTTGTTAAAATACGCTGTTTTTTGAACTGCTGCGAGCGCACACACACACACACACACACACACACACACACACACACACACACACACACACACACACATACACAAATAGCTTGAGTATTCCCGAAAATGATGCAACCCATTTACTCCTATTATTTAAAAAAGACATCAATTTGTCTACTTTTATTGTGCAACCACTTGTGTAACACTTAGCATAGCAGCTAACACAGCTTGCATGTACTCTTGAGCAAAATCTGTACAGTAGCATTATTGATTTGCAAACCCGTTCCTGTAATCAGAGTACTTTAGTACAAAAATTAAATAACATTCAATTTCAGTTTTAAAGATTTTTTAAGCTTTTTATTCTGGTGCATGAGGATCTGAAACAGTGGTTGTGGCAAACTAAATATGAAATGACAAAATGTAAAAAGTGTAGTGTTGATGGATAAGATTAAAGAAATATAAATTTATGATGCATTACCTGTTTTTCTTAAAAATATAACAATTAAAATATCAAATAAATAACATGTTCGTTTTAGAACTGATCACGAGTTGAATCATTCGGTACGTCTACTTTTTTTCCGTACGTTTACACACACATCCGTACTTCAAGCATACAATGTGAATACTTTTGCCACCTCTCTTTGTTGTAGTGATGTACTGTACATTAAACTGCACTACGTTTCAAAAAAGAGCAGTTAATCTTTCATCAAGGGGCGTAGCTCTTGGTATTACGTAACAATGCAGTCACTTCCGGCTTCGCAGTGCCTTTTCGCGGCTGTTATTCTTCTTCTCTCATTCCAACCCGGTCAGCGCACTGAGTGGATCGCGGTCAGGACCAGCACCCGTGACGACAAAGTAGTGGACACGTCCGACTTCGAAACCAGCGTAAAATATTTACTCAAAGGAGAAATCTATACGTGGCGATTCCTAGTCACAAAAAAAGGACTACCTTTTTTCATCTCCTTGGTTTGGATTTTTGGAGGGCCGCCATAAGCTTTTAACTCCACCCGAACTGAGCCTCCCTCTCTCTTTCTGTTCGAACTCAAAATGGAGAACGGCGACAACAAATATCTCCCTCAGCTGCTGGCGGAGAAGGACAGTCTGGACTCGTCTTTCACACACGCCATGAAACTTTTAGAAGCGGGTAAAACGAATGTTTTGTGCTTTTCTTTTGTCCGATCATTTTGTGTGTTTGCTGGAAGTTTGTCGAGGGGGAAGGCGACGGACTACTTCGCCGTCGGGCGCCATGTGGTGACGGTCGGGACTCCATTATGGCTCCAAGCGGAAGCGTTCGCTTCGCTTTTCATAGTTCGATAAAATTCGACAACAATTACTGTTTGTGTAAGTCTGGCGGGGATATTGATACGAATGGTGGCCATTAAAGCGGCACTTTATATTTTTATACGTTTCCCTTCTTCACGGAGCGAGGGTCAAAAAGCCGCTTTCGTCGTCTCCTTCGCCTTTAAACAAACGTCGACCGCACTCGCATTTTCTGTTTACCATTTTCTTTGTTTTTTAAAGCCCTTAAATGTGGGTCAGTAGCCGGGGCGTTCCTATAAATTCCTGGGTTTTTGTTAAAGTAGCTGGTGGTGCTCAAGTGGTACGAGGAAAAGACGCACGCTTAACCGCCATTGACTTTATTTGTCCGATTCGCAGCAAAGTTAGCACGCTCGTATTCAGCTTTATCCTACTGTTTCACCGACTTAAAACAACTAATTGTAGTGGTGGTGAGCGACTGCTTCATGCTGGTGTTGACCAATGTAATCGGTGTGAAAATTCAACAAAGCACGTTCCAAATGCATTTAGTTCGCTGCACATGGGGTGCTTGATTTACGACGGAGTTTTGTTTGTACGGCGGCGACGAATTCGCACGCGTCTTAACGTACCGTGGTTTATCAGTAACATACACTGACGTAGCAGTGACGAAATCTGCAGTAAATTTGTCTGAAAATACTCCCAAGATCATAAGTATTAAGCAAGATTAAAACCCTTTGAACCAGGGGCACCACTGGGTTTTATGAACAAAGAATGCAAACCCAACCCACCAGGAGAGGCACAGATTACAAAATTTTAAACAGACCGAGAAATTGCTTTTTAATGACCGTGGATACATTTATTAAAAAACGGAAAGAATTGCAGCTGATGGCTTATTCAGATAGTGCTTCCAACTTTCAACCAGTGGTGATGGTAGTCAATTAAAGGACATTTTCACTTAAGCCGGCTGGTTTTGGATAACTGTTACTTGATGTGATAAATTCTTATGTCACCCTGTGCACATTCACAGACTTGTAGTTGGTGTGTACGATGATGGATTTCTCATTTGATCATGTTTGCATCATACACGTGCAATAAAACACAGACATTTTAGCTACACGCAAATGAAAGGGAATTATACAGAATTGTGACGTGGTGAGATATCATAAAATATTTTTTCTACTGTCGGAGTGGTAGAAAAGCAATTTGTTGAAAAACATTTTTGTGAAAATTGGTGGTGAATGGACCGCCCCACTAAATGTGTTCAAACTATCATCTGTCGGCGTATTTGAGACGGAAGTCTGTCTACTGGTTGGTGGGGATGCAAAACTGCGTCGTACGATGACTTGTAGCAGTATGACCAGAAGCCCTCTGCTGCGTTTATAATGTTATTTGATCAATTCAGCTAAAAAACATGGGAAGCTTTGATTTGAGGAAGATGACGGTTCATCCGACAGCTTTCACATATGTCCTGTTCAAAATCGTTGCGTGATATACTGGTGACCATTCCAAGGTTTAATCTGCGCTTAAACCTTTACTAATATATACCTAGTATAATTCATTCATGAAGTTTTGAGTCTTTGAATCAGAATCATCTTTATTGGCCAAGTTTGTAGAACACACAAGGAATGTGTCTCCGGTATAACATTAGATGTAAACATTATTATCATCATAAACAAGGACATGACAAATAAGTATGGAAGGACATTTCGTAATGTAAGTGAACCGTTGTGTGGTGGTACCACCCAGTGACAACTGTGAGACAATGTGCAAAGTATCAAGCAGAGCCAAAGTGATCAGTGGTAGAATAAAATACGATAACAGTTGTCCAGTTGGTGCAGAAAATCATTGAACCATTTTAAAGTGTCCAGTAGCATGCTTACTTGGTCATCCGGCTGTCTATTGGTTCTGCTGTCTCTTTGCATGATCACATGAACTGAACCAATACCTCCCCCGATTGCAGAGATTGACAGGATCCAGAAGGGTGAGGCTAAGGAGCCAGAGACCTACTTGGATCTTTTCACGAACAAGTTCATCAAACTCAAGGAGCGGGTCCTCATACCTGTGAAACAGTACCCCAAGGTGAGCTCTTTTTCTATCCCGTTTTCCTCTCATCTTCATTCCCCGTTGTGATTCAATGTATCCTGTCGCAGTCGAGGTTCAATCACATAAAGCTACAGTGTTTTACCCGGTGTCCCAAATTACTTGGCTTAATCTTGATCTTAAAACTCAGTGGCGTGATTACAGTTTACAGCAGTGTAGTTTTATAAAATAGCCTTTAAGATATCCAAATGCGAACACAACTGCTCTGCTATTCAGAATTCTGTTTTGGATCCTCCGCTCGGTTTGGACTCGCTAAATGTCTACGAATGTCTTCGTAGTATAAATGTCATTCATGACAAGACCCAGACTCTCGGCTTTGTTGGTTTAAGTCATGTGGCTGTGAGGGAAATAGATGGGAGGGTTAAGTGGGCACTAAAAGAATCGTGCAAGTTAATCCCTCATTTGCATGTCATTTGTAAAAGCACAGTGGAACCTCTAATGCTGATCTCTGTCTAGTCTTTCTATTTTCAAACCAAATGTCATAACACCCAGCTGTCAGACCACACGGGTCAGGTGGAGCACGGAGCCATTGAGCACATTATAGGGATGGGACAGTTGTCTGCATTACAGCGCTCATGGGCTCACATCTACGTCCTCAGTCAATACGCTTCTTCAGGCTTCAAAATGCACATGTATCCTGACCAACGAAACTTTTTCTTCCCCCCGCAACAGTCCAAATTTCTCTTCTTTGCTTTTGCTTCTCCAGTTCAATTTCGTGGGCAAGATCCTGGGACCCCAAGGCAACACCATCAAGCGTCTGCAGGAGGAAACCGGGGCCAAGATCTCCGTGTTGGGCAAGGGCTCCATGAGAGACAAAGCTAAAGTATGAACACTGCCGCAAACTTTCCATGGGATTGAAAGTGAATAAAGCAGGCATTCGCAAAAACTCAAGGTTGACTCTAAGTAGGACACTTGAGTAGAGTTGAGAGAAATGTTCTTAGATAATAAGGATTTTTTTTCCTATTTCTTATTTTCATGGATGAACCGTGTCAGAGAAATGCTGCTTAGCATGAAGGGGCTTGAATGTTCCCCAGTCCGCTTTTCCCCACCCTTCAGTCATACGCCATCGACTAATCTGCTAGATGAAGAGTTCCGTGGGGTTTTTGAGTTGGAGGGCGGGGGTTAACACTTGACTCGGCACTCATGTTTTTGTTCTTTAAAGGAAGAAGAGTTTTTAAAAAATAATATTGTGCTTTTTCATTTTATTATTTTTCTAAACAATGTTATATGCAAATATTTATGCCTCCGTTTTAATATCTTTCAATGAATCTACCCTCATTATTTCCCAAATTCTCATACATAATTTCCCACCCATGCACACATGCAATGGCACACTGGTAGACTGGGTTTCCCGGAGCCAGCACATGTCAAAGCCATGTACAAACCTCAAGGGTTGACATTGTGCCCAGATGGCAGCGCCCAAAGGTGCCTTTACTCCGCTACGCATCAGCTCATTTAGCATAGACTTTTAAACTGGTCCTACGCCAAATGTGGGTAGCCGTTAGGCTACGAGACAATGCCCCAAAAGTGAATGTCGCCTTTCCACGTTGAAGGAGGAAGAACTGAGGAATGGCGGTGAGCCAAAATATGCCCACCTGACCATGGAGCTGCATGTGTTTGTCGAAGTGTACGCCCCACTGCCCGAAGCCTACCTGCGTATGGCCCACGCCATGGAGGAAGTCAAGAAGTTCCTGTTTCCTGTGAGTTGTGCACAGCATGTTTTTTAGAGTGACACAGTTACATTGTCATAGTCTGTCATTCGTTTCCGTTTCTACAGGACTGGCTTGTCAAGCTCACTTTGTGTCGACTTTCATACCTCTATAAACTTTTCATGGGATGAATGGTTGTCAAAAATGTGACTCATACGAAGAGAGATGTCAGTTGTTTTTTTTATTATTTTTTAACTTGCAGCCAAATTGTCGCCTTAGTCTGTCAGCATTAGAAGCTCGAATTATGGTTGGCATGATGACAATACAGTGATCCCTCGTTATTTTGCGGTTCGATGATCGCGCATCACGTTTTTTCCCCCCCAAAAAATGCCTAACGGTTTTATACATGGCTGTAGCTTGATTGGTTCCCAGCGCGACGTCGACCAATGACAGCACGAGTGGATCTATCCCATGATGCACAGCCATGTTGATTGGCTGTGCATCTTCACAGCGTCGCCCAGCAACCTCCTTATCATGTGGGTTATACTCTTTGATCGGTCTCTAATCACCTGGTTGCCTAGATCAGTGTTTTTGTGTGCGTGTGTGTGGCTGGGGGACGTGAGAGGGGTTGATTGGGCTTGTGCAGAAAAAAAGCAGCAGTGTCTCTGAGCCTCCTTAATTGTATCATCAGAAACAAATCGGCTGTGCACTGTGTGCCGAGGGATAGCTGGCCAGCAGCTGGCTGGAGGCTACACTGTCAGAGCTGCATAAAGGCAATGCTGATGAATGTTAATTACTGTATAAAGTTTTATCATTAAAGATTTAAGTAAAAATGTGCACCTTGTCTCAAATATGTAAAGTATAAATCCTGTTTAAATATTTTAAACATGCTGGTACCCACAAACCCTCACAAAAAAAATCCTGAGGGGGGGACGTGCCGGGGTGGAGGGTGCAAACCCTACTTTGCGAATTGTTGTCTTCGGCGGGTGGTCCCGGTCCCCATTAACCGCGATAAGTGAGGGACCTTTGTATTAGGACTTGTTTAAAATGCATCTTGTCCGTGTCTCCTTTTTATCCAAATGTTAATTGAAAAAGCTCCTATCTTTCTGGCAGGTTGAACAAAGCGCCCTCGTTCAGTCATGGTACTCTTTCTTAGTGGGGTGGCAGTGTGAATAATGGTGGCTCTGTTTAGCGCATGAACAGTCCGTGACACTCTTCTTCAGGTCTGTCTATTCCTGTTTCTCATCCAGAGATGTTTTAGCGCCCTGACAGCTGTGGGCTTAAGTCCATGCTGTGGTGCATACACTCCCTGGATTTGCTTTTCGCTGATGTTCTTGAACCGCATGTCCATCTGCTTGGAGCTACGTACTTGCTCATTAACAACGCTCCACTCTGGGTTTTGTGGCAGGCCTTACGTTTTTGATTCGGCTGCAGCATTCTGAAGAGGAAAGAGCTAAACCAGTCGCGATGATGTTCAAGCTGTGATCTGTAAAATAAAAGATGCCAGATGTCCGCAATTGGTCGGGTTTTATGGCTGCCGTTTGGATTCTGGTCATACAATACATTGAGATAATGTATTTTCCTGGCCATGGAGTTGTGTTTTACAGTGAATTGTCATTGCCATATGACAAATTGTGAACCCTGCAGGCAGTGTTGAAAGTAATGCCACTCACCCCTTTGAAGACAGACGCTTGACGTGGGAGCGATGTTTGTTCGTCATATTCGTCCTATGCATAGTTGGCATCTACTTTGAAGTACAAACATGTTTTTAGGACAAATGGACCAAACTACAGTTGAGCTTGGTCCTTGGAAGTGTGTTTTCAGAGAACCATGTGGTTAAGTTCCAAATTGTAGCACTTGTGGGCTTTTGGCTTTAGTGGTGGCACTGTTCCTTTGATTGATGAGCCGCACTTGTCCTCATACCGGAGCTTCTGATGTGGGTGGACAATAGAAATCCCCCAAAAGGCAGACTCTCGCCTTCTCTGTCAAATGTCTGCGGGTCCTTTTCGCGACCCATGCTTGATGATTTCTATAGAGAGGTTCGCTGAGCTCATCTAACACCTCAAGCGGTTAAAGAGTTGACACCCAGCTGGCCCGCGAGATGCTGCGGGCGGCGACGACACGTCATCACAGATCCATTCGCAATGAGTCCAATGGCTCCTGCTCTTAGCCAGCCCCTCTATCTCGGTAATTGAAAGCTGCCGTTCTGCCCTTTTATTTTCTAGTATGTTCTGTCTTATGAGCTCCGTCTCCATTCTGATGCAGGTCCGCATTGATTGGGTCACAGTGCCACACAAATTGCTCCCCAGATGAAAGTGGCTGGTTATGTGGCGGGCAGGCGGACACGCTGATCCACTAATTAAATAAAGTATCATGCAGTCACAGCTGGCTCAGTCACGGAACATCGAGAGGGGTGCGGTTGTGTTTACAAAGTCTGGGAAGCTTTGTATTTTGGTGTTTGTTTTCATGATTGTGCAAAAACTTTCTTGCAAGTATATAGATGATGATCTTGATGGCAAGGGTGTGTTGAATGAACCAGGCCGAACATCCCTGAAGGAGCGTGTGTTTGACTGTCTTCTCTTCTGTGGCGCTCAGTGTGCTGGCTCCTGCCTGTAAGCCAAAGGCTAGCATGCCCACTCTTGGAGGCAGGAACTCTGAGTTGTGCAAGAATGTGGCACATGAACACGTCGCCAAACACTTTTCTTGACTTGGTGGCTTGTTTTGATTCAGTCAATCAAAGGAGATGGTTATCGAGTTGGGTTTCAAGTTGGCTCTGTGATGAATTTCATTCCAGTGAGTGCCCGCTTCAATGTCAAGTCACGTGCGTTTTCCTCTCTGCATGCAGGATGTGACTGACGATATCTGCCAAGAGCAGTTCATGGAGATGGGCTACCTCAATGGAGGCCAGGAGCTCGGGGCCAGAGGAAGAGGAGGCATGCCAATTCGGGGACGCGGCGGGCCGCCAGGAGTGCACAGGTAAGAAGCGGAGGCGAGACGCAAAGGTGTCACGGGGCCAATGTTGGCGGACTTTCTCGTCGGCACGTTCTCTTGTCCCAGGGGAAGGGGGATGCCCCCTCGTGGCGCAGCTCGGGGTGCAAGAGGAGCAGGAAGGGGCACCCCGGCAGCCCGCGGAGGGCCCGCTGCCGCCGCAGCTGCTGCCAGGGGAGCTGCGGCGCCCCGTGGTGCCAGGCTCTCTGCCACCGGACCACCCCAGAGAATGCTGCCCCATCAGCACACTCCCGCCGCAGTCGCAGAGAGCTATCAGGAATATGTAAGTCGCCAGCGTGCTTTCATAGCCTCATCTAAATGAGGTCAAGATTCTTGTTGTTCAGTACAGTGCATTATAACACGCCTCTTCCCGACTGTCTCACCCCCATCTTGCCTCCTCCCTCTCCAGGCCTACGATGAAAGCTACCCCGACACCACCTACCAGTCATATGACGGCTATTACAGCCAGCCGCAGGCGTGAGTGAATCACACGTTTGTCTTTTCTCACCTGCCACCTTTAGTTGCGATGTGTTTTGAACCATTCGACACCAATCCAACCCGGATGCCACTTGGCTGTTTGGCAACACTGCATGGGGCTTTGATCTCGCTTGTGGAAACCAAATTAGACTTTTCGCTCAGCTGGTACTTGAGATTGGTTTGAGACTGTTTTTGTTTGGGTTTTTTTTCCCCTCCCCCTCTTCCTTCCCACTTATGAACATCAGAGAGGCAGAATATTATGACTACGGACACGGAGAGTCTGCAGAGTCATATGAAAACTTTGGTAAGTGTGTACACAGATACACGTATTTATTTGCTCTTGCACTAGTTTCCCTCTCCTAAGGTTCCAAGTTTTTTAAACGGTGTGAATGTGTGGTCCTCAGCCCAGGATGACTGGAACGGCACCCAGCGAGCGGCTCCGGGCAAAGCCGTGTCCGCGGCCAGAGGAGGTGCCAAGACAGCCTACAGGCAGCACCCGTACCAACAGTACTGAAGCGGAGCCGCCCTCCCCCTTACAGGGTTGCCCTGACGAGCGCCTGTCGACAACGGCAGCACTCGCTTTAAGCAGCCCGACACAAGTAATTGTCCGTTTTGGCTTTGGTTCCTTTTTGTTTGGTTTCTTTTCCTCTCAATTGGACTTTTTACAATACTGGGGACGGAAAATCAGATGGTTGTTTTTGTTTGTTTGTTTGTTTTAAGATTTGGCTACACACCACATCCCCCCAATACGCATACCATGCGCAACCAAAGTGATTTCTAGAGTTATTTCCTTTTTGGTTATTTTCCTGTATTATTTCTCTGACCATTCCCTCTCCCTCTGGCTTTTTTGCATTGTTTTGTTTTCCCTTTTTCACAAAAAAAATGTTTTGTAATGGTAACTTCCAGTTGAACTAATGGCTCATTCTCCACCTGTCTTAAATGATACATTTTAATTGTGGTTTTGTTTTTTTATATACAGAATCTGTCAAAGGTTCAGTTGCAGATTCCCGTTTAGGCTACATTTCAAAATTCTGTTAATATAGTTCACTAAAAAGAGACTGTAATGTAGAAACAAAAAGTAATCTAAAACCAAGTCTCAGATTAAAGGTAATGGAAAGCATTTCTTCATTCCTTGTGATGTTTTGTTGTAAATAGTTCTAAAACGTTATTCATTTAGACTCTAGTCTGCAATATTTGTTTCTGTCCTTTAGAGTTTTGAAATATAGCCCTAATAAGACACTGTTGAGATGGCCTGTCCTCATATCCTCTATTTGACTTTCATGTAAACAAAACAAAACCAAAAAAAAAAAAGCCCGGCGACATTCTAATATTCTCTGTGCACAAAATGGCCTCCTGTTATGCTACCAAACAGTTCGGGTCTTCCTGATTGTGATCTGATTCTGCATAAACTGCATGCCCAACAAGAGAAGAATCCGAAGGATTGGGACACAAATCTCCACATGGGTCGTCTCTCTCTTTCTCCATAGAGAAGGGATCCTGCAGCTCAATCCCAACTCTTGTACATATTTTAAAACCTCCTAACTGTACTTACTCTGTACCCTCTCCATAAAATGCATTATGCTACATGTGTACGCTTGCCTAAATAGGTTACTAAATCTGTCCAAAAGATGTTTTGCAGCAGTTTGTCAATAAAGCTTAGTGGGTTTTCTATGAAACGTAACTTGCTTTTGATTTGTTTCCTGTCCTAGTCCAATCTGAAATGTTTTCAAAAGCGCATTTTTAAATCTTAAAGGAGTTTTTGCTTTGACGTGTGCAGACTTTAATCCTCCTAAATGATGTCTTGATGGATTATCAAAAGAGCACGACTTATTCTCTCTCTCTTTCTATACTTTTTAAAAAGGACCCCGAGGTAAGGCCGCTAAAATAAGCCGGATAGCTTCCTAATGTGTATAGAGTTGTAAAGCATTGATTGCCTGGGTATGTATCAGATTTTTTCAATCCTCTTACCTGTGGTCTCGTTTTAACCGCTAATGACAATTGCTTTCATTCGCCGCTGCAAATTAACTGAATTCAAACCACCATTCAGGATCTAGGCCTCGTTGTCATGAATGACACACTAATGGCAGTGCAATGGAGAGGAGGCTTTTAACCTAGACAACTCTACTGTAAAGGTAACCTAACCCTAAATGTTTAATTTGGTAGTGTGATTTTTTTTTTTGGTTTTGGGGTATATATATATTTTGGGGGGGGGGGGGTTATTTTGGGTCCTTTGACATAAACTTGCTTTAAAAGTAGTAACCCAAGACAAAAAGAATCAAAAGGTTAAGGGAAAAAAATCAACATCAATGTATTTTATGTACTAAAATAATTGCTCTGTGTACTAACCAACCATCAGGCTAGTGGTAATGCAACTCTTGCTAAAATGATGAAAACCAAATCTGAGTCCAGAGCTGTGTTTGTAATATTAAAAAAAATGTTCCACCTGTACACTGTTACCAATAACTTTTGAGTTGCATGAGCAGATGTTCTCTTGTAGACATGTTGCATGAACTCCATTTCACAAGTATCTCCATGTGCTCTGTCCACCGGGTATTGATTTGGGCTCCTTACTTCCCCAGGCCCGTCTAGGCCTCTCGCAGAGTGCCGGGAGAGCCGCGCTGCTGGAGGCAGGCCATGTGAATCCTCAGGTTGGTCCTCCACCCCACCATTTCCATTAAGAACGACGACCATGCTGCGACGGCACTCGTGTTTATTGCCAGCATCTTCCTCTAATCCTTGGATAGTTTTATGCCCCCCCACCCCTCTCCCACCCACCTGTTTTAGTTTTGAAGCTCAATTTTCAAACAATATTTACCAAAAATAGGAAGGGGCGCTGCTGCTACATTCATGCTTCCATCTGCTTCTGATTTGCCCCGCCGCCGCTGCTCCATCCTTGTTTAGCTCATGTACCCGTTGTTTCTTGTCCTCCAAAGTTACTGTTGTATTGTTACTTTGAAGCAATGCTCCACTTAAATTTCACTCTCGAATGGCATTGATTGTGACGCTACTTCTTTGTGACCGTTGAGCACCTTGAGCGGCGATGTCCATCCGCGGGTACGTTTCCCTGCGCTAGTAACTGTGCTGTAGATGCAGCAACACGTCTCAAAGCTCGGTCGGGCGGCTTCTGATGATCTCCTCGCGTCTTGACAAGCGTGCGAATTGGCGTGCGGCGTCTCTCGCCTACGGCTGTATCGACCGTGGGGGTTTTGGGAGGGGGCGCGGCGCACTGGTGTCAATGCAGTCTTGGAGAAATTGACTAATGAGCAGCCGTTGCTCTCGGCCCCCTACGAGAGGAAACGGCAGCAAAAGGGACTCTGGCGATTCCCGGAATGGAAACGGTAGTAGCAGGGGGAGGGGGCGCAGGAAGGGCGCTGTCTGAGGGATTACTCACAATTTACTCTCTGCCTGCAGGACAGGAAAAAGTTAAATGAACGTTTGGAGAGTAGCACCGCTCGGTCATGCTTTAATCGACTTCAACTGCAGAACGCAAGCTTTTGCCACACGCACTACATGCTACACGTTTTCTATGTACCAAAATGTACATTATAAAAAAACTAAACAAAAATAACAAGCCGATGTCTACAATGTAAGCATTTGGACTTGGGTAATTAGCACCCGTTGGCTTCTTTTTTCAAATGTAGTTTGCCGTGTCTCTGTGTGCTGTGAGCCGTCTTTCCCGGCGGGGCTTCGTGGGGCTCCGCTTTTGCAGCATCTTTGCGTAAGCCTTGCACGTTGACTAATTTGGTGTTCGATCACAATTTAGGTGGTTTGCCCTTCAGGGGAACTGTTGTTTTTTTTACCACCTGTGATGGAAACAACGCACCAGACAGTATTTGAATCGTTTTTAGGTAGTCGCCCGGAGTATGCAGGACGAAAAAGCCGACCTGCGACTTTAAAGCTGAGTGGATGCGCAAACTGATTTGTTTGTCCTGAATTGGTCTCTCGAATGTTGAAAAGCTGCCACTTGGTCGGGCAAAGTAAGCGTTGCTTCAAATTGATTATTTTCCCTCGCGCCATTTCTTGCGATTTACAATCGGTGCACATTTTAGCACTTGTGTCGCGTCTGTTGACGTGCTCTGATATGTTTGCATGACGTCTCTTTCTTTTGCTCTCCGCAGTGACACAGGATGGCAAGTGGAGACCCTGGAGCCAGACGACGTGGCTCGGGTCGAGGCTCCGGACTCATACTGGGACGAGGACAAAGACCTCTGCGGGCTTGCCCTGGAATCACCAGAGACCAATAATGATGAACAGCACCCCTTTTTCCAAGTCTGTATCCAACTGCTGCTTTCATTATTTTTGCTGATTGGGAACCTCTCCGTCGTGTAATGCAATTGTTCCACCTTGATTGAGTGTCAAATGAGCACTGTTCTCACTCACGCTTGAGCCGTGAAATTGTTTTTTTTTTTTTCTTTATTCCTGTCAGGCCTCGCAGTCTGTCGCCTCTGAATTCCAAGCGTTTTAATACAGGCTGTCCCAGAAAATGTGTTCGCGCTGCCAAAAAGAAAAAAAAATTCAGCCCACCCCCGAGAACAGCACATGCTAATTGCCGGCTCACTTAGCACGTACCCGCGACTCAAGCAAATGGCCACGAGCTGCCTTGTCTCCCGGCTGTCTGTTCATGCGGCGATATGAAAGATGCATGTGAGAGGAGAGGATAAATAAGCGCCTCAATTTATCTGTCGCTTCTGGTTTGATTGCTTTGATTTTTATCGTGAAGAGCAATATCCATCTATCCAATAAAAGACAATTTGATACATATCTCGACACATGGTGTCCGATGCAGTACTGGTGGGACTTGCCCGAAATAAAAGTTTCAAAAGGTGTTTACAGAAATAAAGCAAATCCCAGAAGGGGAAGAAAAAGCCAAACATTTGTTTTGGATGTCATTGTCATTTGATCCTTCTACTGGTGAGTGGAAACAAATGTTTCTCATACCAAAAGAAAAAAATTGCAGGGAAAAAAGTTATGTTGGCCCACATATGGCTCTGTGATGATCACAATACAAAAACCGGATCCACTATGTTTTGGCGGTTGTCATTACCAAAAAAAAAATCATAAATTGGCCAATTTCTGGTTCTTTGGTCATCATAAAAGTACAACATTGGATCATTCCTGCTTCTATATTTATGACCAAACAATTTCCGGCTTTGGCTATCCCACGTTTGCGTCATGGCACCACAAACATTTTAAATTGGACAACTGGTTTTAGTTCATTCCTGGTTCGATGGTTATCATCACACTGGTACCCATCTGGTGTGGTCTTAAAACTGCTGCTTGCTGAAATGATGTGAACTGGTGCCAAGTGCCGTTTGGTGGGATATTTTCCAAGATCATGTTGGTTGAACTCCCATTGGATGACCTCTTGAGCCTTATGCTATACTGACTATGACTCACAGGATATAAACCATCCTTGAAGACGAATTGTCAACAGGCAGCACATTATCTCCCCCCCACGTCTGGGCCCTTTTGCGTGAAATACTGAGCCATGTAATGAAGGCTAAGCGATTCAAGCCGTCTCCTTTTGGGAATCGATCAAGTGTCCGGCACGAGGGAGGAGAAGAAAGTAAATGTTGCTTCTTTGAACAATCGATAAAAGCGCACATGCGCCTTTCGCCTGTCCACTTCCTTACAACATAGCGGTGGCCCACAAGGCAGCGAATGCGATAGGAGACGTAACGAGGCAAGAGACAGCCCGCCCAGCTCGATTCGTCTTTGTCGGTTGCGTGGAGGTGGACCTGCGATGCGCGATTGCGTGTGCGGTGCAAGTGGAGGCGCGGGTCTGGTGGACAGCTGGATGGCGTCTCCTGCTCCTGACAGATTCACACCGTCAGAGGAACATCACATCCCAACCGCTTGGTACAGCGCTGGCGATCTGTGGAGAGGTGGTTGTCATGGCGACGCGAGCCCAGCTGACTTCCCTCCCACGATCCGAGAGGCTGTGAACGTCCAGGCGAAAACTGTCGGGGCGACGGCTGCACAGTTGTAAGCGCATACGATAATGGATTATTGTGTCGAAATGATGCAGAACACATACACACACAAAAACGTCAAAAGAAAAAAAAATCCATCAGAATTTTATTGTGAGTATTGTGGAATATCTCAGCCAAGGGGAAGTGGGCACCAAAATTCAGACGGTGATGTGAACTCAATTTAAGCAAACTAGGTCGAAAAAGTTTTAAGATACTTGAGTTTAGTTCATTTTTGTTTGGTGAGGTGGGTGGATTATTTTGGCAAAGGAGATGTGCTCACTAATGGATGTAGACAGCCTTGTGAAAAATAGTTGTGAGAAGTCGGCCTTTTGTGTCCATAGGAAGTCCTCGGTATTGAATTGGTCTCGATGTTTCAATGAGGTCGATGTTATATCTCGGCAAAGGAGACGTGCTCACATCGATTTAGACATTGAACAATCCACTCTGATTTTCACTATGACTGTCATAGACTTGCTCCAAGTAATTTTTTTTAAAGTATCGGTGGCTGGTATTGGCAGGCTCCAGATATACCTAATACTTTCAAATACAGGGGATCGGCCATCCCTACGTTCTAACGAAAAAAAAACGTGCACATACACAACTGATTTTTGGGCTCTTAACACCTTTCCGTTGTGGAAGTCTGTCTACCCCATGGTTGGAAAAAAAAGCAATGCCAGCAGGGCTTGAGAACATAGGGAGCTATCGTTTTATTTTTATTTGACAGCAATAAGAAGAGTCAAAGAAGCACGAAGACGGCAGTTTTCAGCAAACCTTCCCTTCTTCATCATCATCGCTGTGTAGTCTGCTTTAAAGCAATGCTCGGCTTCACGGAGGCTTGTCGATGGCATCGAACGCAGCTCGTCGCTCAGGAATTGGGAGAGAAAAAAAACGAGCGCGTTGGTCGTCGCTTTTAAATATCAGCGGGATTTGTGAAAGGTCTATTTTTTATGAGCTTTCAGCTGGCTCAGCACACTGGCGTCGACACGTCGGATCTCGCTCAGTGTTTGTATAAATGTTATTTGGGAAAACGACAGGTGTGGTATTTTCTGTCTCATACTCACTCATAAGTTGCTTTCATCGAATTATTTTCGACAGGTCTCCCAGTTTTTATTCATTGAAATATATTAAAACGTGCCATAATTATACTTCCTACATCAAAATTCATTCATACAGACAGACAGACTTCGATTAATATATTGCTTTTGAACTATAATTGTGGTTCTGCTGCTGTATCCCGATCACTTAAAACATGTACGATTTTAACATGACATTTGATGATCTGTACAACGAAGAACGACTGCGAACCACAAGCGCTGAGCGTTTGACTCCAAGTCCCACAATGCACTGCGCGCCACAGCGGCCGTCCTGCGCAGCCCATCATTGATGACCAAATTGAACACCTGTTTAATGTTATTGGAATCGCGACAAAAGCTAACTAAAAAGCACGGGCTTCCTTTTCGAGCACAATGGGTAATTGTATACATTGTATTGTTTAATATGCATTGTTACTGTGTCTGTCATCAACGTTAGCTCGCACAGGCTTGTTCGGTTGGATAGGTAAAACCTAGTGAAAGATTCGGTTGTTGGTCTGGTCAATAGTCCACATTTTTCTTTTAAGTGAAAATAACCTATCCTGAATCGCAGGGAAAAAAATAGATGTACGTGTGCATAGAAATAGATAGAAAAAGAAGGAGGTGAAATGAAAATGATAGAATAGGACTTGCTTTTGTGTACTCTTTGAGTACTTGCTGATACTGAGTACCTATACCACCAATACTTTTGATAAATTAATAACAATAATAATAATAATTTAACGCAATTACAAAGCATTTTGAACAAAACCTTTCTTTCTGATGCAGATGAACATTCGCCAATGTGTCAACAACTGGTGAGGAGGACAGTAAGTATTGGTGACTGGTATTGGCAGTCACGACGTTCACCTGACACTTTAAAATAAGACTGTTATTAGCCTGATACAATACCAAGGTTGGGTACTCGCCCATTCCGAGGTTTTATTTCAGAGAAATTTTACCAGAGCCTAAAACTGCCCCCCCCCCCATCATTCTGAACTATTGCCAAGGTTACGAAAAGTGGTTCCTTCCCTGATAAGTGGTTAAAGTCAAGATTTAAAGTTCACTTTGAAACATTTGGCATCCTAAGATTTTGTTTTTGCGTGTGCCTGACCACCGCGAGACTCTCAGACTGCAGCTCGACGCCCACGCGGAGCCTCATTTAGTTTCTCGCGGAAAGAAAAACATTTGGACTTTCTACAGTTTCGCTCCAGCTCTTCTCTTCTCCTGTCTCGCGCTCGCATTTTCCCTTGTTAGCGCCGCTCAGGTCCCTCACCTCTCATTAGCTTCTCCTGGCTGACTGCGGGCACCGGTCCCCGAGTCCGGATGCTTGCATTTAAATCCATTTTCATGTTAAACAGAAGCCCGGGAGGTGGAGGTGGACCTCGCGGAGGAAACATGACGATAGACCGTAGCTCTTTTCGCGCGATTGACCATCCAGGCTGATTCTGCCACCCATCCCCCACTTTCTCTCCTTGGCCTTTTATCACTCGGTGCCCCCCCCCCCCCCTGCCCTTTGGCTTTTCTCTTTCACTTTGTTTCACGCTGCCCTTCGCATCTTTTCCATTTTCCCAGCGTGGCCTAGGGCCTGTTCTCGTTCCAGATGAGAGCTAAAAAGAGTTGTGACAAGGTAGTGTTTTTGCGTGTTTCAACAAATTTCCACAGGCAAATCGGTGGTAGCCAAACAGAACAAATAGTTTTTTTCATTTATTTGGTACTGAAAAGGAAACTTCCCATTGAGGTCAATCATACAGTATTTGATCCCCCCCCACCCCCAAGAATACAAATTCACCATCGTCAACCTTTTTTTTTAAACTCTGCTGGTAATGTCTTAAATGACATCTGACCTTTCCTAATTGTCATACAAGTGCAAGCAGAAGTTAGGCCGTCTAAATATGCTGCTTCAAAACAATAAAACAGAAATGAGGAATGAACACAAAAGCAACTAAAGATGATATATTATATATCCTATGGGATCATTACAAATGTTTCTCTATAGGCACATACATAACAATCGAATAGTATTCCTTCTACGTCATTTACATGCCAGCACCGATAATGAACGAATTAGCATTTAAAGGCACATCGCCACATTACCCCGGGACCCTCCGGAGTGCGCAACCTTGTCGACTTGGCAATTTTTAGAAGAGCGCCGCTCCTGTCAGAGCGCTTGTGCGCTTTGGAGTTATTCTCAGTAACTGGGACACGAGTTGAACTTTTTATTTATACACACACACACACACACACACACGGCACTCATTAGGATGCACTCATGTCATATTTGTTTCGGGTTCTTGTCACATTCACGACCCAATTAGATCGACAAGCGATATTGCTCGGTTTTGATTGCCGGTATCAAATATTTGATATTTTTACAACGAGATCTTGCAGGTTTGTTCAGTGCGCGAGAAGAGGTGAGAGTTGTGGCTTAATATAGTTTGGATTCGGCCAGAAACCTGTCCTGGAACTTTTCGGACACACCTTTCTCGTCAATTCTTGCTCAAATGACCTCAAATCTGAGCAAGATGTATCGAAACGAAACGAGTTCAATGCCGGTGAAAGGTTGCCACGAAGAGCATCTCAGATGGTCGCATAAACAATTCAAATAGTTCCGCAATGTCTTTGGCACGCTACTGCGGTTTCCGAACGTACGGAGCGTGTTCATCAGATCCCTGAAGGCAAAGCCACCCGATTTGGCAAAGACCGATGATGAATTAGTCCCCGATCTTTTAATCTCTGCCAAAAAAAGGGGGAGGGTCTTGATGGGAGATAAACCTCTCGGCCTCACATTTGTGGAATTGCCACAACGTTAAGGATTAAGATACATTAGACCACCCCAGGGAATTTATATCAACCTCATTTAATGAGTCAGGATTTACTTCTTTATTTGTCTTCATGTTTCATAAATGGCTTGCATCGCAAGGACTATTTCGTATGAAATATTTTAGGAAGTGTCTGAATTTTCATTCCAAAAAAAAAGTTCTCGTCGGAAAGAATGTCAAATAAATTCATTCGTTTTACAATCAAACTTAACGGCGCGTGCCACAAAAAAGAAAATGGTTCCGTCGGGGGGGGGCAAAAAAAAATGTGCCTTTGGTTGGAAGCGTGTCTGTCGACATGATCCTTTCACAAATTTTAAATGTCGCCAGTTTCCGATCTTTCCTCGTGCACAGCTGAGGTACGGCGACTTTGGCAAAATGCCTGCGGCTTGGCAGCACGTAACTCGGGTCGAAGGTTTCCAACACGTCGATGAACCGCTGCTTCCGCAACATGTAATTGGACACCTTGTCTGAGGAAAATGTTCACCAGCGGTTGCCTGCGGGTCAGCTTTCCTGCTTGTGCGATACGGGCGTGTTACTATTGAAGCGTACGAATAGCCCGGTGACACTTTGAGATGAAATGAACAGAACGCGGTTGTGCGTAACTCCATTGTCGGCTGCCGTTATCTGCGGGAGCTCTAATTCGCCGTGGTTTTGTCGCGGATGTCGGCTTACGGCGTTACGCCGGCGGGGCGCGGCGGCCTTCGGGAAGCACCCATGCTTCCTCCTACAAATCTGCGGCAGAGCAGATCAAGAAGCAGCCTCCTGTCTGGAGACGGAGCCGTCTGGAGTAAAAAGGTTGAAAAGCCGCACCGTCGGCGAAGAGGCAGCGTGTTGTTGTTGTTGCTGCTTCCTCCCCACAATCCGCCCCGCGCGTGCCCTTCGACTACGGCGCGCTCAGCTGGCCAAAGCGAGACCAGCTGCCGGGCGGCCACGAGTGGCGGCCGGCTGCTCACGGGGGACATCGTTAGCCTTCGCTCGGCACAAGCAGGGATAAAATGCAAGGAGGGGAAAGAGAAGGAAATTAGAATGCCATCCGCTATGCTCTCGTTTAAAAGAAGAAGCTCCTTCTTTTCTTGTTTGCTCGCTCATCTTCACAACTCACGCCAACCATAGCAACCCCCCCCCCCCCACCCCGGCCGCTCCCCGCACCTCCAATTTTCATCCTCCCCGTCATCCTTTACTCTCTCCCACCTGGATTCGCACGCGCCTAATAGGAAACAAAAGCACTCAAGACAGTGCGGGCTTGTGGCAAGGAGAAGCAATCAGTGGCAGAATTTGCTCCCTCCTCACTTGCGTCGACGTCGGAAGCCGAGGGAAGAAACAACGGATTTAGCTAAAAATAGGAATGCCAAAGTCCTTTTTGTCGCGGGCCGCGTGGTTGCCATATCTGCATTTAAGTTTATAGTCGCCCCCATAAGTACACAAATCCAGTAGTAAGTAGCAAGACACTATGAACAGATTCACGGAACGGGGTTCTCGAAAGCACAACCTCAGAACTTTCAGACGACCGAGCCAAACAAAATTACAAAATTCTACCGGGTATAATTTCAATCCCTGACTTTTTCTTCCGCCTGGAGATTCGACGGCACGTGTTCGCTCTCCGCACGTGCGCACCACGAGTCCCGCGATGCACCATTAGAGGGGGGGGGGGGCCGCTTTTAAGCAAACCAGCAGCCGGTTGGTTTCATCGACGAAAGATCCTCTTTCGAATTTGGAGGTCTTCCGCGTCACCGCACTCCACCTCGTCGGCGGCGACCTGCCCCGAGGCCGCGGATGAAATCTAATAAAAGCGGAGCACGCACACACACAAGTACATTTTAAAAGGCCCCATAAAAGAAAAGAGGCCAAGTTTGAACCATAACAGGCTCCGGTGCTTTTCATGCCGTTGCATAGAAGAAACTCGACTTTGTATGGTGGCACCGCTGCGAGAATGGGGAGGACTCCAACCCACGCCGGCATGCTCATGAATAAATAACAACCGATAAAGTCGTTGGTTTGAAAGTGTAATCAACGTTCCTCAGTCAATCATTGACGGGAGCTGCAGATTTGGTTTGAAAGAGTTCTGGAATTACCATTAGTGTGTCGTCACCACAATAACATTTTTATTGTTTAAATGAAATCACTATAGTTACTGATATTTAAGAATAGATTTTTTCTTCTTTTTTTTTTGGATGAAGGGAGGAGCTAAGCGGGTGCACCTAAGGAGCTGATTGGTTCACAAAACCGGCGAAGATGAATGCGAGGCAATGGGTAAGTTTCATTTTCAAGTAGTATAGAGTTTCATGTCATATGATATGTTGTTTTACTTTGTTTTAGTTTGATGACTTAAAAAAAATGGTGCTTATTTTTATAACCGGGAGGCAGTCAGGAATCTGAAAATGTACTTGAAATACTGCAAATCAATTGACATTATTTCCTATGGCAAAAAAAATACAAATTAAAATGAGAACAACTTGCAAGTCCAAACGGCGCGGCGGAGCAGATTGTTGTTCTGCCGTGTACTCGCCCGAGCGTGAAGCACTTGCTTGAAGTAGCGAGAGGTGTTTAAGATGCACACATCTAATGTATGGCTGTTGTAACACCAAAGAATTAAGGCACCAATAACACGGGCAAGCGATTCAAGATGTAGGGCAGGCCGGACTTACAGCGCCAGCCATTGATCTCAATGGCTGGCGCTGTATGCCTTGCATAATTCACACGGGGCCCATTTTCTCGCGAGCCCTAAGGTCTTATCAGTGAATAAGGTTCTGAAAACAACAGTAAATAATCGAGTTCTGCAACAACAACAACAAGCCCCGCATCTATTCCCCTTTTGGGTTTGAGAAAAGAATGGATTCGGTATATTGCCTTGAACACGAGAGAGTCACGTCGACTGTTTCCGTGCGAGCTCAATGCTCACTTGGCGATGTTACTTAACACTTGACGGGCGGGCAGACATTCCACAGATCCGACGACTTGTAAAAGTACAATAAGAGGTAGCGTATTTTCCGCACTATAAGGCGCAGCGAAAAACATTCAATTTTCTCAAAAGTGCGCCTTATAATCTGATGCGCCTTTTTGCGAATTAATATTCGAATGAATTGGACCTCGTATTTAAAATGTTCCGCAAAGCGCTTTGTTACCGCTGCGGCGGTGGTTACAGCTTCTATAAAAATAAAGCTGTATTGTATTGTATTCCCTTTAGCGTAGCCCCATCCGGTGGATGCATAACGCAACCGCAGCCGCCATGGTAGCCTCTGTTCTATGCGCCTTGTAATGCGGCATGCCCTAGATATGAAAACGGTTTTAAAATAGGCCATTCATTGAAGGCGCTCCTTATACTACGAAGCGCCTTACAGTGCGGAAAATACGGTCATTGTTGCATTCTCCCTAGCATGAGAGAAAGACCACATCATTGCCACGTTGACCTGGCCCCTCCCCTTTCTGTGCCTTTCATTCGGAACCGCGACATCAAAAGAAGGCGGAAAAAAACGCCACCTTTCCCAGGCGGCGTAAAAGTGGCTATTGATGGCGAACAATGGCTGACGGGCTGTTTAATTTAACTCCCACCCCCATCGCGGCCAACAGCGGCAGGACGCAGCCTTTCAGCATCATTACACACACCGATGGAAGTGGATGTAATAAATCCATCCCACGCCGAGCCCTTCCCTCTTTCTCCTGCCGTCTCCCCTGCTGAATTATAACTCGCACCTTTCCCCTCATTCGCGCTCTTTTTTATTTATTTTTTATTTTTTAACGTGCCTCACCGAGTCTGCCGGCCTCCCCGGGAAAACGCCCACCCGCCGTCGCTCCACTCGAGTCATGAGTGGGAGCGGAGCCGAGATGCCAGCCCAACTCTTGATGCCTCCCACAGTCTTCGCCCTCGACTTCTCATTTGCAACTTCTCCATCCCGGCGACAAAAGTGCTTGGCAATGATTGAAGTTTCTCTTTGCACTTGGCAGCCAGAGTCCTCTCGGAGCGATCGCTCGCTCGCTCGCTTGCTTTTGAAACAACTGCAAAACTCTTGTATGTAACTCAGTCGAGCGGAAACCTTCACCGAGGCTGAACAAGCACTAAATTGGACGCCCAATTGTCTGAAATTTGCTTGTAAGATTCTGGCGCTATTTCTTGAATAGAAGTTAAATTCTTGCATCAAATTGGCTACTTGGCACGTGTAGCCCTTCTCCCAAAAGTGTTTTTTGTACCTTGTCACGTCAAGCTTTTATTTTGAAGCCAATGCCAGAAAAAGCAAATCGGGTGCATTGTATCCTGTATTTTTGCACACGTTGGATTTTTACAGAACGCGTCACGGAACGACTTTGTGTCTCCTGGCTGTCGGTTCGCGTGTGAATCTCCACCCCGCCAGGCCAGCTCGGTGAGTCCGAGCTGGCCTGCGCTCCGGAGACGAGCCACTATAATGGAGTATTGATGTCGCAGAGGGGCGCTTCGAGCAAAGGCCAGTACCGGTAATTAGATTTGGGTTGCGCTCTCTCCGCACCGCTCTGATACGCAAAATTTCTAATGAGAGTCTCTCCAACTAATAATTACCTTTTGTACGGCGGGCGCTCGTGAAATCGAGGCGCTCGAGCTGACCTCGGAGGAGCCCGGCGTTTGACGCGGCCATGTAATTAGGTCTCGTTACACGAAGCGACGCATCAGATTACAGCGTGTATAATGATGCCGGTCCTCAATGCAAAAGTCTCACGCCCGAAAACCGAACGGTAAGTCGGCCAATTTGGTTCGAGGCCGCCATTTTGTGCATACTCCCACAAGGGAATTCCTCCAAATGAGCCCCGATGAGATGCGGGTAGCCGAGAACAGATGGGCGAAGATGCCATCTGACGTGGGTGGAGCGCCACATCAAAGTTGAATGCTAATTTTGTGGATTCGTCGTGAAAAAGGGGGTGCGAAAGGCCTGCAACTGTAACGTTCATGACAGCAGCCTGACGGTCGGGGACGTTTGGGGGGGGAGGGGGGCGGAGGAGGCGTTGAAAGTGTTTTATGAATGGCACAAGCAGGGCGCAGTTTGTTGCTCTGGCGTGAGGTGATCCACTCTTCCTGCTGTCACCGGTCAGCTGATGAATCGTTGTAATAGTGAACACAGCGGAGCGTTCGGCAACCCGGTCGGCCGCGCTCCTTCCGCTCCCCCCGCCCCGCGTTCATCACCTCGCTCGCCCATCTATCGTCTTGACACGCCTCTCCTAACCTGAATCGCGAGTACTCTTCTGCCCTAACCTTGCGTTTGAGATGAGAGCATGACGTAGACGGCGAGCTCAACAATCCTCCAATAAAAACACGAAGATGAGAGTCCACCGTTTGGTATTTTTACGTTTTAAGTCTTTTTTGTAAAACTGTACACAAATAGAAACGCAACGCAAATGTTTGTATCGCATCCAATTACACAGATGGAGGAGATGGAAGTGGATGCGATCACGCCTTTCCACTATTACACTCTTCTGAATCAAAAAGGCGACCCCACTGACTTTTTGGGTGGTTCTAACTACTTCCGCCACTAGGGGCACTGTACTGAACTGTAACACAACACTTTCATCACTAGGGGCACTGCACTGCAATGCAATTACTGGGGGCAGAATATGTACCACCCCGTCTGAGTCATGTGACTCACGCATCTCTGGACAAACAATGGACACGTACAGTGCGGCAATCAAAGATGTGGAAGTGAAACGGAGCCAGGCATTTGAAAATCGGAGTCTAAATTTGTCGAAAATGTACAGTACATCTTGAGCCATCGTGGCTTAACTGACACGTGAAACTGCGCGCAGATGAACACAAAAAAAAAAAAAGGTAATCTGCCACCTTGAACCTTCCCGAGGCCCTTTTGCGCACGCGCGAGGCAGTTCTGATCCCAATTGCGATTCGGTGAAGCAGCAAAACAACGTTTCACACTTTGACTCCCGCAGCACAACCACGATCGCACGCACGCACGCACGCACGCACGCACGCACGCAGTTCGTTCGTGTTCCGTTTTCCTTCGCGTGACTTTTCTGCAGATCAGCGCCCGATGGGCTCAGTCACGGCCCCGCATGTTAATGACGGCTTTTCAGCATCCGAAAGGAACGTCACGTGGAAACTTCCTCGTTTTCAAGCAATTTCCGAAACCCCTCAAATGGTCAGAAAGTGGAAATAAATCCTTGTTGAATAACAAGTTGACTTTTTTTTTTCTCTCTCTCTCAGAATGAGCGATTGTCAGTTTCCCGGTCGCAAGCGCGCCGCACACGAAACCCGAGTTGAAACATTCAGAGTGACATTGGCGCATTTTCTCGTTGGTGGCGGCGTGATGGAGCACGCCCTGCGCTTCATTGCCTCGTAAATCCTAATCTCGTCCCTAAATGAACCGCCGCCTCTCCCGCCGCCCGCTTACTTTACGCCGCGACTGTTGAGGTTGTCGGCGCATTTGTCTGCCGGCGCCACATCGGGACGCGTTTCCAAACTGAGTGCGGGATCGCCGCTAAATTGAGCTTTGGCTGAGCCGGTGGGACGCGGCCTGCCTCGGGGTGTGATTTGACACCCTGTTTGATCACTCTTAATACGATTGATCTGTGCGCCGTGAGCACAAGCGCTCATTGATTTTTTTTTAATTTTTTTTTGGCGCTAGCTGAATTCTGAATTTGAACTGTTGTCACCTCGGGGGTAACACGACCCAGCACTGAAGGTTCGAGATAGTTTGTTCCTTGGCATTTACATGAAAGCCCTTTGCTCCATGGCTTTTTTTTTTTGTCCGACCCGGTGGGTGTTTTGCAGCTAATTGGTCGTAGGCGGCAGCCACAGTCCAAATGCAGTGCGACCCCACTCGCGCGTGTCTGAATTGCTCCTCAAATTTACAGTCGCGACCTTTCTCGAGAAAAACACGTTTAGCGTCGCGCGCACTGGACACGCGTGTCAAATGATCAAATGGCGGCAGCCGTCGCTGCATTGGCAACAACTTTGGACGTTGCTCCGTATACCCTTGAGCAGGGGTGCCCAAACTTTTTTGACCGAAGATCTACTTTTCCATCATACGCACGCACATACATACGCATGCCATGATGAGCAATAACCTGACGCATCACGAAATTTAATTGGTCATGCCTCACACAGTTTGGTGGCAAGCGACAATGGAGTTTTTTTGTTTTTTTTTTGCATAATCTCGCAAAACACACAAAGAAATGTGCACTCCCAAAACCCAAACCATCGGCGCCTTCATTATTCATTCCATTTGTGCTTTCTATGCTTGGCTAGGTCACAAATACACAAACATAGATTGCAAATCAATGTTTTCCCTCATACCTTTTGATTTTTTCATGCATTCAATCACTGCCTACGCCAGACTGTCCCGCTCCCCCCCCCCCCCCCCACCCTTGCAGACAGCGCAGCCGCGCGGTGATCTGACAGCTTCCCATGGTTGAGGACACGTGGCGT
Organism: Hippocampus guttulatus; assembly: GCF_054856545.1. Classification (NCBI taxonomy): domain Eukaryota; kingdom Metazoa; phylum Chordata; class Actinopteri; order Syngnathiformes; family Syngnathidae; genus Hippocampus; species Hippocampus guttulatus. The sequence continues at coordinate 2,103,801 of NC_141278.1, read as the reverse complement.
GGCGCTCATCCGCCACAATAATTGCTTTCGGGGACAATGCATGCGGGGCTTTGCACTGGGCTTTTGAAAATAACAAACAATGTTGCCTGCGCTACACTTGCCACCCACGGGCAGCAAACACTGGTGATTCACGGCCGCTGCGCTGTTCCTGCAATATTTAGCAAAGGAGACAATCTTACCGAGGGCCATATTTGTTCTTTGAGGTTCCTTTTTTTTTTTTTTTTAATAACATGAAACATTTCTTTGTACAGAGTCCAATAGATCAGCCTTGCGGGAAGAACGCATTTTTGGGAATGTAAACCAGACTGCCGCATTGTCTTGTGTCAGATGTGCATGGAATTATCCCGTAGACCGGCGGTACTCAATAGGTGGGACGCGGGCTCCGTCCGGCCCTCTGACCACCCATTCGTTCCCCCCGATCTGTTCCGAGATCAGACGAGATTATGTTCTCAAGAGTATCGGGATGCTGGTTAGCCACGTTTTGCTTTGCACATTGCGGTCTGAAGTCTACCATCCACTTCCAAAGCCCGAAAATTGTTCACATCAGAGCCACGACACAACATACGGCATTCATTTCTGCCTTTGCCTTTTCGTCTATCGAGGCTGGACATTGCAGCGCTTTCGCCCAAAGACGCAGCGTCCCACAACCAGAAAATGAGTTTGTGTTTATGAAGTCCCGGTCGGATTTGGCTTCGAACGTAACAGGCCAGGGTCGGGCAACGTCAGGTATTCAACATCACGTGCCGTTGCGGGATTCCCTCACGCATGGGTGCCTCTGTTGTGGCACTCGCACAACCCACAACCGGGTCACCCTAACATTCCACGTCATTGCTGATAAACTGAGGAAGAATACATTTATTCGTAGTATTATTTCCTTTTTTTTTTTTTTACGGGCATACCCTTTAGCATGCTCCTGCTACTGCTTGTGTACATAATAAATCTGGATCAGTGGGTCCAGTTTTTGTGTGTGTGTGCGTGTGTGCGTGTGTGTGTGTGTGTTGCATTTTAAATGAGTGTCTGTCAATGCACAGAATACCACATGAGATTGCAGTCGGGCCCTAATCCCTGCCAGATGCTGGATATTATAGCGGGACAGACCGCTTATTTCCCTCCAACCAGCTTGTAGAGTCCACACTCTCCTTAAGTCGCTTTTTTCCCCTTTTTTTTTGAACCCCCAACACCCAGAAAACTAGTTGAGCCTGGCCCTTGTTCTCCACTTTCAATGTGTGCATTTGCATGATGAGGGGGACAAAAACAAAAACAAACAAAAAAAAAAAACCTCTTGCCATTGGTAATCATTCAATCGGATTGCACGGATGGACCGGTGGCAAGGCGTCATTCCAAGCCGTTGCGTTACCTTCCACATCTGTGCGGCCGCCAATTCATTTGCACTTTCTGTCAATTGTCGTCACCACTCAAGCGAGAGCAAATTAGCCGTCCGCGGGCGGTCCGGCCATCCAGCTCAATATGGCGGGATGCTGTTTGGGTTGCACAACACAAGAGTGTGTCGGCTTGGGGTTTGCGCAAAGCAGATGGAGTTTATCACGGATGACTCAATTCTTCCAGGTGTTGTTATTCCAGACATGAAAGCAACAAACGGAAAGAGATTCTCCCGATTGTCTAGCAAGGCCTCATCTATCCTGATTCAGCCGAGAAGAAGTGACTCATTCACTTCCGAATCACCGAATAGCAATAGTCTCTGGGCATTAACTGACCTGCTGGGGGGGGCGGGGGGGGGGGGGTGTCTATTACTTGGCAAGCCTATATGATGATGAATTTTATTTATTTTTTTGCTGAGTCACTGATGGTATAACGGTTCACTTTGCCTGACTTGCAGGCAGCCTGCGTTCCCTTTGCGCTTGTCCGTCTCCTCCATCTGCCCTGCGATGGATTGACCGCAGCAATCCAGTTGTAGTCGGTTGCTCTCCTTCCTCTTACCTCTCGCCCGCCTCCCTCCCACACCGAGCGGGCCGCATCTCTTTGCGGCGCTTTTCTCGAGTACACACCGCTCCGCCATTGGACTTGTGACAGGCCACATTTGTTGTGTCAGCGTGTGTGTGTGTGTGTGTGTGTCTCCATGTGTCCTCGCAAGGCGGCAGGAGCTTTGAAAGGGGCACCTTCAAGTTTCCTGTCAGCGTGCTTGAGGCTTGAATGTCGACATGTCTCTCTTTTTTGGCGCTATGCTGGAGGTTCCATTTGATCGCGCGCGATGCCCCCGCGTTGGCCTACCGAACTAGACACGCAGTACAATTCGATCCATAAAGCTTCCACCGTCACTCCATCAAGAGGGAGCGTTTGCAGAGAGAGCAGCGGCGATGTGGGGGAGCGCAGCTAGGGAGCAGTGAAGAAGAGAAACGGTGCTGGCGCTTTTCCCGAAACGTTTGTTTTGTGTCGACGTCGTCTATAGGCGCTTGATGCAGAGCTTTAATTCCGCACAAAACCAGGTTAACCGCATCCCCCTTGACTCCCATCGGAAAACTTTTCCAAGCTATTAGTTTTAGTCAGGGTTTCGAAAAGTCGTCCAAAGCGCTCGGCGTTTTGGTGCATTTCGCCACGATAGTCGTTTTATGTTGCATGTTAAACTCCCCACCGTAAATTGTCATATCGCGTACTCTTGACATTTACTAATTTGCTAACTCACCGACTCAAAATAGAGGCCGTCAAATATTTCAGCCACCAAAGGCTTTAAGCGGATCTATTTCGCCGGTTGTATTTATAGCATGTGTCGGCATGAGAAAGATGGATGCCGGACAAAGGAGCCTCCCTTTTTCTCCAGTTGTGCATGTGGCATTTGGAGCGGCCTCATCGCATTGGGTGGACACACCCGCCGTGAGAGCGGAGACAAGGGCTTGATTTTCACCATTTTTGAAGCTTCTTTTTGATACACTTGGTGATTTTTCACTTTACAGGGACTCTTAAGTACTACAGTCATGACGCATCGGCGTGTGTGATCAATATGGCGTCATAGAAATGTTCCTCGCTTGTGTGTGTGTTTGCGCGTGCGTGCGCGGAGGCGGCGTTGCCACTGACTGAGCTCGATGGCGCCAGAGATACTGCAAATAGTCACACCAAGACGAGCAGTAATGCACTTTCCTTGTCTGCAAATGTTCTCGGCACGAAAGCAAGCTGCAGCGATGACAGACAGGCTGATGTGTTTAACGAGGAGAGGGTTTTTTAGAGGGGGGGGGGCCACAAAGACAGCAAGAGACTGACTGCCATTAGTAACATCACCTCTGCACTCTGACAGATGCCTGGTATCTCTCTCTCTCGATCTCTCTTTTTCTCACTTCTTCTCTTCCCACCTTCTGTCTGTCACACGCTCACCAACCTTACCGTCCTCATCGCCATAACGCCGCAGGGGATGGTGGAGAATGATCTTCCCTAGACAGCGGCTGAAATGTGCAAAGTTACACCTGTGTCGGCGTTTGTGCGGGAGAGAGGCACTGAAGTTGTCCGCGCACCAAATCTGACCGCAACTTTATTTCTCATACTTGGCGTGCTATGCTAATGTTGATGCTATGTTAGCTTAGCAAGTGCTGCGATTCATGTCAATATGCGGGGCTCATATTGCGTGATTGTGGATGCGTCCTGGTTCGTGTTCCTTTTGCAGATGCTGAAGATAACTCATAGAGTAGCTTGTTATCTAACTTAGTTATTTTTCAAATAATCACAACAATAACTAAGCCACTTTTGAAAGGACTCTGTGGAAATTTCTTGACACTATTATTCAGACACAAATGTTTGATCACGCGCGCTAACCAAAACAGCAGCCCGTGCCGAAGCATATTTCCCAGATGAATCAAGGTGGGGAGGCTTGAGGAATTTTTCCAGACACTACCGGGGGTCTATCAGCACACGTGACTTTTTGACCGTGTTTCACACACCCGTGAAATTGTGACTCAATGCGACCCCGGCGAAAGCGCTGCCAAAGTGACACGATTTTGCACACAGAATTACAATCGCGTCGTCTCATACTCAGAACTGCATGCTTGGGGAGGAGAAATCTGAAAAGTTAAGACCCCCCCCCCCCACCCCCAAAAATAAATAAATATGTGGCGGGAAAGCACTTTTGTAAGGCCGGGGCTTGTTCAAAGCCTTGACTTTGTTTTCCCTCAAAGCAAGGGGGTCACAGCAGCTCAACACAAATCAGATGAGTCAAGAAATGGAGACGTGTAATGTGAGCTTCCCTGAGTTTTTGTCCAACACTCGGCCTGATGCTCAATTTCCCCATCAAGGCCTCGCGCTGGAGGAATCCAGGCAGCGACCAAAATGCTGTGACAGCTCAATCAGCCGGAAGGCAGTGCACATTGGAGGACACAAACTGGAGGCCTGCAGCTTTCAGCCTGGATTTACTTTCAGCCTGGTGATTCAAGTGGCACAATGGCCTCATTTCTTTATTTATTTATCGCTCCTCAATGGCACCGTTGGAATATGCGGCATGGTCAAATGTGAGCAAATGCAAACGTCGGCATCAGGCCTCGTTCACGCGTGGACGGAAATATGAACCAATCAGTCAATCACTTTCACATCTTCCCCAAGGCGCCATGGAATGTTTTTATTTTGAGAGCGAGAGCATCAATGTGGAGCGACATCATCTTTTGTCGTAAAATAAGATGTAAGATCGACAAAGCTTTTTGATTTTTTTTTTCCACCCCCAGGCAGCCTATCTACTTTCCCCAAAAATATATAAAGATGCTATTCACGACACAATTCATCCGCACGCCACATTAAAATAAATGCAATTTGGAGGATGAGTCTGTTTGTATTAAGAAAGTCGGAAAGTCATGTTGTCAAGCACAAAAACAAAAACAAAAGCATGAAACTCCACGTCAAAGTCCTTTGTCACACAAGGGCAAGTGGAACTTTTTGCCCCAGTTTAAGAGGCTGATCTGCTTTTTTTTCTCTCTCTCTCTTTTTTTTCTTGCATCAGCATAGGATTTCTGATGAACAAAGAGACCGAATGCTGGCTGAAGAGCAAAAATGGCATGCAGAGCCGCTGTCCACGGGGAGGAAAGGTTTCGTTTGATGGGAGTCGCGTTTTAAGCCCCACGGCCAACACGAGCTTGAACATCTGCTCCTGTCGCACTCTGGGATGAGGTGCACAACACTGTGTCACGGTAATCTACAACCCACTGTGCAGACTCGCACACACACACACACACACACACACACACACACACACACACACACACACACACACACACACGTGCATATTTTACTTTAGGCCGTTGTCCTCCGTAAAGACAGATGCTAAAAGATTGAAAATGTTGTCCTGTAATCTCGAAAGTGAATCTGGCCAGAGATATACACCAGCATCGGGTAAACCATGAGAGGACTTGATTTGACATGAAATTTAGCGGACACTCGGGTAGTGAGTCCGTTGCTTGAAATAATTGAATAATTGAGACTTATGGCGCGCAGCAGGCAACGCGGCCGAATACAAATGAGTGACAAAAAAAAAACTGCCGCCGCCGCGGATCAAATCTTGAGGCTTTGGATGCAATATCGTGCACTGCATATTTACACATGTTTTTAGACAACAAAAACACGAAGTGATCGTCCAAGAGGACGCGTGCTGCCGAGAGCAAAAGAGAGCGTGTGACTCTTTCGGGAGGCCGTTGACATTGGTTGGCATTGTCCCATCCGCGCAGTTGGGTGACTGAGACTCTCCACACTGAGCTTTCTAGCCACAAGTCCATATGAAATGACAACGATAGATGTGTGTTATTATAAAACACAAGCTGAAACTGTATTTGTGTGGCTTGGCGGCTGTGGACCGGGACTCACTTGTGCTTAGTACCAAGTAAAATGTTACCTTTTGGTATAAACAGCCCCAATAGGGAATGAGTAGAAAAAGTTGAACTGGCAGTTTTACTCCTTGGGAAGTAGTGTCAGAGACGAAAATTGCACCTCTAGTCCTGTTTACACTGTGTGTAAAAAACACCATTTGTCTGCTTTTTTCCCCCTCAGTGTTGCTGTTTTTTTTTTTTTTATAATAAACTGCACCAGAATCAAATTAGGGTGCGAAGTAAACCTGGTAATTTCCCATCTCAGGCAGCACCTATTGTCTCATTTACACTCCTTGAAAAGCCAACATCTGTCTTCCTTCCACCCGCCGCCCCCTCCCCTCAGTGGGGCTTTTCTATATAAACAACACAAACACACAATCGGGGCACAACGTCAACACTGCAATTTTCAACCTTTACCGGGAGCATCAGAGCTGTAAATAAAAGGGAGAAAGGTGTGAAATTTAATGCTTGCTTCTGCGTTAAAAGTGTTTTCGACATCACACCGGGGGCTGATCTCATCGAAGTATCTGACACTGGGTGGGCTTTTCGATCGCTGAAAAATGCTGTAGCGTCTGTAAGGGCTCCTACGTGATCATTTTGCAGGGTCTCTGTGTGAAACAAGCCATCACCGGACTGCAAGGCTCGTATTTTTATTTATTTTTTGGTCTCAAACTCCTCAATACCAAATACTGTAGTACCTTCTTTGTCCCAACTCAGTCTGGAAACAGGAAAGGCAAAGCGGCAATGTGTGTGTGTGTGTGTGTGGGGGGCGGGGGGTCTCATTCAGGACCATTTCTGATGTCATGATGTGCCGTGGTGAAAAGCATCCAAGCGGCCCTCAGAAAGTGCCATCGCAGCAAGTTAGCATCCAAGCAGACAGGCGTGAATTGATTTGTCACCTCCGCGGTGTTAAAGGAGGCATAAACCTGGATCTGAGTCTGTGGCACGGAGTGTGGTTCGCATCCTAATCCGAGCGCTGCCTCTTTGTCAAATGACACGTCTGACTGACTGTTCTCGTCGACTCGAGGCGTCCACTTCACATGCAGTCTTGGGTTCTCTCCCAAGCACCGCTACCACTTTTGAAGCGCGAGTGGCGTCAGAAAAGCGATATAAGCACGCCACCGTGTACTATTTCTTCAGTAAGTGGGCTGATTGTTTGACTCACGTCATGTCAACCTCTTCTTGAGCTCCCGATGTGGTATAAAAAAGTGAGCAGACTCGTTTTACTTTAGACTCTCAGGTGGAGGCTTTGCGTTATATCGCCTGTGACTCGTGTCACGCAATTTTTTTGTCTTTTTTGTTTTTTTTTTTCCCTTGTGCAGAAAAAAAAAATCACCAGTCCGTGCTTTTGGTAGATCTTTTTTTTTTTTTCTCCTCACAAAATTAAACTAATGCCCAGCATCCTGGACAACAAGTGCAATAAACCCACAAAATCTTCTCGCCAGTGCACTGAGGATGTTTGCCGCCTCCTTTCCTGTATGGAAAGTGGGCACATTTTAGTTCTACAAAAGCTCCCTCAGGAAAAATAAAGACAAAATAATGTCTGGCATAATGGTGCTGGGATTCTTTCACACGTGTTAGAATTTCTTTAATAACAACCGCCCACACTGTGGCGGTGTCTGTGATCGCTCACTTGGATTCCCCAGGAAAACATCTTCAGCTGAATTGGACGCACCCCCGTTAATATTGACGGAGCGCTTTCCTGTCCAATCCAAAATGTATTTTGGGGGCCGTGTTGATCGTCCAGAATGGCTCTTCCTATATCCGCTTTATTCTGGGCTTATTATTCATCCGTGCGACAAAATCCATCGGTTAAGGTGAGCTCAGGTAAAAAGAGGTTTCCATGGTAACGGCTGCTCTTTAAGCACAGTTGTTGCTGTTTCTGTCTCACCTTTGGTTGCCAGTGAGCTTTTTGCACAAGCACACACACACACAAAAGAAAAAAAATGACTCGCTACAAGGTGACAACAACAAAACCGCACGGCTGAAATGTGATTTATGAGACGGCGGCAGACATCCGGCCAGTCACATTGCCGGGAATGATTCACATGCCAGTCAGGAGAGAGGTCACCTAAAAAGGGAACGTGATAACCAGAGATCCATCAGAAGTGCAATAACCGGCTTGTCAGCACATTTGAGTGAAGCGCAACCCCCCCCCCCCTGCTAAAGTGGCCCCGTTTTGTAACAGCAAATGTTAGTAACGTTATTTTGACCGAAAAGCAAACATTTGGTTGCAGCTGTAAACACCTTTCTCTGCCCGAGTGCTAGTCTCTCAATCCTGTGTTTGGCCTCGATATGCGACTCCACGCTTTTAGTTTCCGCGTCTGCTTAATGGAGGATCGTCTGGGATAGCAAACGGGAGCGGATTCCTCCACGCGCGACGCATCCGTGAGTGTGCGCAGATGGCGCTCCAGCCAATTAGAGAAGGAAAGTGGAAAGGGAGACATTAGCGGACAATTAGCTGTGATTGCACCAACATTTGTTTCTTTGGTGGGCTCCAGCGCCGTGTGAAAAGACCAAATGTTGTGTACCGCACATCCCGCTTCACTCCGTGAATCCTCGTTATTGCCTCTCAGCCATGGTAGCAGAGCACAGGACCAAAAGAAAAGGACAAACAAAGCAACAACAACAACAACAAAAATACTCGCGTTATTTCATTCGACATCCAACACACAACGTAGTTGTGAAAATCTCCCCAAGCTAGTCTGTTGCATTCATCGCTGTCTATTTTGTATCCAAATACAGCGGACTCCACCTGTGGTTGGGGTTGTCCCGATGTGAATCACAAAACTAAGACACGTGCCCCTCAAATGTTTAGAGTTGCCTCTATTCAATGGGGGAGTTTTAAAACCGCTAGCAAGACTCCAATGTAGCCTCGCTCCATCGTTGTTCAACAAAATCACCGCGCTAGCAATACCCAGCCAGCATCGGCACCGTAAACAAGCGGACGTTAGCCTCGGCCGCTACGTTGTTAGCGGGACTTGGTTATAATGGTCTGCATCGTACAATTAGTTAAAAATCCAAAGGAGGTGACCGATTTACCTGTCAAGCAGAAACGTTGCCAATTCTTCGGAATCCTCCGCTGCCTGAGGTCTTGTCGTGAGGTATTTTACTCATGTACCACTGTTCGGATTATACCAATAGTTTTAACAAATATGACAAAAAAGTGATTTACAGTCATACCTCGGTTTTCGACTCAGCATGACTCGGATTTGTTCTTGGTTTTGCTGTTCGGTGCTTTCTACCGTCTTTGTTACCGATTTGTTGCTTTACTGTTGTATATGTTAGTTGTTTGAGAAGGCTGTTCGAAAACCGAAAACCACGCTCTTTAAAAAAAAAAAAAAAAAATCTTTATTGAACACGTCCGCTCACAATGGAGCGCTACACGAGGAAGCGTCACTTCCTTGTGTAAGGAAGGCGAGAGGAGTCAAGTGGCGCATTCAAGTGCGCTCAGTTTGGTTGAGAATCGATTTTCGGTCGTAATCCGAGGCATAAAAAAAAAAGTCCAAATTTTTGGTCGAAAACGGAGACGTTCGAAAACCGAGTTTTGACTGTATATATTTTTTAAGCTACTATGACAAACACAATATTTTCACAGCATACTCTCTGTCTGAAAGAGTGCTTCTATACCAACTGTTCAATCGGTGGATATTCATTACAACTTTTATCAGCGCTCGGATCAATATAGAAGCCGACTGGGCATTTCCTCAGACCAACTATACACGAGATGCCACATTTTATTTAAGACTAAAAACCATCCGTCTTTGCAACCGGCTTGTATCGATTGTATTCTTCCGAAGGATGGGCGCGGTCGGCAAGCGCGCGGCGTGACAAAATGTCGGAATATTTTAAAATACAAAAACTGTCATTGGAAAAAAAGATAAATATACCCAGGGGTGTCATTTAACACAGGCTATTGATTTCTGCAAGGTATTATTTTAGCCGATATCGTAGGCAGCAGGAGACATCTGTGAATTTGTCACTTCCATTCAAATGAGCGCCGTCATAGGCGAGATGTAACGCTAGACGCGAGCGCGCGAGTGTATATTTATGCCTCTCAGGGCTCGGATGCGGCTCGTCTTCTGACAGAGTTTGAGCCGAACGCGGCGGGGGGAGCTTCGGCATCAGGGTAAATTTAGGATTCTCACCGAGGAGCTGCCTCGCTTTCTTTCCTTTCCTTCTCCGCCTGCTATTTGTGTCACTCCCCTTTCTCCCCTTTGGTGCGCCCCGCATCGCCCATCACGCCAAGTCTGTCTTCAGTGTGGGTTGCTTCCCAGCGGGGCGCCAGTTAAGTGTTGATTGGGACCGCGTCGGGAAAATAGCGGGAGATCGGAGGTCGCCTGTGAATGCAACCCACACCCGCTTTAGGCCCGGGCTGGCAAGGGACAGCAGAGACAGTGGCCCAGAGGGTAAAATCAACATCGAGAGCCGGCAAAACAAGCGGAGGGACTTCCGCTCATCTTGATTGATGCTTGAATCGTTGTTGATAAGGAATCAGAGCGTCGCCTCGTCTTCTGTCCCGTTTTTTCCCCTTTTGCCCGTCGCTATAATAAGCTCTTGATCTGCTCTTTAGTCTTTGACGCGGATTTGAAATTTTGTTTCCGAGGATGGCTGTCATCTGTTGCTAAGCTTAAATATCGCGTACCCAACTTTGGAAAAGCAACCGTGAGTACACCAGAGACCGGAACGAGGCAAATTGGCCATTGATCTGGACGAGAGAAAGAAATTCAAGGCATTCAAGGAAATAGGGCACTTAATGACAAGACAGGAATGGCAAGACCTGATGTTATTTCCCTTGATCGTCCCGAAGCCGCTCTCAGCTCGGAGGAAGCGTGTTGCCCCAACAGTTCTGCGGATCTGTTTCGTACTGATCTGTCAGTACAGGAGATGGTCCGACTCCAATACCTCAGTTTTAACCCGCCATCTTTGTTGTTGGGCAAGAATGTCAAGAGCAGTTTCTTCCTCTCTTCTTTTCTGGCTGTCAAAGTCCCAACTCTCCTGTGACCCTGAAGAGGATAAGTGAGAGGCGGCGAGGGAGGGGGAGGGGGGGGGGAACAAAACAAAGTCCTCATGCACGGTGCCACCTGGGATGGATTCCAGGTCGGCTGGCATTGCAAGTTGCACTCTTCTGTATTCTACAGCCTGGACCTTTTTAAGCATCTGTGAAAAGAAAACATGAGGTTTTGCTAAATGTCACGTGACTAAGAGGCCTTTTGTGACTTGCCCTGCGTTGACTAAAAACGGAGCAACTAGACAATGCTTGTCGGATGTCGGTGGGGGGGGGGGAGAGAGGAAAAGTCCTTGGGGAGCCTGGACTCATGAAGGATGGGTAAGCTTGTAGAACGTGCTGCCACTATCACCCCTCCCTCTTCTAGTGAAAGATTAGCCGGCGCGGCATAAAAGGTCAGAGGGGTGAAGCCCGTTTTGCTGATGTCAACCGTGGGATTGGATTGGCCCGGCTTCGAAGGAAAAGATTAGCATGGCGCCGGAAACTAAAAGTTACCCCGAACCGCTGGCCAAAATGACAAATCACAGCTGTTGATGCATGCTCCACGGCCACCGAATCAAGACTCCTGGAAGCTCGCAGCGCTCCCGCTCTCCATTATCCAGACGAGTGAGTCCATTCCGCCCCGATTCCGCTTCACACACGGTGCACACGGCGGCCCCTGCGATTGCTCCGCCCTCTGCTTCTTTCATCTCCGCGATAAAGACATCAAAACACAAAGACGCACACACAAAGCGGGCGCACCAGTCAGAAGCGGCGGAGGAAGTGGTGCGTACGAGACCAAGATGGACTGGGGCGGGCGAACGGTGGCACCGCCGCACGTGGCCCGCGGGAGAAAGGGATGAAACCCAAGGCGCTCGTGTTTATCCCCGTTCGTCTCCACTCTTGTCAAGCTCAAAGCTTAACCTTGACCCCCAACGTCAAAGAGAAATCCATCGCACTCAGAAGATAAATGGTGAGTGTGAAGTGTCTCACGGTGGGCTGATGAGAATCTTTTGCTTTCAAAAGAGACTCAAAGATTACAAGCGCCCCTCCGGACAAGCTAGCGGTCAACCGCAGGGCACGCCGGGCGACGAAGCCCGTCACACCCACATGCGCACGTATAGCAGCCTGAGGAAAGCCGGCTACGTGTCCCACTACATGATCGGTCACACATTTGGCAACGTTATTCAGTGCCTCTGCTGCACTTCTTGGAATTTGTGTGGGTGTGCTGCGGTTCAACAGCTCTTGAACACCAGCTTGGCTTTTTTTTTTTTTTTTACATCGACGTCCCTCGATGTCACAATTTAATCAAGCGTCTTTAAGGCAGGGTGCCTCCACCCATCTTATTCGATATGCCTGCGCTTTTCCCGGTGTCCAAAGGTCTCCAAGGTAATGAGCCTAACAGGTCGTTAACCTTTCAACCGCGTATCTCGGCTCATATTTATTGACTCCCAAGGTCGCCGTCTGCCCAGTCAATCCCCAAACGCGGACACTCAGGCTTTATTACACCGTCTGCCCTCAAGGCGTGTTGAAGCCAAATGTATCCCATTCGATAATTGCATGGTAAATGCCTCGTATGAAAGAGTGGGCTGGTGCGGCGTAGCATAAAAGTCTGCCCCTAGTGGCTAAGGAGGGTATTGAAAACTTTGAGACTGATGATTATTTGTTACAGCGCTGAAACTAAAAACCAGAAACAACATTTTCAATGAAGAAATTCTGTTTTAAATTCTCTGGAGTTTCTCATCTATTTTTTTTCCCCCCTTCTTTTTTGAATCTCGTTTGGCCCCGTGCTGCGCCACAGAACACTTGCACTCAAATAACAAGCTCTTTTTTTTTTCTTTTCAATGCTTTCGACGAACAAGTGAGGGTGAGGTGATGCTCACTCAATGAGAAAAGGTTGTGCTTTCACATTGGATGCTTTGTGTAAAACAAACCAGCAAAATTGGGATGCAAATTAACGTCTGCCTCGTCTTCACGACGCTTTCTCTGATGTTAGTGAATGTGAAGTCTTCGGCGGTCATGTGGGTGCCCCGCGCGGTGCTTTTTTTTCCTTTTCTTGTGTCTTGTTGGGACCAGAGAGAGAAGGCAAAGTAAATATTGATGCGCGTTGCGCTCCCTTCCAGGCTCGGTCCATCTGGATCCATTGGAGCCTCAGGAGAGCAAACAAGCTGGAACAAATCCCCCCCCCCCCCCCCCCCGCCCGTTTTTCCTTACTGCGCTTTGTCGCTCCAAGTTTTTCACAACGCGCCATCCACCGAGCTCCTGAAGCCACTCGTGTGGGTTTGTTTTTGTGTTCCCAGTCACAACAGCTAAAATATAGATGAACATCCACGAAGCAGAAGAGTCGAGATCTTTGAGTGCACTCGCCCCGCATGCAGCCGAGTGAACTATATTTCCATGCGGATGGGGTGGGGGGGATGGGGGGGGGGGTCATTTAACAAATGTTTTTATCTTAAGTGGGGAGTCATGCATCATTTATTTGTAGCCTAGCTTAGCATCACAGAGTCTGGCTCATTTCTGCTCGGCCCGACTCGGAATTGGGACAGCATCCAAGCATGTCAAATGCCTTTTTAGAATCAAATCCACACTTCAATGAAAGTGAATAGTAGAGGCATCTCCGCGATTGCCCCCCCCGGAAAGGTTTTTATTTTTTTTCGATCCAGAGCTTCTTGTTCTCCTTCTTCCATCTCTTTTATGAAGCAAAACTCGTTTTTTTCTTGTCAGTGTCCTCCTTCACTCCATCACTTTTTAATAACCCTCCTATCTTTAATGAGTTCTGTTATGTACACGGGGGGGGGGGGGGCATCGGCGAGGGGCCAATTTGTGATTTCACATCAGAACAGATCAGAGAAAGCTTTGGAACACTCCAAAAGGAGAAGGAAGAAGAAGAAGAAGAAAATAGGATGGTGGGGGGCGGCGGCAGGAGGGGAAACACACATGCACAAAACATCCCGAGTATCTCCTTCTCATCTTGTCAAATAGCAGAGATTCCATTTTGGAAGCGTCCTCCAGAGTGTTCACTCACCGGGGGGGCTGACGTGTTCCGTCAAAGGGTCAGTTCATGATACACTTCTGGGCGTGCTTAATGAAGCTCCCCTGTCCTGTCCTCACCGAGATAGCTGGCTCCCGCTCCATCTTGTGCCGCTCCAGCAGGCCCACATGAGAGGGGGGGGGGGGGCGGGCGGGGTTCAAAGCCTGTCACAACTTGTTCGGAGTAACGGAGATTTCCCAAGCCCAGGTCGGAGATGTGAAGGGATGCAAAATCCACAGGAATAATACATTGAAAAACAAAGCTCTCCATCCATTCTCTACCACTGAGAGCCCCTACCCCAATGAGCGGCGAACAGGAAAGGTCGCCAATGTTTCCCTCACATTTGCCAGACGTTAGGCAAGCGTTTCGCAAACGTCGGCGACCCCGAACCACCCTCCGACAATCTCTGATGTCAATGTGCGTTTTGTCCCTTTGCCAACAGTCGCCATTGTTTGCCCCTCAGTGGGCTCGGGGCTTAAGCAGAAGCTTATCTCCAACCTCGCAAGGACCTCACTGAGAGTTTATTTTTAGAAAACGCTGTGAAGCGACTACCGACGGCAATCGTTTTCGACCGCTTGGCGTGTTCATGTTTGTGCGCTGGAGTCGATCGCAGCTAATTTCGCGTGAGAGCCACCACGCATCTCGGATTGGTCGTCAGCCATTCTCAGGGCAGGACCCGCTTCGGCTTTTCTTTCATTTTCCACAGCGCGTTTCCCTCCACTGCGCCTCGGGGCCTCTCATCTTGCTTTTTGGAACACGCCGCCCAATCTTTAATCAGTCCAAAAATAAGTTTGGACCACATCCCATCACTGGCACGTGTCGATGGCCGCCTCTGCCAGGTTGTTACCCCATCTCGCTTCTGTTTTCCGTATTTGGGTCACGTCTCGTCTGTGTTGACACAGACGGCTTCTTTCGGGGCGGATTGAAAAGACCTCCGAGCCGGATCCTTATTGCCGATGTCTGGTGGCCGATGTTACCCAGCGATATGTCACGCTGTTGACGAGCGCCGCGCGGATGTCGGCATGTTTGTGCGTAATTTCCCCGAGTGTGCCGAAAGTGCCGTCGCCTGCTGACCGTAGACTAAACCGCGATGTTTCATGTTGTCAGCCTCCTCTTGTGATGCCCGATTAGAGTGATGCAATGCGCTGAAAGGACCAACAGCACTCTTTGGAGCCATTGAGCCTGCAAGATGCGGACACACAAACATACAACATGGCTGCTTGTTTTAGTATTTAGCATATTTCCCAAAAAAATAATATATATACTGTGTGTGTGTGTGTGTGTGTATATATATATATATATATATATATATATATATATATGGTGGTCCAGTGGTTAGCGCATCGACCTCACAGTGCAGAGGTTGTGGGTTTGATCCCGGCTTCCTGTGTGGAGTTTGCATGTTCTCCCCGGGCCTGCGTGGGTTTTCTCCGGGTACTCCGGTTTCCTCCCACATTCCAAAAACATGCATGACAGGCTAATTGAACACTCTAAATTGTCCCTAGGCGTGAGTGTGAGCATGGGTGGTTGTTTGTCTCTGTGTGCCCTGCGATTGGCTGGCGAGCGGTTCAGGGTGTCCCCCGCCTACTGCCCGAAGACGGCTGGGACAGGCTCCAGCACCTCCCGCGACCCTTGTGAGGATAAAGCGGATCGGAAAATGGATGGATGGATGGGGAAATATATATAAATATACTGTATATATACAGTATATATTATATATTCCAGCCTCCACCAGCCAGATTGTGTTGCAGTTTCACATCGGGGTGTCATTGTCAGTGAAGGATAAGGGCGTGCATATATATGTGTGTGTGTGCGTGTGTGTGTGTGCGTGTGTGTGTGCGCGCGCGCCTGTGACATTGGTGTGCGCTCTAATGGCAGATGAGTGACCCTCTCAGCAAAAGGTCAGCGGCACTGCAGGGCTGATTTGGAGACGCGTCCTCCACTCAGCAACTAATTAAATGTCAGCAATTCAGATTGGACGTCGAAGCATGCTGGGAAATGTCCGGGAGTGCAGAAGGAGCGTTTAAGGGGAGTGACAGCAGAGGAAGAAAGGGGGTGAACTGTGCTTTAAATGTCATGTGTTAGAGAAGTTTTCACTCCGGGAACCCCAGAAAGTCTCGGAACTTTCAAAAGCAAGCTTTGTATGGTGGTCCTCGGGATTTTGAAAAACGTTTTTTTTCCTCTCCGCGAAAGCACTCGGGAATTGATTTACCCTCTCTGAACCCGCGCTAACCACATCGTTTTTAGAATCATCTTGAACACGAGCAAGAGTGACGTCATCATCGGTCCATGTTATGAAGTAAAACACGAGTTAGCGTGATAGCAAGCTAGCAACCGGTTTCGGCAAAGTTTCCCTTCGCGGTGTGCGGAAGGAAGTACGATGAGATGTGAAACCCGAAATAAAATGAAGAGCAAATTCCAGTGAGGAGCGACTGTCGGTTGTGATCTCGTCCGGCTCACCTGGCTGGGTTGGCGAGCCCCACCTCGGCCCCTTTCCGTTGCATGACAGAAGTGCTGCTGCAAATGGCAACATTTTAGCGCAAGTCGACGCTTTTAAGTTTTTGGCGCCTGCGGCTGGAAAATGCGTCGCATTGTAGTTGCGCACGATGGGGAATACACCCAAATCCGAGTTTGCTCCACGATCATCGCGGATTCATTTTGAACACTACTTTCATGTGCACAACGTTAAAGTACGTGAAACTTCTCCAATGAAAATAAATGAAGCTATTCCGAGCCACTCTATCAAGACGCACGAGTCCCCAAACTCATTATCTTGTTAATGTAATTAATACAACACACACGCACCGCTTTCATCCATTTCAAACCGAGTTTAACTTTTAAAACACAGAGTGGAGCTCAAACAATTCCCTCGGGGTCCGAAAGAATCATTTAGATGTTTTGGGGGGGGGGAATAAAAGGTGACATTGTGTGTGTGTGTGTGTGATTTAAAAAAAGAATAATAATAAAATAAAAGCGTCTCTTTCCCTTAATTAACTCGAAGTCACAGAGGTTAGCCGCTGCGGCTGCTGCCGTGTTGGCTTTTGAAAACAAGATCATTAGTTGAGGAATTTAGGAACTAAACCGATGGTATTCGCCACACACGCAGCCCTGCGGGCGCGTGTGAGAGTATTATGAGAGCGGGGTCATTACATTTTTCCTGAGGGAAGATATTGGAAGCATCTTCCTCCCCATAAAAAGCTGTTGAATAATTCACCATGCCCCAGTTTCTGCCCATTAGCTTGACACACTGCTGGAAGTATCTTGCCGGGAGTAGTTGACAGCTTTCTTACACGCGCGCACACACTCACACACACACACACACACACACACACACACACACACACACACACACACACACACACACGTATGCGATCACACAAGGTCACACATCCAACTTAGACACCCACATATCTTCTCATTTCGGACTCCTTTCTCACCCTCCAGTTGTGCAAACGGGCCGATGATTGTGTCACGTCGTGGCAGCGCCTTTTCGCTCGTTGTCTGTGAAATAGGAAAAAGTGTTTCCGCACTTTTCTGTTTGAACTTCGTTTTTTTTTTTTGCATCTTTAGTCACCCCCCACCTTTCAACGCCGCTCATTTCCATTCTCGGCCGTCACCGGGCCTGGTCGCCTGCTAAGTTTGCCGATTCCCGCACACACAGCGCACACATCCCCCTCCTCACCAGATATTTGTTCACCGCGCTCAACGTGATGTTTCGATATTATTTTAGGGCTTGTTGCTCAGTCTTGGCTTCAAATTTTCCCATTCAACTGTGCAGGAAAAAAACCCCTAAAAGAATGAATGACGCGCTAAACTGCGTCTTGCCAAAAGATAAACGAAAAAACAAAACAAATATTACGTTTCCTTGAGATGCGCTATTTGCAATTTCTGCTTCACCGTTTGCCCCGATGTACAAAATTGTGTATTAGCTCAGTTTTGCGTTGGCGTTTTAAAGGTTACAGACCACAAAATGGTGGCAAACGTTTTACGATATACAGTATCACGGTCACATTTATTTTTCTTCACAAAAGCCTGCTATCGGAACAGGGGTGTGACGACTTTTTAGACACGCCGAAAGCAGTTACCCCAAAACCACGTATAAGAAAGTTGATGCTCCCAATATTGGTTCCGAGCCGCTTTGCCGTCGCAGAGAAAATTGTTCACGCGGATCGGGAGGGCCCTACGGGCTTGAGTCCGCGGAAGCCCGCGACATAAACATTTAATTTGATCATCGTCAAACCTTCTTTGGCTCCAGTCGAGCCGTTCATTTTTCATGCGGCACTTCAACGCGCGGGACGGCCTGGTGTTGTTTGAGTCGAGCTCGATATTCGGCGCGCGCTTAAGTGAAACACAAGTGATGGAGGTCAATACGGCTTCCTGGAATGGCCTGTTCAAATATTGAGCTGTGCTTAAAGTTTCAAGTCCATCTCGCCATAGCCTACGCGCCCCCCCCCCCCCCCCATCCCTCCCGTGATCCCATCTCACATATTCAAAGCCAATAATTCATGTGCCCAGATGGGAATGTTTCAGCTGCCCGAGGCTAAATTAACCTGAATTAATGATCACCAGACGACAGCTACTCTTCTATTTCAGGTCCGGTTTGATCAACTGCATTTCCGCGCAGATTCTTCCCAGTCGCATTTAGAACCGTTTTCATTTGTAGTCTTCTGTAACATTGCGCAGGGTGTCCCTTCTGTCTTCTGCTTGGTAAAATCAACGTAGCTAACCGATTGCTCACCAAAACAGCAGCACCTGACAGTCTCTGCGTGGAGTCTTACTTTGCGTTATATCCGAGCGCCTTGCCAACGCCGAAGGGGGGAAAAAAGAAAAAAAAAGATCACGTTGTGACGTCGTCTCTCCGAAACAACACCCACCGTCGTATTCTTTCTCCTCTGCGCAAAAGTGACTAATAGGTGATACGCAACTGTATATTTTGATAAGCTGACGGAACTGTATACTTATTCTCAGCCATTGTGCTTTCCTATTGCCTGCAGAACAGCCACCGGCTTGGAAAAATAGAGCAGTAAAACCCATTTTTTGGACAAAAGTCCCATAATATTTGCATTTTAAAGCTGTAGTAATCCTTTCAAGCCAAACCACTGCTAAGCAGCCATTCATTGATTATGACTGTGCTGTCATAATAAGACATAGGGGGCTCCTACACTTGCATACACTACAGTGTATTTTACATATCTTAGCCGTGTGGGGTGTATTTCATTTCCAATGTGGATGAAGAAAAGTAAAAAAAAAAAAAAAAAAAGTCTTCTGCGGTGTGTGTGTGCGTGTGCCTGATTTCTATTCAGTGATATTGCTGCTACGTTCATACTCCAACACGCGCACGCGCACAGCATTGTGATTTAAAGTTCAAACTGTAGATCACAACGCAGGAAGTGGCCGTGGAGTCAACATTTGACAAGGAGGTCGTGGATGGTGTGCTGGGACTGCAAATGGAAATACATTTCACAGTGTGTAAAACAGTTCGGCTCTCGCAGGACACTTCATTAGGTACCTCCGCACAAGCTGACGAGCGCTACGGTGTACTTGCTACCCCCCCGCCCCCCCACCCCGCTCCAATACGGCTTCTGGCCGCCGAAGGGCATTTAAAATCAATGTTCCGATTCCCCTCCACAAAAAGTGCTGATGCTCTGGGCTTTCTCGGCATTTAACCGCCAATGCGTCTCACCGCGTTGGGTTGCTTCAAAGCTTGTAAAAGGTGAAGTTTTCCAATCGCTTCGCGCAGACCTTGAAACCGCGGCTCTAGTTCAAAGGGATTCGGAAAAACGCGCTCGGACCAAAGGCCTGTTTATTCTACAAATGCGGCTTTCAACCTGATGTACACACGCCGGCCTCTACATTAGGTACACCTTGCATACGTGAAGAATTCGCGATCCACCCCTTGGCTGCGTTCCCTAAATTGGCGTCGCGGTTTGAGCTCGGCTTTGGAGGTCAGTCTCCGCAAAAAAAAAAACGTTCGGATGTGGGCACACCTCGAGGCTTCGGCGTGCCAGCCGCGTGCTGCTAACGTCTTTTAGCGTGCATGTATTCGCTCAGAAGTCAGCCGAAGGAGCCGCAGCGGCGTCGAGTGGCGAGCGGGCATATCTGGGAAAAGGTGTTGTCCCAATGTCACGCTTTATGAATCAAACGCGGTTCGCCAGGAATTTGGAAGGGCGAACATTTGCTCCGTGTCTTAAAACGCGGCGACGGAGCTGTCGGATTGGCGGCGAAAAAAAGAGAGCAGTGTCGCACAAAGCTCAAATTTTGAAATGACGACAACTGTGCTCGCAAGAAGTTTCATCGTTTTGGAAGTTGCGTGATACAACGTGCATCACGACACAAAACCGCCGGCGGTGTTTCCGGTGTATCGGCGCCACTTTAGAAAGAGGAACGTAAGCTGGTCGTTTAGTCTTTCGGCTTACATGCTACATATGTTAGCATCCACTCGACAAAATTATTTCGTACCTGTCGCTGATAATTTCATTTATTCTATCGGTCATTAGCAGCGCGGTGGTTTAGTTGTGAGCTCGTCTGTCTCACGGTACCGTGGGGGGGGGGGGTGTTGAGTGTGTTTCTTGCCCAAGATTTTCTAGCGACCAACTGGGGATGTACGCGAACTGGGATAAACTCCAAGTCACCCGCCATCCTAATGAGGACAAGCACGACAGAAAAGGAACGGATGGATGGACGGACGGAGATTTTGCGTGACGGGCTGCCTCCGTGCATATCAGTGAGGGCAAAAGGAGTCCGGGCTCATTACGCGGGACCAGTTTACAGAGTGTGGAGTGAAGGTGTACAGGCGCACTGCTTGATGGCGCCAAAAGAGTTGAGGCTTTGTCCTTCCTCCCACACGCTCGGCGTCACCCTGCCTCTCTCTCTCCCTTCATACCCCGCCAGTGTTCCCTCTAATAAGCGCGGCTCCCTCGCCCTCGCTCACGTGTCTGTTTGCGTGTGTAACATCCATCCATAACAACATCATTATCAGCTTTTGTTTGAGGCCCCGCCCCACCCGCCTCCACATTTTTTCTGCCATTCTTCTCCCCCCTCCAACCCCCCACTCCCCCTTCGCTGCCCCTCGTCTGCACACGCTTGGCAGCCTCGTCGAAGATGAAGAGAGGCAGAGGAGGGAGGATGGAACCACGTCGGCCGCATTAGCATATCAGACACATGGTGAGGGCTGAAGATTTGGCTACTGGAGCAGATGTCAATTTACATATTCAACACGGGTCCGCTGCGCGGGGGGGGGGGGGGGGGGGTGGAGTCGTGTCACGGACGCGGCAAACGTGACGGCCGCAGGCGAGCCGCATGCAAATGGCGGCAAGGCGGAATCGGAACGGCGACTCCGGTCCGGCCAAAGATGATGCCGTGTGACTCGGAGGCTCCGGCGGCTGTCTCGCCGTTCGACGATAGCAAGCGTCGATGATAAAATTAGAGAAGGAATCCATCCCGGGCGCCAACCGTCACGGTCGTTTCCCAACTGACTCTCGCTGAGGGTAAAGTACACAACTGCGGAGAAAAATAAATAAATAAAAAAACAACAATCGGGGAGCTTTCCTTCACTCTGTGCCAAAGTGAGCAGAAGCGGTGGAAGCTAAATGCCAACTCCGAGTTTGACGGCTGCACGTCTGCTGACGGGATGCCTCGTTGATCGAAGGCCCAACAGGCAACTTTTTACGGGTGCGACGAACTCCATTCAATCCTCGCCAGCGGCGAGCGCTCAGGAGCCAACCCTGATGAGAGCAGCAAAAAATATATACAGTATATATATTTTTTTTTAAATATTGCAGCCGAGATGAACTTCAGCTCGCCCGCTACCTTAATGAAAAACGAGCCCTATTCGAAAAGGGATGGCTAGTCATCGCTAATCCCGACTGAGTGCGCTCTCAATTAATAATTAGAGTCGTGAGGTGCCATTGCTCAGGCTGGAACGAACGGCGAATGTCAACATTTGAATGTCAAGTCAGCTGGGAAGGGGGCTCCATCTCACCCGTGACCCGAATGAGGACAACGAGTGCTATCGAAAATGGATGGAGAGATGATCCCCCCCCCCCCCCCCCCCGCCGAGCTGCCTCAGGGAACCGGTCAAATCCCCCAAATCTGTGTGACAATATTGGCGTAATTAATGAGAGTAAACAGTTGGTGGTTATCTGCCTCTCACAACAGTCCTGCTCACGTTTGTCTTTCCGAGCAGCCTGAAGAAAAAAAAACAATTTCGAGGGGGGAGGCGGTTTTCCTCTTCCATCATTCTCCATCCTCTGCTTCTTCCCCTTCATTTATTCTTTTTTTTTTTTACCGTCACCCAGTTTTCATTTATTCTCTGCGCTATAGCCTCAACTTCAGATGTTTCTTTTCTTTGGATGGCTTCCAGGAAGGAGAACAGGTGGTTGCGGGCAACACGCAGTCAGGGAAAGAAATGGCCATGAATCACGCAAGTCAGCTCAGCCGGGAACGGCGCTTTGGAGAGATGGGGGGGGGGGGGTGGCGTTAATCTCCTGTAAAGGGACTCCACTTGAGAGGTGCCGTCGGAAAATACCACCCGGGTGTGTTTGCAGCGACTCCGTGCATGTTGGACGCAGGCGGCGTGATTCCGCTCTTCATTTATCGAGGATCTGTGATCCAACCGCATCCAACCGGGCGCAGACGCGCCGGAGCGGCGGTTCTGCGGTGGGCTGGTCGGTTGCCGTGGCAACCTTTATATCGTGGCTTCCGCCGCCGTTGAAATCGCTTTGTCGCGGCGAGATCTCGGGCGTTTTTTTTTAGGCGATTTACGCGGGCGGCCGTCCGATCGCGGGCAACCGAAAATGATTACCTGGATTATTTTGTCGTTGCTCACGGGGGAAAACTGGGCCTGAACTGAGATCCAAAGCCAGGACCTGCCATCCACTCGGTGGAACTTGACCCCAAAAGGCAGGATGCTCTTTTGCCATTCGTTTGCCAGCTTCTTTATTTCTCTTTTTCGCCCGACGTCCGTTCTTTCTTGTCATCCCCCTTTTCTTCCCCGTCCTTCTGCTTCAGACCCGGTCCACTCGCACATTCGATACGCTATTGATCGCTTTGCCTCTGTGTTCTCTGACCTTGCTGTAATAGTGCCGGAGAGGTCATGGCAGATAGATGTTTTTTTTTTTTTTTTTTTTTTTGGAAAAAGACCCGGTCATGTTGAGTAATCTATGGTTGCAGCATGCCAATGAACAGCCAAACAAGCCCCGCCCCCGTTTAGCGTCCGGCAACACGAAAAGGGAACGAATGTACGTGATTTGGGATGAGTGCTGAGGGGAAGTCACGTCTCGTAGAGGTCAAAAGTGGAAGATGGCTCAAAGTGGTACTCGTGCCTTTTCCTCGGAATTACTTTCTTCAGTCCTCAGAATGTCGGACGGAAAGATTCTGAGTGGCCTTGGTGCCTTTTCCTAAAACTGCTTCCTTCAAGTTTTTGGTTGGCTACGGCCTTTTAAACACTTTCTTCATCTTTCTCCGGATTGGCTAAGAATTCCTGATGCAATTATTTTCGTCAAGTGCCGCTTCATGCTTTGGCATGTACTGTATCTTTCAATGTGTTTGCATCAAACAAGTTTTTTTATTTTTTTAAATTTTTTTATGTGTGTGCGATGAAAAAGTACTTCTGGAACAACAAAAAAAAATAACCTTGTATGTGTGGGCATAGCTTAGATTTTTCTGCCTGTTTAACTACCAGTTTGTCTCTTATTCCCTTGTGGATGTGATGTTGAAACAGACACATACATCCCTTGGTCTGTGCCTGAATACACACTGTGGCATACACATTCACACACACGCACACGCACACACGCACAAAAGCTCTGCATCACACCAGCAGCCCCCCCTGAGGAATTTCTCCTCCACAGATGGTGGGAGAAAAATCGTTGCTTCCATAGTGACACCCTCATGAAACTTCCAGCTCCCCCCCACCCCCGCTCACTCTCTATCCTCCAATCTCGTATCGTTCCCTCCTCCCCCGTCATCCCTTTTTCTTTTTATCTCCTGCTCATTCCCATCTTTTTTTTCTTTTTTGTCCTTATCGACAGAGACCCAACATCCAAACTTCTGTCTTCAGTCACTCTTTCGTCCTTCACTCTCTCCACCGGCTTTCATCAGTAGTTTTTCACTTTGCTTTAAGGTCGGACAACTTGCTCTATTCCCTACTTAACACCCCCCCCCCCCCCCCCCCACACAACACCCCTACCATCGTTCCTCTTGCTAGAACCTTTTCTGAGTACAGTGCTGTCACCAAGCCTCTCAAGGGGTACTAATGGAAGGAAGCATGAGCAGACATGCCACTTAAAGCCACTCTTTTCAAATGGGACCATGCTCTTATTTCCACACGCACGCACACACACACACACACACCCCGCTCAGATTTACATGATGCATCCCCAAAGCAAAACCACTCACACAGGGGAGGTATCAGAATCCATTCCGGTACAAAGACCCGTGCCGCTGCAGTACACGCGTCCATCTACGGACTTTCTGCTTTTGTCAACACCCGCGTGTCTCTTACTCAACGTTGCGACCATGATGTCATTGCTGTGTCCTTTGCCATCGGTCCATACCCGTCAACTCATACGGTTTAGCCATAGTTCATACGGATTTTGTGGTGAATCTTGCGTATATGGCCGTATCGCACAAATCACGCGACAAAAACAGATGAATGAATGGGGGTGGGGGGGGGGGGGGGTTAGCATCATTTGCGTGAGGAAATCCGGGTGTGAAAACATGCTCGTCAGTTTACTTTCGGACGTGACTCGAAATTCGCCTAAAGGTTTTTACGCGCCCAGATATTGACTGATAGCCTGCCGCTCGCCCCTAAACGGGGGACACTGGCATAGAATATACCGTAGATGGTTGGATTTTTCCAATCAATAGCTGCCCTCCCAAAATCTTGCAAATGGCTGCGGTGAGTCACTGCGTTTAAAGACTCTATCGGCCACCCAATGACAGCATGACCGGTGACCCGGAAAAAAGGTGCGACTCAAATTGAGACGCAAGCTCGAGGAAAGCCGACTCATCAATGCCTGTTGGACTCATTTCAAAATTCCACTCTCGATTGAGACTTTTTATCGGTGGGAAAACCCGTCGCCTGCGCGCCAGTTGTCATCAAAACCGGGACAAAGTCCGAGCGCGCCTTTGTCTTCAAGCTCATGCCGTTTAAAACCACAGCACGCGCGATTGATTACATTTAAATCCAAAAAGCACGGGTGCCTCTCATCCGCTCCCAAAATGTTGAATCGCCGAAACGTATTATTACGGGGCACTTCAAAGATAGATTGTGTCGATGCAATTTGCCATCGTAAGAAATCACAGTGAAAGGAAGAATGACTCGGAAGCGCGGCACCTGCAGGTATCGCCGTGGGCGGGATAAACGCACAAAAGCAAAAGCACGCATGACTGCGAAGCAAACGCTTCTTTGTCGTGTCATCGCAGCAACAAAATATCGAAAACGCGCGTCGCATGTTAATGACTTTAAAAGCAGATGACTGGCTCGACGGTTTGCTTTTTCTGTCTTTTCCCTGAGCGAGTACTTTCTTCTCGTTTCCGATCGGCTCGCGTGCCTCTTGCGAAGATGGCCTGGCTTGAGTGGCCAGCTCGCCCTTTCCTAATGAATGACATTCTCAGCTGTCTGATGAGCCATCGTGCGTTTTGCTCAAATGGACTTCCTTGGGCCTTCTAATTGCCGCTGTGATTGTGAAATGACTTTCTTGACGCTTCCCAGGAAAGAGTTTCTTCGAGGTTCCGCTTGAAGGTTTCACCTTTTCCCAAGAGTGATTTTCTTCAGGCTTCTGACTGGCTATCATGCCGTTTCCCGATATGACTCCGTTCAGGCTTTCTGGCACTCGCAGCTTTTCTTGGAAACCACCGCCGTCTTCGGGCCGCCGGTCGGCCATCATACCTTTTCCTCAGAATTGCTTTCCTTACGCTAGGGCTTGCGTTTTACATGCGGTGGTTTCCACCTTTTTTCTATTTCCATGTCCCCATGGGACCAAACATGTCTGCAGTTTCCAATCCCCACAGCCCTCCGGGCCAAAGAAGGCGGCGTATAGATATGATGGCAAGTGGCTCCTTTTTTTTTTTTTCATACGAGCTCTCTGAACAAATGGATTCTTCTAAATGAGTTACACCGGGACAGCTGGTGAGGGACTCCGTGTGAAGGGAGGGGGGGGGGGGGGCGCGTTGGCCCGCGGCACCCCGTTCACCCGGCGGCACGATGCGCGTGTCCGCATGAACGCACCGCCAGGCAAGGAGAGGACAGGGACATATTATTAGGGAGGACCGAGACAAACCTCGCACACACTTGATGACATTACAGAGAGAGGAAAGACGGATCGCGCCATTGTCGAGGCTCGGCGGGGGAATACATTGTGCGTATTAAAAAGGGTTTGCAACTATGGAGGGATTAGATGTCAGGCCAGCCCTCTCGTGTCATTTACTTGCCCCCGCTTTCTCTCGCGCTTTCGTGTGCCAGTCTCTATAAGTCACACTCGGGGGGGGGGGGGGGGGGGGGGGATCTGTGCGTACTTGCGCAAGACGGCTAATTCCATGCGACGTTCGCCCAAACGCCTCACGTGCGTTGGTGCATCCCAACGCGTGGAGAATGGGAGGAGCGATGACCACACGAAGCCCCGCCCGTGCTTTCCTACCTCGCCGTTATGTATCGGGATGCGATCGCGCGGGAGCCACCCGTCGCACCAAACAAACGACACGTCAACAGAGTCTTCCATGTTTGTCACCCGCAAAGTCGTCCCGCTGTTCATTCAACGCTCAGCATTTTTTGTCCCTTTGCAACTCTCCGCGTTACGAATCGGCGGTTGAGCTCACGTTGGACAAAGCTCCACTCTGATATGATGAAACGCGTGAAACACGATATTTGGGATTTCAATTTCTGCCAAACGAACGCGCCGTTTAAACGTGTGACAGTGATGCGATTGTCCAACGGTTTCCCTTAACCGCTTTTTTGTACGTATGCCAGGTGCCGCCGGGAGCAAAATCTGCTCTCGTCCATTTTGGCTGACGACGTCTTGACGACATCGCCACACTGTCGCTGAGTGGGAACTCAACTCATCTCAAATCAGGCAAGTGAGACCGTTTTCATAGCCAATAGGGGGAAGCCAGGGCAAATAATGTTGTCTTAAATCGCAATAAGCTATTAAACCGAATGCTCGTATGTTTTTTTATTTCCTCTTCCCCCCCCCCATAATGCCGGTGCGAGGTCTCAACTTACAAATTGCCCATATCTAGCATTCCATCCAGTTTACATCCATGACCGGGTGATTTATTAGTGTCATCATGGCCGTATTAAAAGGGTAGCTCTTAGTAGCACGCATGTGATCGCATTTAGCTCAGCCCCCCCCCCCCCCTCAACCACGTGTAACTTTTAAGCCATTTCACTGGCATTGTTAGTTATGAATATTTCAACTGCCTCTGTGATTGTCTTCGTCTTCCCTTTCCGGTTCCACGTGATGGCCAAGTGTGATGTGCTGCATTTTAAGGCTCGTTAGTATTATAACGAGCGATCGCGCCGCCGCAGAGACCCAAAAACTTTCATGAAGGGGATATGTCCTATATGACCTCTAATTGAATTTCGGGGAGTATTTTACAAGCCTTTGGATCGTGCGATTTTGCGATGCATTCCAAAGACCGTCGAAAATTGACACAAAGGAGCCGCATCGATAACTTGGAAACACCAAAAGCCGAAAAGTTTGGGCTTGGCTTGGAAAAGACTCTGTGCTATAAGTTTAAGAAGAAGAAAAAACAACGTAATCATGCCCAAAACTAAAAGGGGAGGAAGAAAGGAGCATTTCTCTTACAAGTGCCCCCGTTTTAATTAATCTCATCTCAGTCTTGGCGGGATTAAATATTTCATTAGAGAAAATAAAAATGATGAATAGACATCCCTTAATTGACTTCAAACGGAATTGAGTTACCAGGCATCCGCTCCCACCGCGGCGCCGCCGCCTTCCACGCGAGCAGATAAAGTAAACAAAGCTTCCAGTGGTTTTGATGGCTCTCTTTTGGAAGGCACAAGAGCTTCTCATGAAAGGACCTTTCATGAGAAATCGGGCATTGCGGACAACATGCTGCGTTTCATGCTTCAACTTTCTCCAAAAGTTTATTGCTCAATGTCAACATTTGCAGGCAGCTTGACATTGCACAAGTTGAAAAATCCTTTTTTTTTGGGGGGGGGGGGGGGGGTTGGGCGGAGGCAATAAATGTGTTGACGTGATGTCGAGCTAAGGAGTCGCACCATTTCCCCCGACGAAGAGGCGCATCTCGATATTTCAGTCTGCCGCACGTCCCGCGCGCGACACGGCCGCGCGGTGACCTGCGGGCGATCGCTCTTCTGTTTCTTTTGTCGGCGACGGCATAAAAAGGAGACGCTCGTGCGAGCTTTTTACGAGGAAATGGGCGACGGGCGTAAGCAAGACGCATGAGGGGAAGCGAGAACAAGCCGTGTGGTAAAGAATGACGAGCTTGCTGGAGTGGGGCAGGCCTGAGGGCAGACACACTGGAACATGTGGTTGAATGGAAAGCACGAGAAGACACGCGCGCGCACGCACACGTCCGAGATGCCATCATTCGCTTCCACACACTCCCACTGAATGATTAATGTCTTCATGCGGGCACACGCTGACCCTCTGGGAAAAGCAGGCCAGCGCTTGAACACGATTCATTAAGTGGCGCGCGTGTGTGTGTGGGTGGTTGTGTGTCCTATCAAAGTGATGGGTGGAGCAAAGTGTGTGTGTTTATGCACATTCCTGGGACTCTGGACATTCAAGTTTTTTTTTTCCTCATTATGGGCAGTGTTGTACCTCTCGGGCAGGGAAAGAGAGAGAGAGAGAGAGAGAGAGCAGCGTTGCCATGGCGATTGTGTAATTATTCTGTTTGGGAAAGAGCAAAACTCCTGGAGGTATTATTATTATTATGATTTGTCATCATTAAAAAAAACAAAAAGGAATCACCTGTCTTACTCGAGGCTGACAATCAGCGAGACACAAATCACCATGGCAGCAAAGTGGCGAGGGGGTTAAATTCCGATCCCGTTCTCAGCGGAGCCCCTCAAACTGCTCCACTCCTTGTCATGCTTGACCCAGTCGGCCCGGTGCCGAGTGTGTGCTTGCCAAGGATGCCGCGCTCCCCAGGGGCGGGCAACCTCCGGCTTGTGGGCCATGTACTGCAGGACCCCAGAAAGTCTTTGATCTGGCGCACCTTAGCAGAAGCCAGATCAAATGTGACTTCCAAGTTGCAGCAGTTTTTTCTTTGTCCTGTTGTACTACAGTCCCCTTTTCGTCTCTGGCCTCAGCAGGCAGCTCTTGGCAGGAGCAACCCCCCCCACAACCTTCCGTGTTCAGTGCCCGCCACTGACGCAGATTCCATCTCCTGTACCTATTGTCACTTATCGCTGTAGCCCCGACGTTTTTTTTTTTCCTTCTTCAAGGGTGATGAATTGATTTGACGGGCAGCAGCCGCTCTGCACTCACCCTTGCGTGTGCCTCTTGTGGCTCACATCAACGGTAAAACCGTTCGGGCTTGTCTGGCGCCAGACCAGCCCTGAAATGTGTCCCTTTGAAAAGTTGCACTATTACCGTAATTCCCTGCCACCGCGCCATGATCAGGGAAACGAGCCCATTTCAATGAATTGCACTGGAAAAGGAGTCTTTATTTGCTGCTCGTCATTTCGCTTTCTTTACTTTTCCATGCCGGTGACGTCCGGGCGAGGCGAGGCAGTTGTCGTGATCTCGCGCATTTTCATCCGAAAAAAAGCAACTCGGTTGTGTTTCACGCGATACCTAAAAAAAGGCAAAACAGCTCCAGGCAAAGCGGAGAGGGCAAAAGTAGCTTACTCAGAATTATTGCGAGAATGTGCACTGACAGCAATTTAACGGATTAACAAACAAACTATTTAACGGCGCGTCAAAGCAAAGTGAAGAAATAAAGTGGAACTTGCTAAAATTGCCGAGAGGGAAATTTATTCTGAAAACTTAAAAACTTTAATCAAATGTATTAGGCAAAAAAAAAAAAATAAAAATAGGCGAGGCAAGTTCACTTCTGTTGGCAGTTTGTTCCCCTGGCATGCATCACAACAGTTAAATGCTGCTTCACCATGTTTGCTTTTGAACTCTTGGCCCCACTAATTGAATGAAACTCCAAAGCCCGATTGGGTTTCGACTCAATTTGTATTTCTTGAATGTATTCCGGGTCCAAACCTTTCAGGATGAGAATAATCTGCTCTGATTTCTTTGTCCTGGTCAGAAAACGAGCTGCGACGTTTTGAATGAGCGGCAGCTGTTTTACACTCTGGATAGGTATTGGCAGTGCTCTCCAAACACTGCTCCACGGGCTGCAATTTTTTGTTTCAGTTTTTTAAAATTTATTTTTGGCACTTATAAGCTTCACTTGAGTCCCCCCCCCCTCCCCCCATTTTTTTTTTTTTGGCCCCGTAAACCCTCAGATGCCGGAGTACTCCTCAATCAGCGGCAGCTAATCTGCCATGTTTTCAACAGAGCGGGGTGCGCCTCTGATGCTCCAAAAAGTGTTTCAAGCTCAAGTGCATGCTGAAAGTCATGCCCTCATTAAGTCAATCGCAGCACATCGCCGCCCAAAAAGTGGAGAGAGGTGCGGAGAACAACCCCCCCCCCCTCCTCTCCACTCCCCCACCTTGCGTCTCCACTCATGGCGGCGCTTGCTCACCATGCTCGGAACTGTCGACAGGATTGCTGACAAACGAATGTGAATGAATGAAGTGAATTCGACCGGACTAAACGGTTGCAGAGGCAATGATTAGTTTTGCAGTTGTTGTTGTTGTTGTTTTTTTTTAAGTGCAACATGAGAAATGTTCTGCTGCCCTATTTCCATGTCAGTATTGAAGTGGACAGATGGATTCACAATTTGCCAACTAGCCACCGTGCTCTTCTTCTGGTACAGATAAAAAAAAAAAACGTCGTCCCAAAGAAGAGGGAGAAGTCGTAGTTATCGTAGCTGCCGTTGTCATGGAAGTTGTGGTCGTAGCAGGTCATCAACGTTGTTTTTGGTCTTCTCAATCCAGATGATCACAAGACCAGGATGCTAATTAGGAGCCGGTGGTCTTCCGTCACTTACTTCTTCACAAAAACGTTGCTTCTCCCCCTCCGTAGCAAAACTCCAGAACCCGTCGTGGTTCACGGAAGCCTCGCGAAGGAGACGAGAACAAACGAATGTTCTGAGCGCAGGGAGGACAGGCGGAGATGAGCGCTAACGCCGGATCGCCGCGAGAAAATGAACGTGCGACATCATTACCTCTGCTGAGAACTTCCAAGAGTTGTCGTATGCGCGGGAGAGCCCGCCGCTCCGGCTAATGACCGTCATCGATCATTTATCATTTAGCGCAATCCAAGACGCGCAGTTCCTAATGACCGCCCCGTGAAAACAATACAAAGAGCGGACGCCGGGCTCCCTTTTCCGACGGCCTCACGTCCGATGGCCCCGCTTCGCATAAGCAAATCCTCTCGGGATCGATTCCATTTCGGCTGGGCCGTGTCTTACCAAGGACAAGAGGGGAGCCGATTGTCTTGTGTGGGATTTGCGCACGCGGACGCACCTCGCGCGCGGAGAATGCGATCCAGCGCCATTTGGATTCAGCACAGCGACGCGCAGAGCGCTTGTGCAATAAATTCCAGATTTACCAAGTGATGTTCCAAGACCTGGTTTCAGGAAATGACAGATGAAGGCCAAAGCCTTTTTAAGGAGGGACGCCGTCATTGAATTGCAGCCAAATCCCGCAGCTTTTGCTTTGCGCTGACGTGATTGAACGCCGTCTGCATTCATTCAACGTAAGATTACGGAAGCCGAGCGCCCGTTTCGCGGTTGACGGCGTGAAAGTCTTTTCAGGTGGTAGTTTGTCGTACATGTCGCGGTAGAAAACAATTTTGTGCGGGTCGTCGTGTATCGTTTGAGTTTCGGGTCTCGTGTGACGGCAGCTATTTCTCATGAGCAGGTCGGAACTAAAAAAAAAAAAATCACAAGAAAATTGGTCAGGATGAATAATTAACACCCCTTTTTTTTTTTTTTTTTTAAATCTTCACGCAATTTATAGCTTGCTAATGAACTACTTCCCCTCCTTCCAACTGTTTACCTTCAAGATGTATAGAGTCCATTTGTTGCGCATGCATATTTAACTAGACGCTGGTTCTTTGCAGGTTTGCCATGGCGTCGTATTTAAATATTCACGTGTAACTCTGCACCTCCAAAGACTCGTTTTGGTTATTGATAGGGCTGATCTGTCTTCGAAGCCTCTTTAGTCTTCACGGCAGAACGGCGGCTAATGAAATATTTCAATATTTAATGCCCTGCAACTTGTTTACCTCCATTTTACCTGGCGTCGTAACTCTCGTCCGCCTCTTCCCTGCTCCCTTCCTTTGCTTCGCCGCGTCGCTCACTTATCAGACTTGGTGAATTAATGAGCGGGAAATGTGTTTGGGGGGGGGGGGGGGGAGAAAAAAAATAGACACTTTGAAAGTCTAACATGAAATGAAGACAGTTTGTTTAATCATGTCCCCCCCCCCCACCCCCCCCCCCCCCCCCCCACCTCTTCCCTTGTCATCTGATAGGCTGCAAAACTTTGCTCAAAGTTTTCTGTTCGGATCTAGTTTTGCTGCTTGGCCCTGTCAAATTTAACATTTTCCTTTTTTTTTTTTTTGCCCGATTTCTTCCGCCCTTCCGATTCTTCCATGATAACCTTCGCCTCTTTCTGTGGCACCGCATGCCCTCCATCACCACTGCAGGCCAACCGCAGTTCGGCATTGTTCTCCGCCGCTCGGTAATTCGAGCTCGACGATGCAAAAAAAAAAAAAAAAGGCGCCGCGCACCTTGGGGAGAACCCCCCCCCCCCCCCCGCGCTTTTAAAATTGCTAATCAATAGCAACATTGGCACAAAAGGCCCACGCCGCGGTTAGTTTTCTGCGCTCCCTTTCTGTTCGCCGTGCCCATTTTAAGCATGAAAAAGAGTTTTTCATATTTTCTTTTATTTTGCGCCGTAGGTAGAAATGGCCACGCTGGTCGCGGCGACGGTGGCGGGTCGGCGCAGTTGTGCAAGATGAATATTGCATGGCATCCCGTCGAGCAGACGTCTTCATTGTTTTGTTTTTTCAATACAGAATGGGAAAAACCCAGCTGAGAAATAACGGAAGAGTTCGCGGAGGTCCTCGAAATATATTTTCCGATCAATTTGATGTACGCAGCATCGAAATGTGCGCTCAAGTTAGGTTGAGGACTACCACGCAAACATATCTATTTTTCATATGATGAACTTTTAACTGAGCCCAAAAACGAAAATGGAATTTGTGGCTCTGCGTAATTAAAAACGAAAAAGATGATTCGTGCGGTGCGGGCGAGGACTCCCTCTCATGCCGGGAAGGTCAGACCTCGAAAAGGAACACGAGAGCTCGTAAAAAAAATCACACCCGGCAAGCTTCAGACGTTTTATTTTAGCACCGACCTCCGCAGAAAATGGAGAAAAAGCGTCAGTTAATGGAAGCAAATGCGCAGTGACACAACGGCAGGAATCAATGTGACTTTTCCTCGCTAAATGGGAGATAATGGCATCACAATGGAGGCGTGGGGAGATTGCCTTGCGTGGGGCCTGATTGATCCGTTACAGCAAGAGTCACTTTGGGAGCCGCGCAGCGTCCGGCCACATTAGTCTCACAGGCGCGCCGACGTGGGGCAGAGCGGATTCGCCGCATGCCGTCGAACAAAACCCAGAAAGAGATTCAGCATTACATTGGTTGGTGGAACAGTTTTTTTTTCCTTTTTTTTTAAATCCTCCTTTTGCACTCCTGTTCTTACATAGGTGCCCGAGTGCGACTGAAATATTTCCGTCGTCCTTGCTCGCGCCGCCTTCTCAAAAGGAGAAAAAAAAAAAAAAAAGGACGTGATAAAAGGCAACAAATGAGGTTAGCCATCAGCACGCGCTTTGTGCAGACGGTCGATGGCGCGCAGACGGCGGAGCTCGTCGTAACGTCGCTTCGGGATGAACGGACACGTCGGTCGAAGCGGGCGCAGATGCGTACCTGAAGAGAAGGTCACGAAGGCGGCTCCGTCCATCTCCTCGGCAGGGGGTTAGCCCGCCGAGCTTTCTCGGTGATTTATCCGCGGCGGGAGAGGCCAGCCGTGAGCGGAGGTCAGATGCGTATAGCGCACATAGCCCGACGCGCGCGTCACACCCCCGAGTAGCCACGTGCCGCGACATCCCTCTCACGGCGAGTCGTATGCCATCGAGTGTGCGAGCGCAAATGTTCTTTCCGCCCTCAAGGTCATTAGCGCCGCCGCCGGCCTCTTGTTCCTTTCGAACCGAGACAAACAGCCGAGCAAAAGGCTGACAAGCGACGCCATCCATCTTTGGAGGCGCCGGGTGATTTAAATGGTTGCCAAGCGGTTACAGAGGACAGGGGGGGTGGGGGGGGGTGACTCCGAGATGAGGACCCGAGCTGGTGTTATTCCACTGCAAAGTCCCTTCGATGTGACTGCCGGCGTGGTTTCTTCTCAAACGGCCTAATTTGGAGGCTCAATTTGCTCGGTGTTGAACTGAAGGATGTTTTCGGGGGGGGGGGGTTAAGAAGAGAACGGGGGCAAATTAAATGAAACACACACACACACACACGCCTAAGCAAGCAAGACAGACAAAGCTCCAATGACACAGAAGGGCAAGCATGCAGGCAGGAATAAATCAGAGCTCCCGGTCCGGCTGACGAGGTGTATTTCACAGGCAAGAAGCGGCCTACTCTCACGCCAGCCCCCGCCGCTCATTAATCTCCAGGAGACAAGCCCTCTGTCCCGGAGCCGGCGCAGGTACAGCCCGCGCTGGCCCGGCCTGATCCGGGGGGCGATGGCTTGTCAGCTAACGGAGATGCTGCTCGATTTAACTTCATCTCCCCGTTGCACAATTGAGAATGATACAGCCCAATTGGGCCTGTTTTTTCATATCGTCATCGCCAAACCGTAACAGCGTGACGAGCCGTAATCAACCAACAGTATAGCGAGTGACGTCAGGTGTCACCGTTTCTCGAAATCAAAAAACCGCCGACTGTCACCTGCGTCGTCCAATCGTGACTGCGCATTTCAGATTCGCCGTCCTTGACTTACGAAGTTAAATAACGACGACGGGTAAAAACAGAGCGAAGGTATGGCAAAGGTTCAAAGGTGACATTCATACAACCTGATCAATAAAAACCTCTAACACCTCTAATCCAATCCAAGCAACCGTTGTAGTTTTGTACGCACGTGTAACTATCCGCTGCCTGGATTATATTTGATGTGAGCAAAATCGAGGAGAAGCACACGCCAAAAATAAAAATGGTGTTTGAAGAGTATTGGCTTCAGCTTCTTGAGTTGACTCACTTGTAGGCTTGACTTTGATTCAAGCTAAATATGATCAAACGGTGCAAGTAAATAAGAACCCCCCCCCCCCCCCACACCCCTCCATGCCGGAGGTTAGAAGAAACCCAGGTGGGCGTGCGCAAAGCCAGGAAGTTCTAAAAATTGAAACGGCTAAACGGAACATTTGCTTTCATCAAATGTGTGGGAGAGAGTTGTGCTCAAACGAGTCGCATCCCGCAGCATCTTGGCCAAGACGCCGCTGCGCATAAAATGACGCGGCCAGGCAGGTGACGGAGGCTGGCACCAGGCTCCCCCCCCCCCCCCCCCCGCAAAGAATCGCTCTTGGCAGCTGGCGCGCTTGAATATCCAGCGCGCTGCAGGAAGCCGGCGCGCTCGCTTGCAGCTTTCGCTGCGTTTATTATCCGGCGTCCCGTGCCACATGCCAGAAGAGCCGCAACACAAGCGGCTGAAGGCGCAGATCATCCGCCCGAGTCCAAGTTTTTTGTTGAGCTCGTTTCTTCGCGCCGACTATTTTGGTGTTGCGCTTCAGACAGCGAAGCAGTTATTCCGAAACGAAAGTCGGCTCCGTGATTTCGGGGAGCTCTCCGCAAATACCGGTTGTTCGTTTAAGTGCAGCCTGACTGTTGGACGGCGCATCCGCGCCAGAACGCGCATTTAATTTTGTCGCCTGGCGGCGACACCAAGCTCCGAGCGAGGCAATTTGTATTTTCTCTTGGCATCAAGGTTGAAAGCAAAGGGAGAAAAGGGAGTTTGACATGCGGCGGGCTGAAAATGCTCACTAAAGCTGGCTAATTGGAGTCCGACTGGACCAACTTTAGAGTTGCCAAAAAAGAAAAAAAAAGCTTTGCCTCTGCCGCTTTGACTGATAGCCTGGCGGTTTGCGCAATTGAGCCAACGGCCTGAGGTTCGATTCCCATTCCGAAAGCGTCGCCGTGGACCCGTGCTTGTCTGTCCCCCGCACGTCCACCGGCAACGCCTCCAAGAATAAGATGCACGGACGACAACGGAGACGATTGAAGTTTGTGCGTTGGTGGAGGTTCGAATTCATGGCAGGTGGCCCCACCTGCAGAAGTCGGGCCTGACCCATCGTACCCCCCACCCCCTACCTGCTCCCACCCGCCCGCGTCGCCGTAAACAGATGGAGCCGTCAATGGACGTCCGCCCGAACGCGAGCCGGGGCGGGGCCGCCGGCTTCATTTGCATGTAGCGGAGAGGGGAGCTGCCTGCTCTGGGGCGCGGAGGTTCCCGTGCTGACGCGGCTGCGCGGCCTTTGCTTGCACAAAGAGGTCAAGGGGAGGACGGTGGTTACGGAGGACTCCAAAAGCTCTCTTTTTGTGTGTGTGTGTGTGTGTGTGGGCGCTGCACTCGTTCTCCGAAGATAAAGCTGAGTCATGGCTTCAGACGAAGGAAGCGTAACTGACAAAGGATGCCAGAAGCGGCCGTCTGTGGGCTCGCGTTGGACTCATCGGCGGGCGTGTTCATGGTCACTCGGCTTCCCGGCTGACGTCCTGGGACTTGAATATGTCTTTTCTCAGACGTTGAGTGCAGAAGATGATTGTTCGGCTCTAGGTGGACCGTTTCGACTGGTTCCAAGGCCAAAAAGGTTTTTGCTACGTTCCCAAAGGTCGCGTCGTGCAGCTCTTTGTGAGATTCACAAGCGTGTCATTCGTTAAACCGTTTCTGAGGTCGTATTTTTGTCCGCGAGCGCCGCAACGGGGTGTCCCGTAACCGGTTCATTCCCGGCAACGGCGACGCTCAATCACGGGCTCTCAAAGGTCCTTGTAAACAGATTAACCTCGCGGGCTGCAGACGCGAGCCAGCCGCTCGCGTTTTGCGCGTCGACGGCAGCCGGCGAACGCGTGGCGGCGTGTCGGGCCGCGCGCAAATCAAAAGGTTGGCGCGTGACCGCTTTCCGTGCCCTTCAAACTCGCACGGCGCCAACACGGGTGATTACCGGTCGTGGCCCGGCCATTCGTCAAAAGGGCTCATTGGAAAATATAATTAGCTCCGTCTCGGTAAATAAAGATAAAGCTCCCATTCCGGCGTGTTTGTGTTTGCGCTTCTGATAAGCATTTGTAACACATACAAGACCGGCGCCACGTCAGTAAATCATGTGCTTGCTCCTAATCTATGCGGCTTTAAAAGTGACATTCAATTTTTAGGACAATCAACATTGATATTGATAAGAATAACAAGGAGTGTCTCTTTACTGAAGTCATCGATCAAAATGGATTGGATTGTGCTGGAAGCAAAAGCAGAGATAAATGTGTTGACAAAGGGTTGCTGTCGGGTGGGGGGGCTTTCACTGTCACTCATTTGATAACGACATTTTCATTTATGGGTGTCACAAAACGTTGCCTTTCCCCAAAATAACGCTGCCATAAAAACTGTAATTATACCCGCAAGCCAACAAGAATGGCACGGATGCCAGAAATGACAGATATGACCCCCATGCTTTTTTAATTTCCAAGCATGTCCCCCCCCCCCCCACCCCCCCACTCCCGCCCGTAGCATGAATCCATCAATTAGGAGGACATCTATGAAATGGATCCTGATGGTTTTATTCACAGTTGGCTTGTCTGTAAAGGTGGTTAGCTCAAGTGTGGTTTTTAGCTATCTGTATGTTAGCATGCGACTTCCTTGTTCATGGAGGGTGACCGTTTTTCATTTGTGGGCGGATAGGAACGATTCCATCATGAGATAATTGCGTAACAACAATGTAGAATGATCATGGAGCACTATCTTTTTGTTTGCCGTCAATTTGTTCGAAGGTTACTTTCGGGTTGATGGAAGGCGGCGTAATTGTTAGCGAGTAACACGCGTACGGAATAATTGGTGCTATTCTCCTTCTCGCTCACTTCCTTCGACTTCATTTTGGCGCTGGATTTTTGTCCCTCTCCATATCTCCTTTGGGATGTATTAGGCTCCACGTTCTGGTGGGGCGGGCGTTCGGTTTGGGGCGATGCTACTCACAGTTGTAGCACTCTCGCGGCTCCCTTGTAGCATCGTAGAGCAGCGGGGAAAGTCGAATGCTGTCGATATTCTCCTCTTCATAAAAACACAACTGTTGTTAACGCGCCGATGTCATCGTCCAAAGGACTTCACTGCCAAAACGCGGAAAGCTGTTCACAACGGGCTGACATGACACGCGATGAACAATAAACGCCCGAAATTCCAATTAAAACACACGCGCGCACACACTCACAACAATGCGAATTAGCGATTAGCAACGTCTTGGGTGAGTAAAGAAAGAAACAAAGGAAGTGTGTATCAGGCTGCCTGCTCGGGCGAGTGTTGGATAAGCGTGTGTTTGTGTGTTGCCAGGGGGTGGTGACAATCGGGAAGCTGGGGAGTTTGCGAAGGGTCTCGCAGCCCAATCGCTTGGCACGGTCATGGCATATTTCATTCATAAGCCCACGAGGGCATACCTGTGCCGCCGCGGGGGGGAGATGAAGCCGTAGTTCTTCTTCTTTGGAATCAAGCGCACGTCCCTTCCCGCCGCCTCCAAAGTGAATTTATGATCGGCTCCGTGTTCGCAATGTCAATGGATGAATATTTATACGCCAGTCAATTTTTAATTACGGTCACGTCAAATGTGCTAAAATGGAGCATAGCACGAGAGAGGAGACGGCGTCCTCTCATCCGCAGCATCTTTCCATCTATCTGTCCGCCCGTCGACTCGTCTGCCTGTCTGTCTGTCTCAAAACAATTCGTAACAAAGAGCACAAGACATTTTCCGTCTGCGAACCCCTTAAGTACATTACGCCGAAGTAAATATTGGAGTCCCCGAACATGCCCGTGCCATCAAAACGACAAGTATTTCTGTTGCCGTGCACGGATAAGACCGTCAAATTGCTGTTGCGTCGCGTTGTCGAGGGATGTTCCGATGCAAACTGTCGCCAATTACTTTAAAGAAATGCAATTGTACCGAAGCAACGGAGGAAGAATTGATCACGTGACTCTTTGGCATGTGATTGTTTCATGCAATACGGCATTGGCAATTTGAGCTGAAAAGTTTGTCTCCGTGACGTCGTCTTCAAATGAAACCCTCTCCGGACACAAGAAAGTTCAAAGTGAATCCTGTGAGGCCCCTGCGAGACGCCATTAACCAGGTGGAAGAATAGAATCGTCATCCTTGAACCCCTTCTCTCGTTAAAAAAAAGAAAAGAAAAGAAATAATACCATTAAAGCCCATCGTAAATCCCACCGCTGCCCTCCATATATTCAAGACAACCCCGCTCCTGTCAGCCTTCTCAGAAAAGGCCAAGCAGGATCTAAAGGTTAGAGAAGCGGCGTTGCTGCTTTGATCCCGGGAACGGGCGAGAAATATATTGACTCATAACTGAAGTGCGGCAGTCGGCGGGGATGTCATGTATTGACTTTTGGAAAAATATTTGTTAATAATTGGTTTGGAGTGAAAAAAAAAAAAAAAAAAAAAGTCAGGATGCTGCACAAAGCCCGCGATGTGAGGAATCTGTGCTAACCGCAAAACGAACACATGAAGAAAATAAAATAAAATAAAGTATGCATGGTTGTCATCGTGTGACTTTAAGAGGCGGGGCCTGGTTGGGTGGCGTGCTGAGTTTGTGGCCGCTCGTGGCTACTGTTCTTCCAGCGTGAATTGAAAAGGGCATGACAATCAGGAAATACGGTGTAAAACCTCCGTAAAAACAATTCTCATAAGCCACGGATTTTCACAATAAAGCGTGAATTTTCCCGATGGATAAGTCAGCAAATTCTACTCAAAAATCTGCGCTGTTTCGGGGGCCGCAGGAACAACCTGGTCATGGTGTCAAACTCAAGGCCCGGGGGCCCGATCTGGCCCGCCACATCATTTTATGTGGCCCGCGAAAGCACATCAGACATGTCAACTTCCACGATGCTTGCTAAAATCTCAACCAAAATTTAAAATTCTCATATGTAATAGATAAGAGACATATTGTAAGCATTTTATTGTCATTACAGTAACTTAATTAAACAATAGTTGAATAAACCATTATTATTGACTTTTTTATGTGGTTTCAGTCATAACGGCCTTCCAAGGAAAAACTCAAATGTTGGCCAAGACAAATACGAGTTTGACACCCCTGACCTAAATAATTCTCAAAGGTCCAAATCTTCTTTTTTAACGACTTTTGAAATACAAGTACATCTGAAGCGAGCGCCCGCCACCTGCGCTTTCCGCTCCCACTCTGTCGGGTGTCGCAGGATGCAACCGAAAAGGCGTCGCCGCAGTTCATCATTTAACATATTTTTCATTTCTTTCACCTTTCGCGCTGCTCGATACGTCTGACAGCTGACCTTTAGCGAGAGAGGGAAGAGAAAGGCCTGCAACTGTAAGCACCCACTCAGCCACTCACGCACAGACACACGGGCCAAGCGGAATAGTGCACGCATTAATCTCAGGTCATTGCCGAGATACGTCAGTAAGCGCCGGGCATCTTTTGTGCTCGCGTGCACTTTTTTCTGAGAAGAAAACACCAGCGGGAAGTTTTCTGGTGGACTTTGAAAAGAGAAAAATGTAGATAATATGAAAATGTAGGATTCAACATTGCTCCGGGATCAATCGTCGCACATTCACAGTACTTCAAGTTAAAAAGAAAAAGAAAAAAAAAGTTCATATTAAACAGCGCAAACATGAAAAAAAAATGCATTGAGGGCCCATTTGAACGGTGTTGCTCGCAAAAGCGGGAGCACTGAAGCATGTAAAATGTGGAGACTTGCCTTGAGATGCGAGTGACCCAATTTATGAGTAAGCTGCTTTGGCAACAGATATTGGAACAGACAACCGAGCAATGCTCACAAAAAAATGCAGATGACTGCAGATTGCTGAGTGAGCTGTAAAACTCTTCTTCATGTGTCGCTCTCTCTCTCTCTCTCTATATATATATATATATATATACAGTATACAGTATATATAAAAAATTCCTCGTCTCACCCCTTGGGTGGTGTCCGTCCTCCATTCAGCTCGGGTCCTCTACCAGAGGCCAGGAAGCTTGAGGGTTCTGCGCAGTGTATATATAGATATATATACTGTATATATCTATATATATATAGATATACAGTATATATATCTATATATATATATTGCACTCCCCCGGTGGCCAAGGTGTGCACACCAACAGGAGTAGCGCAATGCCCATTGGAATGAAGCCCAAAAAGCTGTCAAAACGGTATCCTGGAAGGACATTTTCCTATTTAATAAAAATAATAGATTGCAACATTTTTGGGAGACATTTCTACTCATTTCACTGGAAAAAAATCATTGTCACTTGTATCTCAAGGCAACACCGTACGGTATATGATTTGAGTGTCATGTTGTGTTGGTGAAAGCAATAACACAGCTTTATCCATAACCTATATTTTTTAAAAAAAACAACAACAAATTTATTCAAATCAAGGCATGGCCTCTAGTCGATGCCTCCCCCATCTGCAGTTAAGCAACTTCCTAACCTTGCCAGATTCTCCTTCCTCCTCACAGTCTTTTTCTTGCCATATTCAAATGAAATGGGTCTTTGAAAGTCAGCCAAGTAAACAGAGAGAAATATTTGCATCACCTCGCGAGCACGCACACGCACACATGCACGCACACACACGGAGCCCTGTGCACGCTGTTCTAAAAATCCTGCAGAGAACATTAAGTCATACAAACACCTTGAGTGTCAGCCTTGGCGGTGGAAGGCGGAGAGATGGATGGTCTTTAACTTCCGACGCTCAAACACTGATAAATGACCGGCTCCACTTTACACTTGCGCGCGCGCACACACACACACACACACGCATACCTGCAAAAAAACATGCTGTTAAAAACACATCAATTTCCACATAGAGTAGATGGTCTCGCAAGGACACACACAAACTGAGTGTATACACACACACACACACACACACGTATCCACACACCAGCTCCAGGATACACAATAGCACAATCACTGATTTGTACAGTACGTCAACATCCATGGATGCATGATGCATTGTCACTCAAAATATTAAAAACACTCGTAAGCCTTATCTTGTCCTCAACTGGCTAAATCACCCGTTTCTACCCACTTTTATTTAAAAAAAAAAGGTTTGTCTCTTTTCTCATTTTTGAGTAAGCAGGAATCTGACCACAAAAGCGGCGACGGCAAGCTTTTTGTGATAAGAACCAAAAAGAGCAATGACTTCGACGCACCGTTTAGTTTTTTTTTTTTGTTTGTTTTTTAAACGACACCTTATAATTTAAAACACTGGATTGAGAGTGGGCTTTTGGCAAAATACGTTGTTTTTAATGTACAACAACAACAAAAACACACGTACTGTGAAGCTTGATTGTGGCATTTTATATGGCATCATTCACTAGGTGGACGGCATCATCTTGACTCACAATCCCACTTTTTCCTGTACAAAATGCCCCAAGTTCCATCCTGAGAATGATTTGGGCTGCTGGTTTGTACTTAACGTTTAGGAAACATACTCTGTTCGAGTGTGAGGTTCACAAACTGGTCCAATTTCCACAGTTTTGATATTTCTCCCCCTCACGGTTGACATGACAAGCCGAGATGTGCGTCCGAATCTTTATCGTCAAC
The DNA here is from genome assembly GCF_054856545.1 of Hippocampus guttulatus. Classification (NCBI taxonomy): domain Eukaryota; kingdom Metazoa; phylum Chordata; class Actinopteri; order Syngnathiformes; family Syngnathidae; genus Hippocampus; species Hippocampus guttulatus. Next base: position 2,061,054 of record NC_141278.1, on the reverse strand, counting down.
TCAAAAGCTGTGCTGATCTTTAACCCAAGGCGATGCAATGCCGCCATCTACCGGGATCTGTTCATCATTACAGCGCTTTACAAATCTGAAATTCACCGACAAACAGGGCAAGGCCCTCTTTCATGCTTACCTGTGTACTTGACAGACATATTCGCCGGTGCATGAACCACGGCAAGGAATGGCATTCATGATTTTTCTTTTTTAAATTGGCCACCATCATTCACTCGTCTACCCTTACAACATCCAATGCAAGCTTATGGGAAATCATTGCAGCAGTTAAGCGCATGAATGTCACGACAGTAGATTTGCAGTCCAGCACTCTTTTGAGACTTGTCATTAGATTGTGCGGGTGTCCCTAATGTTGTGGCCCAGTGAGTGTAAATAAACATCGTGCTTTTAGTCGCAGTGGCGTGTATTTACAGCCCAGTGTGTGCAGGTACGGTACATCTGATCTCTCTCGTCCCCCCCCCCCCCCCCCCCACTCTCACCGCCACGCAGCCCACAACCTCGCTATGCTTAGTTAACGGAATGACACATCGGAGAGCCATCAACTGTCCGCAAAGATAAACACTAGTGACTGGAGGCTCCATTACTCGCAGTCATGCCTGAAGGAACTCATTGTAGAACGCTCCATCGTTGTACCGGCCATATTAAGCCAGGGGGGGAGGGGGGGGGTGTAAAAAAATCGACAGCTGAAAAGATCCTCATTCCCTTGCAGCGCATCGGAGGCCATCCTATGTTCATCTGTGTGGGGGCCATAATAAGACATTGTATGCAATTCTGCGTGTAGAGTGGAGCGAACTCAGTCTCAACTAGTTAGTTAGTTGTGTCTGGAGCTTGTTTTTGTCAAGAATAGCACAAGAATAAAGAATGAGTATTTTATTATGAATGAGCGGCTACGAGCAAGCAGGCCTGAGGCTGAGGAAAAAAAGTGAGCCACCCTGAGTTGGCAAGCGAAAAAAAAGCTCCCCGCCCCAAATTGAGAACTTTCCTGAACAATCGAGCGCCTCGCATGCTTTTAGCTATTGCTAAGTTGTGCTCCCAGTGTAGCTTTTGGCTGTCCTTTAATATGTTGCCTTTTGGCCAGGCCGTCATTGTAAATGACTAAAAGTTTCTCAACTGGTTAGATAAATGTTTGAAAAATAAAATTTCAAAACATTTGAGACTGAATTCACAGTGACGCAGCCGGTGGCACCCCATTTTATCTCCGTCTGCGCGATCAATCAACTGTCGATTCCACAGCATCAACACAATCCATAATGATCAATTCGTTGATTTTACGGCTGATTCCGGTGGGGATCCGTGAGAAAGGATGAAGGCACACCGGGCGGCTTATTGACATGGATTTGATTAAAAATGAGTTTTATAGAGTGTCATTAGATTGAAATATACTCGGCTTCAGCCTCTGAATTCCATCCGGAACGCAGCGCAGCAGTGTGTGTGTGTGTGTGTGTGGCTGTTGAAGGCAGGTTGCTCTGACTCTTATTTTCCAGTTAATCAGGTTTACATGCTCCCTTTTTTTTTATCCATCTGACAGCTCATCTAAATCTATCCCCCCCATTTGTTGTTATTGATCGTCATAAAGAGGACTGCAGAGGAGCCAGTAAAAGCTCCAAACATGCAGCTTTGCAGCCCTTCGAGTCATCTTCACGTCATAGGTTGTCGGAGCTGCGCGGCTGTGGTTGAGAACCCGACAAAACGGCGATAATCCTATTTCAAACTCAACCCTCACAAATGTGTGACCTTTATTCTAACAAGCCATTCTCGCCAATTGGACCTCGCCGCCCGCCCTCGCGTTGGCATACAAAAACTCTGCAGCCCTTCGCTCCTCTAAATGACCATCGTGAGTCATGGCGTACATTTAAATGTTAAATACCAAGATGGAGGTCACGAGCCATTTCCCAACACATTACCGCCAAATGGTTCTTTTCTTAATGACCCCGCTGGTTGCCTTCTATCTCTCTGGGGCGCATATTAAGACCTTGGATAAAAAGTAACACTCAGGAATTCTACTGCGGTGGTCTGGAAAGGAGTAAACAAATGAGGATTTGGAAAGAAAAAAAATCAAATAAATCAACGTTAGCTTTGGAGCTGACTTGGAGTGGCTGGCGACGTGCTCAGTGGGTTCCCCATCTTCTCTCAGCCAAAGCCAGCCGGGCAAACCTCCAGCTTGCGCGCCAACCAAATCGGACTAAGCGCCAATCCCGACCTGAGCCGGTCCCATGTGACTCCTTCCTCTTTCTTAATCTAAAGGGGGACACCAGGACCCGTTTTGAAGACGTGAACAGTCTCGAGCTTGATCTCGTATGTGATGTCAGCACCTCGTGGGCTCACAAGACTTCCTTTGAGGAAGCTTGAACGGATTCACTCAAACTGCTTTGGGCTTTGTGTCACGCTTTTTCTGAAAGGGCAACAGTAACAAGAAAAAACAGCCATGGAAAGTTGACGTGACTTAAGCAGACCCTTTGAAAGCTTTCAAGATGGCGTCTTTTGTCCAGAATGAGTGTTTCAGTTTCATGATTGTTGCGATAGTTCTACATTGTTATTTGTTTTAGTAGAGATCCATGTCATGTGTCCCCCCCCCCACCCCCCTCCAGTCCCGTTAGCTTAATCAGACTCTCAATTGCGATCTAGCAGGTTTTGTGATGAATAACTTCGATTTGAATCCCCTCTGAATGGTGTTTTGTGTCCATCGATTTGATAAGGAAGAGTACCAAGTGAAGACTGCTACGTTAGCCTCTTGCGCTAGCTGCCCACTGCCTAGCTGCTGTTGTATGAGTGTTTATATTTACAGTATGGTATGTTTCAACATTTTTACATCCGCTTTACCGTTTGGCGCGCCGTCCGTGTACGAATGGCTTTGAGGAGCCGTGCGAAACGGGTTCACAGTTGAACATCACGTAGCATTTAGCATTTAGCCTTTATGTGCGTATCATCAGTGTGTGTCCAAACACACTGCCTTGAGCAAGCGATCCATTTCCCAGGCCTGACATGTTACATACTGCGCCCGTTCTCACTGAGGCAATTACTAATGAATCAATAGTTAGTATAAAGCCTCATAAAACGATTCATTAAATTCAGCAGATGGCCGTTTTTCAAGGTTTTCCAACATTGTCTCGATATAAATGTCAAGACTGTTTGCGCTGAGTCACGCATTTCCTCCTTGTGCTACGAAGCCACTGTGTGTCATTCACTCTCAGCGCTCGGAAAGATAATAGCCTCGTCAACTCGCGCCATTAGCCGTAAATTATTTGATAGGTTGTAATTATCCCAACCCGATGACTCCACGGTGGCATAATTATCACTCAGCCTTTTCAATGTCACTTATTCTGGGAGCCATTGAGACATTGTTGCTGCTGTTGCTTCCACAAGAATGTGCAAGTGAGCCATCTCTCTTGATCAGCGGTGCCCATTACGTCGATCCTGATCTACCGGTTAGTTGATCGAAAAGTAGATCTTCGGTCCAAAAAGTTTGGGCACCCCTGCTCTAGATGATCATTTCAATTGCTGTGGGCATACTCACCCCCCAATCTTTGCGAATTTTGCAATTCAACTGCTTGTTAAAGCTCAAGTTGCGTAAATAGTCCGGAAACACTTTTTGACACCTGCGTTCAAATTTTTTGACTACTTTTTAAATCTCACCAAAACACTCCGTACGTTTTTGTGAGTCGTGTATATTCCGCAATCTTGAACTTGACCCTGTTGCCGCTGTAATTGGATTCTGTCTTCCTCACCCGGGACCCTTTTGAAAGTCAGCAGCGCTCTTTGAAGTAGTTGCCACCTGCTGTCAGAAAAGTTGCCAAATGACGTTCCTAACTGTCAAACTCAAACAGCGCCCGCACTATTCGTGATGACTTTGCATGTCTCCCGGCAGACTCGGAAGCTTTCTCGAAAGTAAAAAGGTTCAGCGGGAGTTCAAGTTGCAGTTTGAATTCACTGTCCTGTACGAAAGTATGTCAGATGTGTTTTTCCGAGCAGAGTTCGATAATCAGAAGTGTTTCTGTTCTTTTGGTATGTAACTGTATCGCTCACCTATGCTAATGCAGTCGTTAACAGCCATGCCGGTAACGCGTTACTTCGAGAAGGCTGTCATTTTGAGTAAGTCCTCATCCAACACGTTACTCTGCCTATCATAGTAGTCCGCTCACAGATACTATTCAAAGACGTAACGCGTTACAAAACGTGCGACTGTTCTATGTCTGTCTTTACGGAAGACGATTGCAGACAAGTGCCACTAGGCGGCAGAAGTGAGTAACATCAAGCGCACCAAATTTAGACCTGCTCTGGTGCATGCCGAGTTTGCTGAAGTACTTTGTCGAGGTCACTGTGGCAGCACTGGCTGAAAAGTCCTAACTACAGTCGAATTGTAGTATCATAATTGCAGTAAATCTTGGTTTGAAAAACCGTCCTAGGCCATCAATGTAAAAGTCAAATGAAAAACTTGGGTTCGCTAAGTGTAGTGTTGATTTGGATTGTCTTTGGAATGAAGGATACAACCATTAAAAAAAAAAAAGCTCCTCTGCAGGAGAAAAGTGACAGCTATCCAGCTTTTGGAACTAAAACCTTACAGCCCCCGCATGTCCTGATCAACTTTAGTCTCTCGCACAAATTCACTTTGTATTGGCAACTCGGTGAAACTCTCCAAGGAGTCTGTGCGGGATGTTTTAAATTCAGAAAGAAAACTCCCAGCGTGACTCCCTCTGGGTGTTGCTGAGCAACGCGACTCCTCGAACGCTAGGCAAACGGCAAACGTCATTGTAATGAGAGTTCACAGACCTTAAAAGGAGATTTCGGAACTAATGACAGCAATCAAGTCTTGCCGGTGAACTCTTTTTTTCTCCCCCCCCCCCCCCCCTACCCTCATTGTCCCCCCTGTAATTTATTCAGTGACAAATGAAAATAGATTTCAATATGTAATTCCTTGGCAGCATGGTTAGCCTGTCTGGCTCATGTTTCCCTTTTTCTTTTTGTTTGTTTGTTTTTTTTATTTTTTTATTTGGCGGGGTAGGTTCATTGAAGCCTGTAAATGATACCAAAGTTGGTTGCCTTGCCGTAATGTCAAGAAGTCCCGTCTCCATTTTGCAAGCTTATTATTTTGCCATCGGGGCGGCCGGGTGGTCCAGTGGTTAGTGCGTCGGCCTCACAGTGCAGAGGTACCGGGCTCAATTCCATCTCCGACCTCCCTGCGTGGAGTTTGCGTGTTCTCCCCGGCCGGGCCTGCGTGGCTTTTCTCCGGGTCCTTCGGTTTCCTCCCACATTGCAACAACATGCATGGCAGGCCGATTGAACACTCTAAATTGTCCCTAAGTGTGAGTGTGAGCGCGGATGGTTGTTTGTCTCTGTGTGCCCTGCGATTGGCTGGCGACTGGTTCAGGGCGTCCCCCGCCTACTGCCCGAAGAAAGCTTGGGATCGGCTCCGGCACCCCCCGCGACCCTTGTGAGGATAAAGCGGATCGGAAAATGGATGGATGGATTCTGCCATCCTTTCCGCGGCTATTTCCGTGCTCTCGTGGCCATCTCAAAGTTGGCTTTGTTTTTATTTATCACACGCCAGTTGGATATTGCATTCCCGCCGCTCAAGTCGGACGTTGAGATTCCGGTTGCAGGCATCTCCCATATCCTGGAAAGATCTTCCGTCTGGTATTACGCATTCAGCAGGCGCACTTTCATATCCCCATGTCACTCGGGTTTAGCCGTATTGCCTATTTGAGGATTAACACCTGACGACGACGGCAAACATTGCGGTTCCTCGTCCTTTAGCGGATCACGCTCAGACCTACAATCAGCTTTGTTCTGGCTTTTAGGGGGTGTGCCTAAAGCGGAAGAGTTTGTTTGCTGTGTGTGTCAAGTTCAAACGTCCGTAGTTGGCAGAAAATTGTTGAGTTCAGGCTGTGGGGCAAAACCGGAAGAGGCAATCGACAGGAGGAATTTTTTTTTTTTTTAAACGGCGTCGTCGCTAAATCTCGCAATGCTCAGTCGCAAGGTGGTCTTTCTTTCCAATTGCGGCGCTGTCCGATGCTGCTTCTTCTTCTTTCTTCAACTCCTTTTCTTTTTCCGGGTACGCGATGCAACCCTTCTAAGCCTTTTTTTTCTCTTCAACCACCTGTCTGTCGTCTTCTCGGTGCCGCAAATCTCAGTCCACATTAGGGCAGCGGCAGTGCTAATTCATCTAATGCTTAAATTCCCCCGTGGGTGAGTTGGGAGCACGAGTTCCTCAAACTGCACTCTGTCATTCGTCGCCATTGCTCATCTGAGTACGCCAATACGAAAGAGTTCGAGGCAGCCGATTGGTTGGAAGTCGGAGGCGTAACAAAGCAGACTTGCCCGTTTGTGGTCAGGAGGCCACGAGAGAAGCTGAAAATCCTCACTAATTAGCCCTCCCTCTGGAAATTAAGCCTGACCTTTCCTGAGCAAGCTGCGTCGCTAATAGAATTCAAGGGAGGGATAACTCACTCACTTATGCGACACATCAGCACCATTGAGCCTGCGGAGATTCTTAAAAAACATCTCAACCCATGACGTTCCGAGTAAGTCAAGTGGCATGGAATACAGCCGGCATTGAATACGATGTCTTCATACAAATCGTTGCGGCGAGCCACTTCGTACGTTCTCGTTTGTCAAGGCGCAGCGTCCCTGATTAGCTCTTGAATTTTTTAATTGGACCTGGCAAAGAGTCTCGGAGAGCGAGTCCTCCTCGCCAGCAGTGTAGTCCGGTAGTCCGCTCTGCGTGAGAGGAGAGGAAAAAAAAAAAAAGTTACATTTGAGAAAATCAAGCAGATAGCGTCATAAATCTCAATCAAGGCACTGTGTGAACGGGCGCGCGTGGACGCTCGCGTAGCTACGCGGGCCCGGTCAAAGGTTTACAGAGTCGCCTCGCCCCGGGCGCCCATAATTCTTTCCTGATGACTCTGAAGGAGCTTTAATGGAAGGCCCAATAACCCCGCCTGCACAACACACACACGCACGCACGCAGTGAGGAAGTGGAGAGCGCCGCTGTCAGATTGAGACACAAAGGGGGACAAGAGAGATTAAATTCTGCAGGGTTTTTTTTTGTTGTTGTTGTTTTGGTGTGCGAGATTGCTTCTTAACATCCTCCAGTCCTTCCACGCGCCCGATTAGCGCGCAAGACAAGGAGAAAGCGCTGGAGAGAAGAAAAAAGTTCCGCACACAAAAGGGGGCGGGGGGGTGGGGGGGGAGGGGGCACACACACTGTACAGGCGAGATACTTAACGAGGTTATTAATCCATTAATCCTTGTTTGACTGTTGCCAATGTATCACGCCCGATTGCGCCGCCTTTTGAGCCCCGAGAGCCGCGTTTGTGGTAAAAGCCTTCAGACTAAATTTGGAGTATCGGTGTGCACGTTACCCCCCCCCCCCCACCCCCCCCTGTTCCCATCGTTAGCCTCGTTGCGTACCCCCATCGAAACAAATGGAAATCAAGATGCTGCGTTTTTTTCAGGGAGGACGCAGCTCGTCAGTATCTCTTCAACTGCGCCTCGATCCACTCTCATGTGTACCTTGTGTACTCCTTGCGTTCGTCATCAATGTTTTACTCGAAGAGCCCTTGTGTAAATATTGCAAAAAGACCGTTTCCACGCAGTTGCACCACATGTATCCCCGCACGTCGAAGCAGAACATGATTTCTTTGTCACAGCCTGCCGCAAAGCAAACACCGCCCCCCCCCTCTCTCCCCCACAAGCTCTCGACTGGCATGCCGTAAAATGAAAGCACCAAATGAATAAGGCAACTTATGTTGCCTTATTGCCTTATGTCGGCTCGCTTTTGGTACGGTCAGGATGGACTCGAATGACGTCCCGTGTGTGTGCCTGCCGCGAAGAGAAAAAAATGTCTGACGTGTTTGAGTTCCGCTCAACAAAAGTCTTGCTTGGTCTTTTTGTTCGGTATTGTATCTACGTACTGTACGTATTTCAGATTGCACGACTATTTGATGGAAAAGATATCTTAGTTAATGGATGTTGCAGTCTGAGATACTTAAGTGCACTTTTCTTCATTTCTTTTTTTTTTTTTTTTAAACCGCATTTTCAAAAAAAATCAAAGCCAATCCACCAAAGTGCCACACTTGCTTGTTCGTATCTCATTCCAAATGAACGTACATTCTCAAGTTGAACATGTATTGAACTACTCAAAATGTGTATTGGCCCATCTAAGACCGATGACATTGTTTTTTGTTATTGCTTCAAGTTCTCACTTGAGTCGCAAGAAGGAAAGTCACGTGTGGGGGGGGGGGGGGGGGGGTTAGTATAGAAAGAGTGACTTGATGAAATCTGGCATTTATGCTACTAGCAAATTGGCACATGCTGAATGGCAAAGGGGATTCCAGCTTGGGATTTCTGTCATCGATGCCAGCAAAAGACAAATTCCTATTCATAAGTGTAATGGTGGCGTTTAGCCGGACCCCCCCCCCCCCCCGAGACGCTGTTCCACTTAGTGTATATCGTGTGTCTTTCGCGGCGTATCTCCCGCAATTGAATTTCTTTGTTTCTGTTTGATTTAATTGCAGTTGGTTCGAAAGCTGCACTGTGGGGCTTTGGCTTGCCTTTGATCCACGGCATTCAAAACAGCCCCGCGCATGTCGTCGGGCCTGTTTTGCTGTGTAAACCATGTTTAAGAAAGCTAATAATTGCTCTGTCAGTCTCACACGTCATCATTTATTCATGGTATCGCCAAAAAACGGAGAAGGGGGGGGGGGGTCGCTTTTGATTTATCAACCGCCTCGACAGGCTTAATTGGGGAATCTTCTGGATTTGCTGCAAAACGGGAACAGTTCTGATGCTCTTTTATTTATTTATTTTTTGCACCGGCGTCACCCTCTGCCGAGCGCCCACGTCAGCTCGTTGATGTGGCAAGTCAACAGCAAATCTCAGCGCCAATTAGTTCCAATTACAATCAGGCTGTCGCGCGTTTGTCTTTTTTTTGAAGGTTCGTGATTTGACGGGGACGGGGGGGGGGGGGGTGACAAGTCGTCTTTTCGGGCCCAAGCGGAGGAGGGCAAACTTTTCCGGGTGATGGGCTCACGTCTGTTCGTGGCGCGTCGTGGGCGACGGCTCGTCTCTCGCGCAATTGTCCACAGGAAGTTGCTTTTGCTTCAAAGCGAATCTGCGAGTCTCGCATGACGGGCTGCGAAGCCGAGCAGATCCCGTCTCGCTTTCCAAAGCTCGTGTCGCTGCCAGCCGAATTGCCGTATGTGCGTCGTCCGCAAAGGCGCCCAGCCTTGACCTCCACTTTGCTTTCCCCGCCGAATGACGAAACCGCTTAGACACAACAACAACCACCAATATAGCATCAAAGGATGAGCGTCTGTTTTATTTGATTTGATTTTTTTAACTCCAAAGAGGGCCGATGACGGCGAGCCGTTCCCCATAACGCGCCCACACCACTCATCATTCGCCATCATTAGGCCACAGCAGGGACTTTTTCCTCCGACAGGAAAGGAGTTTGCTCTAATAAATAGACAAAGACAATGTCAGAGCGTGTTGACAGATTATTTTCTTTCCGTTCTTTAACAGATCAAAAAAAAAAATTGTGGGGGGGGGGGGGCGGAAGAGAACAACCTGTTAAAAAGTTTGGTTGGCGCGGGTACCGGATTCCTGCTGCAAGTGTAACTTGTAGCGCTTTTGTTTGTTGACAGTGCGCGTTGATGAAGGGCAATGCGCAGCGATGGGATTGACAAACCGGAGGCGTCAATCAAAGGGGGCTGCTTTTGTGTGGCAGAACAAACACTTGGGACGGGACGGGCGAGGCAGAAGACACAAAAGCAAGGTAAGGATTCAAAAACATAACAAAACCAAACATCTCAGCAGGGGAGGCTTGTATCTGCGTTTTTGGCTGAAGCATCGAATCAATGGGCCGCTGTTTTGTTTGTCCAGAAGCAAATGCGTTGCTTGTTACTCTCACAGATTATGCTCTCCCACTCACTGCGGTGTGCAATCCGAGTTTGTCTGAGCCATGACGCGATTAATCAACCAAAAGCAGCCCCTAATGACGGGCGGCACACCGCCGCCATGTTTTTATTTATTTTTTTACGCCGCTAATGAACAACTCATTTGGGCTCATTTACGACGCGAATCTGGTAATCTTCCCCTTGAGTTGGGATGCAAAATGAACCGGTGTAATCTTGTTGTGTGTGTGTGTGTGCGTGTGTGTGTGCTGTTCCCTTCTGAAGACCGACAGCCACAACTTCCTCCAAAACATGTTAAAAAATGTAAAGTTCACTTCTTGCCCGATTCTTCTGACTACTGATGGTTGTCATGGCAACCCCTCCCTGTCGCGCGCAGCCGTGGATTGGGATTCTTTCATGGATTTTGCAGGCACCGTTTGCCGAAATCGACTCCGTTCATTTCATTTCCGTTTTGTCTGCAGTGTCATAACTGAGGTCAAGGCGGATACCGTATTTGTTGACGCCACCTACTGACCCGCCCGACGATGATTCCGGTAAAGACGATGATTGTGACGACTAATTAGTAGCGCAGACAGCCTGGGTGACACTGATGATTAGAACAGGCAAATCAATTTTTAAGAAAACTTTCGTGATGAGCACCCCGGGCGACGCCCCCAGTGCAACACATTGATTACACACATTGCATACATTTGAAAGTCAGCGTGTGCAGACGTCGATATTTTTGGAGCCAGACACCGGGAAACAAAATAGTATTTTTGGGCCTATTTTTCCCGTCTTTTCACCCCCCCCCCCCCCCCGCCCCCTCCACCCCGACCTCTCGTAGGGCCGCAGAGGGCGCCGTGAAGCGTGTGAGTGATGAGGGAGCTAAGTGGCAGGGATGCTTTGGAAGTGGTCACTCGGTGCTGGAAGAGCAGTGTGTGCATGTGCGCAAGCGCGCGCGCGCGCAGGCGGATGTTTGTTGCGTGTGAGGCGGAACTGGGAAAGTGTGGGCGGGAGGAAGGGAAAGCGAAGGTGACAGATGTCAACAGTGCGACGACGAAGAGCGCGATGAGCGGCCCGGGTGTGAGCGGCGCAGCGTGGAGTCGCTCCAAGCGCCGGCGCCTGCCGCGTGAAGGGCGGGCTAATCCTCAAAGCGTCTTTTTCATCCCATAAAACAAAGAAAGCCAACGCCTCGAAAACTCATCGCAATCATTTTTTTTTTTTGCGCCTGGACAGAAAGATTAGGACAATCAGGAAGTTCATTTGAGCTTCTTTCCGTTTTTGCTGAGGCGAGAAAATCTGTTATCTGACTCATATTAATCACCAGGAAACCACAGAACAAGAAAGAAAAAAAATGTGATTTTTTTTTTTCTTTCTTGTCTAACGCTTGCTCAGCGAGAACTGAAGTAATTTTATGGAGTAGTTCATCAACTTGTACATGGGCCACGTTATAGGTTTGTCGAATCTTAAACACAATACGTGGCGGGCGCATCTCAATAAATGAGAATATTTTCGAAACCCTGATTTGCATCTCACAGTAGCTCAATTAAAAATGTGGAGCTCACTCTAAAATCTAAAGCCTTCCTGCGCCCACAGTGACATCCTTGATGATTTGTGTTTTTATTTTCATTCTTTTTGAGTTCGAAAAAAAACCCCATCCAACTTCATTTAATCAATTTATTGAGAGGCACAATAGATAAATAGAGAGAGAGAAAGAGAGTTACGTGATGTTTCCATCACCCCCGCCCCCCTCCCCCCAACAAACAGTCACGGCCTCCCGCCAGCACAAAAATGATGTCTGACTTTGCGGCTCCTAAAATATTGACTGCATTTTTATTTCCTCTCCACATTCTATCCAATGTGGCAAATGAAGTGTATTTCTTCACCGTGGCGCTTTCAGGCCCCCGGAGCGAAGCACAGAAAAGGCTTTTGTTTTCCTCCAGGACGCGAGGAGCTACGTTCTAGGAATTCGTGAAACGGTGACACGAGCAATGCCCGGCATGTTGATGGGTGAATAGATTCAAAACCATTTCAAGATGGCCGGCAAGTGACGCGGAAAGCCAAACTGACCCTCCCTCAGCATTCAAAACCGTGTCAGCTCTTAGCGCCGATGCTAACTCTATCTATTCGTTACTACTTTGTTGAACCGAACTTGCGTGTTTTGAGGATGTCTGTAGAAACCGAAGGACATTTCGTCTGATTGGTGCGCGGGAGTATCATAACTCAGATGAGTTCAACCAATTCGGAAGCTCCTCTTTTTCCGGTGGTCGCGTCTTGTGATGATTTCAGGATCGGAAAAGTGCGCCAATGACAAGTTTGTGCAGTGACGTAACACTCATTGGCACGGTGGTGCCTTCATTTTTTTTCCCTGTTCCCGTTTTATATGGATGACATCGTTTTTTGGGGGGTTTTACAACAACACTTAACCGAAAGTTAAATATTGTTATATAACATATGAACCCGTGGCTAAAAAGCAAAGGGTGGAGAGCCTCTGTTGTCCAAATGCACACGATTCTTGACCTCAAAGATTGCGTTTCTGATTTCTTTGTATTATTATAATATAGCTAGTGCGGCCTGGGCGACACGCTTCTTCTTTTCTACTTGACAATTGTGCCAATTTGTGTGTGCTAGAATTTAAAAAAAAAATAAAAATACAGTACAGAAGGTGGCACCTGAAATAACTGTTCCCCAATAAGAACACCAGTGGTCCGAGTTTTTCTCGGGTCGATCGCTTGGTGTTCTATAATTAAACTACAAATAAACTATCATTTGTTTGCAGTTGTCCAGTTTAGTCCCGTTTGGCCCGTACAAGTCTTGCTCACTCTACCCGGATGCAATTTTACCAACGCCATACGCATTATACCTCAGTTTGTTTGTGGTTCACTGCATCGTTTGTAACCTCCAAAACATCATATATCCAGATTGTCGTAAACTGAGGACCACCCCCCCCCCACCTGCCCCTCCTTGTAATCTGCTGACACGTCGCAGGGGGAGCGTATATCCTGTTTTCATTATCTTTTTGTTGTAATCCTCTCTTTGTCGATCGATGGCCATGCGAGGATGTGCCGGAGGCGTGTGTGCACTCCACGTCGTACGGAATGTCAAGCCATCCGAAGCAAATGTCACGGAAAGCCCTCCTGTCCCATTATTTGTCATCCACAAATACAAACACGCGAGAAATTTCATTTTCTTCCCCCCCCCTCCCCCCACGATAAATGTATGTACACGTGTGCAATATATCTTGGAATGGTCATTTTCCGCCACCGTAGCACGAGTCGTTTGTCTCCTTTACAATTTTTTTTTTTTTATGTCTCAAATGGAAGGAGGAGCACAAGGCGGGAGATTAAAAGATGATGGAGGCATTTGAGTGAAACCTCAATCTCGAGGTCTGGTTTTTTTTCTTCCCCCCCATGTCAGGGAGGAGCTTTGGTGCTGACACAGTAGCCTTGTAGACCCCCCCCCCCCCCCACACACACAGTCCTTCCTTTTGCATTATTTATGAAAAACAAACCACTATCTGTTGTTTTGCACCTTTGCAAATGAGAAGGGGAGTGATGTACAAGAGAGCAACGGGTGAGGAAGCCAGTACGCGGCATCCTGGGTGACAGTACGCGTGGGAGCAAAGGAATGGGAGACATACACTGGGGGGGGGGGGGGCGTACGCCGTCAGTCGGTGAAGGTGAAGACGCGAGACGGCGCAGTGAAAAGTTCATTTTCAAACGAGAGCCTCGCTCGCCTTGATCCGTAGGACGAGAAAGTGTGGGAGGAACATGAATCAGGGCGTCTGCCTGAAAGCGCCGCACAACGCGGAGCGACCTCCAAAGAGGAACGCAAATCTGTTCCGCGGTGCTTCGCCACTTCCAAGTTGCGCTCGTTGCAAAAGTATCCTTCCTATATAAACAACAACGATCGCGACGTCGAATCAGCATCTCGATATTCCGCGGAGGGATTATCTCGGCAAAGGAGGAGGCGCTCGCTAGCACAGATTTCGTCTGATTAGGGAGCAATATTTCAGAGAAATCGCTCGTTTGGCAACAGTTATCGATACAATCTTTGAGTTATGCTCATGCAATGTGGGAGCAAAAATTTTTTTGGGGGGGGGGGGGTCAATATAATAAGACGCAATCATTCGAGTAATGTGCACCCTCGTCGTTCTGCTAGCCCGAGGAATTGTCTTTTTGCTCAGGGCAAAACGTGCGCTAGGGCATGAATTTGAAGCTGGACGTCAACACGGAAAGCTCGATGAGATGTCACGCGACGAAAGTTGACAGCGGCCGATAGGAAAAGCCGCCGAGGCGACGTCGTCCTGTATTGACGCTGTGCATGCGGCGCATAAAGCAGGTGCGGTTTACGCGGGTTTTTTTTTTTCTTTCTGGTCCCTCGTCCCGCTGACGTACTTTACGGCTTGACAATGAAACAGTCCTCAGCTGTTAGTCGCCGTGTGGCGCTTGTACATCTTGTTGACATCGCACGATGTGAAGGTCGTTTGCTTCCTTGCAGCTGAGAGCAAAACGAGAAATCGCATCACCCCCCCCCCCCCCGCGGCACCGTCTGTAGGCCCGTTTTATCCAACGTCAGCTGTGAGGACGAGCCCTCTCCTCACCGCATATCACGAGTGAAAGGCTCCATTTTAAAGCTCCCAGCACCCGCTCCAACAAACAAAGAGGCGAGTGCGTCAGCGCAGGTCCAAAACCTCCGGGTGGACGTCGGCTAAAAGGAGCATCGGCATGGCGGCGAGCCTGCAGGCGATCTCTCTAGTCCTAACGCAAACGTGATGGGATCGCTACGGTCTCGGAACGCCCGGCGGGGCCCTTGGAACACCGATGACTTTCCACACTTTTACACACATGCGTGCACCCGGGGGCATCTCGTCTTTGAAACAACGCACATTACCATTTTTGCCACTGTGCACACTCGCTCATGCCCCCCCCCACCCCACCCCCACACACACATTGACGGATGGCTTGTGATGGCTGGCTCTGCAACACTTTGCGTGGCGAGTCACGAGGGTCACAGCAGAGCCCCGAGAATCATCTGCTCTTCTGGAGTCCTTTAACTCTTATTGACAAGCTCACGAAGCCCTGCGAACACTCAGAAACTCACGCACGCACGCACGCACGCTGAGGAAACATACCGAACGTATGCCGGAGTGGGGCCTATATGTTGCCACTGAATTGCCCTTTGAACGTGAAAACGATTCAGCTGCCCGCAATTTGGATGGGAGGAGAGCATGAATGTGAAGTGCTGCCGAGCAGGCAAGCGGCCTTTCGAGGACCAACAACGCGCGCAAATGCTCACGCGCTCACGGGCTCAGACGCCGACGGCCTCATTCATGCAAATTACCATCCAGACTTGTCAAATTGACAGTACTCACCATGCTTGGGCTAAATGAGCTTAAGTAGATGAAACAGAGAGGAAGGGAGGAAGGGAGAGTGTTCCTTTTGTGTCCGATAAGAGGTTTTGGAAAGCACACACAGAGTATGGGAAGACACCCCTATCTGAACGAGGAATTGAACATAGTAGCACATGTTCATGATTTTTGATCAACGCACTTGTCTAAGCCCCCCCCCCAAAAAAATATTAATAACAAATGTAGTAAGAGTAAAATTGTGTGAAAAAATGTTGCAATATTACCCCAAAAAATCAACTCAATTGTATTTAGATGGCTTCACAAGCTTTATTTTGATCTCCAGAAAAAACAAACAAATAAAAAACAAGCTGAGATATGAGGTGTGGATGACAACACGCGGGCGCACTAATTGCTGGCACAAAAGCGCTTCTTTTGTATCGACTTCAAGAGCTTTGCTGAAGCTATAACGTAATATCCACCTCTGGAAAATAGAAAACGGTACATTCCTTGATTAATAACAACCGCACATCAGACAAGCAAACAAACACGGAGCAAAAGGATGCGAGAGGCAGGTGAGAGCATTTCTGAAGCCGGGCCAAATTAGCAACAATTCCGCTCAAATGACAACTTGATTATCTCATATTAGGACTCAATAGTTGTGACATTGGGTGACACCCAGGTCCTCATATCCAACAAAAGGAAGCATCTTCTATCCCTCTAAAATAACAACAATCGTGAAGTTGGCTTTGCTGTCCACATCTGCTCAGTATGCTTTAACAGTCCTTGGCCAGGACACATTTCATGGACATAGCTGAGCTGAACGATTATGTAAATCAGATGCTTGTTGTCGCTGGATCAGTACGGAGGGAACCGGTGTGGCTTGAAACATATGCACGCACACACACACACACACACACACACACACACGAACACGCACACGCACACGCGCACACAGTTCCTCCGAAGGGACAGGATAATTGGCTGCTGAGCAAGAGCCCCCTTTGGCTCCTCATTAGTGACTATGGACAGCCTGTGCATGTGTGTGTGTGTGTGTGTGTGTGTGTGTGTGTGTGTGTGTGTGTGTGTGTGTGTGTGTGTGTGTGTGTGTGTGTGCGTCTGTTCAATCAAAATGGCTGTCACGGCACGTTGGTTAGCATGGCTGATCATCCTATCTGATGCTTTCCATCAAAGCCGGGTTGTAATTGTTGGATCCGTGCGGAGATGCGAAACAGCAACTGCAGCGTGTGTATGCAAAAATGTTCGTTTTGAATGTGGTCTTCTGTCGCTTTTCGTCGCCCCCCCCCTCTCCAAGATGAGATAAATTGGTTCAGTTTCATGGCTAAGTTGCCCCGCGACTGCTCCACTGGCCAGACATACTAGCTTTCTTTCGTGCGTGTGTGTGTGTTTCACTAAATAAAAGCACACTCACGCAGACAAAGAACATTCCTCTCTTGCCTTTTTTTTTTTTAATATATGTTTTATTTCTTTTTTTAAATATATGCATTTTGGTGAACTCTCTCCAGGCGGCAAGATGTCTAGTATTGCATTTTCAAATCCCAAAAGAGAAAGGGAGATCCTTTGCCATTTGATTGCAGCCTTGGAGAGAGTTAAAAATGCAAACTGAGCATTCGGCTAATTGACACACACACACACACACACACACACACACATTTATATTACTTTTTTTTGGTCCCAGCATGCTGAAAGGCTTATAAAACGGTGAATAAATGGTGTCAAGGTCCGCTCATTAATTCAGTCTGCTTGTGCACTTCCGTGGCAACGAGAGGAGTTGTTTCTTGTGGTGTCACGCAGCTCTGGAGCGCAATCTCCAACCGGCCCTGACCTTTGCAGCTTTCCAATGAGGCGCAATCATGTCCTGACTGGAATTGGAATGAATGTACGAGGACTCCTATTCCATCGCGCGGAATGAGCTTGGAGTCATTTGAGTACGTCGCGTAATTTGCGCTTTGAAGAGACGGCCTGTCGTTAATGGGTGAAGAACATTTGGTGCGATGATATTTTGTAACGCCAAGACCTCGCATAACAGGCACGACCAACCTTTCTGCAAAGGCATTCCAAGGTTTTTGCATCTGCCCTAAATCGCAAGCCATTAAGGTGTGTGCTGCACACACTGTCGGCGATCGCATTGTAGGAGCAGTAGTACGCTCCTTTCAAGTCACCGACAGAATAGAATGGAATGAAAAGACGGTCGGGGGGGATTATCTCCTTTTAAGGCTGCGGCAGTGATGCTGATGCAGACTTAGACATGGTGAGCGAGGATTACGGCGGGCTTTTGGCCGCATCTCCTGAGAAAGCTTTTCAAAGTCGCTGTTGTACAAAACATGGAGCAGTATCACGGGCTCTTTTGTAAAAGTCTTAGCCGCCGCCCTCATCCGTCGTCTTTGTGAGACTCACCTTGACGGTTCGCCAAGGGGCGCAGGCCACCGGGTTTGCTTGTTAGTTCTGGTTTAGAATGACGTGAAACAATCCTTCCTCCTCCTTTTTTTTTTTTTTTTTTTTTTTTAGCAGATTCTTGAAATACGTCAATGTAAATATAGATTCCAAATGACCGTCTGGCAGTGAAGAAGCAGAGCCCATTACGAGAGCACAAATTAAACTTTGAATAATTCATGTTTGAAGATGAAATTTTTAATGATTAGCTGGAGCGGTTGAGCATTTGCTCAAGTATTTATCCTCCACCTAGGTGATTGGGAGAAGGAATGCGAGTAGCTTACAGCATTTTTATTCCCATGGTCCAAAAACACTCATGTTAGGGTTCATTAAATACAATCCACGGGTATGAATTAAGTCTGAGGGCCTTATTTTGGTGCCCAGCATAAGTCAATGGCAAAGTGGACTCTCACTGTGCTGCATGGGCGTTTGCGCTCTGGTGGGAGTGAACACAGCCTACTTGATTCCAACGTAGTCTGCCGAATTAGCAAACTAGACTTGCCTCGGCACGAAAATGAAGACGTGCCCGTTTTTCACACACAGTGCATGTGCACCTGTTTGCGAAAGTCGGCCTGTGAATGGTGGTTTGTCTGTATGTGCCCTGCAATTGACCGGCGACCTGTTCAGAGAGTATTCTCGCCTGCTAGGCTCCATGTTGCCTGCAACCATCATGTTTCCAAACTCTATAGAAAATAGATGGATAAATAAACAACCCCTCTACTTGTTGCAGTCTTGCCCTCAGCTGACGTAATTAATCAAAAATCAATTCCCACAGGACCGACAGAATTCCTCATCAATTATCATGCGCATCCTTAGAAGTCTCAGGGAAAGCTTTGATCTCTAACTTTCTTTGCAGCATTATAATGTAATCATTTCTGTGTTTTTGTGGGGGGCTCACCTGCGCTTTCAACGCATCAAAAAAATCTGAAGCTTGTGTTGTATGCGATGCAAAAATATGCTATTTGCATGCAGATTGAAAAGTCCGGGCTCTGATCTGACAGAAATAAATGTCGTGTGGCAGACCAGACACAAATGGATTTATACGACACAACCCCCCACCCCCGCCCCTCATCTTATTATTTTTTTTTTTTGGTCTCCATGCTAAAATAGTCAAAGGTAGGTGTTCCAAAATGATCCGTAATCAAAAGAGTCACTCTGGGGGTGTTATTTTTCAATGTCCTTCAAGTATCATTAAAAAATAATGATGACACTGAGAACATGTACTCTCCCTTGCATAATAACACCTCGTCCTGTGATCCTCTGAGGGAATCGTCATTTCCACTTGGGAACATAGCCAGCGAGGTGGAGGGAGGAAAAAAAAAAAGTCACCTTGACTGAGAGAGCCAAAAATAAGATCAGAGGGGGACTTTTCAAGGTGCCCTGTTGAACACCTTTTCCTCCTTTTCATTGATCTACATCCCCATAAGCTCTCAGCGTCTTTAAACAAGGGCCATCAAAAATAACGAGTCAAATCCTGGAAGCCAAATTCCAGAAACGAACTCTCCGAATGAAGGTGATTTGCCTGCTCTTACCTGCTCTCGATTCCATCTTCTTCCTGTCTATCAAGTAATGAATACAGGTCAGCTTCCTAGAGTCCTGAATATGGATGCGTTTGTTGTGTTCCCCTTGTTTGTGGTGGTGCCAGGCTGCGAAACGTCACAGTTAGCACACCGGGTAGCGGTGACCCCTCGTCTGCTCCACCAAGAAGCCCCCCCCCCACCCCCCACCCCCATTCATTTCGCTTTCACGTCCACATTGTTGTCCTTGCTTTCATTCCTTCACACGATTAATGATCAGCATCCCGGGGAGCAAACTCACAGTCTGTCTGCTTGCTTTTCATTCCTCAACTCAAGCATCTACAGGTCTTTTTATTATTATTATTATTATTATTATTATGAATCTTAAACAGAAATATAAGAGTTCAGTTGGTGCAAATATCTCCGAAATGTACGTTGTACTTGAGAAGGAATATTCCATCAAGCGGATTGGTATCATTAATTAAAAACAAGCAGTGATTATGGCTTCTGGCCGTACATAGTTATTGGGAGCAAGCGGCTAAAGATATAAAACAATAATGTAGTTCGGTGCGATGAACTGAATAGCCAAGGCAGGGGCGTGCTTTCTGTCCATTTCTTTCCATCAGCAATCTAAGCACATCTTAATAATTGATGTTGAGCAAGGCACGGCTGTATCCGCTCACCCGGAGAAGCTCAAGAACCCCGATGAAGCGTATGTGCAGCAATATAACGGCAACACGAAACAGCTGTTGTCTCTCGCATCTCTCAATATTATTCTGTGCAGTTCCATTGTGATGCGGCCTGTCTTTGGACTGATTTTTGCAAAGCGGTCTGCTCGGAAAGGGATAGAGGCTGACAATGATTGAAGTTCAACCTGTGCAATATTTACCATCGGAGGTCCCGATGATTACATGATTTCAGCCTGCCACGGACTCAGTTAGGAAGTAACCAGAAGCTTCAGCGGTTGCAGGACACATAATGGAGTTAAGATGCAAATAACGAAGAAAGAGAAGAGCTTGCAACAGCATTGTAGCTTCGTCATGTATGGGGGTCTCTCATTTGAAAAAGAAAAATCTGAATATGTAGACCCATCTTAATGGGTGAACGCATAGTTTTAAGAATCAACCTAAGATCAGAAGGGTACTTAAAAGGGTGCCTTGTTGCCTCACAATGACCCATTTGCATGGAAATAGGCAATACAAACACAATTTCATTTGCTGAAACTTATTTATGTATTTATTTATCTATTTTATGTCCACATGCAATGATGAAAACAAAAACGTGTCCACCTTGATGGGATTTGCAGTAAATTGCATGTAGTTTTCTTGTTTTCATCAGAACATCAGTTTGTGCCTTACTACCCCCTTCTTCACATGCAGATTTAAAAATAAATAAATAAAAATCAGTTTTGTGTATAAATATCATCTAAGTCATAGGTGTCAAACTCAGGTACTGGAGGGCCGCTGCCCTGCATGTTTTCCAAGCCTCCCTGTTGCAACACACCTGATTCAAATGAACAGGTTCAATGTCAGGCTCGCGCAGAGCTTGCTGATGATCTGACCATTTGAATCAGGTGGTGTTGCAACAGGGAGACTTGGAAAACATGCAGGGCAGCGGCCCTCCAGGACCTGAGTTTGACACCTATGATCTAAGAGGAGGCCAAGGAGTTTGCTGTCGACTCCTCTGAGTCTTTCTGTTGTACACAACAAGAAGTGAGTTATTGCCGTGTATCTTTGTTCTCTTCAGTGGTCTTTCCAGTTGTCGCGAGGGGCACGCTGGGTCCAAAAGCCTTTTTACAGGCGATGCGTCCTCTTTCAAGGCAATTCATATTTTGACGATGCGGAAACAAGGCCTTATGTGTCTGTATATTTTGAAATGAGCAAAAGAGTTTCCTCCATTGCCTCCATCTCGTCTCCACTTGTACTCCCCGCAACATACGCTCACCCACGTTACCCCCCTCCGCCATCTCCGCCAAAGCCCTCCCACCCCCACCTTCCTGTGATTACATTATAAAATGTTAACAGAAAAACCTGCAATCTTCTTCTCCCCGGCGAACCACTTCTGCCTTCCTTTTTCCACTTGATGCTCAATGTAATATACCCCCTGCCCCCCCCCCCACACTTTACTCCCACTTTCCTCATGGAACACCAAATGTCTCCACTCGTCTATACCTGTAAGGTAAACACCAAACTAGGACATTATGTAACAAAACGAAGTGTTATTTAACAAAGAAAACGTGGATTCAGGTTGTTTTCAAAATGCAATATTTTTTTGAATTCATGCTCATTGTATTTGTTTTTATTTGCTGGTCCTTTATCCCTATTTACACGCTTAAAAGCCCCACTTTAAAAAAAGAAAAAGAAAATAATTCTAGGTTTTCAAAAATATACCTTTCACATGGTCATATTTTTCATTGATGTTAAAGGTAAATATGGAAATGTGACTTTTTGTCTCCAAATTTGTAGCTGGCTCCCTATAGTGCCTACGCAGCCATCTCGAATGAAATTAAGCAGCAAGGTCAATTGAGCGAGAGGTGTGGCTTTGCATGCGCACTATTCACAGGCTTTGCAGTTTGGAGAAGGAGAAGTGAACATCTGCTCATCTAGCGGGATGCTCACAGTCCCCAAAGGTCTCCAGTAAGAACACAAACAGCCACGAGGTTCGTTGCTTATCATTCCCCCCCACCCTCCTCAAAAAAAAATTACAATAAATAAATAAATGCATAAAGAATTGCTACGAGGGTTGAAAAAGATGCCGGGTTACCACGTACCGCTTTCTCTGTTGCTTGGACCGAGCTCCCCCACAGTTGTCACGGGATCAAAAGCCCAACTTCTGAATTTGCACGAAGCTTAGCCGCTCTTGCAAAAACAAGTGATTTCAACCAATCAGCTGTAATTCTTTATTATTTTTCATCTATTTTGACCGAAGAATGGCAGCGATATTTTATTCAGACACCTCTTTAAAAATGCAGAATATTTCTTATTTACCTGTAAAATATAAAATGTCATTGGCCTGTTTTTGTTTTCATTTTTTTTGTGGGAGTTTGGAGGGCGGCACTTCACTTGGGGGACTTTTTTTTGTAAGATGCAGCAAGGCGCTAGTGTCCTTTGAGAAATGCCCAAATCCTAAATGGCGTCGGATGGCCAGTGTTAGACGTAATGGGGTAGAAAGTCCACCATTTCTGCTGTACAAGTACCATGAAATGGATGCTAATGAAGCACAGATTGCTGTTAAATTGTACTTAAGTGCCGGGCTTGGGAACGTTCCATCATTTCCCGCCTTCCCTTTCCAGCGCGACTATTAATGTCAATCACTTTTCTCCGTGCCAGTTGCCCACAGTGGCTCGGCTGCTCTTTGTCGATCGCTCCTCCTCCTGCTCCTCTTTTCTCCATCTCTCTTTTTTTTTTTTTTTTTTGTCAAACAGAGGTTGCTGCTTGATAGCTTGTTAACCGGCATCAAAAGGAGACTCTGATTAAAGCTGGCATTTTCGCTGCGGGTTTCCCGCATTTGGCTCACGTCCGCTTCCCCGCACCGGCGTCGCTTGCCCTCTAGGACACCCTTGCAAGGAGAATCGCTCTTGCGTTTGAATGTTGGATGAAAGGTGCAGATGCGGCGAGCCGAGCCACCAGCACGCCAGTCTCGCGGGTCATACAAACATCGGACAGGCGCATGGAGGCCGTGTTCCTTTGAGACCAAGACGAGGCTGGTCTCAAAGGAACACGCGATTTGGGGAAAGAGCGTTTCCCCCGCCGTACCGCATGAATCTCCATTTTTTTTTATCGTTTAGTTCATTTGATGTCGCTGAACACTGAAGATGACTCTATGACTCAAAACAGAGACATTTTTTTGCCTTTGAAAAGAATTTTGGAGGGGATGAAATGCCAATTAAGTATCCAGTTCTTGTATCCACTATATGGTCATTTTATGAGCGTGTGATGTGAGAATACAGTAGAATGTAAATCATGTTAGTAGTTCAAGACAAAAAAATAATAATAATAATAATGTTTGTCTCCATCTCTCGTACGTGGCTGTTTTCCAAGTTTTTTTTTTCTTCATCATTGTCTCATCTTGGGTTGACTTCCCAGTTGGTAGGGAGCAAAGGGGTTCACAGGGCCTTTGGGGAAATATGTGGGAGACACTAATTAGCACCAGCTATGCTGCGAGAAATCACTGGTGCTTTTCAAACAAAAAGACATCCCTCAAAACGCTTCGCCTTTTACACTGGGCGCCCCGTTTAAAGTAACCGAACCGAACTGCAACTCATTAATAGAGAAGGACGCTAAGAGCATGTCTACTCACAACGCGCTGTGAGACACACGAGTTCTATTTTTGGGGGGGGGGGGGGGGGGCAAAAGCAGTCATTTAAGTTGGACAAAACTTTTAGAGATAAATGATTGCCATTTATGGCAGCGGTGTTAGCCGGCACAACAAAGCAAGCAGCAAATTTGCTGAGCTGCTTCTACTTCTATCTTTAAAATCGGACAATACAAGGGAGCAATTTGTTTGGTAAACTCTTTGTCGTGAAAAGCCAAATGTTGTCTTGAATTGCCCGTCTTAAACTTTTTTAGCTCACCCGACTTTTCTCCATATTCGTGCAGCTGTACTTTCACCCTGTTAGGGACAAGTCCAATCAAGAATGGACGGATGGATGTTTCTTTGGTTGGCCTGCCAATTAGTTTTCATGCGAACGCATTTACCTCCGAGCACAAAATAGCTGCACGCGCCTCTATTGCTCCTCAGTGAGCGCAGCGATTATAATCTCAAGGTCTGTCCGAAGGACACTTTGGTTGTCTCTGGGGAAACCAGAGGTCGGCTCGGTAACCCGGCAAGTATGAAAGGGCCACTCGACCTCCTGAGCCGCGTCGCTCATTAAGCTCACCGCTGGCGTCGCCCCCTGCTGGGCGGCAAATGCAACATTAAGGTGTCCACTTTTGAGCGATCTTTTCGCACGGACGGTCCCAACATCTCGGGCATATTCCGCTGGCCTTATTAGCCATATTAAGAAGTCGTTCAGGGCTCCATCCCCCACAGTATCTCCCCCTTCTCCTAGTTCCGGAACTGTACAGGTACCGCCTTTGAATCGTCATCCCTATCAGGGCTGTTAATTCTGCATAATTCCCCGCAGCCCCCAAAATCGCCGGACACATTGTCGCTGGTGCGGGTCTCTTTGACACACGGCCGGTGAGAAGCTCAACGGGAAGGCTAAATGATGCGCGGCGGCCGCGCTGATGATTCGGATGATAATGACCGCCATGATAAAGGACGCCTCTCTGGTCGAATGGCGTTTGATTTCCCAGTTGGCTAGCGAGGGGGGTGAGACGGGGGCAAGGAAGGAGGGGGGGGGGCGGCTCGGTATCAGGGTTACTCATCCAGCAAGAATGACCTTTAATTTCACAACAAGGCCCCACAGATAGCGGGCACTCCTGTCTCGACAAGCCCTCATTAGTTCTCCGAGCCGGGAGCCGACGTGAAACTTTAACTTGGCGGCGAGCTGGGGAACTTTGCAAGGTCAAGTACATTGGGTGGCTTTTAAGTATTTGGAATTTAGAGGATCTCTAGCTCATTGCAAACTTTATCTCTCGGGAGATAATGAGAGCGGTGCGGCTGGAAATCAATACCCTCCCTATATTTCACTCACCCGCGGACCGTGACTTATGCGCAAAGCTATCAAGCCGTCCCACGTATAACCTCCCAGGTTTCCTTTCTCTCTTGTAAAATCAACCCGGCTCCGGGTTACGCGCACATATTCCTCAACAGTAAAAGATTAATCATCCCCTCTGAGATTGTCTTTGCCGTGACTTTAACAGGCAATGGCGGGATTCTGAACTTCTTTATCCAATTACGGTGCACTTTGGCAGAAAGCATAAACCTTTGGCGATGCGTCACCCTGAAAATGATCTCAGAGAGTCGTAATCTCATCCCGGTGACATCTGACCAATGATTGGGAGTGTTCCAGGGGAAACGAATGTAAGGTTGAAAACTGTCTCGTCTTCCCATCGTGCCCGTCTTCTCCTGGGAAAACCGAATAAACCGCCGTCAAAGCGAACAATAGCATTCAGATAAGAAGAGAATACGGCACGGAATCGGTTTTCATGGGAGACGGCGCCGGGCCCTGATAAACATTCTTGCGGTATGCGCACGGATCGATGCGCGCCGGCCGGCTCAATGGCGACGGGACGCAAATGCCCGTTTTTATCCGCTATTCGCAGCTGCCCCCCCCCCCCCCGGTGACCGTCGGCGTGGCTGAGAAACACCCAAAATAGCGAGACCTACAAGGGCAGGATGAATTTTAATCACTTAAGAACATGTGTTGTGGCGAAGCTGTCATGTTCCCACAGCAGAGGCAGTTAGTACAACAGCACAATCGTGGAAGGACTCTGCGGGGAAGCCTATCCAAATAGGAGTCTTGTTTATTCATGAGCCGCTCCTGGCAGGCATGTGGATACCCAATGCTAATATTTCGACACCGCGTGGAGCATTGCCAAGCCGTTTGGGCACCTTTTTTTTTTTGTTGTTGTTGTTTTTGGGTTGCTGCTGCTCTTGTTGTTTTTGACAATGCCGACAGCAATGTTGCCGCGGTTACCTTGAAAACTCCATGACTCCACTGACCGCTTTGATTATTACAATGAAGCAAGTTATATAAAAATTTACATTCGGCGGACACCGACAACCCTGCTTTTCCTCCAAAAAAAAAGACACGCAGTTTTGCCACTTCATTAGGAGTGCCTTTTTAACAGTGACATTTAAGATGTGCAGTTCTTTGAGTGCCTTTACTGAGTGCGATGGTGTTCGTAAAAAAGGGGGCCCTTCTGTGTGTGTGTGTGTGTGTGTGTTTTCGATTAGCCTTGTTGAATGCACAATCCTTAGTGAGGGAGCCTCCGTGGCTGAGAAGTAGGTCTTATTTACTCAATTCTTTCTCACTGCTGCAACCTGGAGGCAATTAACTGTCACTGCCTCTGGCAATTCACGCGCTGTTCTTGAAAGAATTGATTTTACCTTCAAGGAGAAGTAAATATAATCGTCAATCGTCTGACATCACTGCAGCAGAGGTACCAGGGCAGCGGGTGCAAGATACATTTGACCACGCAAGACTTCCGGTTTAGCAGATGAGACTCTTGATTGCTGATGGGCGGGGTCAATTAAGTGTGTGGTGTGCTCGCAAGCGTAGTTAGTTGAAATCGGTTACGAGCAACTCTATTCTGACGTCCCGCGCGGCCTCGTCCGTCACCACCAAGTCAGGAAACGGACATAAACTAGGCCTGGACGAACTGCAGACAAGCGCGCTGAGTAATCTGACACCGTCGGCCTCGCAGGCTGCCGCTCGCGTCCCTCAAAGTCACTCTCGGCTGTCTTGTTGGTATCGAATGCCGGCGCTTAATGCTGTAATTACCATCTCGTATGAATCTATTTGTCTCTCCATTAGGAGGGAACGCTCTGAAAGGCACGGCGAGAAAACAGACTGGATAATGAGAGTGTAGCCTATTAAAAAGCTCCAGGCTCCGAAGATGATCAATTATACAGCCCAAGTAAGACATACTTAAAATCTGGGCTGCTGCCCGCTCATTACAAACAGTTCACTTCGGCATGTAATGCATGCTTAATGGGAGGTCTGGGACTAGCTTGGGAGACTCCATTTACGTTTTCAGTTTTGAAAGTAGCCTCATCAAAAAAAAAAAAAAAAAACTCCCCCCGAAAGAAAAAGAACCCATGGTTGGATGTAAATGCGTTTCGCCCCGAGAGCCAAGTGGCCCAGGGTTCATTTATCATTGGGAACACGTGGCGGAATATCAATTTTGCAGTTCAACTCGGTTACGGGGGAGCCAAAGGGATGTTCGGTCAAAGCGACGCTTGCATTGTTTCGATGCGATGAAACAAATGAAGAAAAATGAGCCTCTGATCAAATATTATCCGCCGCTCGGAGGAGAAATGGACCACTTGCGGACGCTACAGTGTTTGGGTTGCACCTTGAGCGAAGCTGAGGACGATTCAATATCTCATTAGGTTTGGTGTGAATAGGTTGAGCGCCGGCGTGTCTGGACAATACGCCGGAGTTGGTGCAAGTAAAAAGGCCGAGCGCTTCTTTCTCATATGAAGTATTGATTGAGCGGGATTGATCCGAACAGAGCCTTATTAAAAGCGCATTGGGGAGCGAGCCGTTCAAGCTGCGATGAAAGCGAAAGAATCAAAATTAGCGAGGAAAAACTGCAGCAGACACCTAGACGGGAGAGCAAGTCTGAGAGGGGGTGGGGGTTATTTATTTATTTTTCTGTAGGTGAGAATAAAGACGGAATCGGAGGAAGAAAGCAAGCTGTGATGCGGAAGGGAGATGACACTAATTGGGCTTGTTGGCAGTTGGAAAATGGTCCTCGCGTTTTGGCGGAGCACGCAGGTGTGGCGGGTGTTGGCAACGGTGGTCTGCTCTGTATGGTCAAAGAAATGCGCTCAAGAGCAAGACCCGAAGACGGCACTTCCCTCTATTTTTCTGTCATCGGCGACCGAGCGCGCCAAGGTTGTCTCATATTTCGACTCTGCTATGTCGCTAAACGGGAGCCAAAATCCAGCATTTCCTTCTCCCTTGCGATCTACATTAAGGCCCAACTCTTGACAAAGAGTATTCTGCGGTGGGGGCTGAGATCAGAGTCATTTGAAAAAAAAGAAATAAATCCTCCTCATTTGCTCAGAAAACTGTTCGGGTCGACAATCATAAACGATAAACCCCTTCTTTGTCTTTTGTAGTATTCTGATTGCCCTGTGGCGCTGTGCTGCCCCTCGCAGGTCAGTCTCGGTACCACGCCAGACTCGCGATTGTCGTTGACAATATCATTGCGTGAGGTGTGGCGCATTGGCCGTTTTGAGTACGCCGGCCACGACGAGCGGTCTGAAAAGATGATCATTTTCCTCGTCGGTTAAAATGTTCAACTCGGTGCGCGCCTCTTCATTTGAAAAAAAAACTAAATATTAGTCACGGCCGTCAACATCATGCGTTGACCGTCGCTCGGTCAGTTATTTAGATATTTTTTATATGCTTTACAAAACCAGTCCATTTTTTTTTGTTTTGTTCTCTTCGTGGTGGTGGTCACGGAACAACTTGTAAGTCAAGGCAGCGCTGCATTGTTGAATTCCTACCTCTCTGACAATGAGCATTTGCGAAGGCAGACATTTTAGCACCTTTGACATATGCGCGTCATGTATGTTTACTGCTTGCGGGCTTTTGGCTAGAAGGCTCTGACAAAGCTGTCGTAAGCATCCTGTTAAAACCGGTCATAGCCAAGCGAAGGGCAAAACGGGAAGCTTCAAGCGCGTTTTATTCACTGGACCGCCTGGCTAATAATATTATTTATGTATTGCAGCCGCTGACAAGGTCCCCGGAAGCAAAGTCTACCAAACGTGAGCGGGTTGCTCACAGCCGCCATCACAGGTAATGGAAATGACAAAGAAATCAGGATCTTTTTTTTCATGGTTCCTCATTTATCTGCGAGGCAACAGTTTCACGTCTCCTTTGAATGCAAAGACCTTCTGAGCAGGCCAACTTTGATGTCATCTATGCTGCCGGCGGCGCGCCCGTGCGTCCATCTTATGGGTGTGCTTTATGGCGAAGCTGTTCAGTCGCGGCGTATCTCTGCGTGTGGATTCTCTATACAAGTGTTTTGTATGTGCCGAGGGTGAAACAAGGCAGCCTTGGGGGGTAGCAGACCCCGCTATGCGGGTCAGGGCGGCTGTGTGATCTGAATGGAGGGGATTAATATTTAAATACATGCTCCTGAGGGAGGGACTGTAAATGATTCATGATTTATACTGGCTGGAGCCGGAGGGGAGGGAGGAGGGGGGGGGGCTCTTGATGTAAAGATTCACACGGTCCAAGGCCACATACGTCCACATGTTCCTCCATGTGACGTCCGTCTCCAAGGGTAAGGTCTTCTTTGCTCGCTTGAATACTTCTCCCCCCCCCGCCGCACATCAGCGTCCCCCTCGTTTCTTCTGGCCTTTAAGTTTGACTTCAGAGCGCGAGTCACTCCCAAGTAATAACTTTGAGACTTGCCGAATGAGAGGAAATTAATTCTCACATCAAATTTCACGGCATGATGAATGCACATGCTTGGCTTGAAGATGACTTCATAAGACTTCTATTTAGCTCAGCGGGTGATCAAAATGTTTCCTGCACAGAAGGCAGGAAGGAGTCCTGCGATTCCTCTCAACCGATCAGCGTGGCGTCGGAGGCCCTGCCTGATTCGCCAAGCGCCAGCGACCAAGATTCGAACCAAGACCGAGATGCAGAGGTGATAACCACTAAACCCCCCCCCCCCCCCCACACGGACACAAAGTGCATGCCAAAAACATTTCCCCTCCACCACGTTTGACACACGATGGATCGTAAGATATGCCTTTTCTTCTCCGTACATTTCACATCCCGGGTCCTTTGAAAGTACTCCTTTCAAAAGAAATGAACAGTCGTTTGTCAGTTACGGGAAGATACGAACAACAATCATTATACGTTTTTCGGGAGGCAAGTTTATTTGACTTGGCATCGATCTCGAATGCGCCATTTCTCTTACTGACAAACAAACAATGCGTCTTGATGATTAAATAAAGAAGTCCAAGGAGGAAAGTGTCTTCTGGTCTCCCGCATACAATTAATCAACCTTGATGTGCTTGATCATCATCATTCATCGCCCGTAGCTTTGTTTTTATAAATAGCGGAATCACCTGAATCGTGCCGTGCCTGTCTGGTTACTCTGAGAGAGATGAACGGAGAAAGACCGAACCACAAAGCTGCAGGAGGATAAGAAAGAAGATGCACGGACAGACATGTGTGAAGTGGCAGAAGTCATTTCTGATGGAGATTGATGGGAGGAGTGGCAGGAAGCCGCCAAGACGGATGGAGAAGGGGGCTGCGCCGAAGTGAATCGGTGCTCCATAGAAATGATGAGCACCGAGTGAGCCTCGATTCCAAAAATGGAGGGAAAGTGCAACGATTAGCTTGTGCTAAGGACCGCCCCCTCGGTTACGGTCGCTAAGCCTGTCGAGCCTTTTCTTGAATAAACTAAAAGACGGCGGGGATAGGCTCCAGCACCACTTGTGACGAAGGATCAAGTCGATTAGAAAATGAATGGATGCATGGTTGGATGGAAAATGCCTGACTCCGAACTAATTGTCACAAAAACCAAATAAATATTCCCCATAGGAAAGAACGTAAATCCAATTAATCCATTCCAGAGACCCCAAACTGTGACCAAAAAGAGCCCCTTGAGGACCAGCGTCGATGGACAGATGTATAAAATGTCTCCGTGTGGTGTCCGGGTCTGCTCTGCGAAGGGATCGGCCGAGCTGCTTTTTGTCGACCAGAAGAAAGAGGAGGGCAAAGCCCAGAGCCTGATTGTCGCGCGCAAGTCAACTGTCCCGAGCGCTTAAAAGCCTTTGCAAGCTCTCTCGATTTCTTGTCGTCCACAGGAATTTTCCTCCCATCTTTTACGTGACCCGGTGAGAGCCGACTCCCGTCTTTCGCTTGCCGTGACCCGAACTTCAATCCCCGCACTTTTGTCAGTGCCGCATCTCTTAAAAATTGGGCCCTTCTTGAAAAATATCGCCCGGCGTGACAGTTTTACATCAAGGGTGACTCTCATTTTCTTTAGTGCGACCTCATTGGCATTCAGATTCACTCGCGACAACCTGCTTTCGTATTTCTCACAGGCCTTTGTATCATGCGGTTGTTTATATTTGACACGGAGATGTGCGTTCCGAATCCAAATGGCCGACAGACTCGGTTTCCACAAATTAGCGGGGGGGGAAGCGGCAAATGCGTTGCGCGGTGAACTCTTCCCGCGTTCTTCTTGACGCCGAGAAACACGCTCTCCCATCCAACGACCGAATGGCGCCTCATTTATTGATATCGCTCGTTAGTCTTACAGCATCGTTCCCCACGTCAGCGATGGGCAGCTTAAATGACGGGGGGGTGGGGGGGGGGGCAACAGGATGGGATTTTCTGTGATTTATCTCCTTTCTCCGCCGGCTCGTCCTTCCTGAACTTTTTTTCCAACTTCCCGATACTTTCTCGAACATTTCCTTTCTGAAAAGCCTCTCGTCAGTTTCGCCATTAAAATAATATGCTTCAGCAACTACTAAGGCCGTTGCCTGTTCTTTCCCTGCGTTTCCTGACACCGGTGGGGAGGCCATTTCCAACATTTAATTTCAACAGACTCCTACGTGCTCAATTCCCACCTCTTGTTAGGAGATGATTTTTTTTAACAGTCTTACAATATGTCATAATAACGACTCCTAACTTTTGTTCATGAAACAATATATAAATGGTTGTTATTTTGAGCTCTTTTTTTTTTTTTCAGGAGGGGCGTTCCAACGCTGTCGGGATGATGAAGAACGGGGTCGTGAGACTTAAAACGCATGAGAAAGCCGGTTTTGAATTGCACTTTTATGTACGCAGCGAAACGATAAAAGCTCCAAAGGCGAAAAACCGCCGCCGCCGCTTGTCGACGTCTCGACATTCCACCTCTGAAAGTTTGTACGAGGCAATTTGTGTTTGAGAGTTCATCATAAATGCACGTCGGCGTTTGCCATTTCCATCCACAAATGACTGGTTGACTTTGAAAATGTTCTTTTCCTCTTTTCACAAATCCATCTGGACACACATTAACGTCCCGCAGGCCCACCCTGGAATGACGCCGAATACACAATTATGCTATTTTCTCTCTGTGTAATGGTGTGAATAACACTGAGGAATGTAATGAGTGGCTGATTGATACAACGTCAGCCGGAGAGGAGAAGGGGGGGGGGGGGGGGGGGGGACATGCACACGCACAAAAAAGAAAAAAAAACATGCACAGCTGTACTGGGTATGTGCGTGCGTGTGTCTTATTGTTGACGGAAATAACACTCAGGCAAGTGCAAATGAAAATGACACCTCTTGTCAACAGACTGCACCGTCACGAGTGAGACTTCATAAGCCAAGTAACATATTTGCATCCGCGGTGACGGCGGAGTTGTTTTCAAAGTCTCGGCGTTCAAGTTTTGCGCCTGGCGGCTCTTTTGAGGCTTCAGCCTGCTGAGGGGATTAATGGCTTTCTATGAATAGAACGCGCCGTTAAAACCTTTGATCGATGCTTTGACGATTGCCGAGCATTCCCGGCGTATGCATCATTCCGGCTTTTTTTTTTTTGTTCTCTTTTTCAGGAAAACTCAAAGGTGGAAGGGCGAGAAGCAGGAGGTGAGACAAGTAAACAAAGCTCGCGGTCTCGCCGACGTTCGAGATGTGATGCGATGGTAATCCGTCGCCTCGCTCGCGCAAATATTCCTTAAAACTGCCCTCAAGAAAACCGTCACCCAAGATACTCTGGCGGCTGAAATGCATTTTGGAGGCCGCGGCCGATTCTATTTGGCAGGATGAAATTCGAATCATTGAGTGTCATTGTCTTTATCTTACATTGTAATGTGAAAAAAAAAAGAGAAAAAAACCCCTAGCCGATACTCCATTTGTCTTTCTTAGCCTTTCGTCTTTTTCACCGAATGCATATTGCACCATTGCATTGACATTCTTTTCTTATTTCATTGTAAATGCAAGTGTACCGAATGATGTGGCAAATGGGAGTTCATCGAATCTCCTCTTTTTTTTTTTTTTTGCTGTGCTGTAATTCCTACAGTCGTTATTTTCTACCCTGTTGTCCACACTGACTTATCTGTGCCTGTGTGTGTGTGTGTGTGTGTGTGTGTGTGTGTGTGTGTGTGTGTGTGTGTGTGTGTGTGTGTGTTGCGCTTGCACTCTGTGCTCCGCGGCATCCATAATTGATGGGCAGGGCCAGGGGGCGCGTCGCAGCTCCCCCGCACCGCCGCCGTCAGGTGCGACGAGGCCACGCGCACGCCGACAGGACGATGCGCTGCCCCCAGCCGCCACCCTCGCTGCCAACCCCCCCCCCCCCCTCTCTTCCTCACTCACTCCACCATCTGCATTCGACACATGCTCCAGCGTTTCTGGGACAGGCATGCCCAGAAAGGCAGGTAAGAGAATCGAGAAAATGAAAGCGCACTAAATTAGGGGGGGGGGGGGGCGCGGCACTTTATCAGTCAGGATGTGGACTTGTGCAACTCACCAGACTAACCGCAATGCTTCTCGACAACAGGTCTATTTTTCAGACTCGAACGACCCGCACAGATGTAGAAAGAAAGTCACTTTGTTACCCTCTGTGATGCTACACTCGTGTGATGGTAGCGAATGGGCAAATGAAAAGTCAATTGGAAAACAAGATACTCCCCCCCACCAAAAAAAAACCCCCCAAAAAATAAAGATTATTGATGAATCGGTTTCAAGCTCTAAATGTCGATGTCGAATAGTCAATTCGACCCGTCTGTTCAACTCCAAGTTGATGCCGTTCCAACGGCTGCACACTCGGCTTCGGGTAGTGTTGCCGACAGGCGTCAAGGGAACGTTCTGGGGTCAGGTCTCGGGTAGGGTTCGGTTCATGTTGGCTTGTGGTTGCCATTAAGGTTCGTGTCAGGATGAGGGTCATGGTAAGCGGTCTGGGGTACCTGAAGCAAGTGGCCTTTTCAAATACTACTTGTGTAAAAGTTAGCTGACATTTGCGATGTCTCAGTCACAAAAGTCATTTTCAGATCGTAACATGCCGGCTTCATGAAAGACTCCAAATTGTCCTTTGGGTTGAATATAGGTGCTATCTGATTCAAATGAACGCTCTGAAAAATGGATGGATGAATGTGTTATTAATAGAGGACCAATAAAATTCCATGACACGCCTCCAATCATAAGTCAACATTTTGCATTCTGATTGTAGTCCGCCAGTGCAGTACGGTCCATCGGCCCCACTCCTTCGAGCTTTTTCCTCTCCATTGAAACCAAGAGCTCAAATTATTTATTTGCAGGAAGCACACAGCACATTCTGACGGGCATTGGAAACGTACAAAATAACATGCGTCGCGGTTAAAGGATCATTGTGGCAAGGCACAAAATCCAAAATGATCAGCCCACCACAAACGCGGACGACGACAATGTGCCGCCGGCACTTTCAGTCGTGCGGATGGGAGAAGAGGAAATGGTCCCCGTTCTCGGCTGACAAAGAATCTCTCGGCGCACAATTAGGAAGGCATTCTCATTGAAGGAGCGGGGGGCGGGGGGTGGGGGGGGCATTTGGCTAGTGATATTTATCTGCAAAGAATCGAGAGCAAATGAGATTCATTTGTGAATTTCCTACACGTTGATAGCTTCTCATGATTGTAAATTATGAGTTAAGCTCTAAATAATGACAGTGTTGAAATCCGACACCCGTTCCTTTTCAATGGAACTTCTCATTAGCTTCTGCCAGCTGACGTTTGGGTGAGAGGTGTTGCAACGTCACTCCCAAATGTTTTTCGGTGTAGAGACAAATGACCATTGATCCCTTTGAATAGTTCAAAATCTTCAATGCGCCGAACAGGCTTTTTTTCCCCCCGATTTTTTTTTTTCTTAGGCATTGTAAGGTGTTCCAACTGAGATTTAATCCCAGCATGACTGACTGGGAGGCAAGCGCACAAAACATAAAGCATCGATTTTTTGGGAATAGCTTGTAACTCAACTTTTCTTTTAACTAAAAAAAAAAAAAAAATGTAGAAAATATAAATCATAGATGATAATGCTGTCTTAATATTTTAATCGATTTTAAAAAAACATATTGGGTCGACATAATTTTAATTACAGTCAAATTGGATTCTTAAAAAAAAAAAAAAAATGCACTTGGTCAGGATTCCATCACAGTGACGCATATCTTGTGCTCCGACTCAAAAAGTCAGTGAAATATGAGAGCATCGCTTTCGGGTCATTTTTTTTTCGCCCCTTCCGCACTCTGGTCCAAAGGGGATCATCGTTCTTTCGTAAATATTTTGTATCCTTCGCTCTTCATCTCTTTCTCTTTTTGTCTTGTTGTCTTCCTTCCACTGCCATCATCGCATCCACACGCCGGCGCGCAAACCTCCACAGTGTTCTCTCAAGAACACATGAATTTTACATTAAGTCGCTTTCTGAAACACCACACCTGACCGCCGCCGCTTCAGTAGCCAACACACACACACACACACACACACACACACACACACACACACACACACACACACACACACACACACACACACACACAGATACGCGTGCGCCCAAATCAAACCCGACCCACAAGTCTGCAGGGGCGTAAACAGCGGGCAGCCGTTCATCAATCTCCTTTTAGATGAATACTGATCAAAACATGCCTCAAATGACTGACATCAAAGCTCCCCTCTGATGTTTTATTGATCATAAAAATCTAAAGTATTTTTCCAACATGATTTATTTCTGACGGCACTGGTGAGTGGGTGCTCCAGCGCGGCGTGGCCTGTCTGACGCATTGAAAAAAAAAGGAGACTTCTCGCCCGTGTTAGAGCAACCGTCAAGACTGCTCAATACACAAACGTCACTCCCAAGGTACAAAGCCAGAAAGCTACAGAGCGTCCGACGGGAGGCCATAAAGTTGAAATGAATTTCGGATGCGCGGCATATAGGCGCGATCTACTCACCTCAGCGTTGAACACGTCGAATACCACAGTGCTGTTTGCAAAGGGGATCACAGGAGAAGGATTGCGCACACTGATGGTTTTTGCTCTGGCTTCAAAAAGTGAGTCAAGGTATTTTGATATTTTCCTCACACTCTATGCCTGAGTTTGTGTTTTAGCTTCTCATCATCGATGTGGGAGAAGTGAATTTCCATCCCTCAGGATATCATCTACACTGCAGCGACGATTTCAGCGCTGCCTTGAAATGTAAGTGTAATTCGTTGCAGGACCACGCTCGGATCTGAAAAGCCATAAGAAAAAAAATCCCCAATGTTTGTAATGTGTTTCTAATCGTAAAACTATCACTCGACAATATTGTACTCGATAAAAAGCAATGACAAAATGAATAGAATGCATGGGAATTAAACCACCCATTGCCACATTTACATTTTTATTTTTATTGTTGCTACTCCTTCTGGTGCGCGCGCCTTGGCCACCCGGTGGCAGCGTAATACAGACATGCGGACGGAAATATTTCAGCTCCTCAGTCAGCTGCAGTAATTGTAGTTGTTCTATGCAAAGGATAAAGAACATATGCCTGTGTGTTCTGTTATATTGTCTGTCTTTATGTTTTGCTCCACCCTTTATGTCCAAATCTCCTTTCGTTAAAGGGATATAACACAGTCATGCCAAAGCTATTCTTTAGCCCTTTTCTGGCATTTCCGATTATGTGTTGACATTAAGCTACTGGACTTTAAGGCTTTAACGAGTTTGGTGTCATTTTTACTCGGACCCAACAAATTAACCAACAGATGTGTCTTTATTGAGGCAGAATGGATGATCCCGCTTTTGTTTTGGATCTCATGAGATAATGTTGGCATACCCGATTTTGGAGCCGGCGAGTGTTTACAGTTCATATCCCCGAGTTGGATGAGGATTTCATGAGCAGCACCTTGACGCAGCAAGCAGGCCTTGACTCCATGTTCCAGAATGGGCATTCGTGTGAGGAAACCCGTCAATAGCCGGCCGACATCCATCTGGGCGCCGCGTTCGATCGCCCTGGCATGCAAATGCCATATTAATGGAGGGTAAACATGAGCATGCAGCAAACAGGCAGACAGAATCCCACTGCTTTCCTTTACGGCATATTTATGAGGATAAATAGCTTTCCAATAAGCAATCTCCGCCTGTCTGTCTCGGCCCTGTCTTCAGATCTTCCTCCATGCGCATCCTCGATATTACACCTGTCTCTCATGCTTTTTTTTTTTTTTTTTTTCTCCAAATCATCATGCCCCTTCTTTTTCCTCATGCTTGTCTTGCTTTGACAAAAGGCCATCACGGGGAAAGATGCGACTTCATGACACAGATGTGGGCGCTGGGGTTGTTCATGGCTTGCCAGTGAAGCGTGCACAAGCGCATCTGTGTGTCCTCTTTAAAACGCAGCCCGCATTTACACAAGCGATTTGTTCCGAACTGCGTCTTTCCATTCTAGCCCTTGTCTAACAGCCCCGCCCCAAGACACACAAACACACAGGCACGCACGCACGCACAGAACTCCAGAGGCTCGCTTCCCTGCACCCCTGTAATAGTTTTCCACGCCGCAATCTATCCGCTGCCCGTCGAGTCAATTGAGTGTATTATATTCGTAATTGGAGGCTATTGATTGACAGGCTTGTGAGCGGCGGGACAAAAAAAAAAAAGCTACTCAAACAAAAACGATTTGGGAACCACTACACACAAAAGATTTGTGGCTGTTTGAATGATACGCATTCACGCACACGAAGTTTATGTTGAGCTGCTCAAATGAAGGTTGAGGAATAGAATTTGCTCAAGGGCATTTGATCGGAGAGGAATGCGCTTTAGCCGACTACACAATGAGATGCCAGCGCTCAGTATTCATATGGAGTAAGGAATTTGTCATTTATCAAAGTGTGTCATTTTTCCGTAGCGTGTGCATGCGCGCCGTTCAATTTGAATTAGTGTGTCGCATCCTTAATGAAGCGGCGTTTAACGCATGCTATCTTTGCACTACACTGCTGCTTTTAGTGCAGGCAATGGAGGATTTTCTTAACAGGAAGCTGCAACACCTGCAAATTGATGTTAAAGTTGGGGAAAAAAAATGTGCCTTAAAAGCGGCGACCTGCATGGAGGCACTGATATTAAGAGTCTGATTTACAAATTTAGGAGAGAGAGAGAGTATTAGCCATGCCAAGTGGCCGACAAATTTTGTCCACCTCATAGCCTGGCGGCTTTTCTTCATTTTTTATTCAGAAAGTCATGTTGAGGTCACATTGCAAGAATAATAGAAGGTGAAAGACTTTGCTGCTAGATGTCACCGCAGTAACAATGTCACGCGGAAGTCAAAGGTGACGAATCGGGGCCTTTCAGCGCCTATAGCGCTGCGGCTAAATTATCTCGTGGTCCCCGCAAATGTGACCCGGAGCCGCCACGGCCCCTGATGCATTCCGCCCTCTAATGGCCTGACACCTTGGCCTGTACCGTGCTTGTGTATTTCAGCTGAGGGGCTTGCCAGTTAGCGTTTCCACTTGAAAAAAAAATCACTTGCTTGCTACTGAGTTCTTTCCATTCAATTTTTATACTAAGCCCCATTGACGGGCCAGCTAGCGCTATATTATTGTTGTCATCGATATCGTTAAATGAATACCTGTCTGCGTTGTGATTTTTTTATTTATTTTTTTTGGGCAGCTCTTGTCTTGAATCTTGTTTGATGTTTCAATTGTACACTGGGTGACACGGGCCGGCGTGACTGTAATAGTCATCCATCCATTTTCTAATCCGCTTCTCCTCACGAAGGTCGCGGGCATGCCAGAGCATATCCCAGCTGTCTTCGGGCAGTCGGCGGGGGACACCCTGAACTGATCTGCATCATCATAAAGAAGAAATGCCTAAAAGGTCTGATTGGTAAGTTTGGGCTTCTGTTTGTTCTGACCTCCGAAGGGAAAAGTAGACCAACATCAGAATATCATCCTGCTCCACAAAACAAAACAAACTAAACATGTTAAGCGAGAATTGTAACCTGCTGATTGTTTTCAGTCAGGAGTAAAAAATAAATAAAATTCTCACTTGTCTGTTGGTGTGAATGGTTGTTGAATGTGCGTGAAAAAGAGATAATTGAGAATGTATTTGAAAGGAATTGTCATGGGCTATGCGCACAATCATACTATAGTCTTCACTGGTCCAGAAGTGCAAACACACACGCTCACACTCATCAAAAAAGTCACGTGAGAGAGAGGGAGATAAAGGACCGACATCGTGGGCATCCAGCAATTGGCTTTGAAAAGAAATTCACGGCTGAGCAGACTTTAATCCATTTTGCTGCGAGTGTGTGATGTTGTTTTGATTGGCCGTCATGCTGGACCATTCCTGCTCAATCCAATTGGAAGAATCACACCTAGCCAGGCAGAGGCTAAAATAGGTCATGTCGTTGCGCACACACGCGTGACCATACGCTCACGTCAGAAAGCCCGCGTCGACCCCTTGAAAGACTTTTGATTCGGCTTTTCATTCACCTGAGTGGATTTCTTATTTGTTGAGCCATTTAAATTATGTCATTAAAGAGCAATCGCCCTTTTCATTTAAATCGTGTGTGTAGATACAATCAAAACCAAAACTAGGGGTATGAATCATTTTAGCCTTTACTGTCTGTGTGTGTGTGTGTAGATAGAGATCGATTGATAGCTCCCTTTTGGCTCTACTGTCACAACAACAACTTGAGCTGTTCTCCAAGCATCTAGTGGCCCCCTTTTCTGTGGCAGATACAAAATGTTTTATTAAAGCTCATCGGTTTGGAAAATGTCACGTCTGACTGCGAAAAAAAAGGAACTCAAGCCAGATGAAAAATAACACAGAGGGAGGCTGACAAGAAGTTCCCCAGCATGTTCTTTGCAGGTTAGCGGCGAAACGGCCTGCGCTCTCACGAGCCAGATCTGTCGCCTCGATATTTGACACGACTGGCGGAGTTTGCCGCAAAATCTAGTCGGGTTTTGAGATGCAGTCTCCCTTTCTGACTCAGAAAGGAAAGTGCCCCCGTGGTAGAAAAACAAAAACAACATTAAAAAACATGTCAGGCGGATACGCGGTCACTTGGTAGATATGGTGGATGGAAGATGAGAACCGCGTTAAAATCTCGTCTGTCAAAGTTTGTTTGCGAGAAGAAGGGGAAGAAAAAAAACGGCATCTGGCTTGGTGCTGCATGGATAAATTAAACACAAGTTTTTTCGGAAAAAAAATGAAATTAAAAACATTCTGCAAGTGTTCTGAAACCTCGGCTCGGCTGGGCGCCCAAGTCTCGGTGTGACACTTTTGCGTCCCACTTTCCGGAAGACGCCAGATGTTTGGATGCTCTGCATCAGAGGGAGACGGCACGGAAGAAGATCAAACTTTGGAGCTGTCAATTATTTGCACACGAGTTCTTTTTTTTTCGGAGGAAATGATCCGTCTGTCAACAAATCATCACCGCTCCCCCCCCCCCCCCCCACGCCCCAGAAAAAAAATTGTCAAAAAGCACCCTAATCGAACTGTGTAGCTAACATGTCATGCTGTAATATTCTGCTTCCAAGGGAATTGACACGCATTCATGCAGTTTGAGGTCCGCTCAGGATTCTTTTTTTGCTGGCACTTTTTAAGCCCAAAAGAAAGTTAACTGAACAGATCGTGTTGACGGGTTTATCATGATGACGAGCAAAAAGCTCAATTGAAGACTCGAGATACAACTCAACTGACAAGTGACCTGACCAGTTTTTCAAGATGCCGTTTGTCGTCAGTCAGAACAACATGTTCTCACAGGCATATATTCTTTATCCTCTGTGAAAACCCCTCAGCAGCCTTTTTACTTGCACCAGAAAAGACATCCATCCATTTTCCGATCCGCTTATCCTTGCAAGGGTCGCGGAGGTGGGGGGGTGTTGGAGCCTATCCCAGCTGTCTTCGGGCAGTAGGCGGGGGACACCCTGAACCGGTTGCCAGCCAATCGCAGACCAGAAAAGACACTCAAGCATTTTCTCATTCACTGGGTCAATAATTGGTGAGTCCATATCACCTATACAGACAGCCTGAAGAAGGCTCGGGACCGTACCCAGAACCCGGTCCCAGAATTGTCATGGTGGGGGGGATGTGCAGGGAATGTGATGAGCTGACAAGATGGAGATGGGAGGCTTTGTGGAGTCATATCAGGATTCTTTCATGCACATGTAATTAGATGCTCTTTCATCCTAATCACTTTTTTCCAGCTCACTCTCAGTCAAACACAGGCGTGCCTTTACCCACTAATGAAAGTCTGCAGATTAATGAGCGCACACCTCTGGTGCTAAGCACAATACGCTCAACACATTAATGACACCTCACTGGCAGCGAGCCGAGCGGCGTGACAGGCGTGACTGCCGAAATGTCACCCAGATCGAGACGCGTGCCGACGTGCCAGGAACGGGGGAGAGATTTAGGTAAGTGAGAATGGCACCGGAGGATCGCCAGGGGTCGCGCAGAGATTGCAGAGATGGGGTGAGGGCGAGCGGGAGGTGGAAGGGCGGACGGCGGGATTTAGATAGGAGAGGATTGGCTTGGAAATTGGGATTGTTTTCCTGACACCGAGGAAGAGAGATTTTGGAAGGCAACAGACAACTAATCCGTATGCTAAATTGTGTGTCGGTGCTTTGCCGTCATTGCCGCACGCTCATCTCAGTCTTCATCTGTACGTGAGGAATGGCTTCCGCATGGAAATTATCTCAGCTATTCGTCAAAGAAAAAAGATGAGCTCCATGGCACTGAGCAAAGGCCGCAAGCTGATGATTCCCTCGCGGGGACCAGCTATGCCCAATATTTATCAGTTCCAACTAGGCATGGGCCGAAAATAAATTCTGATGTGATGATAACGGTGAGCAAAAATATCATTTATACTGTAAAAAGGGGGGGGGGACTTGATTCCTTGTTCAGACTTTGAATATTTCAGTGTTTCTCTTTGTTTCTTCTCCTTTCTGCAGGGAGTGTGAATGGCCAAGCAGCGGGCCAGTAAATTTAACTGAAGTCTAAGTGGAGAGTGGGTGCGGTGTGTCTTTTTTTTGCCCTAATACTTTGCCACCTCCCTCTCTCCTTTGTCCTTCTACATCGGTCCACCAACACAGACTCGGCAAGTCAACAGTTTTCCAGAAGGCTCTTGGGGCATTGGGCTTGACAACATTGGCCTACAACAACGACACTTTCCTTTGGAAGGCAACTCTACATGACTGCACAAATGTTAAGTCTGCATGTCCACAGTTTACTTTACCTATATGTGGCTCTATTTGCGTGCCGTCTATCAGCAATTGGACTAGAACCCATAGTCCCCCTTTTAGAACTTTTAGATTATTTGATCCTTCGCCTTAACTTTCATGGCGTGACGTTCAGGTCTTACTACTTTGAATGTGAACCCACTCGCTTGAGGGCAGAAGAACGCTAAAGCAAAACATGTACAGGTACAAGTCTGCGGGAATCGGCACACCGCGGGTTCAGAGTTGATGCGACATACTGTAATCCAATAGTGAGCGAAGAAAGAGGGTCTGTTTTCAGAACAGCGCGTATACTCGTGCCGCCGGAGCCAGTGAAGCGGCACAATCAATTGTTACGTGCATTGTAATTGGACTGATCGAATGCGGATCAATTCGTACTATTACCGCAAAGGGCTTCCATTTACCGGCGATGCTTTTGTCTTATTTTGAAGCATCCTGCGACAAAGTGTTGCAAACCGTTCGTCTCGGTTTTAGCTGCAATTTCGGGCTGGCTATGTGCCTCCTCGGCACAAATTGCAACAGAAAGGCCTTGAAATGACGCCTTCTTCTTTTTCAGTGAACCTCTCGGCGCCCTGATGTGAGACAGGGGTGGGAGGGCTGGAGGGTGGGGGGCGTAAAGGTGATGTGTATAGCACCTAACTAGCTCACCGTGGGCCTTTCACTGCCTCTCTGCGGTGGTCATAAATCTCCCAACCCCCGTGATTGGACAGAGGAGGTAATGAGGGGCCGAGTGCACTGTGTAACCACACACACACACACACACACACACACACACACACACACACCTCAGTACAGTAAATAACACTAGCACTGACCTGGACAGCAGTCAGACCGTTCCGGTCTGCCCCCAGCAGCTTAGCTCTTGTAAATCTATCTAATCAACTGGAGGCAGAAACTGAATGATCCTTTTTTTCTTGGGGGGGGGGGGCTTTTATTCACTATTATTCTTCTGTGGAGATTAGTTTGTCTTCTGATGGGGTGTGATTGGAACGATCTTGAGTATTATCCCACCCTTCTGAACCCAAGCCAGAGGATTTCAAAATGACCCCGAGTATGACTTCGCCTGAATTTCAGCTTTTTTTTTTCCTCTTTTGATCAAAGTCAGCACAATTCCAATTGATCAGATCTCCCCAAAAGATTATCCTGACTGATTATGTGTTTTGAGATGCGATCTTCTCAGAAAAAAATCATCAGGGTCAACAATGAACGGTTTAAGAGATTGTAGTAGGCAGCGCTACATTCCCTTTTGACTGGTCCAGGCCATTTACAATCTCTGCTGACCTTTTCTATGTCGCGACTGAGCGATGGAATGAGAAGCTGCATAGCGTTTAATTGGTTGCGCTCCATTACTCTGCTGATAACAATTCAAACACATCAAAAAGCTTCACCCACTAATTACATGTGAGCGCTATCTGAAAAGATTTTTTCTTCTTTGCTCCAAACATTCACGATGTGAAACCTCCAGCCTATTACTCGCGCAGCAGTCTGCTTTCATTTGCACGCTAAACGTGAGTGCGACGTGTCGGACATATTTACAATCGCTTGCGAAACCTAATTAACGGATGAGCATCAGCAAAAAAATCCTGCAGGTTTTTCATCAATTCTAATACGCTGCCTTTCCTTGTCAGGAAGCGCACAACAGTCCAAGGGCAAGTCCGAGTCTTTGTAAAAGCAAACTTTTATTTTGCAAATTGACTGCACCTTGAATAGCTCTTGGCTGTCATTAGCTTGCGCAAGTACCTGATGTTACGGCTCGATCGCCGGTAAGTGAATCTCATACACTGTCATGATTTGTTTTGGGACCAACGGGTGGCGCTGTGGGGCTTCCGCTGCAGCTGCACACCTGTTGGTCGTTATGTACTTATTCGCGCTTTAAAAGGACTCCCAGCCCGACCACTCGTTGTCATTCTCGTCATTGTTTGTTCTTGGCTCCTGTCATGTTTGTTTGTTGCCGTTTGTCTGCTGCTGTCAGGTTTTGTTTCGGCATTTTTTTTTTTTTGGGTCACGGTTCTGTTTTA
The DNA here is from genome assembly GCF_054856545.1 of Hippocampus guttulatus. Classification (NCBI taxonomy): domain Eukaryota; kingdom Metazoa; phylum Chordata; class Actinopteri; order Syngnathiformes; family Syngnathidae; genus Hippocampus; species Hippocampus guttulatus. The sequence continues at coordinate 2,017,023 of NC_141278.1, read as the reverse complement.
GCTTCAGTTGTGATTTTTGTTTGCTACTTTGGACTATGTTTGTTTTAGATTTAGTTTTCTCTGTTTCAATACACTTCAAGTATAACCTGCTCCTCCCTCCTGCCTGCTTTTTGGGGTCCACCACCACCACCACCTCGCAAACGTGACATACACTGAAATCTTGGAGAAATATTTCCACAATATTTGACCAGCTTTTTGCCTGTTGACAGCCAAGATGCTCATGTAATGCGAGTGAAGCATAGTGCCATAAAACCCAGATAGACCCATCAAATTAATTAAAACAAGATCTATATACAGCTCTGTCGGGTTGATATGGTATTACGCGTGTCTGTATCTATATTTTCACTTGCTGCTTTTTGCACTTTGGCGATAGACTTGTCTCCCTCTGCATCTACTATCCTTTCAGGTGAGAATTACTCATTGGTATTCATGCGGCTCGCACAAATCTCCGCCGCACAAGAGGAATGATGGAATGATCCTCTGGAATATTCCAAAAATCGCCTAGTCAGCATCCTTACTTATCTGCTCCTCCACCTGGTCGATGTCGCAAAGCCAAGCGAGCAGACAGCGAGACGACAAGAGCGGGCCGCGGCGCTGCTCATCAGATTAAAAAAAAAAAAAAAAAAGGTAAGTCGAAGACGGCGGCAAATGAATTTTGAACACGTTATGAAGACGTAGCTCCTTTTTTCGCCTATTTGTGCACCGCATGTACTGACACACCGCCTCGCTCCGCTTTCCCCGTGGTGTTATCACTCTCTCAATATTACCCCCCCCGAGAGCTGAGTTTTCCATAGTGTGGTCTGTGCAAACCCGGTGGTCTCCCTCAGACTCCAAGTGGTCCCTAAAGAAAGTGGATAGTTTACATTTTGAAACAATTACAGAGTTGTCTTCATAGAAGGTTGAACACATGGATTCAACAAAATACCCCAAAGATCAAGAATGCTAGCACGTTTGCGCCTTCCTTATTTTCCTCCAAAATGTGGGTGAATTTCCTCATGGTACAAATCATTCACCGAGGATTTCAGTGTACAATGCCATGTTAAAGTGATTGACAGGCCTGTTGCTTTTGGAGAGTAGGTGGTCCGTAAGTGTTAATGGCGTGATTAGGTGATTGGTAGTTTTCATTCGCCTGCTGTCCTCGAGCGTTCAGCCACTGTGGAAGAACTTCATTTTTATGCGCAAATTAGCCTTATCATATTGCGCGTAATTGAATTAAGGTGCCGTTTAAACGCGGCAAATGAGCACAAACAAGCGCAATCAAGACTAAGCAGATTTTGATGATTGCTTATGGAATTTGTACTCCCCAACTGACTCGATGTGTGCGATGCCGGGAGAAAGTAGTTCCGTACTCGACTGGAGACGTGGCTTTCAGGCAGACGGACTGGCAGAAATTGTCCATTGACCCTTGACTCCTCACAGGGGGGTCCAACTACCCCGGAGGGGCTCCAGAAGTCTTGAACGAGCCCAAGTCATGGCTGTCAAAGGAGCCACTTTATTCTTGAATTCACTCGAGACTTTTTATGTGCTTCCGTGGTTGCGGTTGTTTTGGGAAGATGATAAATGGTAGTAAAGGCACACGTCCATGGGTGAGTAATGCAGTCTCGGAGCTCAAATAATTAGTCCATACCCTGACGTTGACTTCAACATTCATTCAAAAAAAATACATAAATAATGATTAAATGTGTGAATAAAAATAATTTCCCATAGTCGAGGAAATGTATTCAAAGGCCCATCGTTATGATATTGTACACTCATCTGCATCTTTTTTTATCAGCAAAATTGGCGTTTGTTTGTTTTTTAATCCCCTTAAAATGTGCAAGTTGGTCCTCTCAATTTTGCTGACTCAGCCTAGCCTGAATTTGGCGCTAATGAGGTGGACAGGAAGGGTCCTAATGTCTACTAATTATCATGGAAGACAAAATGAGCGGACAACCTCCCAGCATTGGTTACAAGGTGTTCACTGATTAATTAGTTTTTTTTGTCCTCTGATGGAAGATGGGCAACACAACGGCTTATGTACATCTGCACTTGGATCACCCATTTCGATGGCTTTGGGTTTTAAAATAGGGTTTACAAAAATACACTGCTACAATATTCCCAAGACAGCTCCTTGTGATCTTTTAGAAGCAAATCTTCAGTTTCAAACCTGCCTTCGGGTTCCACTTCCGCAAGCTCACAAAAGTCTTCAAGTCAAGTCATCCTCTTTGACTGATACAACTTGAAGCAGATGACGAAAGAAGACTTCTCTGACCATGTGAGAATTCAGAGCACGGTTTTGTTTGCAGTACAGTGCATTGAATCCTCGTTGATCGCAGGTGGTAGCTTCGAGATCCACCTGTGAAAATCTGCCACATATCATTTAGAATAAAGTTGATACTTCTTATTTATTCATGTAACTATTTTTTTTATTTGCGCAGTGAGAAAAATAACCTGCGATGGAGCGGGGCTGTGAAAAAAAAAAAAAAAAAAAAAAGACGATATCCCCAGGGTTGACTCAATTGGATTCCACAACACTGTGTAAGTCGACCTATTGGTGTGTGTTGACCTCGTATGTTTAGGTCGGTCGTATGAAACATAGTTGCAGGCGGTGCAAAAACAGTCGTCGTCACCTTCATATGTTCCACTGAATGATCGTCGTCTCTCTTCCATAATGATTGATCGTTTACATTTGAATGAAGACTTGGGGAATGTTCAGGGGCTAACGGTGAGTGCGGAGAGTACATCGGAAGAGCCCAGTGCACGTACGCACTCAATCTGAAATCTCTCAGTGAGGCTTCTTGTCTTCGCTGTTATGACTCCGTCCCACGAGCAATGGCGTTGATTAATGTGTAACCTTTTGCGGTTCGGCCCGCGTATGATGTGCCTCAGCCAGCCTTGAAATGAGAAAAATGGGAAGAAGTGCCAAAGCGGTCGATCTGTGCCAACGTGCTGGGTGCAGCCTTTGCGCCATCCACGCCGGTGGCTCAAGTGGCATGAAGCTCATCCCGAAAGCCACAGCTTGGATCTGTGCGCAGTGTTTGCTTTCAAGAAATGGCAATCATGGGATAGGATCTCACTCACCTTGCGTTGTTGATCACTTGACCTCCCGCGCCCTTTCTCTAGCAACAGCCTGCCTGCTGCGGTTTCATTTGTGCAACATTGCCCCCTTTTGTCTACTCCATCGTACGCCATGTGATGGAGGCCGATGCTGCTCGGTAACAGAGTACATCGATTTAGAAGCAGCTGCTCCAGGCAAATTAAACCACACGTGTGCAATGCTACGTTTTTCTGTTTGATTTGTTGAAAACACAGTGTGGAGCGGAATTTTTTTTTAGGGGGGGATTACAACATGAAATCATATGTCAGGTTGACGTTCAATCTGCATATACAAGGTGCTACAGAGGCCTTTCTGCAATTGATAAGTGTGCATTCACGTGAGCATCTGCTCGGTAGTCCTCATTTGTGTATGGAATATTTCATATAATGCTCATATTATACTGAGCAGCCGGACCCTTTTCACACTAATATTCGGTTCTATGTTATCATTCCAGTTTTTTCCTTTCACCGTCACCCGTACTCTTTTGTTGTGGCATCACACCACACAAAACAAACAAAAAGCCCAGAACACTTGTGCAGTGCATCCTGGTTGTTTTTGCAGTGTCTCCCCAGCACGCCAGTCAAAACAACATTCCACCATAAAAACTCAGACGTACTCCGAAAGAGGAACGCTTGGCAACAGGATCCAACGCAAATCAGCAGTCTTTGAACCTCGCTGCCATGGCCAGGGTGGGATTTGTTTTAGCCAAGGGAGTCATTGCCCTCCCGCTGTCGTGTGATCTATTTCAGTGATGTTTACGAAGCTATCACCTGCTTTTCTTTCCCACATAGAGGCCAGAAAGAAAAACGGGATTCATGTTTGTGTCAGTTGGCCGGTTCACTGCAGTGGACGGTCAATATGATTCAAACAATGCACTCATTTACTCTTGAATGTTTGTTGTATTACATTGTCGAAAAATCAACTAATAATTAAATTGGATTAATTTTATCCAAAATTTCCATCTTGGGCGGCTCGAAGGGCTCATGATTAACACATCTGCCTCACACTTATTGGGTTCAGTGTTTGAATCCTTCCTTGCATGCTTTATTTTCTCCAAGTACTCCTCTGTCTTCCTCCCACTTCCCAAAACAAAGTTGTGCATTAAAATAAATCAAATCATAACATAAATATTTTAAAACAATAACAAAATTAGGAACAAATAATATAAATACATACATACATACATACAGTACATAAATAACTAAAACACAAAAACAAGAGCAGGTCATATGTACAGTATACTTTTCTCTAGCCTATTGAACAAAATATAGTTATGTTGGGTCATGATTTAAATTATTTGAAAAATATATTACTGATGATGCAACAGATGAATGTTAAATAATCAACTATTATTTTTCATTCTATACATTTGCATTTGAATACTTCAACTGTCAAATCTCCAGCAGATGTCACTGCTGCATTGAGCGAGATTTGCAGGTGAAAGTCAGTCTCGCGTGATTATGTCAGAACTTAACTACTGCGCATTTTTGTTGAGTTTTTGTAGGGTTTTTTTTTTTTTTTTTTTTTTAGGTAAAAACTTTTATCTCTGTGAATACAAAAGCTTTTTTCTTGATTTTGAAGTCGTGTGAGGGAATTGTTGAATAAAGTGGGTCTCTGGTGGCAGGAAGTGGTCATATTAATGGCTCCGCCTCCGGCAGACATATTGCTGAACTTAGTGGAGCAAATTCTTGAACATAAGCAGAAGAAAAGGCGCTGAAAGTTGTCAACAGTTCGAATTCACACCATCATACGCCTGAACCACATGGAGAACCTAATGGGTAAGTTGTTTCGAAACACTAGTTTACCGTAAATCTACGCTGAGCTTTATGGTGAATCGTCGCGGTTACCGAGTGTGGAAATGTCGTTCTTCACGTTGTAGCTCAACCGAGTCACTTTAGGTGACTTCTACATTTTTACTATTTACCTGAAAGTTCTGCAGTTGCCCAAAATACGTTCATATGTCATCGTTTTGACTGAGCGCAGCACTTAACGCGTACATTAGCTTAGCTGATGTTGTGCTCGTCCTCCCTCCCGACTCTGAAACGCGTCATATAATACACAAATGATACCATTTGGTGTTGTTTCAAGACTATGCAGGTACAACGTAGACCGTTCAAGTCACGTTAAATGTTCTACATTGCGCTGTTGGTCGATGTTTTGACGTGAGGTTTGCCAAGCTGCGCGTCCTAAACCAACGTGTTCATGTGACACCAAGAATCCTGACAGCTCTTGCACGACTGTCGATAACATTTCCTAAAAATAAAGTGAAATGTTGACTGTGAGCCCCAATATCATTGAAAGTGAATTCGTACTGTAATATTGCATAATGCAGAGCCATATATACACTGTGATACAATCCGGTTCGACACTTTGGCAATTCGATTCAGGGGTCATCGTTTTACGATGGGATTCCATTCTTACGGCAAAAACTGTAAGTTGGAACGTAATGACAACACAAGAAACATTCAGTAGCTGACGTGTAAATAAATCTCAACTAAGTCACAAAAAGCGGATACAGTAATCCTTCGTTTATCGCGGTTAATGGGGACCAAAACCACCCGAGATAAACGAAAATCCGCGAAGTAGTGACCAATTAACATATATTTTTAAAAAATTGCTCCACGTGGCCCTTTGCGCTTGAGCAGAGCGCACTAACACACACGCACAGGCCAGCGATCCCACTGCATGCAGCAGACGTGTTATGATTAGTCAATTAAGGATGGAAGAGACCTGCTTTTGTTCATATAAACCTTCTCTCTCTCTTAATTGTTCCGTTTCTGTGTGTCTGACTTGGAATTGTCAAAATGTGATTGATGGCATATGGCATACATTTTTTTCTGTGGATTGGGTGGTTCCTAAACCTTAAGAATTCAATGTGCACCACCTTAGCGTTGGAACCATTTTTGACTGCTGACAGTGTGTTCAGAATGGTCACTTTGTCTTGCATAGGCAGTGTTTTATGCCAACTGTGCGATTTAACTCTGCATACTTTTGTTCCGCATGTGTGTGTGTTTGTGTGTGTATTTTTAGACTGTGCTGTCCACTGGCAGCCAACTAGTTTAAGGCCTTTTTATATCCAGGCCTGTTTACAAGCACTATCATCATGATGTCCTGTTATTTCTGATGTGTGAACTTAATCTCTGTGATACCCCAAAAGTGAATTTGTTCAAACTTGGGTCTGTGGTCTAACAGAGCCATCCGCCAGTCCGGCGAAGGATAACAACTACCGGATGAACCGCTACAAGAACAAAGCTCTGAACCCTGAGGAGATGCGACGCAGGAGAGAGGAAGAGGGCATCCAGCTCAGGAAACAAAAACGAGAGCAACAGGTACCCCCCAAACCTCATATCTCGAACCGCCCTATGTAAACTACATCTTTCGGTTTTGCAGTGGTGAGAGTTGTCTCCTTTTTCTTCCAAGCTTTGCAAACGAAGGAACGTGGACGTCCTCACTGAAGAGGAAGCCATGCTGGAGAGTCCTCTTGTGGAATCGCAACTCGGCTTACCAGTCACAGTGAGTGTTTACTTCATCGGGCCTCGGTGCTTGTTTTCGTCCCCTACGGCTTGCGAAATAAAGAAAGAAGCCCCTTAAGTAGTAAGACACATACTCTTTCCTGTCACTGCAAATTCTACCGTCTCTTTTGAGCAGGCTGTGATGAGCTTTGGCTCAAACAGTCGACGTGTGTGTTATTTGCAGGAAGGAGTCATCACCAGAGATATGGTTGAGATGCTGTTCTCAGAAGACCCCGACCTTCAACTGGCCACCACGCAAAAGTTCAGGAAACTTCTCTCTAAAGGTAGTGGGCAACATGTCTGAGGTCACAGTGAGGGAAACCAGCAGAGCCTTTCGACATATTTCCCATGTGTTGATTTCAGAGCCCCACCCGCCTATAGATGAGGTTATAAGCACAAGCGGTGTCGTGGAGAGGTTCGTGGAGTTCCTTAAGATGAGCAGCAACTGCACACTACAGGTCAGTGTGCACAACACGGTATTGGTGACGGTTAAGACAAACCGATGAATGCATTTAATGGCACTTTGGCGTGTCTTTGCAGTTCGAAGCCGCTTGGGCTCTGACCAACATCGCGTCGGGCACGTCCATGCAGACCAAGACTGTGATTGAAGCTGGAGCTGTGCCCATCTTTATTGAGCTTCTTAATTCAGACTTTGAGGATGTGCAGGAGCAGGTAACGCAAGTGTGTGTTGTGTGGTTGTTGTTTTTTTTTTGCCCCCCACACACATTTGCTGTACATGTTTGTTTGTGTGTGTGATTTTTATCTTCCAGGCTGTGTGGGCTCTGGGGAATATTGCAGGAGACAGTGCCATGTGCAGGGACTATGTGCTGAACTGCAACATCCTTCCTCCACTATTAACGTAAAAGTGACACTTAATCTTTGTGCGAGCGCACCAAGTATACTATAAAGAGTTGCGCTTGAATATGTGTAATTGCTGTTGCAGGCTCCTGACTAAGTCCACTCGACTGACCATGATCAGGAATGCTGTGTGGGCCCTGTCGAATCTCTGCAGAGGAAAAAACCCTCCACCCTCCTTTGAAAAGGTTATCATCAGTCAAAAATAAAAATCACTCGGTCCACTTGCAATGAGCTGTTACCAGAGCGGCAAATAGAAAACGTGCCCATAGATGGCGATGCTTTTAGAGAAATATTCATTATTTTAGTACAAAGTTTGTTGAGCATCTTATGCCGGGATTGGTCACGTTTGGGTTCGCGGTTACCTTATTTAGATACATGTTGTGATAAAAACAACATCATAGTGACGCTCATTTCTTGTTTTATGTTGTGTTGAGAGGGAAGAAATTATTTGACAATAAAGTTGAACTTGACTTGACATTCATGTATAGATTCCACACCATGGCAGCAAACACGACATGAAGCTCCTTCGTTCACGTCAACCTAGTTCTTGGCGGCAACCTAGTTATTTGACAGGACTTTGGTCCGAATACAGAAACAGTGAATATATGGGCTTTTTCAGCAAATAACAAGATAGGTAAAAAAGAAAAACATGGCAGGAGGCAACTCAGATTTCAGTGAATTGGAATATCTTTCTGGGGGGAAATGCTGGATTATATATATTTGGGGGGGGGGGGGGTGCATCAGGGCCGAATTTTGTGCTCTGTTCTAATCGCTTGTGTCGTCAATTATGGTTCCTGAGCTCAGATCTATTCCGCCTGTGTGGTTGTAGGTGTCGCCTTGTCTCCCGGTACTCTCCAGACTTCTATTTAGCAGCGACTCAGACCTACTGGCAGACGCCTGCTGGGCTCTGTCCTACCTCTCCGATGGATCCAACGACAAAATCCAGGCTGTAATTGACTCCGGAGTCTGCAGGCGTCTCATCGAGCTGCTCATGTAAACCTGCGTCGCTGCATGCCTCACTCGTGCTATTCCCAGCCTGTTTTTGAATGGTTCCTGTTTGCAGGCACACAGACTACAAGGTGGTCTCTCCTGCCTTGAGAGCTGTCGGGAACATCGTGACAGGAGATGACATCCAGACGCAGGTGAGAGTCCGAGTAAAAGGTTTAAGAGTCAGGGAAGTAGCCTTCGTTAGCTCAAACGTTTGACCGGTTCTCATTGAGATCAGTTCAATTCAAGATAACTTAGTCTCTTCCATCTGCTTGCTTCTAAAAAAAAAAAAAAATTCTGGCAGTTTGCTCATTTAGTTCCGTTTTTCATCTGATGTTGCTGTGCGCAGGTGGTGTTGAACTGTTCCGCCCTGCCTTGTCTTCTACACCTACTGAGCAGTGCCAAAGAGTCCATTCGCAAAGAAGCGTGCTGGACAATCTCCAACATCACGGCCGGAAACCGAGCGCAGATACAGGTGGGACATGGCCGCGAAGCTCATTGTCACCTGGCGGACCGAGTCTTTCTTCGGTCCTGATCTTTTGTGGTTTCTCCTCTACAGACAGTTATCGACGCGAACATCTTCCCAGTGCTGATTGAAATTCTACAAAAAGCAGATTTCAGGACCAGGAAAGAGGCCGCCTGGGCCATCTCCAATGCCACCTCTGGAGGAACGGCAGAACAGATCAGGTGCGGACTCATTTCAAATTTGGATACTTTTCCTTCTCATCGAATTCAATTGTCAACTTGTCTTTACCCCACCCCCACACTTGCATGTCAACCTGTTGTTGGGTGTCTGCGCTTTAGATATCTGGTGAACCTAAGCTGCATCAAGCCGCTGTGCGATCTTCTCACGGTGATGGACTCCAAGATCGTCCAAGTGGCCCTCAACGGCCTGGAGAACATCCTTCGGCTGGGCGAACAGGAAGCCAAACAGGAGAACCATGGCACGGGCATCAATCCGTACTGCAGCCTCATCGAAGAAGCTTACGGTACTGGGCAAGAAACTGACACACATGAACACGCTGACAAAATTCGAATACACTCGGAAAATCATTTCCGTTGCAAAAATTCCGTCATGTAATTCTGCATCAGAATCATGTCAACCTCCACCGTTTAGGTCTGGACAAGATTGAGTTCCTCCAGAGTCACGAGAATCAGGAGATCTACCAAAAGGCCTTCAACCTGATCGAGCACTACTTTGGGGTGGAGGACGAGGACAGCAGCCTGGCCCCACAAGTGGACCAGGACAACCAGCAGTTCCTCTTCCCCCAGCAGGAGGCACCCATGGAGGGCTTCCAACTATAAGGCTAAGGTTTATACTCTTCCATTGGATTGGGGAGAAGTGTGGGGAGGGGGTGGGGGGCGTTCTTGACTTCATACCCTTGTTCTCTGTCACCGGGCAAATACACCTTTCTGCCACTCACTGTGGGGGTCCCTCCAGGGCCTTCTTGATTATTTGGAAACTTTGTAATTTTCATTTTCAAGATTTTGGAACAAAGCCCCCTACCCCCTTGATGTTAGCCTGACATCCTGGCAGTGCAGTTAAACCTGAACAAATATACTTTCCCTTTTACGTTCTCCCCCGCCCCAACAAATAATTTTCTTTCAAGGAAAGCACTTGTCAGAGAGGTTGAGGGAATGAATTGATTTAATCCACTGTGGGGAGGGCCTTTCAGAGTCTAATCACAAACAGTGTGTGGGCTTTTTGGGGGTTTTTGTTGTATTTTTTTGTAATTGGCAGTCAAGAGAAACTATCAAAAGGGTGAAATTATGTGTTCAACAGTAAATTCCGAGTTCCTACTGGTGGTTCAATTGATGTTCAAAATGCTTGACGCGTGTTGTTATTAATAGGTTGACTTTTGAATTGTGAGGTGATCTAACATGGAAAAATCTGGTCGTGGTGGCTGCAAGTAAATGCGCATCTGCATACGCTATTTAGATGAGCGGCTTTTGACGGTAAAGTGAGAATTTTGAGCTCTGCTTCTCAGCTGAATGTGGTCGAATTGGTTTTGTGGCTGTCTGCCCATCTCGGGCCTCACTCGCATAGCAGGAAGCAGTCATGGTCATGTAGTGGTTCTGTCACATACTAATCGTGCTCGTGGATGTATAGCTTTTTAAAGGCGCTGAAGCCCGTGCCATCAATTGCAACAGATTTGCATGGTTCTAGTGTAGCGACGCTGTTACGTAGCCCCAGGATGCTTCTCTGAAACAGAACACCGTTCCAAGTTTAGTCTCATCGGGGGGTTTTTATGTTTTGTTTTTGGTTCTTTTTTTGGGGCGTTGATTATTAATGTATTTGTTTGCACGCACACACTTGCACACGACAACTGCAGACACTACACATAACAGATGACTGGCTAGTTGCAAGCTAACAAAAAGTTTCCATTGTCTGGCAATTTTGATATCACTTGCCAAAATATCAGCTGAATGAATGCAAAATTACACAACTTTTCCTTAAAGTATTCTCATACAAATACAAAAGGGCAGCAATTCAATGGGAAAATGATTTACTTTTTTCCATTGTTACACTTTTTTTTTTGTAATAATTTGTGACTACACTTAATGAATACAATTATTTTTTTCAGAATGTTCCTAATACTCCTTCACACAAGAAGCACAATGTGTGGGAATATATAATTTGGGCGATACTATCTTTGGGGGTTGGGGGGGGTGCAATTATCTGTATCCTACTGCAAATTTATTTTAGGGGTCCCCAACATGACTCCACCCCACAGCTCACTCAATCGTGCACCCCCTGGAAAACCAAAATAAAAACAGTCCAGAGACCAGTTTCACCACACAACCTGAAATTGGTTCAACGTGTCTACCGTAACAGAAGACACGAATAAAGACCAACGATGAAATTGAACATGTGGTTTTGAAGCAGCCATTTGGGGTGAATCGCAGGCCTTGTATTATGACCCCTACGAGGGAATTCACCCAAATAAGCCCCAATTGAAAGCTGGATGGACAAGCCCAAATTGCCAAATCCATCCATCATCAGATATTTTTTGTAATTGACGCCACAGCCAAAAGGTAGTTGTGCTGTAATTTAGAGCGGCAAAATGCTTTCTGTAATTGAAGCTCCTCGACTCATTTTTTTTTTGTTGTTGAAATATTATGACTTAATTCTTCAAACATTTAACACCGATACTGCAAGATACAAAAGGACATATGAAAACTTTTCGTTTAGCCATTGTTCATAGCCACTGTGACGTTTGGATGGTTTAAATGAGCGGCGTAAATGCTGACTCGGGTGGTCCAGCATGCAGGCTTGTATGGCGCAGAAGTCGCGTTGGGATCGTGTGATGTTTTGACTGAGCGGCACTGTGTGTAGAAGAGAGCTCGCTCGACTCTGACTTCCTTCCCCCGCCAGAGTCCCGGAGCACGTGTGTTCTGTGGACAGACAAGGATGACTCTCCTATGCTTGTGATTTGTCTTTTCATTGACAACGGCACCACTCAATTGCACTCTACTTGACATGCTCTCCACAGAGCATGTGTGCTCTTTAAAAAAAATGTGTAGAATAATAATATTTATATACTGTACAACAGGAGTGGGAAACTTAATGCCCTAAATAAAATAATCACCCTGGAAAGTAGGAGATGAAAGCACATCACTAATTGAGCATCAACATCTTACTGTATATCCTCTACATTGCAATCGTGTGTTGTAGGGTATTGAGGAAATATAAAACAGGAAGATGAGTTCCGTAATCCTGCACTCCGACTCACAAAAGTGCCAATCCGACAACAATCTTTGACCTCTAGATTACTTTTTCTTATGTATATACAGTATATATATCTTTTATTTACTTGAATGTGCACACATACTGTGCAAAAAAAACATTGCTGCTCTATTATTTTCCTTACCTTTTTTAAGTTATTTTGCCATTTGTTAAAAAAAAAAGAGGTGGCTTTCTTTTCTGTGGGCGCCTGATTTAGATGTGTCTGTATGTGGTCTTGATGCATTTAACTTCTCTCTCCAGCTACTCTGCCCCCTTATTAGTCTTCTAACGGGTTTTGCTCTACGTTTATTCAAGCTGCGGAAAATCACTTTCATGTGGCTATTTGTAGAGTAATGTATAGTGTCCATTGGAGAATTTCAGGTACTGACCTTTGTTTACCAAAGTTCCTTTCCCGAAATCGAAGGCTGTGATGTTTCCGTTCAAAGTCCCTCTCTTGTCATTGATGGATTCCCAATCACTGTCAAGGGAGTCGATTGATCAAGTGAACAGCAACCCGCGAGACTGCAATAAATGTCCCAAAAAAAATCAGGCGCTCTGAAGGCAACCTTTGCTTCCTCTCAGACTTGATGTTTTTTTTTTTTTTCCTACGCTTAGAAAAATCTGTCATTGAGATTTAAAGGTGATTTGCATGCAAACAGGGTTAGGGAACCGAGGAAGAGCACCAAAATGTGCTATATAATATTTTGTTCCATGGGTGCATCATATGTCTTCATATGGATTCAAATACATACAACCTGAATGGTTCCCCACCCCTGTGTGAAAAGGTATTAATTTTATATATGTTTTGATACATTGACCGGGATTCACATGCAATTCTACTCACTTCTGAGAAGTGGACAAAGAGCCTCATGTGGAGTATGTGGTAGGAAAAATGGGCACAGAACAGGCGGCGGGAAGCCTTTTTCAACATTCTCCTGAGAGGGATAATCAAAGATATATTTTTGGATAATTGTGTTTGGAAAGGAAAAGCTGCCTAGTAATCAGGAAATCATTTTCCAGATGGAATCACGGGGAATCCGACATCTGACGTTTTATGTCTTCCGTCCTGGAAAGTGTTGCCATCTGTATCAAAAGTCCAATAGCTTGTCATGTTATTCTTTGCTTCACTTGTTTACAATGTTTGTCTCCAATTTTTCACAAATGCGACATCACTGACCAGTCCTCGTCTTGTCCGCTCTGGTCCTTCTCATTTCTTTTTAAATGTATTTATTTTCTCTTTACCTTTTGTTTGCGTATGTGTTATCTTGCCATTTGCTCCTATCTTTGGAAACTGTGACTTGACTCGACTTAACCGACGGTTTGAATGAGCGACGGGAAACTCAACATGGCACACAAACATGAACATGAAACAAACAAATGGGGGAAATTAAAATGAAAGTATGGTATGATCTGAAGATATTCAGTGAGCATCCTGCGAAAAAGAATAAAGATGTTAAAAAAAATACGTGTTTGCTACTTTGTGTATTCAACTTCTCCTGCTAGTGCTGATATTATTCATTACTACGTCTACAATATTTAATTATAGTGGCATAAATGAACAAAACGTTTATATTTCTTTGAATCCGTTTGCTTGTTTATGCCGGGTACCTTGACTTCAGTCTGCCACCAGATGTCAATGTTGTTACATACGGAACCAGGCCCACAGTGGACTTTCTCTGGTTTATGGCGACTCCAGTTGTATCTACACGCGAATTTATTTAAGCACACTACCTCCTATTCCCAAAGATCGCCGAAGACACACAGTTTGTGTTTGTTTTAAAATTTCCATGTACAGTAGTTAACTATTTTGTCCCCAGCGGTTACCATAGGCTTTTAAAAGGCAGGAGCTGGTGTGCGCATGTGCAGTGGAGGGTGGTTTACGTAAACCTTTTTTGCCTCGTGGCCAATCACAATGGTATATCGACAATTAATATCGTTTGTCAGCCACAAAGCAGTCCGTGTGCGTGGCTCCCATAATTGCACATTAGCGTTTTTATGAAATTGATGCAGTGCTGTGCGTTACCTAATTGTCACACAAAAGCTCTTCAGCGCGTTAAATCAGCCCAATGCAACACCGCGCAATTTGATTGGCTGACTAATCGGAAACCGTATTGGTTCATCGATTTGATTGGTTGAATGTATAGCAGCCACCTCTTCCTCGTGTGTCAGTGAATGAATTGTTTGGTTTAGCTCTTCGTACAACATAAACATAGCATTTTCCCTTTGTTTACTTACTCGTTTTTCTACTTTCCCACCTCCCAAACACACCGCCAGAATGGACAACATTTCGGCTCTATTTTCCTCCCCGGAGGAAGAGCAGTACGTTTTGGACTGCATGGCTTACTTCATGATTTTAATGGCAGCGTGCACGTTCGTTTGCCTACTGTTCGTGAACGCGTCTTACGGACGGTACAGTTCGAGCAAATATGGATTCCTGATAAATGTGAAGCTGGCCTGGTTTATCCAGGAGCTGCCCGCGTTCCTGGTGCCCGTGTATCTGTTAGTGTGGACATCCTCGGGGAAAAGGTCCCTGCTTGCCAATCAGTTGCTCATTGCTATGTTTTTGTGCCACTATACTCAGAGGTAAGTCAATTCTCGCTAATGTTTGGACACTTCTACACACCATCATGAGCTCCTCAATTTAACTAGAAGTGGAAAACGTACAGAGACCCCCGCATATACGCATTTGCATTCGTGAATTCACATGTTTGTGGATTTTTAGAAGGAACCTCCAGACTCACTGAGAAACTCACCTATTTGCGATTTCTGTGCTGAAGTCATGTCTATTAAAATATTGCTTTGGTGCCATTTACGGGCATTTTACGGCCAAGTGTTTATGTATCGTCTGTGAAAAATAATACACAAGTTACTTTGACAAGAATGACTTAATGCTGCACATACTCCAGCACAGCTCCATATCTAAGTGTAGAGTGTCAGTGTTACTTTGACACTAATTGTCATTTTGACCACATTTTTTTCTGTTCCAGAGCATTTATTTACCCATTTTTAATCAGGGAAGGAAAACCGACACCATTTCTCCCCTTTTTCCTGGCTGTTATTTTCTGCACGTACAATGGTTTCATGCAGATCAGATATCTGAGCCACTATGCAGAGTATCCTGCAGACTGGGTGACGAATCCATGCTTCATCGCAGGTACGTATGTGCTAAATTTATGGTTGAGGGCAGAATTGAAAGAGCTGTATATAAAATAATTCTAATGGTAAATTATGATTGGCACTCTGAGAGGTATTCATTTTACAGTTTATAAGATAAGGTAACATTTATTTGTCCCACATTGGGGACATTTGCAGTCTTCAGCAGTCTACAGTCTTATGTTATTGTGGTTGTTTATGTGCAGTTCATATTGATTCATTAAGCAGGTTTGCTTGCTTTTTGTCATCAATATCATCAATAAACAATGACTGCGCATGCGCACACGTATCAGAATTGACGTAATGGGCACCGCTGATCTAAAGGAGCTCTGTGTTGGTTTGTTACAGGTTCTCTGCTGTGGCTGTTTGGCTGGCTAATAAATTTGCACTCTGACCACATCCTGAGGAATCTGAGGGGGCCTGGAGAGAGCGGATATAAGATCCCCAGAGGTAAAATGCCCTTTGGCACGCGACGACCAGCATACATCTGTTACTTTGAAATCCTCTTTATTATTAAAGGAGAATTTTTTGGCATTCCAATCCCCCCCCCCCCCCCACACACACACACAAACAATTTAAAAACTGTGACTTTAATATGTCCGTGACATTCTTTTGTCAAAAGAACTGGAGTATACATTAAGCACCTTACTTCTCGTCTTGCTGAAATGAGCTCTTCTTTTTTTTCCTTTCTGAAGTCTGATTGTAATTCCCCCATTGCGGGACAAATAAAGGATATCTTAGTTACTGTGCACCTACTGTGGCGCATTTCATTCCATCATGTTTCCAGACATTTTGTGCTCATTTGCATATCGTCGTTTCCCCCTTCCCTCCTCCCCCCTCCCACACAGGTGGAATGTTCGAGTATGTATCCGCAGCCAACTATTTTGGGGAGATAACCGAATGGACGGGCTTCGCTCTGGCGGGCCAATCTGTTCACAGCGCGGCCTTCGCCATCTTCACCACAGTGGTCCTTAGCAGCAGAGCTTTTGCCCACCACAAGTAAGAACACAAACATGCTTGGTCCGTCCGTTGCTTTCAGACATTATTAATAGAACATCTCCTATGTTTGCTCTTTCCAGATGGTACCTTGCTAAATTTGAGGACTACCCAAAAACAAGGAAGGCATTGTTACCTTTTGTGGTTTAGGATAATCACAAATATAGTGAAGCACTTTTTTTTTTTTTTTTTTTTTTTAAACGTTGACCCACCTGCTATAGGTAAAAATCTGCAATACAGAGCGATCGTATTGGTGAGGGGAAGCACTTTTAACAGCTTTAACATGTTTTGAAACTCACTTGAACTTAAATAAATGACCAAGCAGCTTGCCATGGACTGGACTGGATGCGATGAGTCAGTAACCTTTAATTAATCTCAAGACATCTCCCCCCTTCTGACCTCATCTCTGTGTGAGCGTAAAAAAGAAATGAAACCTAAGTGCACCTCAGGCCTGTAACCATAGCAGGCCCGTCCGTTCTTGGATTCCGTGCCACAAACGGAGCCCGAACGGGGGGGGGGGGTCGCTCGCTCGTCGCTCTCAATCACTCAGCCGCGCCCGAAATGAACGGCGTCGAAGTTGGCTCTGGCAATCGTGGATGTTTTATGAGAGGCCGCTGCAGAGTTAAAAGGGATCGTGCAGCGTGTTCATAAATGACAATAAATTGTGTCGGATTACAAGAGAAAAGGTAGAGACTTATGCTGGAGAAAAGCACAACCGGAGTTGCACTTTTCATTTCGATGAAAACGTTCAAGTGACCTTTTAGGCGGCGGCAGGACTGAGTGAAGTGTAAATTGAAGCTTGAGCGTCCACAGTGTGCCCGCAGCAAGCGCCATTCACATTTTTTTTCCCCTGCAAATCTTTACTCGGGTCAACAGAGGGCAAATACTTCAAGCCACCGTCTTGAGCAATAGCAAACACACGCACACATTTTTAACATTTTAACCAATTTTTGAAACGTGACAGAGAACAAAAATGTTAGTGTCTAATTAATAAAAACAAATACTGTATGTTGATGCTACGTTGTGCATTTATTTTTCATAAATACATAAAATAATTTAAAACTAATGATAAAGTGTGAATAGAAAAAGATCAAATGAATAAACAATTATCAAATATATATATTGTCACTATCCTATGAAAGACCTATAGGTCCATTTTTGTCATTTTAAAAAATGCTATTTGGAATAGTATTCTTAAAGCGGATGTGGAAACAAAACGTTTTAATAGATTCTTTTATTTTTTTTTTAAATGTAATAGTCAAATTTGGATGCAGTAACCCGGTTGGCCTCGTGGGGGCTTCCAAAGGAGTGGGCGCAGTGGTCGTTGAATCAGGATCGGCCACCAGGCGCATGCGTGAAGGTTTGAAAGAGAATACGCCATATTGAATCCCAAAAGAAATCAGCCAGTGTTTTCACCTATACGGCGGCGTAGTGGGAGCTACTTTAACCATGTTCCTACCTAGGGTTCACGCGTAATTTCCTTGCTCCCTGAGACGGCGTACGGACATATCTCGGCTCGGCACGCGGCATCACGACGGGCTCGCTGGCGTTCTACCCAACAAGGGAGGGGGCGGGGGGGTCACCGGAGAACCAAGTTGAATGGATCCGAGGGTAGCTTGGATTCAGCCCGAACAGAAAGGACCGGCGAACGCCTTATGGATGCACGTCTGGGAAACGTCTCAGGGAGTACGGACGCTCTCCGCTCAGCACGCCCACAACCAGTGTGTCAACTACGTCGCGCTGGACGTGTTGAAAAATGCCGTGGTGTCGAACAAGAGCCCGGGCAGCGGCGGCGGAGACTGCGGCCATCACAGCATCATGAACGGCGGCGGCTCGAATTGTGTGAACGACGCCGCGATAACCTCCCTGGGCATGGCCCTGTCCAACTTTTTCGGCCCTGCGTCCGACGCGGGTGAAGGCATGGCAATGTCCCCGAAGGCTGGGTCGTCCTCTCTGGAATCCCGCACGGCGGACAGTCCCCCCTCCTGCTGCCTGCTGGAAAGAACCACGGCTGGGAATAAAAACGTCGGCCTGCTTTACGCGCTGGGTGACAGCACGGACAACAACCAGTACCACCAACGGCTCCTCCATCACAACCGTCACATGCTCAATTTGCAGCAATTGTGCGCTCAAAATCACCAGGTGGCTCCTTCCTTACCTGGGAACCACTCTCACCCTCATCGCCATCACCACCATCATCTTCACCCCGACCGGACAAAAAGTGACAATAAGGCCAGCACTTACGGGATCAATTACTTGCTTTCAAATTGTACTAATGGCAACGACGCGAACACTTGGACGCCCTGGAAGACGAGAAAGTATAACCCGGGAGTTCTCGGGTAAATTAAACACTGTTTTGGGTTTTTGTTTACGTTACGAACTTGGCCAGGTATACTGCTTCTCCGGTTTGAATAGGCCCGTACGCAGCGAGAGTGGCGTGGGCGTTTTGCTGACTCTCATCGGTGGCTTAGGCTAGTTGCGGAACGGTGACATATTGGACTTTAAACGTTCTCCCTCACCCTCTAAAACAAACTGTTTTCGACATGACAGTATAATGTTCGCGTCTTACTTGAATCACAAGTTCAAGTCAATAGTTAGTAGTTATAGACTCCGGAGTTAAACGACGCAATTTGTTTTCTCACACGGACCAAGTAGGCCCGCCCGCTATGCAGTCGGGATAAAAATGTTTCCTTTTTACCACGTTTTGTTCAAAAACAAACATTTCGTAACCGTGGCCTACATTTCATTAAAATATAACCAGATTTAGAGGAACAACTTGTCATTACTGACATCTTAACATCCAACTGTGTGTCTTTCAAATAGTCCTGACTCACATTAATAAATCTGGCCCGTTACACAAGGCACGTGAGTTTTGTGGCGTCTCAGTTCAAATACTAGTTAAAAGGCGTGCTTGGTTACAGACGAAGAGCAAATATGAGATGAAGACAAATGTAGACTGTTGGATACACACATATGATGTCATGTTACATCTGTGTGATAACTGCAAATATAAGGTCAGACTGCTTCTTGAGAAGACTACAAGTTATAAAAATAAAATGGTGGCAGGGTAACTTAATTGAACCATAACGCACTTCCCTTTCATTACCAAGTCGCACTGTGTGAGCAGAACACAGTGTCACACGTGTTGGGTTGCCTTCAGGGGTACATTTTCGATTCGCTTTTGCACTATTTGTAATTTCATTGTTCCCTTCGTGGAATGAGAAGATATTTGACGTGCGCTTCAACAACGCTTACGCTCCTCTGTCCGACCACTGACTGGTATCTGTGCATGACTGTCTGGCTGGCTGGCTAACAGAATGTTTTCACCAAGGCGCGGGCACATGGGCCGACTGAATGTCCTGCAGGGCTTTAGTAATTGATTGTGACAGTCCCCCTGTTCCGTATTTCACACTGACACCATGGCATGCATTCTTAGAAAGGAAAAAAAAGAGCGACCACTAGGGTGGAAACAGAGCCCCACTGTTCCTCGGCATTTGACTGCTCACTAAGAAATCTTCTCGTTGTGCTGCGCCACCTCCAAAGGCGACCGCCATCCGTTGTGTGATGCCGGTCAACATTCAGAACAAATCAGCTGTCACGCGGGCAGAAGGAAATCTGATGATAAGGATCATCTCTATCATTGCACATAGAAAAATAATAATAAATGACACTATCGACTACAATTAATATTGCACCGAAGGCTCCCATGATATGCTGAGGCCACGCATGATGGCACTTCCGTGTCCACAATCTGACTTCAAGGCGTATTTTGCTCTGAAAACATTGGTGGGCTTTGGAGGTTCCAGCGCACAAACATCCTGAAATTGGACACGTGTAGTTTTGTCGTACTCGCAGTTACGATGGGAATGTCCTCGATTCACCTCACATGCTTGCTACGGTTAATGCCGATCAGATGTTATTACATGGGTGAAAAATTCTCACATCATGCCTAAAGACATAAATATCGGTCTTTTAGGTGTGGTCGGCTTAGTCTGGCTACAAGAACGTTGCTTTCCGTTTTAAAATCGTTGGTTGTTTTGTTGGCAACGGTTTGTCAGGAAAGCATACCTTTTCAATACATATTGACGAGTTGATGAGTGTACTCCTGATGTTTTAAACTCAAGGGCTGTACAAGTGCAAAAGTGTTTGCGTTATCCTGGTTCTGTTTTTGACAAATGCAAATGTATCATTTGGATCTCGAGATTGTGGGTTACAGGTTTTGCCGCACAATGTCCCTATTGTGTTGGGGGGTTAACCAAAATAGTGACGTAAAATACATACTGGCGGTGGAAACAACAAAACAGCCAGAAAAGAAAGATTGAAATAGTTGTGGCAAATGTAATTTTGAAAACTCACAATTTCAATGATTGTTTTGACATCTTTATTTTATTTATTTTTTTTGCTCAGACTCCACGAGGAGGTGATGGACTTCTACAACTTCTTGTCTCCACGGCCCGAGGAGGCCGCAATGAGGAAAGAGGTAGTGAGCCGGATAGAGAGGGTCATCAAGGAGCTGTGGCCCATTACAGATGTAAGTTACAATTCCCCGTCGAGTTTTGTTGAAAGGAAATCCAAACAAGTCACACTATTTCGTTCGTTGACATAAGTGTCCTGTCAGGCAGAGCTCCTCATCGCTCGTCTGATTTGCACCCTCGTCATCCATCGTGCTCTTGTCTTTTTGCTGTTACCGTCTCGCCGTATTTCCCAGATGCAAAAAAAGGAAAGAGATCCACTCGGCCTCCCCCTTTGGAGAGCTGGTTCTCGCAGCGCTGAAATGCAGCCATTTCTCTCCTCGCCATTGTTTGCTTGGCTTGGCAGCGCTCTTCACTTGGCACAGTCGGCCCGCTCCGAAGTGGAACCCGGACGGAAATGCATTGTCCGCGCAGTGTGTGGACATTTCGGATGGATATTATGGACTGTAAATCATCGCCGCATATGGGGCCGTTATGCAATAGCGACGTTACAATGAAAGCGTTGAATGTTGCAACCGATTTTGGCCGGTGGTTTAGCTCTGGTCCTTCAAAACAAGACCAGTTTCTTTCTGTGTGGGATAGATTGATGGGTTGTCTGTCAACAGGCGGCAACAGAACTAGGGAGAGCTTTAATTTTAATTCCCCCCCGTGTTTCTGCATTTGTAGGTCCAAATATTTGGCAGCTTCAGCACAGGACTGTACCTTCCAACGAGGCAAGAGAGACTTGCACGTCAATCTGTCAATGAGGCATTCTCAACCCTGTGTGTTTTTCCATGCGTTGTTTTGACTTGGAATGTGACCCCCCATCCACCTTAGTGACATTGACTTGGTGGTGTTTGGGAATTGGGAGCGCCCCCCGCTGCAAGACTTGGAGCAGGCTCTTCGCAAGCACAATGTTGCCGAGTCCTTCTCCATCAAAGTGCTGGACAAAGCTACGGTGAGTATTCTGCCATGCCAGGCATCACATTTTGAAGCAAACAATCACGCGAGGCTTTCTTTCCCCGGTGTGCTGATGTGATTCAAACCGGAGTCATGTAACCAAATGATTTGCTGCTCTTTTCAAACATTTTCACATCGCAGAAGCACAAGAGCCTCCTTTAATGAGAAACGTTGGGGCGAAGTGGAAGAAGCTCTGCCAAATCGCAACTTGGCACTCCTTCTTATGCGCCCGGGGGAGGGGGGGGGACTTTTTGGGACTATAAGTGGTCAGCCAGAAATCTAAAGCTTTGGCTCCATCCCTCCTTTAGCTCTTTGAGGGGAGGAGTGGAAAAGAGGTGCACTAAATTAGCAGACACAATCGGTGTCCCCCATCTGGTTGCAAGAGGCCGAGCCTGCTCACAGGTAATTTGGCGCCAATGGCTGACGAGAGGAGTTGGTGTCAAGAGAAGACACGGAAGCGTTGCCCTCTCGCCTAACACCTAAGCATGAAATGTTTTCACTTTCCTTTTTTTTAACGAGCATACGACGCACCGTGCTTTTTATGTATTTGACGCCCACACAGGGCCTTTTAGTCCCTACATTTGAAAA
The DNA here is from genome assembly GCF_054856545.1 of Hippocampus guttulatus. Classification (NCBI taxonomy): domain Eukaryota; kingdom Metazoa; phylum Chordata; class Actinopteri; order Syngnathiformes; family Syngnathidae; genus Hippocampus; species Hippocampus guttulatus. The sequence goes on along the minus strand of NC_141278.1, from coordinate 1,994,715 downwards.
CGGATATCTATAACTTTCGACTCCTTTGGTCTCTTGATCGGTTGAGACCTCAAATTTTTGCCACTACTTTCGCCCGCCGCGGTCCCTTCCAGGTGCCAATCATCAAGCTTACAGACCAGGAGACTGAGGTGAAAGTGGACATCAGCTTCAACGTCGAGACTGGCGTCAAGGCGGCGAGCTTCATTAAAGATTGTCTTCAGGTGAGATGCGGTCACATTGTTTACTGAGGAGCCAGACCCCTTTCCTTGCATCTTTGCAGTAAATCTCATTTCTCCCTTTATGAAAATCACTATTGATCGACGACCTCACCTTGCCGTCACTCACGGCATCACAAAACACACACTCGTAAGACAAAGCCTCATGAGATTTGCTGACAAACATTTTGAGCTCCCAACTTGTTGACTTTTGAGGCCTATTTTTCCAGAAAATCTGGTTGAAATCACCAAATTGTACCACTTAACGGGAATTTGACTCTGGACGTTCCACTGCGCCAGGAAATAAATGCCAGTTCGAAGCAAGCCATGCAGATGAAGAATGGAAGAGAGCGGCAAAGGGGGGGTCATGCAGACGTAGTTAAATCAAACCAAGCGCCAGCAGAGTCGCATAATTACTGTTTCAGAGTGGCATCTAAATATAGAACTTTGGAAATTCCCCGATGTGAATTGTGGCCGGCCAACAGTTCAAAGCATTACACTTGCCTCGCTCTGCTTCATCCCGGAAGCAGCCCCAGATTTTGTCCGTGTCGGTAAAGGTTGCCGCTTAATCTTCGCTGAAGGCGTCTCCGCCTGAGGGTGGATGTCCGCCCGCTTTAGTCGTGCCTGTTGAAACCAACACAACTCGGGAATTCCAGGTGCTGATCTTCCAGCAAGATGTCATCCTTTGGCCTTTGTTCGTCTGTTCATGTTACGTCGCCGTTCCGCCGGGATTGCGTGTCGCGGCTTGAAAGCCCGCCGCCGGCGGCCGCTCTCAATCAAACCCCTGCAAGCGTAGTCATTAATGTGCGAGGGAGTGAGGCTGTGCTTGCAGTTAATATCGTCGGGCGCATAGCGAAGGAGGCGGCTTCCGGTTTTGTTCTCACCTCTTTGGAAAAAAGTCAGCCCAGCCATAGACACACGCAGAGCGCCACAGGCTTTTGCAGCCTTCTCAATTGGGAAATGAACATGAATATTTGTCATTTCTGTCTACAGGCCTGCTGGGCTTTTCACATATTTATGCATTATAACACTTCTTGGGAGCCCTGTAGATATATTGATATAAACGGCACAAAAAGCCTTTTCACACTGCACCGTCCATCAAGCTGATCATTGCGCATCCGCTGCTGCGGCGGCCGGTCATCATATTTCATCATATTATCGGACACATTTTTACTGGCCCGGTCAGACCGGCATTTGTAAGGTACGTATTGGGCCGAGACAGTGCCGCACTGGCCCGGGGCCATCGAGCCACCATTGATGTCGGACCCCGGATCATTAACACGACAGCCCAGTCCATCATATTTTGCCCAAACGATTCGGCACGCTGACAATCAGACCATATTCCCGACACTCGTGTATTTCCCTGTCCACTTTCAGAAGTACCCGATGCTGCCTTACCTGATCTTTGTGCTGAAGCAGTTCCTGCTGCAGAGAGACCTGAATGAAGTCTTCACGGGCGGAATAAGCTCCTACTCCCTCATCCTCATGGTCATCAGCTTCTTGCAGGTACTCGCGAGCCTGGACTCCAAACGGATCAATACGATTCGGCACTGTAAACGGCGCTCGCCTTTCCTCAGCTTCATCCTCGCATCGATGCCAGGAACCCCAGCGAGAACTTGGGCATCCTGCTGATCGAGTTTTTCGAGTTGTACGGTCGCCATTTTAACTACTTGAAAACAGGGATTCGCATCAGAAACGGAGGCGCATACATTGCCAAAGACAACCTGGCCACGACCAAGGGTTACAGGCCGTCCATGCTTTGCATCGAAGATCCATTGCTTCCAGGTACGTGCGTGTCCGAGCGTCAGAAGAGTGAGACTCGCTGGACTAAAACCGCTGCAAATGCAACATCGCGTCGTATTCCGATTTCCCGCGCAGGCCACGACGTGGGCAGGGGTTCCTACGGCGTCATGCACGTCAAGCAGGTGTTTGACTACGCCTACACTGTCCTCAGCCACGCCGTGTCACCGCTCGCCCGATCGTATCCCAACAAAGACTCCGAAAGGTCGGAAGCCTCGGCACGCGGAATCGTCTTGCGGTGCATCGCGCTTGGGACTCCACTGAAACTGTTCTGGCGTTCCTCTTTGCAGCACCTTAGGAAGAATCATCAGGTTGACCCAGGAAGTGATCGACTACAGAGAGTGCGTCATCAAAAAGTGGGGTGGCAGGGCTGTGGCTCAAGCGGATAACGGAGGTATAATTCTTCAGATCTGCCTTTCGTCCCATTTTGTGCGCGATGTTGGAGTGGTTTTATCCCTCCCACACACTTCAAACGGATCAAAACATGTTTTATAGGATTCTGGTCCGTAGTGCCTTTTCGCTGTCCCAAAAAAAAAATCGGAGACTTATTTTCCAGCATGAGGAGGGAATGAAAAAGAAGCATCGGCGCTTCTCCAAATAAGAGGTTTATAATAATCGCTTAACAAAAGTCTGCTAGCTTAACACGAACGTACCGGAGAACACCATAGATGAGTTCGCAGAATTTGCATCGATGTTACGGTAACTCGTACTTACGGAAATCTGGTAAGTCTAAATTCAGCCATGTATCGATTTAAAACCCCCAAATTTTGATATGGCAGAGCTGTGAACGACAAACCGTGAAAAAATCGGGTCCACGCTACTCACGTTCCTTCACTCCGCATCTCTCTAGCGCCGACTCCCAAGGTGCCGCTTTCCGACCGGGACCCCGGCTGTGTGGTCGACAACGGCGTCGGGTCAGAGGAACCGCCGCAGAGGGACTCGGTGTCCCCCCAGAGCGCCGACTCGCCGATGTCCATCTCCAGTCCACAGCGGCACTCATCCGCCTCCTCGGTCTCTTCGCTCTCTGGATCAGACAACGTGAGTGACTTACGGTGCCGAGCACGGACGTGATCAGGTCCTGCGGTCTTGTTTTGCTGTAATTCGCGCCGGCTTTCTTCTCGGATGTTTCGCTGTCACTGTTGTGTGAAGGGTGCGCGTTAATCCAGAGCGGGATGAGGGCGTCTTGTGGCCATACGGTCCGGAAGGTCATCCTTTTTCCACTCTTGTGACCGTTGGGTGCTCACAAGAAGCCTTTGAAGACTGAGATGTCAAAGGTTTGAGATTGCGGTTCAATCAAGCGAGTGGGCTGATGGATATGTACGCATCCTTGGTGCTTCCATACAACCGTTTTGTCGCGCGGTGGACATTTTTGGTCAAAAGTAGTTGGTAGCGAGCCCAGCCTGCAGTCATTAAAATCCCCAGTGAGGCTGGTGAGAGCCTTTGGGCGGAGGCCCTGTAACCTGGCAACGGCCGTATGATTTCTAGCACACGCCGTCGCATGCAGAGCAGATGGTGGAATGTACACAGTTTTGTCGGAAGAGAATTCCCACGGCGAACGTTTCCAAGTCCAGTGTGCCGAGCGAGACGTGGCGCAGATCGCTTCCAGCTCTCGTTGACAAACATCGTCATTGAACCTCCCTTCTTCCCGCTCAGAAACGATCTCTGTCCACAGCACTCGCCGTCTTGCAAGCTGCAGCCAGCAACACGATCAGTAGTGGCGAGCCGGTCTGTTTTCTTTCAACCTCAGCGGATGCCCGGCTTTCCTCCTCTCGCACTCGGCTTCGACGCCGGCCTTGCGTTCTCGTTGCTACGTTTGCACGTTCCGCTTTTCCGGAGGAATCGCCGCTGGGTGCTTCGCGCTCGTTCCAAAAGAGGCGAGAGACAACAGCTGGTCGCGCGTGTCTCGGAGCATCTCCATCTGCGTGGCCAATGCCCGGACAAATAGCAGAAATACCGCGGGAAAGTTGTCAACATTTCTCCAGCTGTCATGCGAAAACTTCACCCAACGACGACAACGATCGCGCCGTTTTAAATGTCAAGCACGTCCGGAAGAAAAAATACCACGTGCTGTCTTTCATGGTCAACTGCCTCACTTTGGCCCCTCCCGCTCAACCCTTCATCCACTTGATCTCCTCGTTTTTTTTTGTGCCCATTCTTCAGGACTCGGATTCGGCGCCGCCCTGTCCCGTGCATCCGCCCCCTCTGCCGCCCTACGCGTCATTCCCACGGCTGGGCCTGGCTTTTCCGCAGGGATTCAGCATGGGCGCCGCCAAACCAGCAATGGCGGGGCACCATCTGGTCTTGCCTCCTGGCTCACAGGTAGACATGCAGCAAAAAAAAAAAATAATAATAATAAAATAATCATAATAAAAAGGGAAGCAGGTCCTTTTGAATTCGTCTTGTTCTTTGCCAGGCTCACGCCTCTCTCCCCGGGACTGTCACAATTCACCGCATACCTGGCAGGCAGGTGTGCATCGACACCCGTCTCCCCGCCTTCTACCACATGCACCCCCCGGCCCATGCCCCCGCCACTTCCAGTCCCCAGCCTCTGCCCAGCCCCCACTGCAGCCACGCGCATAAGGTAGGCTCTGCGCACACAACCATTTTCTCCAGCTCGTTCTATCTGACCCCCCCCCCCCCTTCTAGTGTCCTTAATTGCACTCTAGTGTGTTTTTAAAAACATTCTTTAGCGCATTCCGAGTTTTCCCTGCATGTCAATTTTTTTATGCATTGATATTTTAAAGGGACATTACACAAGCGATATGTTTCAGGTTTCAGAAGATAAGCAAGTATTTTTTAAAGGTGAATCATGACAATCTGCGCATAATTGACCTCGCTTCAAAAATGTTCGTAACTGTCAACAGATGCCACAAGTTGCCCACAACATGCCGCTGTCCAACACGAAACCCCTCAACTCACTTCAACATAGTGATACCAAGATGCCAACAGATGGCGTCCAAAAATAAAAAATGGAGCAATACAACAGAAAAAGATGAATTCTTCAGAAAATAACAGAGGTTCCAAAAAAGAAACGGCAATTGTCCAATATGCGGATGCTGAATCGCAAAATATGTCACAGAAATTGTTTGGATTGAGCCAGTTTCGGATGCGGCACACGTACCCACGCGAGCCATCGCAATGGATCTCACTCATCTCAATTTGAGACTGGAGAAACCGCGCTAAACGCCACCGCTAATCTCTTATTGATCTTCTGAGTCTACAACAAGCTGCCACCTGGCCGGCGTGATGTCAACATAACATCCATCGGGACATTCGCAGTGTTGCTGCGATGTGACTTTGACCGCTTCATGGTTTAATGTTGCCCAAAAAAAAAAAAAATGCAAATAAGAGAGGATTCGTTCTTGAAATAAACTATTACGTACACACTGAAACCGTTTAATTTTTTTGGGCACAAAAGTTGGCCCAGCGAAGCAGGAAGGGGTGAACATCGAATTTAAAAATGCTCGTTTGAGTGGGCAATTATTCTTGTGTTGTCATGTAAACGAGCTGACTAAATGACACTCCCCCCGCCCACCCCCCCCTCCCTCTGTCCTCCTCAGAACGCCGTCAAATTCAACATGAAGGTCTTGCACAACCCGCCGCTCATCACCAACGTGGTTGCGATCTCGCGCGGACACGCTCACTCGCACGCGCAGCGCCACCGGCGCACTCGGCGACGCCGGAAGAGGGACAGCCTACCGGTCGGCCACAGCAGATAGAGGCCGGTCGTGCCCCCCCCAATCCCTCACGAAGACCAGCAGTTTTCACTCGACCGGCGTGACCGCGGCATGGAGTCTTTTGATTGGTTTTTGGAACGACGCCGATGAGAGCTGCCGTTGGCCTACATTCCCCCCAGTTTTGTGCAATATTTTTTTTCTTTTTGCATCTTAAATGCTTATTTAATTTTGTGCGTATATGTCAAAGGCATTTTTTTTATACAGTTTATTTTTGTAGAGTTTTTACATTCTGTTTACAGAACCTTTGAGGTATTTCTGGTGAGAAGGAGCCCAGGTCCAAGAGCCCTCCTCTTATCACAGTAAGCCTCATGTTTTCCCCTCCGAGACAAGGTGAGTCTGTTGCTCCTCGAAGAACTTCTCTCTCTCTCATCCTGGAGGCGAGTGGCAGGAAAATTGCACCCTGCGATCAGATCTCGCTGAGAGGATATCATTGTGTTTTGGCTTTTGCAACCTCAAGATTCTCTATCGTCTTTTCGCGGACTCTCTTGCTGCAATATTTTTTCCGTCACTGCCTTCTTCCCCTTCTTCGCTATTTTTTCCAAGTTGGGGGAATTGTCAAAATTGGTTAGAAAGATGGAGAGCAACTTGTGAGAGTGACTGTGGCTAGCACCACAACGTGCTTAGCCATAAGGGGCTTCCCAAAAAAAAGGCCACCTGATGCAAAGACCCGAGTTTAAAAGGAATTATATTTTCATTCCATTCAGGATTTTTGTGTATATTTGATCGCCAGGTACTTCCCCTAATTGTTTGTGATGCCTTTCTTCGTGTTTACTCGCTGTGTACGTGTGTGTGTGGGGTGTGTGTGTGTGTGTCTGCACGCACACTCACAGAGAGGACGGCGCAAACGGCTGTGACTCGCCATCAACACTACAAACGCTCGCCCGTGTTATTTCTATGCAAGTGGGTTACTCCAATGATCACGTCACGTTTTGTGCAGTCGAGGGTTGTTGTTTTTCCTCCCCTGAGGAAGATGGACAAGGCTCAAATAGACTGGGCAGAAGTTCATTTATATTCGTGTGAATGTGTTTGTTGGTGAACCCCCCCCCCCCCTCCCGACTCTTATATTAGTATGAAACTCCCGAGATGTCCCAAAATTCTAGTTTTGTACACATAACCGCCAAATGTAAGGAGCAGGGGGATTTTATATCATCCGCGTTTGGGCTCCGAGTCTGTTCAGCGCGTGCTTGTGTGACATAGTTAAGTCCTCGTTGAACATCTCGAGACGGTTTTGGAGTCAAGACAGTCTGCGCCCAGAGAGCGACTTGCCCTCTGCGCGTGCGGCATCAATGCTCTTTTTACACGATGTTGATGTTCACTGCTCTTACGCGATTGAAATGTTTCTCTTTTTCTTGCTTTTCTCCACGGGCGAAAGCGCCCGGCAACTCTCACCCACCGCTCACAACTGCCCGCCCGAGCCCCCATTTGACCCCCAGACGAATGGTCCGACAAGGGAGCTCATAAGCTGATCGGCCACACTCGCCCGTAGAAATTCTCACCCAAATTTGAATCATGTGCTCGGCCGCCGTCTTTTAAAAATCTTTTATGATTGCATTCGATTAAAAGCCCCGTTCTAAAGTTCTCAAATACTTTTTTTTTTTTTTAAACCACGTCTGCTTTTATGAGGAAGCAAAAATGAAATGGCCAGTGACAATTTTCTGTCTTTGGCAGGAAAAAAACAAATCGGATTAATCTTCCAATTATGTAATAAATAAATAAATATGTATTATTTTATTCAATCATATCATAGAATAATACATAATATAAATTTTGGTCCCTTAACACTTACAACTACAAAGCGATGAGTCACAAAAACATATTTATACTTACTCAGCATAAAATGTCAGGGTGGAGAAGGATGTAATTGACACAAAATATCATGCTGTCTTCCATGCTTTTCCTTTACTTCTCGCCTGTACCAACTGTAAAATTATATCGGTGTTTCAAGGGCAAAATTCCAGCCAATTATTATTATCGGGCCCTGGAAATAAGCACTGAGCAGTTTGTTGGACTGGGTCAGAGTCGCCAAATGTCTTCATGCAGTATCTTCTCTTGTGTCCGTGTTCACTCTTTGCTTCAATTTTAAGAGTTCTGAAGTGAAGCAACAATAAAGGTTCTGCCCTTACAATGTACATGAAGGTGCAACATAAACCAACGCCCCCCCCCCCCCTCTTTATTTTCAACATGGCTGATTTATTGTGAGCCAGAAACCACTCGGCCAGCTTTTGTTTCGGGGCTGTTTTTCTGGACGTTTTTACGTATGTTTTTCTATTTTATTTTTTAAATAAACATCTTAAAATCGCCCTACGCTCTCTACCTTTTTGTTCTGATGATGTAGTAAAAAGCATGTTAACACACAGATCGGCTTTCCAAGTTCCAAGCTTCACCGCTCGAGGAGAAGTCTCGTAAACATCAATATTTACTTCATTACTGCAACAGTCACGTAAAATGATCCATTTGCAGGTTGGTTTTCTGCCATTTGGAATGGCAGAAAACCTTTGCAAGCATCAGCATAAAGAGTGAATGATTTAGTTAAGTATTCATGGATTTTGTTTTTCCTCCTCAAAACCAAAAAAATAAATTACCGGGTGTCTTAACATCATCTTGATATCTGTGACATGCTTTCATCAAATGTTATCACGAACAACCAATTAGCTGAATCTTGCAGCCACAGTTTTTTTTTTGTTTGTTTTTTAGCAGGTTATGTTTTAAAATTACTCAGTGTCAACGTGTGATTCTACTGTCGACCACTAGATGATGCACTTGAACTTTTGGTGCACATTTTGATTTTAAACGGTGAAGCGTTTCCATGCATTCAAGTGTGTTTTTGGAATTTGTCGATGTGTCAAAAAAGTCTTCGGAGACGTCAAGTTTAAATCATTGTGTTCAATCGAGCAGATGTCGGTTTTGTTATCCTTGACAAGGCACCGGTTGTTGTGCTTCCTTGATTGGCGTGTTTAAAGGCCGTCCTCGTGTGCCTTACTCACAGACGCGCTCGGTCGATGATGCCCGTTTTGCCCTCATCAAGGTCAGGCTGGTTTTGGAGCTCATCAGCCCTCCAGACTCTAATTATCAGGGTGTGCTCAGCCGAAAGCGCGTGATCGGTAATTCAATGGTCGCAAGTTGCTTTTCAAGCACTGAACTTAACTTGTGCATATGAACCAAACGTTTCGTCAGTGATCATGAAAACAAACGCACCTAATCCAAGGTCATCCCTGAGGTCAGATTTATACTTCACCTTTTTTACCAATTGCCTCATTTTTTTTTTCTTTGATGGAGCAACTCTGAGATCACTCCTGTACAAGTCCTCCAGGGCTTTATTTATTCTTCATCTTCGATCGCATCTCTCTCGCTTCTTCGTTGTAAACGGTGAACCACGTCGTTAACAAGCGTGTGGAGCAATCGACTGTAGAAGAGACTTTTACTGGGCGTCGGGAAGCAAGAATAATAGGAGGTGAAAATAGAGAGCAATTTCGCATTCATCAAGCTTGCAGAAATGTCCGTTTACAAGATCCGCAGGCCTGCAGACCATACCAAATAACGTGCACGTGTGCAGTATAAAGACTGTTGAAATAGACCGTTATTAATAAGTCATTGGTTTGGGTCCACATTAAATGAGTTGTTCGGGTATTTTTTTTCTTCTTCTCTTTAGCCTAACTTCTCCCACGTGTCTCAAATATTTAATAGACTGAAACTCACTTTTTAATCGATGACTTGGCACCTTTTCTGATTTGCTCGCTTGCAAGGGCCTCCAAATAAGAGGCACAGCGTGCTTGCTCCAAGCTGTTGGTCAACCTCCGGTTGAGTTTGACTGTCAAACTGACATGTTACGCAAATGACTGAATCATTGTTGTGTCGTGAAACCAAATCGTCTTGTCTATATTTGGTGCAAAACAAAACAACCACAACAACACAAAACAAATGGCTTAATGCTAACATGTGACTTGAAATGCCTTAGACCACAGGTGTCAAACTCCGGTCCTGGAGGGCCGCTGTCCTGCATGTTTTCAAAGTCTCCCTGTTGCAACACCACCCGATTCAAATAATCAGATCATCTACGGGAGCCTGACATTGAACTTGTTCATTTGAATCAGGTGGTGTTGCAACAGGGAGACTTGGAAAACATGCAGGACAGCGGCCCTCCAGGACCTGACTTTGACACCTATGCCTTCGACAGATGTTAAGATAAGATAAGATAACCTTTATTTGTCCCACACTGGGGAAATTTGCAGTCTACAACAGCAAAATTTTGCGGGTGGAAAATGACTTGAAACAAGTACTTGAAGGTTTATTATCTTTACAAAGAAATCAGGCAGTTTGACAACGAGACAAATGCTAGTGTTTTTTCTCCCCACGCCACTTGAAGGCAGCATCGCCTCCTCCCGACGTGTGCTTCTTAATTCTGACGCCGTGACTCTGTGTGGGAGGGTGTTTGATTCAGAATTAGTATGTTCAGGCCACTCTTCCTCCACGTGTTCCCATTCTGTCACCGCTTTGTGTGTGTGTGGGTGGTAGGGGGGCATGGGGGTCAGCAGTTGCACTGCCGCACCTGTTTGCGAACATGGTTCACCGAGCGTATACGGTGTTTGAGCTCCGTTTATAGCAACAGCACACACATTGAATACGTCGGCGGAATGTGGTTTCAAAGCACATCGCTCATTGTTACCTCAACCAGGGAGGTCACGGGGAAGAGATGATTGCATTGAGGAGGGGCTCGCGTTAGATTAGGTGCTTGCTTCGATTTTACGGTGAAGAATGGAAATTTAATGGCCAAAATTCTGTCGTAGGCCAGTCGTGGGCATGGGCTTGAGTTATTTTTGCCATCGTGGAGGTCTGTACTGTCCTCTCATTTGGATTTAGACAAGCACACAGGAGCCTTTCGCATTCTTCTTTTGTTTTTTGTTTGTCTTCTTCCAAAATGTCAAAATCGGACGACGATGGTCCTTCCACGTACATTCTATGTTGTGTTCAATTGGGCCAGCGCCCATACCAAGTATCGTTATTCAGCCGATACCGGCCTTATTTTAAGGTATTGGGTCCTCATTTAGTAGTCCGACGATACCAGCCACTCATACTTAAGGTGGTCAGAAATCTGTGTGTCTGTGTGTGTGTGTGCGCGCGCGCGCGCCTGTGTGCATCGGCGAGTTCATCAACATGTTTCTGCGGCATCAAGGCGGACCCAATTAGCGCGTCTGGCATAGGCTCATTCAAGGAAAGGCAGCAGGCAGTGCAAGATCCGAGTGCAGATTGGGTGTTCACACGTTCACTCACTCTCGGAAGGAGAACACGTTTTTGTTTTTAGCAGCTCACAGTTAAATGCCATCAGACTTTCAAGAGAATTTCGGCTCTTCCAGTGCTTGACTCCATGTCTCTGTACTGTACTACAATCTCAAATTCAATATTAGCATTATAAAAAACACTTCTGGAAAAAAAAAACAATCAAACTAAATTTGGACTCTGCAAACTCTCTTTGAAAAAGATCAGATTCATATTTGTGTTATTTAGAGAGTGATCGAGACCGGCGTGATCCCGTCGCACCGCTGCCGGGGAAATAGGACAACATCTGGCACGTCAGTCAAATCAGTGCTGCTAATAGATTAAGGCTCATTGCGCTCATTACCTTGACCAGCTGGATGCCGAGTGTCCAGAAATGTTCCCACTGTGTCGCTTTTGGCCACACGTTGGCTGATTTCCAGGAAGGGCGGCTGAAGCCTAGTCGAGTTATTTGGTATCCATCTTAACAACATAATAGTAGACCAGTCGTTGAAGTCCCATTTTAAGGAACGATATCTGGAAAGGACATGAAGTGATTCTGAAGACGGCCAATGACTTTTTAAACACTTAGTTCTTTTTGTTCAATCTTAACTCGGCTCCGCACTCTGCGGAACGCTCTTCGTGTGTTCTTCTGACAACGGCTATCAACACGCTTCAACTTTTGCCTCATGAGCAGCATTTTCCCACCTTTTGAAGCTTTGCACTTCCTCCACCGCACTCTCTTGCTCGCCTTTCTTCCTGATAAGGCTTTTTTTAATTTAATTTAATTTTTTTTACCTTCCGTAGTTGGTTTCCCTTTCCTCTTCCTCCCCATTCTTTTTTAGCCCCCTTTTCATCTTATCGGGTTGATATTTTCCTCCCCTTCTTTCCTTCCTTGTCACGCTCCTCGTGCACTAGCAGTGGTGGGAAGTAACAAAGTAGGCTTCACTGTTGTATTTAAGTAGTTGGGTATTTTTCTGGTACTTTTTGACTGGTACTCCCTACACGGAAACACAGTTACATGTACTTTCTACTCTTAAATCTGGCTTGTTACCCAGCACTCATGACGACGTGATATGAAGAGAGTTCACAAGTCAAGTTTCTATTTTGAACGCCTCGTGTAATTGACTTTGCTATTTACTATTTAACAGTATACTGTCGTACTATTTAACCTGTATTATTTTAGCGGAAATGGATGTGTGTAGTGCATAAATTTGTTGGCCCATAGAGAACTCGCGTGGTTGTGCTAGCATGTTATTTCAACCGCTATGCTAGCTCATACTATTGATGTGAAGGTCGTTTGTGTTGAATTTAAGCACCGAACACCTGTAACACAGCTTCATGATGGTGTAGTTGCCCTCTCGTGGTGTCTATACGTAATTACAAACCCTTTTTAAAATAATTTGAGGAAGAAAAAAAAAAACAGATACTGAAGTGTATTTTTTTTCCCCCCTGTTAGTTAGTGAGCAAAGCTATGGGAACATTGTGTTGATACAATACAATACAATACATGCTGATTTATATAGCGCTTTCACAACAGCGACAGCTGTAACAAAGCGCTTCACAAAACAGTTAACATAAAGTAAAATAATAAACACAACACATAACATAAAACACGGACAGTCGTGCAGTCCTAACCACTTTTCCGTCACACGCTTTGTTGTTTGAAGCAGTTTGAGATGAAAGAGGAGAGAATCAAAGTGTCCTTTAACCAGTGGATCAGAGACGTCATGCTCAAAATGTGCACACGTCGGCTACAAGCTAAGTTTCAAAGTCAACAAGAAGCTGTAGCATCCATTGACGAAAAAAGAGATTGGTTCACTTCTCCTGTCCCATGGAAATCCATTTCAATTCCAAGCGGCGACTCTCAGTTCCAAATACGCATCGGCGCTCTGCGCCAACGCTCCTCTCTCCTCATCCTCAACTTCAGCAGCCATCCATCCAGCCGCACCAACGCCGACTGTCCAACAGCGCCGACATAGCCACTGAACAAAACGGGATTGTGAAAAATGCTGCCCATTACAGGCGCAAAAAACACAAGCACCCCAGGTCTGTCCAGCACCGACAGTCAATGGCGCCGACATTCCTCCCAATCAACATCTGTGCTGGTACAGGCGTGCTGCTGAGAAGGCGCAACCACCAAGCACAGATACTTCTCCTTTGACGAATGTCGTGGCCAAAAAGCGCTGAAAACAGTCCATATCAGGTCCACACGATGAAACAACAAACAACATGTGACAAAACAAAAGACAAAAATACCAAAATATTATAACGCAAACGCTTCAGCTAGCCCGAATGGGCTCTTTTTTTAATTTTAATTTTTTTTATTTTTAACTTGAGTCAAAATCAGTACTTCTTCTGTCACAAGTCTATTTTTAGTTCCTGTACTTAAATACGGACAGTGAGTCCTTTCCCCACCTTTGTGCTTGAGCACAGCTGGTACAATCTGTCTCACCCACTCATTTTCAAAGGGCCTTTTCCACACACACACACACACACACACATTTAGGCAACCCACTGTTATCTTCGCCAGTTTCACACCGTCTTTCGTTCCCCCTCCTTTTTACGCGGCTGTTTCTGGACTACATTGGCACATACACAAATCTTTCCCCCCGCCACACACCCTCTCTCCCTTTCACACTCTTGATTTTTTTTTTTTTTCCCCTCCCTTCCAGCTCCACACAGTCACTCCCTCCCAGTCCTCATCTGCACCTCAGCCGAGTAGCACGCTGCAGCCAGACAGGACGCCAAACGGAGAAGGGCCAGCGCCTCCAGAAGGGAACCCACGAGAGGCTCACTCATGCTGTCCTGAGAGGATGTGAGGGAAGCCCCGGGTGGGGGTGGGGGGGAGGAAGCGCTGGCATCTTCATCCGCTCATCTGTGCATCAATCACACCCAAGCCGAACTTCTGCGGGGTGACCCCCCCCTTGCCGCCCCCGGGAGGCGCGCACCCATGTGGGAGGAGGCACTGTGGACCCGCGGTCGCTACCTGCTGGAGAAGAGCGATGGGGCCGAGGGCGGCGAGGGGCCCGATGGCCCCGGCGCGGAGGGCTGCCCGGGCTTCCAGGGGGTCGAGGCGTGCGCGGAGGGCGAGAAGCGGCAGGACTGGCTGTACGATTCCTATTCCAGGATGAGCCAGCAGCATCCGCTCATCGTCTTCCTGCTGCTCATCGTCATGGGAACCTGCGTGGCACTGCTGGTGGTCTTCTTTGCCTCGGGGCTGGTGAGTGAGCGCCACGAGACGGGGTTTCACGTGCTTTGAACTTAAAAGTAATAACTTTTGGTTGTCGGCTCTCGCGCTCTGTATTTAATAGCGCGTTTAAAAATGAACATCTTCGTTTAAAAGGAAATGACTTGGTTGACACCGTGTGCATTCCGAGAGGACAGCTTTGTGATTGCTTCATATCTCGAGTTTTGATGCCTTTTGAATCTGCCCTTTGCTTCATTAACCGTGACTACCGTCGTGCTTTTTCACTCGATTTTAGCACTTTAGGAATTTGCACTATTCATTCTGTCAGGATTTAACCACACAATGAAGCATTTTAAAGTAGTTTCCATATAAAGACATCCTCTTCATGTATAAAAATTCAAGCTGCACAAGAAATAAAATGTGAATTTATTGTCCAACCACAAAGCAAAAACATCGATACAACTTTGATCGCACCGTTATAAACACACATTTGCAAAGTGCTATGCCAGGCCAAGAAGCATACAGAAAACAAAATGACTGTTGTCGGGCATGTATATCGTAGAGCTGGGGAAAAAAAATTGCATCTTAAAAAGAACAATAAGCATCCGTATCTGATGGTAACCCTGCACCGTAGAGTTTCAGGCAGTGTTGTCCGGTCGCTTGAAAAGGGCTGTGGATATTCACCTAGCTTAGCTAATCATGCCACGGGCAGAGAAACTTAATGTGGGGGTACTGTGACATCGCTACGGGACAAAAAAAAGCAGAGTTGCTTGCGAGCAGACACATTTTCAGAGATAAGCAGCTAACAAAAGATTTAGACTGTAATTGGCTGTTTAATTTCACACTTGATGGGTGGCCAGGCACTCTCGAAACCCTGGTGTTTGTATGCAAGCCATTAAAAAGTCCATCCATTTTGTACACTGCTTGTCCCCATTTGCTTTGAGGGGGAGTTGGAGCCAAGACAAATTGTTTACTTCAGCAAAATGAACATCCAATAGAAGCAGAAAATTGGAGTGTTCAAGACATATTAAAACAAGTAGACATGCCCAATAAAACAACACATTTTATATGCTTTAATAAAACATAGATGTCACATAATTAAATGAAATGTAGAGAATTAAATCTTTTTTTTTTTGCCGTTTTTTTTTTCTTGCTTCAATTCGATTCTTATTTTTCTGGTGCCACATGGGGGCAGTGTTATACAGATGCACATACATATAATTAGACGTCCCAACTGAGTTAGCTGCAGTAAAATGAGACTTTCTTCACAGAGGATAATGAATATACAAGTGTGAGTCGTAGTTTGTTCCTGTCTAAATAGCTTGCTGCACCATGTGTGTTCACATAGCCAGTGCTTAAAAGCCGATGTTATTCGTTCGCCCGTCTGTGGCGTTTTTTTGCATTGTGTGGACTCTCCGCCGAGAACTGTTAACTAGCTGCCAAACAGCTGCTTGGTGAATATTTGGCCTTGATTTGAGAGCAGCATTGTTAATTAATTTTTTATTTTTTTTTTGCTGTTTACATAAGCGATGGATGCGCTTCTCTTTTGAATTATTTGTCAAAAGAAAAAAAAGAAACGAGTATACGATTCATTAATTGCGGCAAGCTGAGCGACTGTGTAGCGCCACTTCAAAATGACAACGCTGGGATTGCCAAGTGGCTCAAGAGGCGGCGTGAGCGCCATTCACAGCGACGCAGGCGTTAGTGCTTTTGTCAAGAGAGAGCTTTTGTTCGGACCATAGACGCAAGCTATTGTTTATGAAGTGATGTTTTCTCTCTCAGTTTTTTTTTATATGGAATTCCATACAAAGGAAAGCACCCTTTTTTTCTCTCTTTTGGCACTTTATCTCCTTTTGTGGTCTGTGCGTCATCTCTGAGGTTCTCTTGTATTCATGCCACCTCCATCATAAACAATCAATCTTGTATTTGAATTTGAACCGGATCAATAGATGTCATTGCCCGCTGTCAGTCACTGTATTCCCACCGTGCGCACCGATCCCCCTCATTACTTTTCTAATTTATTGCCGTCGGACGGCTGCGTGTCGTATTGTTATTCGCGCTGGTCAACGAAGAATGGTTGGAATATAGCTGGAGCGGGAAGGGAAGGATGCCATGTATTTTCATCAGCTTGGCCTCAAGCAATGTCACCAAAACAGAACGGCTGCTCGTCAAATGAAGGCACGCCGTGATCGGACCCGCGAGTGATGGAATTTGGACTTGATGGTGATGTGGAGTACTCCACCCATTCTGTAAAAGGTCACTGTACGTGCTTGTTGTTTGGGTGTGTTTGTCCAAGGAAGTGTCTCATTTCCTTCTTTAGCTTATCTGCACTTTTCAGGGCAAAAATAAGTCGCTTGAAATTGTTCGATTTATATACACGCATGCGTCTACATGGTGGCGTGTTAATAGAAGTCCTTTTGCAGCAGGGTTTGACAAATCAAGAGAGATCGATGCGATAACTCAAAAAAAAAAAAGCCTGACGAAATTTTATAATGCTCACCATTTTTTCATCTTTTTTTTTTCTCAATTGATCACACCCTGATAATTGGAGCACTGTGGGATTTTTAGCGCTTGTCCCGCTTCAAGATTCGATTTGCAACTTCCACATGCAGTGATTTCATGACATCATCATAAAAACCACACAGAATACATAAGATGATGAAATGATCAATTAAGGAATGCATTTTTCGACATTTTGAAACGTACAAAAAGTGCCCGCGTTTGCACAGAGCTAAAATGCATTGTTGGGATGTCTTGTGTAAGCGTGGTGCTTGGCTCCCATCCTCTCCAGGACTCTATTGTGCACTTGAGCTGAAAAGAGCGCGGTGGCGTCAGTAGTCGAATCCCGCGGGACCCCTGTGCCAGACCATGACTCATACTACCTTACAAAAGCTACATTACACTAATACACTTCACAAGGCTTCATCTGTAGCACTATTCGGCTGTGGGGCCTCGACATTTCTCAACGAGTCAAGTCCCTCTCAAATTAGTCACTAGAGGCACGGCTGATAACGTCTCCTTGACCACAACTTTCCAATCGTGTTCATGCAGTGGTGGGAAGTAACCCCCAAATTCACTTGTGCTTTGATATACAAGTGACATAAATTTGTAGGGGTTTTTTTTTTCAAAATAAGAGCCACAACTTTGAGATCACAACAAGCAGTAGTTTAGCAGATAGGCAACAATTTTTCCAAAAAGAGGCTTCAAGTTGTTTATTGCCACTCCCATTTGAATTTTACAACCATACATACCGTTGCAAAAATGGCCGCTAGCTTAATGCTCAAAAATCACGCTAACACATAAAGGAAATGCAAAGGCAATGCATTTTTTTTTATAACCTTAAACTAAGTACAGTAGTTGAATTAGTAGTTCATTTCCAAGTCTTTTTCTCTCAACTATGTACTTCTACAAAGTACTGAGCGCGAGTACTTTCGCCACCTCTGCCGACACGTGATTGCTTATTTTTAACACGAGTAAGTTAATGGGCGGTGAGAAAATTCTGCTTAGCCAAATGTTTCAAGTGCATTAATTGGATGGTGTGTGTACATGAGTGTGTGTTGACAGCGTCCAAAATGCTGACTTTGACCGCGCGAGCGCAGAAGTGAAACTCAAGCACATTCTCCGGGCTCAGACCGTCTGTCTATTGCGCTTGCAGTCTGTTCATCTGTTTGTGTCATGTTGTGCCTCGGTCCCTGCGAGGACCGGCTGCACTCATTAGCATGCCAAAAGATAGCAAGCGCTTTGCTGCTGTTAGCTCGACGCGAGTTGTCAGGTCTAAGGTGAAAAAGTAGCACCGAGTGTTTTTAATGGCCTTCGATGAGAATAATGTTGATGGTGTGTGTTTGCCGTTTCTGATAGGTCATTTATGCACTTACCCGAATTCAATTTTCTGTTCAGGGTTTTTTTTTTTTTGTTGTTGTTTTTAGAAGGTGGAAAACAGACACAAAAAATAAATAGGCGGGGTTATCTAAATGTTGCCAGGATAAAAGCTTTTCATAACTCGGCATCCTCAGAAGCTCTTGACCAAGGGCAATCAATGGTCTTTTGTGTGTCTTCCACTTTGGAATAATGGTGCCAATTGTTGCCAAGCCTTTTGCTGACGCGATCCCAGCCTTGTCCATGTCTATAATCTTGTCGGTGACCTCTTTTGGCAGCTCTTTAGCTTTGCCGATGGTGATCTGGAGATAGGAAGAAATTGTTTCCTCGAACAGGCGCACGTAGCTGAAACCAATTGAACTGGGTTGTTTTACAATCATAGTCGACTATCTTTACAATGTCATATGTACGCCCGGGTGGAAAGCAAAGTGCGGAGAGTCTCTGTCGCTGAAATACGCGTGTGTAATCGATCGTTGCCAAGAGCATCTCCAAATATCCACACGATAGCACTTTAGCCTCCTTGCCAGTTTTTGCGATTTTTGGCAATCCACTTCCTCCTTTGACAATCCCGCCATGTTTTTGTGGTTTACAAGAAAATAATACAGTACAGTATGTTGTATATGGTTAAAACCAGATACAGGGTCAGAGTTTTTCCATGTGAGTGTGAGTGAGCCACGACCGGTAATTTTTTTTGCAAAGGTCAACTTCAATCGCATTTGGCCACGTTGTTTGCTGTGCGGCGGTTCTTAGTTCAGGTGTGTTTTAAAATGCAGGCTTTCTGATTTTTTGGGGGTGTTTTTTTCTGTGCATTACCATAATCAGTAAACATCCTGTAAATGTGTTCTCTCTTCTCAGAATACCGAGGACCACCTGACCTTTCTAATCACGGTGCCGACGGCCCTTTTCCTCTTCTTGTCCATCTTCATTCTCGTCTGCATCGAGTCCATTTTCAAGCGTATGCTCCGCCTCTTCTCCCTCCTTATATGGGCATGTCTCGTCACCATGGGTTACCTGTTCATGTTTTCCGGAGGGATCCTCAGTCCCTGGGACCAGGTAAAAGCAATTTGTATGTATTGCAATTTATAAACGCAGAAGTCCGGAGACGGGTTCCGATAAAACCGTCAGCTTCAATCTCGTAAGCATTATTACGCTTCCATGAGACGCCTCCATTCATACAAGTCCTGTTTTTACACATCAGACCGACGGTGGGTCTTTGACCGCGCGTGGACATTATATGCGTGCGTGCCCGTGCGTCTAAATTAATTCCACGTGTGACAAGTCTTAATTAGGTCTGATGCGAGCAAAGGAGCAGTCAGACACATTCGTCCTCCGAGCCAGAGCTCCTCCTCACTCGCTGTCTTGGGAATCCTATTTTCTCCATCTCACACCTTGTCTCCACATATTCATCAAATCCCACCCTCTCCCCACCTGCCGCCAACACTCCGACCCCCCTGCCCTGGTTTTGTGCCGATTCCTCACACACGCTCAGACCCAAACCCCCCCCCCCGGTGACAATTCTTTGCCTCTTCCTCCATGACGGGAGATATTTTTATCATCGGCCACCTGTGGGAGCACTATCAATCTGAATTATTAATCACTCTATAGCTCTTTCTCTCCATCCATCTTATCGCGCCGACAGACGCAAAAATATTGGGACACAATATAGAGCGGCGCACATCCCATGCGGCGAAATCAGCGCTGACTTTCTCCAAGAAATAAGGAAGGAAAGCGAGTGGGGGGATGTAATGAGAGAAGAAAGGGGAGGGGGAAAAAAAATGAAATTGCAGCTACCTCTCTGTGGGTTGCCTGGATGGTGATTACTTGAGCCCACAGAGCTAATCACACAAAAGGTCTGGACCAGAAGGAGACAAAAGCAACATGGGCTTTTTTTGCTTGCTCACATGCAATCTGTGCACACAAACAGATAAACACGGCTGTCAAACAGACTGTGTCGGAGGAATGCCAGAGTCGGGCAGTCATGTCCGCATACAGTACAAGCTCCCATCGAGCGCCGTTAACCTTTTGGTCCGGGGCTTTATTCAATTTCTGAGCAGGGCCCCCGTCTCTCTGGCGAGAGGGGCCGCTCGGACACAGATGACTCAACGTGTCCTTACGCTTACTCGGAAACATTTACAACCCAGCCTGGTTTCCATCAAGCATTTTCGAATGTACCCCTTTTTGTTTTTGTTTTGTTTTGGGGGGGGGGGGTGTATACTAAATTGCATCAAATGATGTTTTAAAGTTCAAAACGTAAACAATACCATTCCACTTTTGGCTACCATCCTTCCTTTGACAAACTATAAAAAGTGACCCTTTGCACTTATATACAATATTTGTCAACAACAGCCTGCAGGATGCTTTCCAGTGGCAAAATCGTGAGTGATTACTACTGAGCCTAAAACTTGTCATTTTGGGGGGGTTGTCTGCTGGACCCCAAAAGGTTCAAGTGTTTTTTAATTACCCTTGACAAAAAAAAGTAATCATAATAATTCATGCAGCAGAGGCCAGGGTGGTAAGTTTACAGTCTAAACACAGTCTTTGGTCAAATTTGGTCAAAAGGGAATAACCCTTTTTTTTACAAAACAACCCATTTTTTTCCCCTTTTTTGTACAAAAAAACAACCCACAATTTAAGGGGTTGTTTTGCGGAGTATTCTTTTGACACGATTTTGGATCAAATGAATAATCCAGAAATGTGTCCCTATAGGCACTGCACTCTAAAACTGTTGAGTCAAAAATAACCCAATGTGGGTCAAAAACGGACCCATCCGCAAATATTTGGGGTTTGTCTTCAGAAAAATGACTCAATTTTCCATGTTGCTTTGTGCAAAACAACCCACAACTTTGGGTTGACTCAAGTATCGCTCCATTGTTTTGCGAAAGCACTTGATTTTTTGAGCCAACTGTTTTTAGAGCGTGGAGTGGACGGACGTCTTACGTCGTTGTGCAATGGCCCTACCACCAGCTGGCCAGCTGCACAGGGATCTGTGTTGTGACCATTTGAGCGGGATGGGATACTAGAAAGAGTGATACCATTTGGAATGGGAGGAACACAAGAATCACTTTCCTTGCTAAACTGAATCACCGGCGAAAGAAATTGAGTCTTTAGTGAAGGCGCTGCTGTCAAGGTAAGAGAGCGGGATATTCTGGAAGCTTACCGCTGGTTTCTGCGATCAGAGGCGCTGACATCAGAGTGGGAGGTAATCAAGGTAGCCGAAGCCCGGCGATGGCGGCCGCAGCTCCCATCTGGAGGTGTTGGGAAGGGCGTATTAACATTCAGGCGGGAGGACGGCGGAGATGAAATGCACCTAGCTGGCTTCGCAGGGCCCGGGGAGTGACGGGCCTGAAATTGGACTGCCAACGTCAATTCCACCTTAAAATTACTGGACGCCGCACTCTCCATCTACGGGAGGCTCGAGCGCTTTTCCGACGTCACCCTTCTTGGTTCCCATGGCAACGGGAAGCCTATACCGAGCGGCTCTTTCCCTCAGTCTTGCGCGGGATCGAGTCTTCTGGACCTGCGACTCTGGCCGCCTTACCGTCACTTATCTCACTACTGGAAGCTTGTTTGTGCTTGGTAAAAGGCTGCACCAAAAAAAAAAAAAAAATATATATATATATATATATATATATCTGGCTTGCACACGTATGCGCAGATCCCATGTGCCAAATAGCTGTCGCCCTCAGCGGACACTGGAAGACACAGGAAGACAACAGACAGACAAGGCAGGAAGGTCAGAGTTGATCTGGTTGAAACGGTGACCTGTCTGCGATGGTGACCATCACAACAGGAAAGGGTGGGCTGACCGCAGAGGAAGCCCACAAGGACAGCGTCAGAAGTCGCACTTTGATGAGACCCGCACGATCACCGTCGGAAAATTGTGTAGGGGTGCCCAATGTAGGGAATTGCACTCACATTTGTTTTGGTAGCGCGTGATTTGAATTATTCACTTCATGATAAATAAAACTTCCTTAAAGTTGGTTTTGTATTTTGACATGTGAAGGTTGAGGCACTGGCAGTCATTTCACAATTTCCGCCACACGAAATAGATTTTGGAGGAATTCCTCTCACACCGATAGTTGTGTTCGTCTTTTGTGTTTTCAGGTGTCCTTCTTCCTTTTCATTGTGTTTGTCGTATACACCATGCTGCCTTTCTCCATGCGAGGAGCCATCATGGCCAGCGCCGTCACCTGCTTGTCGCACACCGTCACCCTCAGCGTCTGCTTGGCTTCCGTCGCCAAGGACTTGGAAGCTCTCGTCTGGCAGGTGAGACAGTAATTCAGTTTTGGGCCCTGGAGATCTGCAGGGTGATTGAAAAGTAACTAAAAGGGGGGGAGGGGGGGGGGGGGGCGGCTGGGAGAGATCGATGGCATTTCAAAACAGTAAGTTGATCTGATCCGTGAGTAAAATGCTTAAGCTTGGTCACGATACCAATTCAAGTCAAAATCAAGGTCCCACTCTACTTAACGAGTAAAGTCCAAAAATAGACTCGGCAGTGCGTCTGGAACGAAAACTAATTTTGGTGAATTATGTCCACTTATCCAAATCAAGCATTGTTTCACACATGATATATGCTCCGATTGTCTCCATAAATACACTAAGTGCCATCAAAAGCCCAGAGATGGAGGGAAATGTCAAGTCTTGGCCAGACTTCCACAAAGTGATGCCCAAGATGTGTGCGCACACGCACACACACACACACACACAAAATAAAACGCGTCTAAAGAAGCCCGTTGCCCTTGGCTAGCGGAGCAAAGGACAACCTATTGATATGCACGGCCACAGTTTTAAACAGCCTGCGGTTGACACAGAGGTGGAAAAGTGCGGTTGAAGTGTGCGCTCTTATCTGGTTTTCCAAGGTAATCATGTAGGCGGAGATGGCGGGGAACCGTGCGTCACCGCGGTGCGCTTTTTTTAAACGCCGTGTTCTTTTTGGTGTGCAGATCCTGGCCAACGTGATTATCTTCACCTGCGGTAACTTGGCGGGGGCGTACCACAAGCACCTGATGGACCTGGCGCTCAAGCAGACCTACCAGGACACCTGTAACTGCATCAAGTCCCCCATCAAGCTGGAGTTTGAGAAGCACCAGCAGGTAGAAACGGACAACCGATGCATTCGTGGGGTTGAGGATCAAGAGAGAAGAAACGATTTCTGGGCGTGGCTAAAACGGCCTCATATGATGTACTTCGGAGTGCGGCAAAAGTTGCTCCTCTGCCACTAAATATCGACTTCAATGTTGTCCGCCGCATTTGCGACGTGCAATTAGCCCCACCCCCAAAATGCTTCCTCCCTTCATATAGTCAGCTGCCTGGCCACCAGAGTGCCTCGTTGTCAGCCGTGAGCGTGCACGTCAAATGGATGGATGGGTATTCGGAATTTTTACAAAATATTTATTGTGCGGATTTTTCCGAGAGCCAAAAATAAATTACAACCGATTCCCCTGCAAAATATTTTCATAGCTCACTTTGTCAGATTCAGATGGAGAAACCTATTGATCCCAACAGGGCAATTAACTTTAGTTAAGGTTAATTTGATTATTTCCCAATACCATATGGAAGGAGGCATTTTTCTGTGACATTTGCTTGGCATTAAAAACTTGACATTCACCGTTTGTTTGAGCCCGTGAAAGGGCACCGAGAGCCCAAATTAATAACTGAGAGTACACTCAGGTGGGACTGGCTATGACGAGCCATCCATTTGCGACAGGGGCCCATTCTCGGAAGGGTCACGGGGGTGAGCTGGAGCCGATCCCGGTTGATTTTGGGAAAGAGGCGGAACATTGCTCGGCAGTCAATCGTAGAGCTTTGTATATTTTCCGAAAAAGATTTCCATTTCAGCGTATAATTCTCTCTCGATCTCTAATGTCGATGGACATGACACAGTGTGAACGCTCTCAATGACGGCGAGCGTTGTATAATATGTAATATTTCAATGCATCCGACCCGCTCCGGAAATTGGGAGTGTAAAAGCAAAATGGCAAACCATCCCACTCGTTACCTACCACTGACTACTTTAGTCCATTTATCCAACATCCTTGTAATAAGAGAGGCATGCAGTGAAGTTGTCTATTTTTGGTGCAGCCCAGCACCCCGCAACCTCTCAATCTTGTTAATTTTCCGCTGTGTTTTAGGAAATGAGTCGGAGCTGTGAGCGAACGGTGTAATGACCCTCGGTGCTCTTAGCTGCATTTGTGAGTCACACCCCCTAAGGCGGCTACTCGGTCTCTAGCATACACACGAAACGCACGTCTGAAACATCAGCCTGGAACACCGAATGGGCATTCTACTAAATGAAAGCACCCCACAACAGCTATAGTTATGTGACGTTACAAACCCTTCAACAAAACCGACCAAAGTGCAGGGCAGCGTGCCACGCTTTTTTTTTTGCGTGTGTGTGTGAAAATCGGCCGCACAGTGAGCAAAGGGTTCGTTCATCCGACCAATTTTTGATGTTCCAGATTCAAAATCTCGGAATGCCTTCGGAATCTTTTGTCTAAATCGGGAATGGCCGACTTCAAAATCAACTTTAAGTGCAAAACCTCACTCAGTTTGTACATTTTTTTTTCCCACATGAATTAACACATGATAGTCCAGTGGTTAGCACGTCGACTTCACAGCGTCGACTTCACAGTGCAGGGGTACCGGGTTCGATTCCAGCTCCGGCCTCCCTGTGTGGAGTTTGCATGTTCTCCCCGGGCCTGCGTGGGTTTTCTCCGGGTGCTCCGGTTTCCTCCCACATTCCAAAAACATGCATGACAGGCTAATTGAACACTCTAAATTGTCCCTAGGTGTGAATGTGAGCGTGGATGGTTGTTCGTCTCTGTGTGCCCTGCGATTGGCTGGCAACCGATTCAGGGTGTCCCCCGCCTACTGCCCGAAGACAGCTGGGATAGGCTCCAGCACCCCCGCGACCCTAGTGAGGATCAAGCGGTTCGGAAAATGGATGGATGGATGATCTTTTATTGTGGAAAAGGCATGTGACTTGTTTTTAATTCATCGGAGGCCGCTCAGAGTGGACCCGCGGGCCAGCAGTTGCCCATCGCTGCGATCGACTCCATTCATGATTTATCAAGTCACTTTTCCCACCTGCCCCCCCCCCGACTCCCCACTCCTTAGGAACGTTTGCTCCTGTCCCTGTTGCCGTCTCACATCGCCAGAGTGATGAAAGCCGAGATCATCCAGCGGCTTCAGGGCCCAAAGTTCGGTCGCACCGAGAACACCAACAACTTCCACAATCTGTACGTGCAGCGGCACACCAACGTCAGGTGAATTGATTTTCTCATCGCTCCTCTCTGCTCTTTTGTTGAAACTATGACACAATGTCCTCCCCCCCCCCCCCTACTTGCCCATCATCGTCTTGTCTTGGACTGCGACCCACTCTGGCATCCTTTCATCTTCGATCACCTGCTTTTATTTCCTTACCGTCGTCGTCTGTCCTTCCCCTCCTCCCAATCTTTGTATTCATATTGTTGCCATGGACAATATCAAATCAGCGTTAATCCGCCTTCATTGTATGCTGAGGTCACTTTATCTCTCCCCCCTCCCCCTTTTCATGTACAAAAGCGAGGCGAGTACAATCATTTGGGCTTAACGTGAGAGCCTCTCCGAGGAATGTCCTCTGGAAAGCTGATTTCCGAAACAAGGAAAGAATATGACAATATCCTTAAGTGGCCTTCAAGAGTGTGTGTGTGTGTGTGTGTGTGTGTGTGTGTGTGTGTGTGTGTGTGTGTGTGTGTGTGTGTGTGCGTGCGTGCGCGCGCCAGAGGTTGGGAAACAATCACACATGCGCGCGATACTCAACTTCCTTTCTATAGCGCTGGAACAACAACCGTAGCTGGAACAAAGTGCTGTGCATGTAACAAGAAAATATGATGGGGGGGGGGTTTTCCCTTGAAAGATACAAAAGCCTCCTTTAAGGTGCAATGAGGGCAAATTGCTCTTTGTTCCCGATTCCCGCAGTATTCTTTATGCTGACATCGTGGGCTTCACCAGGCTGGCCAGCGATTGCGCACCAGGGGAGCTCGTGCACATGCTCAACGAACTTTTTGGAAAGTTTGACCAGATTGCTAAGGTATGGTCACAAAAATGTTCCTTACCGTCCGTGTACAGTATTTCAATGTAAATCAGCCATCCATCCAACCACTTTCTCTAGCGAGCTGAAGCCAATCACAACCTGTACACCACCGAGCTGCCTTTGGATTAATTTGGTTTTATTTTGCCACACAATGATGGTACCTGAAATGTTTTTCCAAATATGTAATATATGGGCTGTCTAGTATGCCTTAAAAAAGATTTGGCTCTTGATACTTGTTTTTGTTGTCCTCAAAATTAGCTAAAAGCCAATTTCAAAAAAATGCATTTCATTAAGCAGTTTCTGCTGAAGCAGAGCTTTTTACTTCATCTTTCATGATGAGTGGAAAAAAACAAATGCCATCTCTTTAACCTTCAATTTTGACCAAAATTAGCTGTGTGTATGCACGGTCGGAAACCATTTCATTTTTAATGTGGAAAATCCTATTCACTGTTGCCGTATGTTCAAATCGGGCAAAGTTAATCTGGGGACGGAGTAAGATTTTCACAGGTGACAAATGCTTCAGCCTTGTTAAAAGTTTTTTTAGACTTCAATGATTAGAAATAAAGTAACGGGTAAAATAATGGCTCCTTTACTGATTTGGTACCGCCTGATCAATGTGCCTCATTAAAAATAATAATGAGAGAGTCTGTCTGGCGCCGTCGATCAAATGACGGTCAATCAACACATCTCTGCCCCTGTCCTGCGGCCATTCACGGCCCCTCTAATGGCCCTTCTCCACCACGCTTGTGCTTGTGCTTTTTCCGGGCCAGTGCCCAGGTTAGCACCAGTTCTTTCTTTTTCCACCACCGAAATTGGCTCTGGTCCTCTTAAGCTGGCCCCAATTATTGTTCGGGCCAGACTCTGACACCAACGATGTCAGGGGGTGTGGTCTGGGGTTATTATGATGATCGCAGATGTGGAGGAACAACTCCCTGGACACGCGGAGGTTTTGCACAAACTCCGGCGCGATTGTGTCCCACCGGAAGAGCGACGGCGGATATGGCCGGATAGCATGCAATCACTGACTCGCAGCCGGCCTCGATGCTATGCTACGTTGCCTAGCAGATACGAACAGCATATTATTAGTAGTAGTAGTAGTAGTATTAATAATGGCGCAGGCGCTCTTGGGTAAACGTCGACGTAAGCGGTGACGTCGGTGCGCTTTACGATGACGTAACGATGTAGCTCCGAACTCGTCTCTTTGCCGATGGAAAACCAAAAGTGTACTTCGTAAGAACTCGTTAAGCACCAACGAAGCACAGCCCTGGCTCTAGCGCCGAACGAGCACCGATTTTTAATTTCTATGGTGGAAAAGGGCTATAAAACACGTGGGCCGCAAAAGCTTCTGAGAGCTTGAGTCAGGCTCTTGACGCTTCGTGCCCGCCGGTGGACGGAGCCGCTGTTATATAAGACCGGTCCAGCCACGAGCTGATGCTCCGCATCCCACATGTGGAATGTAGACTCATGTTATGTGAGTGGGTGCGCGATGTTGGCCTTGATGGATGTGTCGAAAGCGATGCTTCTCAAAAGTTGAAAATATACTTCCAAAAGGTGACATCCAATCAACGCTATCAGGATGACTCCAAATATGGCTTCACGACAAAAAAAAAAAAAAAAAAATGCCCGTCGAGAAACCAGTCTGCACGTCATTTATTTAGTTGCAAACCTTTAGGACTTTTGTGCTACGCATTTGAATCGAATCATGATTTGAAACGGAGAGCTTGGTATACTTTCAGGCGTGACTTGCTGTTGAAAGATTTGAGAACCGATGGTCTCAAGGAGGGAAACCCCCCCCCAGAAACGGCACAAACCGCGCATCAATTTGTCAGAAAGGAGCACGATTTTGGACACGTTCAAAACATTTCTTCCATATTTTCCTCTTTGTCCTCCCGTTAGGAAAACGAGTGCATGCGAATCAAGATCCTGGGGGACTGTTATTATTGCGTGTCTGGTCTGCCGGAATCTCTGCCTCACCACGCCAGGAATTGTGTGAAGATGGGCTTGGATATGTGTGAGGCCATCAAGTAAAATACCAAAACTCTCTCTCGCTCTCTCTCTCTCTCTCTCTCTGTCTCACTCTTTGGCTCGCTCCTCTTCACACGTACGCGCACACACACGTGGCCGTCAGAGCAGGAAGAAAGCCAGAGCTGGCTTTAGTTCTGTTTGAACTCATGAGTAAACAAAATGTGAAGGCATTCTGATAAGCCTGGTCCAGGCAAATATTAATGACTCCAAACAAATGACAAAAAAAAGAAATAAATCTCTGGCATGATAAATCTGATAAATGACAGCTTTTTTTTTTTTTTTTTTTTTTTAAAGAAGAGTTTTTGTTTGTCTCCGTTAGTCATTTGTTGCAGGGCAGAATTGGTCGGATGCAATGATTTGTTTCCCAAACCCAACGGCCTTCACACTCATATCCGCGCCTTTTGACAATTTGCCGTCTTCAACAAAACTAACGTGCATGTTTTTTTTTTGCAGTGCGGGACATCTTCCCCTTTTCAAATGTGTACGTGGCGTCGCTTTTCAGGAAAGTTCGAGATGCCACCAGGGTGGACATCAACATGCGTGTCGGCGTTCACTCCGGGAACGTCCTGTGCGGCGTGATCGGCCTCCGCAAGTGGCAATACGACGTGTGGTCGCATGACGTGACGCTGGCGAATCACATGGAGGCGGGAGGTGTGCCGGGGTATGACACACGCACACCACTCACACCGTATTAGGCACTGTTGGCATACTGACATCATGGAATGTGACATGCATTTTGACAATCCAACTTTTGGAGTTAAGATTCGGCCATTGTACGGCCAGCGCCAGGATATTGTCCCACCAAGGCGGCTCATGATTTGTTCCCCGTGGTGCCTTCTGACACGAGTCTGAAAAATAACACCGCCGCCGTCATCCATTTCTGTTTGAAGCAAAACAATATTGACTTTTTTTTTTCTTTCTTAGGGGAGTTACCAAAAGCTCGAAAATTACACTAGAGGTCAGCCAAGCTGCAGGAGATACCCAAATGTGAGCTTGTCTTCTGCAGGAGGGTGCACATCTCGTCGGTGACTCTGGAGTACCTGAAGGGCTCCTACAAGGTGGAGCCAGGGGACGGACAGAGTCGAGACTCGTACCTGAAAGAACACGGCGTGGTCACCTTCCTGGTCATCAACCCCAAGGTGTGGAGAACACATCAAAGTCAGGGACACATCCTTGAATTGAAATACTTGTACGACTCTTGATTTTTCAAAAGCTGTCAATCACCCAGATAATTTGATGTTTAAAAAAAAAAAAAGACACGTTGGATATGCCGTATACGCTGTCATTCAAAGATTTGGGGTACGTTTTTAGGTCTGCTTGTTGAAAGAAAAGCACGGGTTTTATTTGTTTACATCGTATTTCCGATTTCCACGTTTTAGAGGCCCCTCCTATCGTGGGTAGCCCCAGAGCAACATTGAGTAAGTCCTCCCTGACAGTAGTTGGCGCTATACTACGGCGGGTTACCGCGGCATGTGGGCAAATCGTCATCTGTGACAGAACGAAAGGACTTTTTTTTTTTGGGTGATTGTGGCAATTGAAATTTCATATCTCTAAAGTATTGTTACAATGGTATCGGTGAGCACTCTGAGAGTCAATACTTAAACTGGGATCCGTTAGAAAAAAAAATAATAATGAACAGCCTTAATCTACAGAACAGTATATAAAGTAGAAAGGACTATTCATGGACTGGATGCACAAAGAAGTAGGGCAGAGCAGGCAAAATGATTGTTTCATGTGACTCCCTTCCAAAGTACAGCTGGACTTCCGCCTCGCACTCCCTCCATTCACATTTATGAGCTTTTTAATATCCTGTCAGATATTCGAAAAAGGCGGCAGGACTTTGATGACATTTTCAAGAAGCTTTGAATGGAGAAGGCCACACAGGGACCGCTGGCTGACGGCATGCGTCGTCTTTGCAGTCATTGTTATCGAATGTCACTGTCAGTGCACCCGCGGTGGCATTAGCGCAACCGTTAAGGGCCGTGTCGCTTTCTATTCCCGCAGGGATCGCTTTTCGGCGGCCTGTTACACCCTCCATTTAACTTCGGTCAATGTAAATCGCTGGGGAACATCCAGCGAGTTCTCGCAGGTTATATTACGAAATAGTACTCCAAAATTTGGGGGGGGGAAAGAGCAGAAAAAGGACATGGAGAAATGTCGGCATAAGAGAAGAAATGGACTCTGAACTAGTATGATGAGCCATATTTTTTTTTCATGCTTACATATAAATAGAGAGCATGACTACAGCAAGAGAGATTCTTCCCAAAATTATTTTCTACATTAACAAAACGTGATTTAAATATGTGGGGGGGGGGGGGGTGTTTGGGGTGGCAGACCGCCAAGCACAGCCCTCTGCTGGGCTTGCGCTCTCGCCCGTCTCTGGATGGCGGCAAGATGAGGGCGTCCGTCCGCATGACCCGCTACCTGGAGTCGTGGGGCGCCGCCAAGCCCTTCGCCAACCTCCACCACCGCGACAGCATGAGCACGGACAACGGCAAGATCAACACCACGGTCAGGACGGTTATACGATGACTACTCGTGATCGTACGACTCTTCAAAATATCATTGCTGACCTGTCAAAACGGGGTTTCTTGTTGCTAGGACGTTCCGATGGGGCAGTACCACTTCCAGCGACGGGAAAGGTCAGCCGCAATTGTCTTTTGGGGCTGCGTTTTTGATTTTTGATGTGTCATTTCAACCCGCTCTTGCTCCGCTCAATAAGGTCCAAGTCGCAGAGGAGGAGGTTTGAGGAAGAACTCAACGAGCGGATGATTCGCACCATCGACGGCATCAACTCACAGAAGTAAGCGGAAACCAACGCCGAATACGCATTTTTTAAATGCCAAACATGACTTGCACGCAGGTTGTGCGGCTTAACTGCCTAATAAATAGTCTGTTCCTCCGCTCTCCAGACAGTGGCTGAAGTCGGAGGACATCCAGAGGATCTCATTGTTCTTTCACAACAAAGCCCTGGAGGCAGAGGTAAAGCCAATGCATATAAAACGCCCGCGGTCACCATTGTTCTCGGACTCCATCAATCGCTATGAACTTGTGCAACTGAGGTCATTAAAGAGACGGTTCCAGTAGCCGACAATTTGCCGTGTATGTACTGCGTCTCCTCTTCTACGCTCTTGAACGCTTAACCAAAGCAATTCCATTTTTTTTTAAAAAGTCTTGTTTTGTACTTGGCTAACCGTCGAGGGTGCGTTGAGTTCCCTCCAAGTAGCGAAGAGTTGATTTTGCTTCACAAACAAAACGCCGCATCCCGATTCACGGTGACTAACGAATGCAACAGCTGTGCGAGCCAATTAAAAATAAAACAACAAATTGCTGCCGAATCTGTTTGAGAATAACGTGGCAGATGCGCCCAGATGTAATTAAATATCTGCTTTTGTGGGTTTTGTGGGCCTCAAGTGATGTGATGCGCGGCACCGCAAAACAATTTTTTAAATGACCACTCCAGCCAGTTTCTTATATGGAAAAAAAAGAATTGCTAAATTAGATTTTTCTTTTTTGTGTTGTGTGTGTTTTTGTGTCCTTCCCATAATTGATCTGGTTATGTGATGACCAATTACAAAATCCAATGCATTTCTTTTTGTAAAATCAAAAAGGACCAGATGATTCATATTTCATTTCATTTCATTTCAATGGAGGAAATACAAACGATGCAAACAAATGCGTGACACCCCTGCGAAATATACAAAACGTATATACACAGTATATCTCGTGTACAAGTTACCTGAGCAGCTGTACAATCATCCTTCTGTCCTGAATTGACAGCATCCTCTCCTCTGTCAACAGTACAGATCCACAACCTTACCTGCGTTCAAGTACTACATCACGTGCGCCTGCCTCATTTTCTCCTGCATCTTCATCGTGCAAGTCCTCGTCTTGCCCAAGTAAGTTCGCTCCTCCGGTCGCCGGGCTGGAGACGTCGACGCGCTGTGTCGCCTGAGCTGCGGCCGCGGCGGCAGATTGATGTTGGAAAAGCAATTTGATGGCCGTGGAGCGGCAGGCAGGATGTTAAAATACAGATGGGGGATGGAATGACGCTGCGCTGTCGGCGATTATAGATCAGGTAAATCAAAGTGCGGCGGCCACGAGAGCGAGTCATGCTAATTTACTGCCTGGGCGGGCCAAAAGGGTTATTCAGCATCTGAACGGTTATTGATTTTCTAATTTGGCCCTCTTTGGCTGTCTCTTACCCTTTGGTCTATTTGTGGCAGGGCCGCGCCGTGACATCATCCACTTTATGTCCTTAAATTGGACTCGCCGATGCGTTCAAGTCACGCCATGACCAAAAAAAAAACAAAAAAACCCCCCACATAGATCCTCACTACACTCTGATAAATGCTGACTTCTGATCAATGGATTGCTGGGCAGGATACGATTAGAAATCTTCATTACGTTCCTTGGTTGCCGTGTGTGCGCAAGATTACACGGAAAACCGAAAATGTCACCGGTGCTAGTCACAACCGGTTGTCAACTAGTGCGTGTCCTTGGCCTCATGCCGTTGTCCTACCAGTATGCCAAAGCTTGTCTTACATTTTGGGGCTACTAGTCAGATCCAGGAGGCTGTTAACGTCTCACAAATGTCAACCCGATGAGCCAAGTAGTGTTACAAGTGCAACGCAATAAGTTTGAATGGCATAGCAGCAAGCAAGAAGTGGCAATATAAGTCAGACATGGTCACAAGTCACTCTGCCGTTGTTCTGATTTGTCTTACGAGTGAGGACGAAGGGGGCATACGAGGACATTGACCTGAAGTCGGATATTAAATGCTCCCACGGCTTTTCCTTCGGTGTCTGTGTCCTTAGAACTGCTGTGCTGGGGATATCCTTCGGCCTGGCCTTCTTGCTTTTGGCACTGATCCTGGTTCTTTGCTTTGCTGGTCACGTTCTGGTGGGTATGAACGTATTTCTCCGCGATGTTCACCTCAGTTTTGCAGATTTTTTTTGTTTTGTTTGTTTGTAACAGTCTTATTCCAAAAGGCTCATTTTTGGGGGGGAGGAAGGGGGGTTCAAATCTACTCACAGCACCCCAGTAATGACAATGAGAAAATCTTATAAGTTCACACCAGGGTGTAAATTGAATTTCCTCGAGGGCTCCTAATGAGTGCATTGTAACATTGAGCTCGTTTTTATTTGCAAGCTACAAAGTGTCCCGGGTGTTTTGGGATTCATCTTCACACAACATCCTGCCACCTTAAGACCTCATCGGTCTCCAACTTCGTTTCTCTGGAGAGTGTATTAGTCCACCAGCAAATGGGTCGCCTCCATTGCACCGACGCTTATCAATAACCTTGACGTCCGACCCGCTTGTCACTTAGAAAGGGATTGTTTTTTTTTGCAAAGGTCATTAATTCGGCGCGCGTTTCTCAGTAAAAGCTTAAAAAGGGTGGCCGGGAATACTCAATGAGGTTGTCATAGAAATTGAAAATCTCTTGTCTATTGTTCAAGAGGGACTTGATAAAAGGTCCTCACGGTAGACACGCAAATGGAGGGGAGAAAAAGTGGGTGTCCAACATCAAGGACAAGGTATTTGCTTTCTTGTTTTGGTTTTTTTTTCTTCTTGGTCGACAGTGAGAACAAAACACTGTTTAAAAGCACTTTCTTTCAATCTGGAGAAATGTCAGCCGCGTTAAATAATGAGGTGTTGTGCACCCAGATTACTTCCGGGAGTGCCTGCTCACCCACGTGTGAAATTACACAACCAACTAAAGATTTTCTAGACCTCAACATTGCCTGTGACCGAATTACAATTATGATTGTAAATTATTTGAATTTCACCAGATTCTGACATAGAAGGGGGAGCACAGCGTGTGAGTGCTGAGCACATTTCTGAGGTTCGGGGTTTGAAAGCTCCGGCGTTCCTGTGTGGACTCTGCATGTTCCTCCGATAAGTCCCGGGTGTACAGCTCGTATGGCTAACTTACATAACACTTGCACCGACGCTGCGATTCTCCTGCCCTGACTTCCCGTCCGCTGCATGCGCCACATACACAGATCGGCGCGGCTATTGGCACAAAAAAAAAAGTGGCGCCGTGATCAAGTGCAGATTCTATGAGGGAAAAAATTGGCTTGCATGGATTTTGCAGTTTGTGCTAGCTTTTTTTTTTTTTTGGACACAGTGCCCCTTTGTCATCATGGTCACTAAATCTGCCCTCAGCGTTTACCTGGCAGTGAAAGGGGCGCGGCAGCAAAGCCTCATTTGCATGAGACAAGACTGCCCTCTTGAAAACAAGCTCATTTCATTCGTCAAGACAAATAAAAGTACGCAATTCTTTCATCTTTTTATACCTTGATGTCATTTGGGGGGGGTTTTTTTTGCATGTCCAAGCAAGGACGGAAGGGGCCGGTGTGCTCTTTCCCCTGGTGGAACGCTTCCTCCCGCATCATCGTCACCAACAATCCTTGGCTGCGACTGGTCCTCACCATGACGACCACCGCCCTGATCCTCGTGATGGCCGTCTTCAACATGGTGAGAACCTGGCACGCACGGCAACGAGTGCCTTTGTGAGGCGGCGACAGGATCCCCATGTTCATTGTCACGTTTCGCGTTTAATTAGCGGTACGAATCCGCGCGCGCTTTGATAATGTGTGACGGCCGCGACAAGCGCTTGGTGCGTCAAGCGCACATCGCCACCAACACTTTCGGTTGTAGATTTACATGAGGCCTGACATGTGTGCTCGACTTTGTCTCGGTCCCGTGACGCGCTTGATCATCACTTTCATTCAATCGAATGAGATGATGCGGCTTTTGTTATTTAAATAGAAATGACAATAAACTGTCATACGTTTACTGACATGGAAACGCTATCGTGCGAAGAGATCTTTTATTTATTTTTGTAATTGGGGCTTCAAAATGTGCCTTATTAAAATTCTTATTATTATTTTGTGAATACTGTTTTTAGCGTATACAGTCAGTCATAATTTGAGCCCGAATTCACGACTTCTGGAATTGCTTGCAGTTCTTTGTGGAGGATCCTGGGAAATCCATGCAGGAAGTCTCCGCAGTGGGTTCCCCTGAAGCGATCGCAAGCGGTCCCCCTGCGAATCTAACAAATGGCACCATGCCCATGCCGGACGACCAGGCTCAATCAGCGGGCGAAAGCCGATTTTATCTCCCGGTAAGTATTCCAAGAAAGACAACCCAGAGCTCCCTGGTTGCTGCAGGCGTGATCATTTTGACATGGTGAGATTCTCACCAAGCAAGAAAAAAAACAAAAAAAACGCGGAGAAGTTGAAGCGAATCGCTCGAGAAGCCGACATGTCTCGCACGCAAGGGGATTTCTTGTGAGATCAAAAGCTTCCCCTCTCTGTGACTGATTCATTCTGAACGTGCACACGAGAGGCCTATCCCGGCCAGCACGTCACGATTATTTACCGCGTTCTTGAACGTTACATGAAGTAGCCTTCCCGCATTTGAATGCCAACGGGAATTCTGCGGAGGAAAATGCCTCTTGTGAGTACCGCCGAGGCTTGAGCTAAGGGTCGATTGTGAGAGTTTCTGTTCGGACCGTCAATCGAGATGAAACAAGGAACTGAACGCGCGTATCCCCCACAGTACTTCATCTACTGCTGCATTCTGGGCTTGGTGTCGTGCTCGGTTTTCCTGAGGATCAACTACGAGCTGAAGATGGTGGTGATGCTGGTCGCCTTGGTGATCTACAACATCATCATCCTGCAGACGCACGCCTCGCTGCTCGACAGCTTCAGCAAAGCTCTGTACAGCACTCAGGCGCTGGACCGGTACCTGAGCGTATTCTCCGCGGGCACTTTTGATTGGCAGCTGGAATTGCCACGGCCGAGGCACATAATGGGATGCTCTTCCTCCCTCACCTTAGCTTCTTGTTTAATGGCAGTTTGCGCCGAGGCTGTTCATACGGAGAAAAGCCCGAATTAAAAAGCAGGGATTCTCATGCCACTTTTGCATGTACAATTTCCCCCCGTCGTATTTGCGATTCGCTGGATTCACCCATTTGCGCGTGTTTCGCGGGAACCTTGCCTCCGACTAGAACAAACTTTCTTTCTAGGTTGTCTATTTTTACTCCCCAAAATATTTTTTATCGAGTCGTACGCGTCTCTTCTCACAACAAATCTGGCATTTAGGATCGCTGTCGATAATTTTCTATTGCGCTCGAAGATGGGTTTGGACTTGATATGGATACTTTGCTTTGACTGCGCTTCTTCCCCGACTAGACCGGGAATTCTGAAGGACCTCAAGACGATGGGCTCTGTGTCGCTCTTCATCTTCTTCATCACTCTGCTGGTCTTGGCTCGCCAGGTCAGTGGCTGTTCTTAAAATGCCGCGTTTGATGCGGTTTAGGGTCCTGCCTCTCATATTTTACATACTCCGACGCAAGCCATCTGAGGGAAGTCAACATGATTTGATAGGATGCAGATTCAGCGCAGCGTTGCCACCCCGTCTTGAGTCAAGGCTTACGTTTTACACCCCCGCCCAAGAAAAAAACCCCAAGATGTCCCCAAATGGCACGTACACCAACTGCAATATTTACTTCCCTTGAACTACAATTTAAAGCAATTCTATGAAACGCCGGTGTAGCTTCGAGGCTGCCCGCGTGACCCGCTTTCTTCCATCTCCCTCCACGTCACCAAAAGTGAGTGAGACATATAAAGCTCAGCCGACACACTTTTCTTTGGCCTGTTTTTATCTTTCTTTTGGCAATGCCATCCGTCAGCGTTGACCCCAGAACAGATGTTCTCCATGGGAGGGCACCCTCCAGAGTATCAACAGTACCAAGAAGGCACACGCTCTCCCCAGCGAGCCACAGTTGGTCCAGACAGCGCAGCGTGTCCTCATTCTGTGTCGCTGTCAACAGATGGGAGGAGGACATTCTGTCTCGGAAACAAAATGCGTCGTGTGACTGTCCTATTATTAGGTTTGTCCTACCTGCATGCAGTTTGAGGTTCAACCGTCGCCCCCATTGTGGAAGTGGAAGAGTATTTGAGGGGTGTGTGTGGGGGGGGGGGGGGTGTTGGAGTCGTAAAAATTGGTTTTATTGGATGAGCGCACTTTTTATTTTTTGTTCAGGATATATTACTTGTCTTAACTTTCCTAATTTTTCTACATGTATACTTTGTGTCAGTCCGCATGCGTGTGTGCTATTTTTCAAATGATTTGAGACATCTCAAGGGGTTGAAAATGGCTCGCTGCAATGTGCACGACTGAACAAGGATTCTGCCCGATGCCAGCAATGTACTCTACATTTTGAATGTTTCCTTTTCTTTGGCTTACTCAGCATTATGCAGATGAGCACAAACCTGAATACCAAATAAACTCTTGTCTGGTGTCTGGCACTTGAACATCGCCCACGTAATTGTCAATGTTGTGCAAAAAAAAAAAAAAAAATCAATATGGCAACGCCGAGTCATGCGTAAACTAATCCTGCATATTGTGGCCGCGGCGCATCCATTTTAATTGCCAACTTTAGATCATTTGCATTGCAAAATTCCACCGTCAGCCTTTTTCAATCCATTTAGAGTGAAGCTTGTTTACAATCATGTTAGCTGCTTTCCAAACTGCATCTAAAATGAGCCGCCCCCCCACCCCCTTTCCTTCCGGCCCACTTTTTTCCTCCCCTTGGACCAGACACATGCTGTATGTTGATCTAGATAGATCTCAGCGCTTCAACTCTCCATGTCGGCTAAGTTGGCGGCATACTCGAATCACAAGGGGTGAAAAAAAAACAAAAACCTGCACTGCTCACATATATCATGTGGGCCGCTAATAACTCACACACACTGCGGGGGGCCGGTCCACAGGTAGCCCGGAGCTCCCGGATATGTGAGCACAATGGCGGTGGGAGCCGGAGACCTCTGTCTCCAACACAAACACACACTCCGGGGAGGTTTTCACCTGCATAGGTCACGCCTGCTGTTGACAACAAAATGCAGACAAAAGTCCCTCAAGAGTGGAGGATGAGAAAATATTGGCTACTAGCCGACTAGAGTGTCTGAACATTGTGGTTGATCAGACGGCAGGTGTGATTCATTCATTTTGAACGTGTGCTTGGCTGTGCAAGCACATTATCTCAGTGTTTTGGGGGGGGTGGGGGGGTTCCCTTATTGAAATTATTGTACAGTATTTTTTTTTCAATGAGTTATACAGCTTGCAGTACACATCAATGGTGGCCAAAGTTTGATGAATGAATGATGAATGAATGAATTAGCTTTGCGTCCTTTTCTGGATCACAAAAGCTTGGCATTCGAGCAGGGGTGTGTAGACTTTTTATATATATTGGAGACAAGCAGAATGCAAAAAGATGTTTTTCAAAAGTGAGAAGAAGCCGCAGTACCTGTGTAAGAAAAAAAAAATGAACCAAGAACCTTGGATCTATGAGACAAACATGCGCCCCACTCGTTGTCTTAACCATGAAAAGGAATTAATCATCAAGAAAATAAGATCGAATACGCGAATCTTCTGATGTGGGAGGCCTACTTTGTGCGGTACGGTGATCCATGACCCAAGTGCTGTCTG
The DNA here is from genome assembly GCF_054856545.1 of Hippocampus guttulatus. Classification (NCBI taxonomy): domain Eukaryota; kingdom Metazoa; phylum Chordata; class Actinopteri; order Syngnathiformes; family Syngnathidae; genus Hippocampus; species Hippocampus guttulatus. The sequence goes on along the minus strand of NC_141278.1, from coordinate 1,956,069 downwards.
GCAATGACGGCCGTGTCTCTTTACTCTGTGTCCTCCTGTAACAGAATGAATATTACTGTAGGTTGGACTTCCTGTGGAGGGACAAGTTCAAGCGGGAGTGCGAGGAGATCGAAACGATGGAGAATCTCAACCGAGTCCTGTTGGAGAACGTCCTGCCCGCCCACGTGGCCGAACACTTCCTGGGACGCAACTGGAAGAATGAGGTCAGCTCGTGGCTCGGTTGTCTTGACGACGATAATACTGCAACCTCGCCTTGCAAAACACTTTGCTCGCCATAATAGCCGTAGCTCGACTGAGAATATCCCGTCTTTTGCTTGTCCCTGTTTGGATAACATTGTGACTATTCAAGAAAGGACCGGGAGGAGTTTTCCAGAACTTTTGAGTTGGAGCCGTGACCCGGATTCGAAGCGCGCGCGTATTCACAGTTTGGCAAATTCACCAAGCCGTGTGGATATTTTTAACATGTCACTTTGATGGCATTTCGTGGCATCGTGGTGCCACGCCACCCCAACTCTTATAGGCACATCATGCAGCATTTCCGATGTCTTTTTTTTTTTTTTTTTTTTTTTTTCTGTTCAAGTAAGTCTGCAATGCGTTCCAAAGGTGTGCTTCAGGTTTATGTATGTTTGAAGACGTTTGCTTGTCTTCAGGACCTTTATCATCAGTCGTACGACTCCGTGTGCGTGATGTTCGCCTCCATCCCGGACTTCAAGGAGTTTTACACCGAGTCGGATGTCAACAAGGAAGGACTGGAATGCCTCCGTCTCCTCAATGAGATCATCGCAGATTTTGATGAGGTACAGCGGACCTGATTTTCCGCTCGTCAGAGCACACAATGGCTTGTCGAGTGCGAGTGTAAAACACGGAGGGTGGTGCGAGTGCCAAGCGAAACACGGCGGTGTCATGTGACTTCTTCCTGTTTGTGTTCACATTATGCGACACGCTTTAACCCCACTCTCTCCCCCACCGTGTCCTCAGCTGCTTTCAAAGCCAAAGTTCAGTGGAGTGGAGAAGATCAAGACCATCGGGAGTACCTACATGGCGGCCACCGGACTCAACTTGACGCCAGGACCAGAGTGCGCACAGGCACGCTTTGACACTCCATTTTGCACTCACACACAGAAAAAAAAAAGATAAATTTTTAATCAGCACAGAAATAGTGGGTCATTATTTTCCGTTGTAGAGCAATTTAATGTGCTAATTATTTTGTACCTTTTTCACTGCCAAATAGATAAAGGTAAGATGTCATGAGTTAATAGAAGTTACCAGCATAGTGGCAAGCTTTTATAAGTCACATTTTAAAAAAAACCAAAATATCTTTTTTTTTTTTTAACTGATGTGCTAGTCAAAAAGTCAAAACATTTCTGAAATCAGTCTCCAACAACACGACCGGGGACACGTTAAGCCATCTCTGATTAAAATTTGACCAGTGTTATGTTTAACATAACTGAAAACACAATTTCCACAGGAAACACAAACACATTTTTCATGCCATCTATTTATGTTCACGATTACAGTTTTAATTGTTTGAAGGCTTTGCTTCGTTCCGACAGGAACATGACAGACAGTACACGCACATCGGCACCATGGTGGAGTTTGCCTTCGCTCTGGTCGGGAAACTCGACGTCATCAACAAACATTCTTTCAATGACTTCCGGCTGCGAATAGGTAAGAGCAGACCATGTGAGCGTCATTACTTTCCGGAGTATAACTTGTTGATTTGTGTGTTTTGCGTGTGCCAAGGGATAAATCATGGACCGGTCATTGCGGGGGTCATCGGGGCACAGAAGCCTCAGTATGACATCTGGGGAAACAGTGTGAATGTGGCCAGTAGGATGGAGACCACGGGCGTTCTGGGCAAAATCCAGGTGTGGAATTTGAAAGAAAAGAAAAAAAACGTGTCGCATGTTGTTGTTTTAAAAATGTCTTCTTGGCTGTTCCTGCAGGTGACGGAGGAAACGAGCGAAATCTTATCCACGCTGGGCTACATGTGCTCATGTCGAGGCATCATCAACGTGAAGGGCAAAGGGGAATTGAAGACCTACTTTGTCCACACCGAGATGACCCGATCCCTGTCACAAAGCACCATCATGCCTTGAGTGCTCGGTTGGAGGGAGAGGGGGGTGGATAAATACATCAAAAATCAAAATCGACACTACATACAAAGTGGCATTCGCGGCAATTGGTCATGCTCGGGGCGTACAAGTTACTCGCGGAGGCCCCGGCGTCACAACGGACAAACAACAAAGACGGCGGCACTGTCGGAAGTCTCTGGGCGCCGCTTCATGTCGAGTGTCGAAGGCGGCTCTCCGAAGGCTGCGGTGGGCCTGAGAGATTTTTTTTCTGTATTGCTGCAACCTCTCAAGGAGCGCAGTCAACCATTTATCTACAAGTAGCGTGGAGGTAATTAGCCATGCCAGTGTGGCGAGCAGTGTGCTTCAGAGCCGCCTTATGCTTGAGCAAAGGCGGCTCTATAAATAGTATACACTCTATGGACAAAAGAAGACACACCAATTAATTCTTGACAAGTTCTGAATGGACCTAGCCTCGAGTCAGACTCGTTGTAAATTTGCCCATGTTAGGATTTGCCACTTGCTCGGCAAACAAGTGTGAGACGCTTGAATTAACTTTGACTTGGTACAGTGAAGCCGTTCACATTTTGAATCGCAGCAGCCATTTTATCCGCTTAATCTTTTATTTCTGTTGTTTTCCTCTTCATGCTGCCATGGCGCAAAAAAAATAAATAAATCCCCCACCTTCCCCTGACCCCCAAGCCTCTGAACAAAGCTTGCATGCGCCCCTCACTTGACATGCACACGTGTGATGCTCATAACAGGGTGGCGTGTGATTATGAGAGTGCATAGTTGTAATAAATGGTCACAGAGAATGTTGTCCAGTTTCTGGAATGCTAAGTAAGGTAGCGTTAGCAGGGCAACGTTAGCCATGAAAAGTAGGCTGTTAGCATGACTTATTCATAACTGTTACTCTCGCACTAAATGTTATTGGTTTCACATATTTTAAAAAAAAAGTGATAAGCGTGTTGGCCAATATTGTTGCTAATTCTGATCACTTTCTGAATTCATCACTGGTTGATAGTCTTGTGCCCCGGTGTTAACAAATGAGGGAGAGACAATTTTTTAAATATGTGTCTCTGTCTGGTTGTGGTTCCTCTGATGCAGTGGTTTCTTAAAAAATATATAATAATAATACAGCAGCTGCACCCCCATATTAACTCTTAATCTTTACCATTCCATTTTGGACTATCAAAGCATGATGTATAAATATGGTGTGGACCCTTCTCCAAACTCTCGCGGTAATCCTTACCAGAAGAGTTAAATGTACTGTATTACATAGTTTAACCAGCTCCCTATTTTCTTCCCTTCTGACTTCTGTACGTGTAACACTTTTGTCCATGCAATGTATACTTAAGCCAAATCTGCTCTGTGAGCCATTTTGCTCATTTATTTCAACTGGATGTTAGGCTATTTTATTGTCACGCTGCCAACAAATTCCCTACAATGACAGGTAGTTTGAATGTGAATTATTGTTGGTAGTTTTAGATTTGGAATTAGTGTTTGAAGTCGTTGGCTTGAGAAGAAAAGTAGATTGTTGCTTTTTATAAATATCCTCTGGAAGAAAATCCGCTGCACTGTGTGTTTAAATGTCCCTATGCTGCCACACTTTTGTTATTCATTAAATATTTGTATATAATGTACCCTGTCTCATAATTGTGTGTTTTCATACTTGCTTGAACGTGTGCTTGCATATGTTTTTATTACACACTTAAAACGATGCGAATGTGTAATCTCAATTTATCTTTTTTTTTTAACAGTGTATGTAAAAAAAAAATAGTCTCCAAACCCACACCCCTGTCCCAAAGGCATTTTTTGTGATAGAATAAAAATGAAACAAGGATCACTTTTTCCAATTTGTGTGACCTATAGAGACTAGAGGGCTGGAGTGAAGTCTTTCGTGGCGTTTCATCAACAACCTCAGCCTGCCCTCTAGTCGGATTTCAGTGCAGTGCAGGCTAATTCACAGCGCGCCCCCTACTGGGATTTCAGTGATATGCAGGCTGATTCAATTCCAATTCCAAGGAACAACGCACAGACAGTTTTTTTTAACATTCTCGCATTGAAATAATAATAATAATAATAAATGTATGCAAGTGTAAAATAAAGTATCCCGTGTGTCCCAACTGTGAGTCCCCCCTTTTTGCCCATCGTGTACGTTAAAAATGGGGCGTTTGTACTGTATTTGTTTGCTTTTTGCAGTTCCGGAGAATTACTGAGAGAGGCAGCAGCAGACCGCAGTTGACCAAAGAAGCGAGCAAGAATCAACCACAGACAAAATGTAAATCAAAACAGTTGACCGTTTCTCCTTCCTTCATAGTTGTTCACGAATGACATTTTTAAAGTGTCCCTTATGAATTGACTATACATTTCTTATCTTTCATTATTTCTGTAGTCCTCGCTGTACCTTTGACACGCTGTCCCGTCGTTGAACGTGGATGAGCCACCAGCCAGCGGCCCCTCCCGCCCGCTTTCCTCCGTGCGAGTGACTCTCCCTTCGGCTTCACTACGAGGAGGAACCGGGTGCACCCGGTTCGTCGTTTCTTTTCTTTTTTTTTTTTTTTAACTACCCCCAAGATGGAGACTCGCAGATGGCAAGATTAGTTTTTAGAATACAACCGTACCGCCCGCCTGTCTTTAATGACGCCTTGGTTGGCAGCAGTGGAGATTTTTCTCATGTCTTTTTACCCATTTTGAAGGATCTAATCGGGAGATATTAAGCTCCGGGGGTCGCGGTTGTGGCAACCATGAGCTCCGGGGAGGGAGCGGAGGAGACGACGAAGGACCCCGGGGAAATAACGTTCAGGACAGGTAAGCTCAACGCTGACGAGATCCACCGGTGATGGTGATGGACATTTATCCCCGACTATGGTGACTGGTTTCGGGGAGCTAGACAGTGAACGATTGAGGTCGAGAGGGACCACTGAACCTGAGTATACATTGGATTAAAGTCATAAATCGACTGTCGGTGTTCAACCCGTAGAAATGTTGATGTATTTTTATGTGTAATTGATTACAGTATGTTAGACTGTGTAGCTAAGCATTAGCTTGGGTGCTAATGTTTCGACCCCCATCTTTTTCCAACATGTGGCACCGTTTATCGACAAGCTACTAAAAGGAAACACTCTCCGACACTTTTGGCTTTACCCTGGCCCAATTTACATCCATTACACGTGTAATAGATTGTGAGCAATGTGAGTTTTTTACCCAAGTAAACTTGGAAGGCGTACAGCAACCGCGTGCAATGCACCTTCCAAGCACCACAAATGGGGAGCAAATCGAGCATCTGCCATTAATATTAAGTCGCCCGTTGAGCTTGTGTGCGAGCGCTTGACACTTGATTTGTGCTTCAACATTGTGAACTGTGAGTCGAAAAGTGGTAGAGAGGCTATGGGGAGGGCTGACCCAGTATGCACCTCTATGGTGAGCGTTTTAGCTAGGAGTTAGCCTCCTAAAAGCCACCCAAAGCCTGTTTGGCTAGCAAATGCTAATGTAGCATCGCTAGCTCACGACTGAGTTGACAAAGCCGGCTTTTTCTTTGACCGACTTCTTCCTTGTGAAGGGAAAAACGTAGATACAATGCGAATAGTTTGAAATCAACGCCCCCCACCCCGGTAGATCATTTTCTGCTCTTAGTGTTGTCAAAACTGAACAACAGTACGAGCTATGTAAACAATACATGGCGCATCCAGCATTCTGGGTGTGTTAGGCTAAGCTAAGTGTGACACATAATGCACACTCAGGCGAAAAACAGGCTTTCGAAACTCTATCACGGTCTGTAACTTAGGAGGTTGCAACCGCAGGAAATCAGTGCTTTAATTGTGTCACAGCAACACCAATGCTTTGCACAATGCTAAGATGACCCTTTGCAACTCAACTCTAACACTAAGAGTGACAGGCCTGGAAAATGGAAAAGACAACAACAATGGGCCATAAACTGTGAATTCCAAGACGTTAAATGGCATTGGTAGGGTCTGAGAACGGGTTTTACAACACTTTTCAGTGCCAACAGAGGCACGAGTGGTTTATTTTGGTAGCTTCTCAGGTTATTCCACTGCCCCACCTATACATTTTAAGTATTCAGACATGATTGAATTATATGGTGGATCTGGATAAGCCCGTGGGCTTGGCTACACTTGTGCAACCATGCCAAGTCACCCCCCAGCACAGTTCGCTCTTTGCAGGCATTGAACTGCTTCCAGCGCCTGATGTCATGCCTGCTTTTGTCATCATGCTTGAGCTTTGCTGCTTAAATGCATTTCAAATCAATTCCTATGTTGTGAGAGTCTCTTCGTGGCATTCTCACATATCCACGAGCATTTTGCAGTGGCTGAGATCTAGGTATGATAAATACAGAGATACCCCTGCTTTTTAGTGTTAGAAACCAAAAAATTAATGTTATACTCGTACTCTCTCCTCCCCTCTCACAATAGTCTAAAATTAAGAGTTTAACTATATCCAGAAATATGATCCTAAAACAAATATAATTTCAAACTCCTCTTACATTACACTTAAAAGATGAACAGCTTCCTGATTGTTTGACTCCTGCCTATTCTTTATGTATTGATTTGCAAATTCGCAGTTGAGCTCGTGTCACGGGCTGATTTGAAACGATCAAAGCTTTGCAGTGCTAATTTTCCACACGAAATAAGGTTACAGCTGACTCACGCACCACTCTGTGTGAGACGAGCTGGGAGGAAAAGACTGTACCAATAAATAAATAAATAAAGTGAGTGTCATTTCACATTTAAAACTAGAAGATTAAGTGCAGTGACCCTACTGCAGAGCAGATCTTAACGTACAACAGCAGCATGACTACGATTGCCAATAGAATTTAAAATGGCCCTCCAGCACTTGTTAGAATGTATTGTACCGTGTGTATATAATATTGTCGCTAATGTGTGCTCACGCCAGCAAATTTGACACTGTCATTCGCTGCCTCCCATGTCACTCACCAGGCCAGGGCCTCACATTTGAAAGCCTCACACACTCAGACTCCTGGATATTGTCGAGTGGAATGTGAGGATGGTGACCCCAAATGGTTCACAGTAATCCCTGCCCCTCACATGATGCACATTTTGTTTTGTTTTAATAATCCAAACTCCGTTTCGCTCACTCGAGGCTGTTCGAAATGGGATTGGACAGTGAACTAAACATACCAGGCGCATGGTGACCCGTGTTGCTTGAAATAAATGTGAATTAAAATGTTCCAAAACCCAGTGCAGCTCTCATGTTTTCAGTGATCCCAGATGGAGCTAGATAATGCCAGTTGCGGAACCGCTACAACCTGACTCGAGATCCTGTACCTTTTGCTTTGTACACGTAGTACACGTAGTACAAAGCAAACGGAAGGCTAGAGTGTCACATGCTAGCTCTTGTTTTGCGCTCGCAGCTACTTCCTCCATCCTGGGTCTCTTGTTCAGACTTGCACAATTTTGCGTGTCTGGCCACGGGCTAAACGCACCCTCCCTCCCCTTCCCTACATCCACATCTTCAACCTCATCATCCTTTTCCCTCGGCATTGCTTTTTGTCAATCCGACGTTGTCTGTTGTTGCGCGTTTCCTTCCTCTGTCATTCTTGTTGCATCGTGTCAGGACAATTCACGCTGATGCGCAGTGACAAAGAAAAAAAAAAAGCCTTGCCTCCTTTTTCTCCCGTTCCAGACTGGAATTAATATCTTGGCTTCGCTGCACAGAGACGGGGGAAGTTTGTTGTGGCCTCTTGTCAATCATCAGGTCGTTTCATGCCAGGAACGTCGCTTTGCACATGACTTCAATATTGATTCCAAACGTTGATTGCAAGTCGGTCACGCGAGCTTTTCTTGTGCAGCTGGCACAAAGTCCGTATCATCCAGACTTCATGAATGAACATTTCGGGGCAGCATGGTGGCCGTTTCCGGTATGTTTGAATGAGCGGCGGTGTGTGTTTGTGTGTTTAGCAAGCAGCCCAGGGATGGAAATTTGATTCAGAGCCTACATTTATGACTCAGGCCCATTCACCCAGGAAGAGGTTTGCACACACACACACACATACACAACGCTAATGGATATTGATCTTGGAGATGGAGACTGATTGAGGTTTCCCTTCAGGTTCAATGCAAAGACGTCTGGGGGGGAAAAACAACCAATAAAAGGGAATTACATGCTTAGTTGAGCTTCCTTGAGTGCATTATGCTAACTTAGTTCTGCAGCCCTTTTTCTTATCACAAGGTGATACGACAGGATGACTGGTCATCTGGGTCAGGTTTACTTTGGCTTTGCAATGACGTAGTTCAATGTCTGCAGTTGTTTGCGCAGCTTTGGTAACGCTCTACTTGAAGGAGAGAGAGTTTGATGTTCAACTCGCTTTATCTGGCCATCCGAGTCAAGTATTTTAATAACGGGCTGGACTAGACTCCTTAGTTCTCTCCCAATATTAGTTTGTCTTCTGAAGACTTTTTTTTTTTTTTTACGATTTTACGCTCCCACCATTGTAGGAACAGCTTGGGGAAGGCCCTTTTCTGTTCCAGCAGTTCCTGACTCTGCCAACATCTCGTAGCAATAACGTCAGGGTCCCAAAAGCTTCGATTCGTAGAGTGGATGTCATAAGGTAAACCGAGGGAGGCTTTTCTAATACGTACATCAGCCCAGTAATAGTTTCCTGTGTGAAACACTCAAGATTTTAGTGGTGGAAGCCCATCTGGCAGGAAATTGTGTTAGCTCAGATAAGCGCAAACTGACCAGCCACTGTTGAATTATGCAGGTCGTTAAACGGTGACGTCGTCGGCGTATTCCCATGAAGATGCAAGTGCTGACGCCAAGATTTTGGGCACTGTCATGGGAACGAATGAGCAAAGAGGGGGGGAAAATGTTGTGACCTCATCGTTGGGTTCCATCGCCCCCCAAAAAAGAAAGAAATGGAAAAATTCATCCCACATGCCTGGCTGCGCCGCACACTGTAATTATTCAATGAGAGCACGATGAGCGAAGCCATGCAGCGCGCGGCGCTGCGCTCGCCGGGACCCCGAAGCCCGCATGACGTCATGCGCCAGCCTTTCGGTGCACCTCAACAATACGAGCCTAAACTGGAACAAAGCGCCGCAGATTAAATTACAGAGCTCGGTGTGAACTATTTGGCCTTTGCCGGATGTGTTCGACCAGCAACCCGATTTAAAGAATGGAATCGTGACTGTCAGGCGTCAGTGTGAGCTCGGGTCGTGATTCGCACGGACCGATGAATCAGAGCGACCCATTTCCTAAGACTGTCATTGTCCCAACATTCTTCAGCGGAGTAGCAGTAAAAATTTTGTGGTGGGGCCGCGCGTCCAGCATGAACGGCCTCGGGCCTATTTGAGGTGAGAGGTCATTGGATTACACGCTAACCTAATCCAGACGTGTTTGTTCTGCGCTGGCGTGTATTTGTTTGTGTGGCTTTCAGGAACTGAAGTCCTAGTTTAGTTCCTTTGTGGAAGTTGGTGGGGGTGGATGACGCGCACAAAACTAGCCGTTTAGTCACCGCTTCTCGAAAAGTTTTCAAAGGTGAAAAATGAATATCGTCAATGCTAAATTATTTACTGTCCACAATTCGGCGTTTCCACCGAGCTGTCTGGTTAACTCCACTTTGATACCGTCGCTCAAATTGTCTCTGGCCTCTTTGTGGCGAAAGCTGTTGACGCCGTTGCACCGATGCAGTTTTTACGCAACAAATTGGCTGGGTGCGCACTCTTATGCTGCCGATGTGCCCAATTTGCTGCAAAGTGCAGCGTGAAAGCAGCTTTACGCGAGATTTACACGAACTAGGTTTCATCACGACACAATTTCCCACCACGAACAAGCCTCTATTTAAAAACCATGTCAGTCAAGGGCCGTCAGAAACAACGTCCACAGAAAGCCTCAGACTAGATACGTCAAAGGCCAACTGACCTTTAGCGATACGTAGTGTCATTTTGTTGTTTGTGACTTTGCGCCACAGAGCTCAAGGATAGATCGAAACCCATCATCAGCTCAACGCCGCATAATCAATGACATTTTGTTCGCTTTGGTGTAAAGAAGCCTCTCGGAAGACTTTTGGTCTTCAATGAGTCGATTCGTCATTGCTGCTGCAGTGTTGAGGTGTTTGGTAGGTGCGCTTATCAAAGTGCTCGTCTTGTTTTGCATTTCCCTCACAATAAACAAAACATCAGTACACTGCGCACACTCATGTACAAACCTCTTGCCTCCCTGTGGGGTTGCTTCAAAGGAGCTTGTCTCCCCCACCCCTCCCACTCCCCCAACTCCTCTCATCTGCTGAGCTCTCCTTCGCTAATGTCTCTGGCGCGTCCACCAGTCAGGTGCAAGCTCAGGGTAAGATTTCTCCTTTTCCAACAATTTTAAAGGAGAGAGTCAGGAGGACAAAAGCGAGAGAGAGCAGGACGTAGGTGGGTACACGTTGGTTGCAAGACGACTTGGAGAGAATCATTTCTCAGTGCATTCTTGTCGCAGGCGGTGGAAACCAGAAGCCAATGTCTGCCCTGCCTTGTGCAGATATTGTTTGAAAAACCTCCTTGCACTTGACGCAACTAGGATACACATTTAACAGGGAGGGCCTTTGAAAAAAAACAAAAAGGCAGTGAAGACTTCACCAAACTAGGACAGGTCCTGAAAGACCGTTGTACTCCTTTTGCCTGCGCTCTCGTCTCTAGATCATGCAAAGGTGCTAACTCACTGTTGCCCGTTTCTCTTGCAAAATGTTTTTTTTTTGTCTCAGTCACTATCTACTTCTTACCCGTGACTTTTCTTAATCTAAGGACTGGAAGCAAAGAGGACAACGATGAGTATACCGCTCTCCTTGCTCCATACAGCCTGTCGTCTTTGCTAGCAAATAGAGCGGCAACCAACGATCCCCACTTTGGCCCGTATAACACAATATAAAAATATTTGGAAAAATCTATCTGGTATCACTTCCTAGCATCTCCGTCGGGGTATGAACGACAATTTCTCCTTGTACAGTGCCTACTCTAATCTTGAGATCACTCCCTTGTTTGCTCACATCTCATTAGGGTCCGTTTTTACTTTTTTTGGGGGGTTTTGTTTTTTTGCAGTTTTTCCGCAAATAGAAAACAAAGTGCCCCGGACCGAGGTAGCCTTTGGCTTTAGTTCTCATTTCCCGAGTACGCCATGGAAGTATCAAGCCGAGGGGGAAGTTCTGATTGCCTGAAGTGAAAGTTGTCTGTGCCCGTCAAGACATAAGCGTGTGTTTATTTGCTGCGTGACATTTGGCTGGAATGAAGAACAACTCGCTGGCGTAAAGATGACTGATTCATCTGTTTATGCGACAGCCACAAAATACCGTCTTGCAAACTCCTGCAATACTTCGAGTGGAATTTTAAGAAATGAATTTGAAATGGAAAAACTCAAACTTTATTCTGTTGATATTATGGCTGCGACTCCAGAAAAACTATTGCCCCCCCCCCCCTCGCAAAAAAACCCTTACCCCTATAATACTCGGGGCCCTGGGCATACCTGTAATCCTACAACGGTGCCACAAAGGCAAATGCCTTTGCTGAATTGGACTTCTCACTTTTTAACGTTTGGTGCCACAACAACTGGGCGACACTTCAGGTTCAAGCTGAACTGTTTGTTTTTGGCTGTTTCACAGCTTGAGGGAACGCTCACAAAGTTTCTGTCTCTCCTCCGTGCAAGCGTTTCGATCACATTCTTTGCTCATTCACTGGATACCGTCCTCGGCAGAACGACTTCAACGCTAGTAGGCCATTAATAGTTTTCCTGCCCGACGTCTCCATTTGAATCAGCGTGATCAAGACGAAAGGTATTCTCCAAATGAAGGGGCTTCGTTCTTGCCTGCTCGTGAGTCAAGCGATGAGTGCGTCTGCCGAGAAGGGGAAAGCAGGGGCCCGTAGCAAGGGTGGTCTTGTGTTCACGTGGGCCGTGACACAGAAACGGGCCAGCGTTGGGGACAAGAGGGAGCTGTTTGAGCGCAGCGTGCTCGCTTTCAGGCCTGACGCGACAGGTCTATTTGAGTTCACTGTACCCCGAGAGCACATTTCATAGACGCGAGACGTCCGGCGTTTAAGGAGATCAAGCCCCGTCATTTCCTCAGCGGTGGTTATAGAAGTGTGTGGGACCTGTCAAATTGTGTTCCAAGCAGTTTGCAGTGAATGCATGTAACGTGTGTCTGTGTGCATGTGTGGTTTGCATTCAACCGCTTCGCCACTTGAGTGTGTGAACGTCATATCTATGCTGATGGTTTTTATCTGTGTTTCGTCTGTTGTTTACATAGTGATGCAATGTGGGCGGCCCCAGCATTGCATTGTTGCACGCTGCAGTCTATGTCCGCGTTTTGGGCATTGCAAAAATTCAAAGTATGTTTCGTATTTTATTTTATGTTTTGGGGGGGGGGGGTGTTGATTCTCCCGCATGCCGCCCCGCCCCGTTCATTCTCTGAAGTGATCACCGGCTTCCCTGAGAGCCTTTCAAGTGCTTGACAACCACGACCACACTTTGCCCATGCAGCAGTTGCGTGCAAAGCTAATACGTGAAGCCTGTATCTGGGCTGTGCGGTTTTAAGGTAAACTAACATGCGTGTTTGCAATTTGTACAGTTCTCTCTCCCATGAGTGGCACTCATGATCTTTTGTTAAAAAAAATAAAATAATAAATCAATCCTATCGTCGGTCTGGGAACATGTTTTGTGGACAGATGAAGTCAAATGATAGATTTTTTTGGGCAGTGCACACCAGTGATTTGTTTATAGCGATGAAATGAAAGAAAGAAAGTGTCATAAAAGATGCATTTCATATACAAAGTGCAAACTACAAGTTTTCCTCAAGAGTGCAACCCCAGAGTCAAACACACTTTGCCATCCTCCTTTGCCACGACTTCACGCCCTCCTGGAAGGCTTCTTCCAGGAATCCTTCGCAAACACCGTCGTGTCTCGTCAGACACCTGTCTCGACTTTACTCGGTGTTGACGCCAGTTAGAAACCGGAATGTCCCCTCTGAGGTCCAACAGGAAGCAGTCCGAGGCGGAGTCCCTTGGGCAGGAGCGCGTGTGGCCCACTGAGTCACCCACTTGACCCGCTTGACCAGTCACCGTGTTTACATTTAGACACCGCGTGACACTGAGACGGAGCGCGTCTTCGCTTCGGTCACGGCAGCAGCGACAGAGTCTCTTGCTCACGCTGTGTATAGGCTGCCTCAATGGCCTGATTGTTGTTAGGGCGCAGTCTTGTCATGAGTCTTTGTGTGTGTGTGGGGGGGGGGTGTTATAGGAGGAGCATTGTAAATAACAATTTGGAGAGAAAAAAATGTTGATTCATGTGTCGTTTGACCGCTCCCTGCATTGCGATTGGTTGACGACCAATCCAGGTTGTCGCCGGTGTCTCGCCCAGAATGCAGCTCATCCACAACGCTCATGAAGAGAATTGATTGGATCGATGGATCCCTTGTTTAATATCAGTATGTTTAGGTTGGCTTGAATCAATGATCCAACTCAATTGCCGCCTAAACAGCTCCTTTTGGACCGGAAGTACAGGTACAGGATCGACAGCAGGACCCCCGCCTCATGTGAAGCGAAAATACTAAATAGCGAAGCAATAAAGCTAAACGCGGGATCGTTTGCTTCAGACTTGAAACCAAATTTGAGTCGCACCGACAGATGCTCATGCTCATTTTGATCTTTTTTGTGTTTCTTCCAGATGGATCCCTCCCTAAGGAGACAAAAGGAGATGTGTCCAGTCAGATTGCAGGTGAAATGGCACAAACTCACATCTCTTTTTTTTTTGCCCCTCCTCAAATGTGTCTGCGCACGCATGACTAGCGTCTATTTTATTAGTTTGCCGGATGAGGCCTGGCCGCTGTCACGGTAATGTCTCACCACCACACTCACCTCGACTCCCTCTCCCCTTATTGTCGCCTCCCTCTCCCGATTGGGTGCCCGTCGCCGTAGCGACAGCGCCCCTCTCTCTCTCTCTCTCTCTCTCTCTCTCTCTCTCTCTCTCTCTCTCTCTCTCTCTCTCTCTCTCTCTCTCTCTCTCTCTCTCTCTCTCTCTCTCTCACTCTCACTCTCACTCTCTCGCTTGATTACAGATAGACGCGCATGGCCGTCGAGGATTTCAGCCCTCTGCTGTCATTTTTATGATGGAGATTTTATCATTTGATGTGTGTCGATATACTTTGAAATCTGGCGTAGTTGTGTATCTCTGTCCCGAAAGGAGGACCTGATGGTACATTTTGATCCATCACCTCCCGTTGGTTGTAAAAAGAAACAGATAAATAACCGAACATCGAAAGGAGGCCAGTGAATTTGGCGGGTTGCACCGAGGCCCGGGGGCAATGCTGGGAATGGCTCCCGTTGACCAATACGATGAAAACATGAATTCAATTGCTCCATGGCATCGCTGCCGCCGTGTCTTCCCAGTTCTCTTCGCACACAATTTTTCTTCAGATTCTGTCACTTTCCAGTCATTACTCGAGATTTGTCAGGGATTAACTCTCCCCATCTGTCGGCCCTGCGATACGACTGGTCCGACTGGGCCAGGGTTAGGAGCGGAACAGTTATGTCATGACTGTTGCGCCTTCAAAGCCGGGCGGGCGGGCGGAAAAGCATTTTTGCTGTTGCTTTTGTATTTCCTTTGAATGCAAATGTAGACGTGCTCCAAAATACATCCCAAACCGTAAAAATGTCCCGTTGAGGAGCCAATTGCATTTTTTGCTGTCGGAATGTAATGCCAGTTTCACCTGCAGAGGGCGCATTCGTATCGAGTACAATATCAAGAGCAGAGGGCCAAGCGCCACGGCCTGCATTGAATCTCCTCTCGTCATTAAAACGTAACCGTGCAGTCAGACCGTATTCACAATCTAATTAGATTGTTAAATATTATGCTTTGTTGTCACAAGGAGATCCGGAAATGAACGTTTGGCACCGATGAGCCATCCTCCTCTGCCTTTTCTCCTTGTCCTTTTTTTCTTTCCTTCGTCATCTTCTGGTCACTGGGGCAACCTTGGCCTGCTTTTCAATTGGTAAGCCTACCCTGCCATTTGAGGTCTGGACCAAGGGAGAGAACCGAACAAGGCGAAGAAGGCTCTTGGCATCGTACGCCATCTCCAACAAACGAATGAAGGAAGGACAAGAACGGGAATGTAATCGCACTAGTGCCGCTTTTACAGCCAATTCCTAGACACAGTCAGTGTGCACAATAAGAGTAGATCCCAATCAACACTGGATCATGCATTTATCCCAATGAGGCAATGAGGATGTAGGTTAGGATTCCAGGTCACGCATGTCCTATTCCTGTCTAACTCCATCCCACCTAGAAATCCTGCTCTTGCCACACATCACTGCGATAGGAATTTCTGGCACGCGGTCAATGCGTAAACTTGGCAGCTATGTGGGGGAGCGCACATGTGCAACCGTTCTGGTTTCTCTTGCCCCGCAACAGCTGGCGCGCAGGCCGCGCATCCCAATCAGCTGCCAGGGAGCTATTACACTCTGACACCGTTTGCCATCGTTCTTCAACCCGGACAGCAAAGCTCGTTTTGTGGTATGAAGGGAACCGTGCCCCTCCCTCCCTTTGGACCTGTCCCATCTGTCCCGGTCTGGGCAGCCGTCGCCTTCTGTCTTTCTCCCCCCAAGCGAAACACTGCGGAGGTATTTGTCACACAGTCATCTTGCGGTTGACTTAACTAATCTGCTTTGTTGTATCAAGCCCATCTAATGCCCACTTGACCTCCCGAAAGCCCCCAAAGAGGCTGCGACCATTGAAAACGTGTAGCCGGCCTTTGATGTTTCCTGACACGCATGACTCGCGAACAGTGTGACTGTGCTCGCAGGCACACTGACTCTCGGGCAGGATGCAAAGGACGATGGACGTCTGTAGAATTTCACTCGCATCCTTTGCCCTTTCTCTATGCGGGGGCGTTGTCCCATATCCATTTCGCCACTGCCCACTTCATGTATTCCGACAGGAGATAAATCAATTCAAGGAGAGATCCTGGCACCCCCGCGCCCTGAAACATTTTGGGAATAACTTGTATTCAGTGTACAGTTAACCCTCGGATCAGCCTTTCAAACTCAGCAACTAGGTAACAAACAACCTCTTGTCAAATAAAGTCCATGTACATGTTAATGGCTTGATTAAAGCGAATGCTAATGAGTTAATGAAGCTGCACCCTTGAGATGTGGTGCCAGTGCATTTGTCACAAAGCGGTGCGGGCACAGCCTTTGCTGTTTGCCATTGAGCCACGCCGCAACCATCCCAGCAGAGCACAAATGTTTTCCCAGCTCTCCTTTTCTGTCGGTCTCAAGTCTTCATGCTAAGCAGCTTGTCAGGATGCATAAATGCTGTGCAGGCATGTTGTAATTATGTGCCGGCTCTAAACATTCAGGATTACCTCCTGCAACCTGGCCCGACCAAAATGCAGCGCAGATGAACGGCTTGGTGTATGTACACCCCGTACCCGACACCTAGAGGCGCCTGTCTGCTCGGAAACGTTAGCCCCCGGCTTTTCCGGGGGAATGCGTATAGACTGGAGCAAAGCACACAGTTTTGGTTGTCTCCCGGATTGGAAGATCTCTGCCGAGGAATGCCAGGATTAGGTGCAGCTGCTGCGGCTGTGCCCGCAGCCGACCGGGATTGGTCAGTCATTCGCGCCAATGGTGCCGTCGGATGACACCCCCCCCCCGCCCCCCATCTTTTTCCAATTTGAAATGATTTCTGGAAGAAGTGTGGCGGATGGCTTGCTGGACGGTTGCTCACACACAACACAAGCCCGCTATCATGTGTGTGACAGGTACTAATCCTTGTGCGTGTCCTGAATGATTTTGGTGGCCTCACTGAAGTGTTTTGTACTGTCACTTCCTTACCTCTGACCGGACGCGTGCTTTTGTTTGCATGTGTGTGCGTAGCTGTGACCGGGCCGCTCTTTATTTAGCTCCTGTGCTACCTTTGCCAGTCTCTTGAACAGGATAAGTAAATGTATGCGGGTGCCTAAACTTAGCTTTTGTGTTTTGCCCGTGTCCTACTGAGTTAATTGTCTGGCTAAATATAGAGAAAAAAAAGGATGTTGCAGGAACGTTTTAAGGTAGTTGGCACTCTAAGGCATTCTTGGAAAGACTGCAGTTAAGTTGTTTGTTCTCTCAGTAGGAATTCGTGTTTTGCAAAAATGCAGCGGAAATGAAACCATAATTCCTGAACTGCCCTAAACAAAAAAAAAAGAGTTTTTTAATAGTACAAGACAATCCGTGGTTTTAGTCGAATCCAAAGGTTATTGAATTTTTGACAAACTCCATGCCTTAACATGCACGTTTACTTTGGTCTACGAGCGGTGGATTGCGTTTACCGGAAATGTTGGGCCATCTAACTGCCTTTAACGTTCATGCCGTGTTTTTTTTTTTTTTTCTTCCCCCCACTTCGTCTTGTCAGCATCGGAACGCTCCATTGACCTTTTGGTAATCCCCGCGCTTGGTGGCGGCCTGCCAGACTGCACATCAGAGATTGTCCTTTTTATTTGAAGATGACTCACTCGGGGGGGGCAAAAAGACACTGACGTCGTGGTCATCCGTCACTGGCATTCTCCCTTATTTCGTTTTCCCCTCACACTTTTCTGCATTCATTCGCAACGCCGCTTAATTGCTGCTAATTTAGCATGACTCAGCAGCGGACAAAGTACCGGTAATGACTCTGCGACGTTAATAAGCGTTCCCGCTAAAAATAGCTCATCTTTCATTCATAACGGAACAAATGTGTCTTCACATCTTGACTGCTGCGCTCCTACATATGAGAGGATTGGTCTCCGGGCATCCCTCCATCCTTCTCATTGATAAGTGCAAGCTGTTTCTTTTGCTGGAGCGCACTGTGGGGAAATGGACTTGATCTTAGCAATTTGTCTTTGTGGCGCCCTAAGAGGTCGGCAACAGCACAGCGGCTGGCCGGAATAAATACATCCATTCTCGGCCGTCGTTATTATGCTGTAAAAGCAGGCACATTATAGTCAGCACTATGAAGAATAAATACAGTAATTAAATACCGATGTCATACACTTAAAAAGTGCAAGAAAAAAAAAGGAAATTCAAGTCGCTCAAATGTTTAAAGGTGAATTTTGGGGAGAAATTTACTTGCCAAAAACCAAGACCTGTCGAGGTCAGACTCGTCCCCAAAATACCCGTTCCCTCACTGCTTCACTCTGACCATTCGCAAGCGCAGAGCCTCGGTCAAATGTGACGTTCAGTTCTTCTGATTGCTTCAAAAAGGTGCCGAACCCCACTGCGTCAGGTAGTAGAAGGAAAGGAAACGGCACGCGCTCCCGGCTGCTTTATAACATGGGCGGCATTTGTAAATTGATGGAACGGGAGCGCACTCTGCCTCTTCGCGCACGCACACTCTGGGATGTGTTGGGTCATCAGAGTGAATTTCTGGATGCACCCCATGTTGACGGCAACGAACGAGTTCCGGTTGGACAAAACTTCCACTTCTAACTATGGCAATGTTTTTCTGTTTAGTTTAAAATGGCGTACATTAACTAGAATCCCGTGTCGCATTGGAGCCAAAGGTCAAATACTGGTTGCGCACTGCACCTTTTAGTGCTGGAAATGCTAAATCCTGGTGGCGGTGTGTAATGGGAATTTCTTGACTAAATCTCATCATTTTTTTTATGATACTTGTTGTCTTGGTTTCCCTGGACAAGACAGGTGTACGCCGCGTGCTCACGTTTTGAACAGGTTTTGTCATCTTTGAACATCTCCTGACAGCCGGCGCGCCACTCTTGCCGCATATTAGCAGCGCGGCGGAGACACCCTGTCGTCAGTCGTGAGATACAAGTTGACGCTCACAGAGGGGCTGTTTGTTATGTTGATTTGCACTCGTTCCATTTCATATTCGATTCATTCCAGAAGCAACATGTGATACGCGGCGTTACTTTTATGCTGTTTGTTTTAGGACCAGGACAAGACATTTTCAAACGCTGCATCATTTGTGTCCCATGATTTCATCAGACTACCACTCACTTAGTGATGTCGTTTAAAGGTTGAACTTAAGCCTCTCGTTAAAAAAAAACAACAACAACAAAAAATACAGTTTTTAATGCAGTATACAGTATATCTCCCCCAGTGATTACCAGCCACTATCAAGTGTGCACTACAGACTCAAACAATGTTCCCAATAATCTGCCTCCAGCGATGAAAAAGGCACATTTTCCCAGCTTGGAAAGAATCAAATGTAAATGGGTGTCCAGTTTTAATAAAATAAAAGAGCTTTCTTTCCTCAAGCAAGGCTCGTGGTCTTCATTTTCTCTTTCTTCCTTTCTGTCTTTCAGGTTTCAGGCGAAATGAGGACATGAGAGCGATGGAGGTGCTTCCCATCCTTAAAGAAAAAGTAGCTTTTTTGTCAGGTAAGAAAACTGTACGGCTCCAAAAAAAAAAAAAAGACAAATACAATTTTGGGTGTTCGGACTAGCACCTTGCACTGTGCACGTTGCTGAGGGATTTCTCTACTTGTACATCCAACATTTCAAATAAGGTTATGAACGTACAACGATGTGCCGAAGGCAGACTTTTCGTGAATATTTTGGTCGCACGGCGAACCCAAAAGGTTCCATCAGGAGCTCGAGAGTCAATAGTTGGCCCTTTGCCTTGACCCCGCCCGCATGCATGAATGCAAACCTCCCCCGCCGGTTGTCTCGTCAGCGCCAGCAGAGCTGTCCAGTGTCGATGCCCCGCCCCCGCCCCGCACTGCATATGTGACCATCCGTCAGTGTTTGTATTCGAGTACTTGTGTGTGTCTGTGGGTGTCTGTGTAACTGTGTATGTGACTTTTCTGTCTGACACACCACCCACAAACAGACACACACACAGTGTGTGTCGTGTGTACCACTTTGTGTCAATGTGTGCGTGCGTGCCAGTGTGTTTTCCAATGTGCCTGTCTGTTTCAGTATCACCTACAGTATGTCAGTGTGGGCCATTGTTTTTCTTTTCTTTTTCTTTTTTTTTTTTTTATTGTCTTTGCACTCTTGATTTTGGGAAGGTCAAACAGAATAGCAGTGACAGTCACGATGACTCAGACAAACACACCGATATGCAGAGAAACAAAGTGGGAGAGACGGCGTTGCCATAGTGACGGCAAATCGTCTGCAGCGGCATCCCCCGAGTTGTAATTGGGTTCATATTGAAGAAAGGGGACCCAAAAAAAAAGAGATTGCAGATGGGGTCGAACGAGCCATGTTATTATATCTGTCTCCTAAAACTCTGTTTTTATTTATTTATTTGTTGGGTTTTACATTTTCGTGCTCCCTGCACGCCGCCTCGACTGACTAATTTGTGGGCTGAGCACATTCATCTCGTGTTTACCAGCACAGCATCTCTACATGCTTCCATTTGCCGAGCAAAATGTTCTGTGTTCCCAATCTTATGCGATTGTGAGGCAGTATAATGGAAATTCCTCCTGCTGGCCCATTTTCTGCAAACAGTAAGATGTGGTTTTAGGCAGCGTATGGTGTAAGAGCGCAGGCAACAGGAAGTCAGTCAGCATACCGAGAAGTTACAGCCGGCTGCCCGCATGCTCAATGTGACCGCTGCTTCTTGTTTATTGCTCCCTGCAGCATTCGCAACTGATCTGCCGTCCAAAATATCAAAGAAAAATGCCTCTGCTTGGACATACATTAAGGCATACGATGCGATGGGAGATTCTTACTCGCCCGATTTACATTGCACGATTGACAGTGTCGGATGCCGTGATGCGTAGCCGAATTGTGCAAAAAGATGAGAACATTTCCTGTTTCTGATGAAGGTGATGCAACAGATGCGCGGTCAGTTCAAACGGAAAGATGTGATTCATTAACATAGAATCTGTTTTCAAGCCCCGTGGCAGATGCGCTCAGATGTAACGAAAAGTGGATCAGAGTATCATATTGGCCAATGGCAACGATGTAGTAAGGACAAAAAGTAGTGGGTATGAAGTTGTTCCTTGTAGTTTCTCACTTCGCCACCAAAAAAGACTATATGTTTTTGTGTCTTAGGTGGCAGGGACCGACGCGGTGGTCCAGTGTTAACCTTCCCATCACGCAGCAACCATGACAGAATACGGACCGATGACCTGAGGAGACTGATCGCCTACCTGGCTGGCATTCCCAGGTCTGACTCTTATTTTGCCCCTCTTAATTATTATTTTTTTTTAAATGCACATGGATGTCCAAATCAAGTTTGTGTGTGAGCGCATACGTGAAAGTGCTGAGTGCAGCGTGTGACGTTTGAGAGGACAAGCGACGGAGAGTGAGAGAAGGGAATTATTCAAGAGCGGTTAGCTTGCTGCATTTAAAAAAATAATAATTTCTTGGCTGCTAAAAAATCAGTTGAGATGCCCAGAAAGGACATGAGGGAAAGCCTGGATGGGTATCGGAGCGCGAGGGAAGGGAAGAAGGGAGCCACTGGGAGAAAGCAGTGAGGAGGAGGAGGGGAAGGATTAAAAACCCACAGAGATGGAACGCGCATGTGTGAGCTCGTGTGCGCGCGTGCGTGTGTGCAGAAGCAAAACAAAACGTCTCAGTCGCTGAGGCAGTGCAGCAGTCATAGTCAGTGTGGACCGGTACTCGCTTTGCAGGTAAATCCCTCCATTCATCTCCATTTCATCATTCAAATACACGCCTATAAAAGTCAAGTTTTAAAATGACCATCCACGTCATCATTTGGTAAAGTGCGTTTGTATTTGGCAGCTGTACGTTTTGTCCTGTTCTATTTCAGAAACACGCTCTCGTGGTGGACGACCTTTCCAATCTCGTGGAAGTAGTTTTAGTGGAAAAGGAGGGTTCAGAAATAGTTCACGTCACAGCAGATGTACAAAATGCGCAGATGATTAGTCATTTTTTTGATGGTGTGCTGAGGGTTGACGAGTCGTCGCAGGTTTCACCGAGCGTGTGTGTGGGCGGCTGTGTGTGAGTGGGTGTGTGGGATGCATGTTTTGACTGCATCTGCTTGTAACGCGATAGAGAACTGCCTCACCTCATGGATTTTCCCCCCTCTCTCCCCCCCTGTCCTTTCCGTCATCTGTCCCCTCTTGCTGGATTACCTCCAACCTCCGCCTGCCTCCAGCGACGAGGTCTGTAAACATGGCTTCACGGTCATCGTGGACATGCGCGGCTCCAAGTGGGACAGCATCAAGCCACTGCTGAAGATCCTGCAGGAGTCGTTCCCATCGTGCATCCACGTCGCTCTCATCATCAAGCCCGACAACTTCTGGCAAAAGCAGAGGACCAATTTCGGCAGCTCCAAGTTTGAGTTTGAGGTAAGGTGGCTTGACTGAAACGATAACTCCATTTTCTTGTTGCTGTATTTTTACTGTCAACCCAGGCGGTAATTGCAGTAGTGTACGTTGTTCACACTCCCACAATAGTGGATATTTTTCAGTGGGCATTTTTTAAAAATCAGGTTTTAATGTTTATAGACAAGTTCAAATTTAGAATTTTGCGTACCTGCAACCCCCACGTTGTGCTGTAACATGCCGGACAGTCTACTGAAAGAGATGCAGTGCAATTAAGTGTGCAAAGAAGGTCTCATACTCATCTGCAGTAATACTAATTGTTCCCACGGAGCAGAGGGAATGGAAGCCTGTGAGTATTATTGGAGCAGAATTAGTACATATGTTTGTGTTACTGCTCCATGTGTGTTAGGGCCGCTGTAAAACAAGCAACGTCGCTGAACGGCACGGTGGCCACTGCGGTTGCGGTAGGCGGCGTTGCAATGGTGTAGATGTGAGAGCCAAACAAAAATGCCATTTTCTATCAAATTCATCTTTCACCACAAAAATGAAATTTTGGGGTATGATGCGAGCTTAGGCTTACCACTGCCAAAGCCATACCAATCCTCTCGATATATATTGCTTCACCATAACACATTACTGTATTTAAAAATTCATCTGCACCTGTGGCTGAAAAGCGCAACGCGGGGAGACTCTGCTGTCGTAATTCTCGAGCGCAGTAAATGAACGGGGCTTATGCTTGCCGACAGCCTCTCGGATAGCCACACACTCTCCTTTGTCACCCGTTTCTTCTCTTTGTATTATTATAACGTAGCTCAAACGGCAAGAGAAATCAGCTCCTTCCTTCACAGTTGCACCATGTTGTTTGTGGCTCAACAAAAAGAATACAGCACAGCAGTGGTCCCCAATCTTGTGGTGCTGAGCCACACGAGAATTATTGATGAAGCCTTGGCAAAGGTCTGCTCTACTTAAACGTGCCTTCCTCTGCTTATAATTTCAGTTCATTCAGATGAGTTTAGCGATTTTGTGATCCCCAGTTATCATCTGATCCAACAACAACACCCCCCGCCGCCTCAAAAAAGGAAGCTCTCATTGTTCACCGCCAGACTCTCACTGAACTACTATTGTCGCACGTCCATATCGATTATTTGAGTGGCAAAGTCAGGCGCGCAAGCTGCCATCGAAACACTGTAAACTTCCACTCTGTGAAAGAGCTGCTCGTCAGACTGCCTTTATTCACTTCATCAGCCATGACAGTAATTCATTTATGAATTGCATGTTTCTGTATGTGATGAAAAATAAATGCTCATGGCTCATTTCCTCTCTCACACGCTCACAAATCAATTAACCTGGCAACAATACCCACAACACAATGGCGTCAACACCCCCCCCCCGCATCGGTCGGCCCTCAGCGAGCTGTGTAGCCTCGCTTCTCTGCCCATGTGTGTGGGGGTGTTGTGCGGAGGAGGAGGCTTTGCACAAAATGCGTCGAGTTGCTCAAGGCTTCTCCTCGCTCTCCTGTGCGCAAAAATGCAATGTTGTCAAATGCGATTGTTGCCTTGTAAGATGTTATATTGCATTAGTAGATCATCATGGGGGAGTAAATGGCTCACCGAGTTGCGAGGGATCCTGGGTTTGACGCCGCACAGCCTCCAAATTTCAAGCTCACTGACATAATTGGAGGAAGACCAAGTGTTCACGTCAACTGCTAAATGCTTAATGAGTTGGCCACACGGTCTGCGGAGATTAGTGAAGACTCGTGCTAATTCTGCTCCATTAGGATCCCGTGTTGGTAGTTTTCGGGAGGTAAATGTTGAGCTCAAGGGCGCTAATTAAAAAGTTCTCAACAGAGAGGATTAGATGAAGCAATTTACACCCATTTGACTGACTCCGCTTTTGATCTCTATCTTTTCCCCCAGACTACCATGGTTTCACTCGAGGGCCTGACGAAGGTGGTGGACCCTTCCCAGCTGACGTCGGACTTTGACGGCAGCCTGGACTACAATCATGAAGAGTGGATTGAGGTGAGAAGCCTTTACTGACTTTTCAACAGGATTTTTGCTAGAGGTGGGAGAGTCACTTTACAGCCTCCAAGTTTCAAGCAAGTTCCAACCTATTGTGGCAGAAATCTGTGTATTAGATGATTATTCTCGCTTAATCAACCCAAGTATTGATACTGATTTACATTTTTTGCTCAGAAAAAAAACCCCAATCGTGTCATGTATGTGTTTTGGCCAAAAAACGGCAACAGTTTTGGAAGAGGTAAATTGTAAATGGAAGTTCCTCAGTCAGATTAAAATGTTCACCATGACCTCGGTCAGATGTGCAGCAGATGCGGGACACAGATAGTAGACGGAATGGGACCCAGGAGTGAACCCTGTGGGATACCTGTGAAAAGATCTTTGAAAGTAAACCTTGAAAGTAAAGTTGTATTATGTATTTTAACACACTGAGATATGATTTGAATCAATTGGATGTAGACCGGAAACATTTAAATTGATTAAATTTAGACTGGAGAATCTGATGTGACTCAAGTCCCGCCGCGCTGGTTTTGCTCAACGGAGTGACTTTGTTGGCTTCCCGTCCAGGTCCGCGTGGCGTTTGAGGAGTTCTCCGGTCACGCCACGCAGATGCTCGCCCGGCTGGAGGAGATGCAGGAAACAGTGTCACGTAAAGACTTCCCACAGGACCTGGAGGGAGCGCGTAGGATGATCGAAGAACATGCCACGCTAAAGAAAAAGGTCATCAAAGCGCCCATAGAGGAGCTGGACGCGGAGGGACAAAGGTAGCCATGCAATGTTTTGATAACACACACATGTTTTAAAAACCATTTGGTTTATGAATGGTTGATTTCTGCCATGTCACACTCAATCCAGGCTACTGCAGCGGATCCAGAGCAGCGAGCCTTCCTCCAACCGTAATGGTGGCGGTGGCGGCAGCAACACGAGCATCAGCGGCGGCGGCGCTGGGGTGTCCAATGTCGACACGCAGGGCTTGGTTCCACGTATCACCCAGCTGCTGGACAAGCTGCACAGCACCCGACAGCACCTCCACCAGGCTTGGCATGTCCGCAAGCTGCAGCTGGACCAGTGCTTCCAGCTCCGCCTCTTCGAGCAGGATGCTGAGAAGGTCGGTTGGCCGGGTGTTGGCGGTGTCGCTCACTGCGAGCGATGATGCGGCGGTAATTCGGAACAACAGCGGCCGATCACTGTGGGGCACGCAATATAAACACAACCTACTTATGGCCGCGGTGAATTGATTTTCACTGTGTGTGCCGAGCACATCGATTCAGGCCAGCTTTTGTTTTAAAGGAGGAAAAAAGTACAACAAACCCCCGTTTGTCATTGGGGATATATTTGACATGCAGCTTGGTATAGGAACAATATGAAAAAGAAATTCAGCACATTTAAGGTAATGTTAATGGATTATTACAACACCTTCTTTGAATGAAGGTTCGCAACCTGCTACGAGAGGCGGAGTATTCACAATTACTGAAATAAAGATAAACGTGCAATCAAGGCAAATTCGTAGTTAACTAGCATGGCGATGTTGCCTCACAAAGCAGAGAAGTAGAGTCTCATTTTCTGGGGAATAAGTAGTTTTTTTTAATTTTCACTTTTATTAATGTACCTTCCATGCCTGTTCAATGGGAAAAAAATTATATCACCAAACATTTTAGATCTTATTGCTTAGATTTGCCATCCCGTTCGAAATAGGCCTGCACCTTCTTTTAACACACTTTAACTTAATAAAACACCACACAGTTCTGGTTCTCAAGTTTGTCCCAAAAATAAATTGAAGCTGTTTATTCCTCAACTCCACTGAGATTGCCAGCGATTGCAAAATTTTCGCTTTTCACAAGACGCAGGTGTGATGTTGCCGTCATCCATTTTTCCTGAGTTTGAGTGGGCAAGTAGTAACCACCAAGCGGGCTGGTGCTTGAATAATGAGTGGCCAATCCATGTCACGGTGACGAACTCAAATGCGCTTGTTTTTGCAGTAAAACACTGTTATTACAGTAAAACCACGTAAACCTTGAAACAGCTGCTGCTGTTCCACACGCGGTGCAGAAACACACACAAAAAAAAGCTATTTTATCGAACCCACGGGCGTATATGCTCACTGCTCTGTAGCAACAATTCTTGCTGGAGTTTTGTTGCGGACTGCGTCTGCCTCCTCTCGCTCCGCTTTTCGTCGAGCGGTATTCCTGTACCTGACAACTGATAAAAGCCACTGCATGAAAAAAGACAGAATGAGGCAAATTTACCAGATCAATCTTGAAGCGAACGAAGGAGAAAAAAAACATCGAAAAAGCGGGTTGCGATACCACAGATAGCTGCTGTCTTAGATACACTGCGGTAGCAGAAGCTTGTTGCTAGGACACCATAGGCCACCAGTTGTTCTCTGGATGAGGCTACACTTAATAGATTCATTTGTCTGCATGCTGACCTGGAAAGATGGCAGCTCCGCACCGGCTGCGGTTCACCAACGCACCTGCACTGCTTGTATCCCACCTGGTACACAATCAAGTGTCAACAATATCTTTATTTCTGTGTGTGTTTGCTCTTTCTTCTCCCCGCCCCGTGCCACAGATGTTTGACTGGATCATGCACAACAAGGGTTTGTTCCTGGCTGGCTACACCGAGATTGGCAACAACCACCCGCACGCCGTGGAGCTGCAAACCCAACACAACCACTTTGCTATGAACTGCATGGTAAGACGCACACTTAGTCACAGCGCGCTCCCGTGACCAGTGCGCTATTCATGTCCCGCCCTTACGGACAGGACAGTCAAGCATCCAAACGTTGCACGTTCCACTGTATGCGCCTGCTCACGTAGATAAGGAGGCCTCGATGTTTGGGAGTTGAACCAGAGCCGCCTCTATTTGCACGGACCTTGTTTTAGTCCTGCTTTTCACCCCACATTACATAAGCATTATGAAACTAGTGAGCCCCCGGAGATCCTCTCCACACTTGAGAAATGAAGGCGATGCACAAGTCGAGCCGTAGAAGTTGTTCAGTGAATCTGTCTGCTCCTCAGAATGTCTACGTGAACATCAACCGCATTATGTCGGTGGGCAACCGGCTGCTGGAATCGGGCCACTACGCCTCCCATCAAATCAAGCAGATCTCCGGCCAGCTGGAGCAGGAGTGGAAGGCCTTTGCGGCCGCGCTGGACGAGCGCAGCACGCTGCTGGAGATGTCCGCCAGCTTTCACCAGAAGTGTGATCAGGTTTGGGAAATGCACACTCATATAATGTATACAAATGGGGCATCTCCCTATTGGCTGGATTCAGTACTCGGGCTTTTCCAATACCAATTTGACTTGATTAAACCAGCAAAGCCTGATGTATGCGCCACATTTGCATTCATTTGCATACATGACATTTCCATACATCTTGTCCAGCGTTATTCCTGCTCATTAGTGGCAAGATAGAATGGCCGGAAGCCAGTTTGGGAACGTTCTTGGTTTCATTTCCCTGACCTGGAACAAGTCTTTCATGTCTGTGAGCAGGAATAGAAATTGTTCGGCCTTAATCTCACCCATTTTAAAGATGCACTCGTCCATCTTGCTTTCATCATGAGAGCAATATTTAAAGGCTCTAATAATAATCTCACATGGCCTTTTGTCTCACACATGAGGCTTTAGGAAGTACTTTTCAGTCACTGCAGGCCAATTAGCATCCCCAGTGAGTTCATAAACCTAGTGGAACGGTAAAGAAAAGGCTGTCTTACTAGCACGTGACAGTTTCTGCCCTCTCCTCCCGCCCCTCTGCAGTACATGAGCAACGTGGAGTCGTGGTGTAAGGCCTGTGGCGAAGTAGATTTACCCTCCGAGCTACAGGACCTGGAAGATGCCATTCATCACCACCAAGGCTTATACGAGCACATCACCGCTGCTTACTCAGAGGTACAAAAAATCCATTAGGATGTTACAATTGGACTCTTTGTCACTGAAAATGGAGAATTCCGCCATATTTTTTATTTTTTATTTTGGATCTGTCTTCCCTTCATTTCGAACCCCAGGTGAGCCAGGATGGCAAAGCCTTGTTGGACAAACTGCAGCGACCGCTCACGCCAGGCAGCGCCGACTCGCTGACGGCATCGGCCAACTACTCCAAAGCGGTGCATCATGTCCTGGATATCATCCACGAGGTGCTGCATCATCAGAGGCAGCTGGAGAATATCTGGCAACACCGCAAGGTCCGCCTGCACCAGCGGCTGCAGCTCTGCGTCTTTCAGCAGGACGTTCAGCAGGTACGCACAAAATTTTATCTCTTTATTTATTTGTACTCATCGTAGTTGTTTTAGTTCGAGTTGATTCAATTACCTGGGAGTTGACAAAAATGACCTTAAATTTAGTAGATTGAAACTGTTTGTTTGAATGAAAAACACTTTATATGGTGAAAGTTATCTGTTCAAATGAAACCTTTCCTAATCACTTTATTTGAATACCACAAAAATATTGAAGGCACTCTGTGTGATCTCTCTCAGCATTAAACACAGTAAACATGAGTGCCATTTATGGTTCAAATGGTCATTGCTCATGTGCTGTCAGTATCACTGAAGCATCCAACACATTTATTTGCTTCGATTCATTTGAAGCTGTTGTTCTTGCTACCTTGTGACACTAAATATCCTCACCTCGGTAAAGGTGTGACATTTTAAAAGTATGCCGGTGTCACAACTGATGGATTGTGAAAGCTTTTTATGGTGGAGGTTTTTTTGTTTAGTTTTTTTGTGTGTGCGCAGCCCCTCACAAAGTGTGAAAATCAACATTGCATTTTGGGGGGGAGCAAATGTGTTGCACCAGTCAAAGGTCGCAAAACCAAGTGGATTCAAAATGAGATGTGAATGTTCCAAAAAGGTCCCGACGTATGATAATGTGTATACGGACTGTCCTAAAATATCAGGGGGCATTCTGCACCGTGTTGACATGGCAACCGTTGCCACAGAGCGTGCATGCAGATGCTGTGAGGCTGCAAGTGAGAGGCTCCACAGATAACACAGATTGTAATCATCTCTGCAGTGTTTCTTCTTTGAACCATATTTACAACTGCAAGCGTGACGTAATAGCTCCCCCGTAGCAAGCGTGACGTAATAGCTCCCCCGTACGGTGGCCCCTGTGTTCATCGTCTCCCGTTCTGTCATCGCAGGTACTAGACTGGATAGAGAACCACGGCGAGGCCTTCCTCAGCAAGCACACAGGTGTGGGCAAGTCCCTCCATCGAGCCCGAGCCCTCCAGAAACGACATGAAGACTTTGAGGAGGTGGCGCAGGTACACAAAAAAAAGAAAATTACTGCCGTGCATAAGGTCCATTCCGTTCATTAACTGGGGCAAGTGAGGCTCCACTGTGTTGAATGTGAGTAACGAAAAGTAAACATTCTCTCTCTCTCTCTCTCTCTCTCTCTGTGATAAATGACAAGCATTGGTTGTAATTTCACTCGTGGAGGCATCACATCATCATCAAGCCTAATGTATGGATCTCTGAATGTGGCGCATGCAGCTGACACCGTTTCAGAAATAGGCAGCTCACAAAAAGAATTGGTCATTTCACACCCGGGTGGACAAGCGCTCCACGGACCCAAATATCTGTGTACAAGCCAATGAAAAGTACATTTGGTCTGCTTGACATGCTCCAGCAACAACATTATTCTCGTACATAATGCTTGTTAATTATATGATCCATTGGTGCTGTAATAACAATAATGATCATCTCTTTCATCGCACTAAATGGCGTCAAGTTTGTCCTCCCTGCGTGTTCACGATGGAAACGCGTTCGCCTCCTCACTTTGTCCGTCCCCTCCTGGTGTAGAACACTTACACCAATGCAGACAAGCTACTGGAGGCGGCCGAACAGCTGGCCCAGACGGGAGAGTGCGACCCGGAGGAGATCTACCAGGCCGCCCACCAGCTTGAAGACCGGATCCAAGACTTTGTTCGCCGCGTGGAGCAGCGCAAAGTCCTGCTGGACATGTCTGTCGCCTTCCACACGCACGTCAAAGAGGTGGGCAGACGGACGGAGGGGATCGTGGGTTGGTGACGTAATGCTAAAGTGGATGGTGGGCTGCCTGTTGAGAGCCGTTTACACCGTCAAGGCAGATAATTTTCACACTGTATTCTATTGTCCTGACATATGATTAGTCAACTCTGAAGCAAATGAGGAGGCCACAAAGGAAAATATGGCAGGAAAAAAAAACTGCCAATAAAATAATTTTTGGGGTGTTTGTCATTTTGGCCCAACCTGTAAATATGTAAGAATCACTGACCAATTTACTCCATCCATCCATTTTCTGTACTGCTCAAGATGGTTGGGGATGTGGAGTCCTTCAGTACTTCCTGAAGTAAAAATTAATTTGCGCTGCTGCTCTCGCACCCCCTTTTTTTTTTTTTTTAAGCTGTGGACGTGGCTGGAGGAGCTCCAGAAGGAGTTGCTGGATGACGTGTACGCCGAGTCGGTGGAAGCCGTCCAGGATCTGATCAAACGCTTCGGGCAGCAGCAGCAGACCACGCTGCAAGTCACAGTCAACGTCATCAAGGAGGGCGAGGACCTCATCCAGCAGCTCAGGTAGCCACAATGGCAAAGCTGTCACAAAGGAAAAAAAATGTGTGAAATGTTCTGAAAAATGAATCGAGAACCAGTTTAAAAAGAAAGCGACTGGGAGTCGGAGAAGCATTTGCAGCTGACCCTTGGCTTCCATTTCTGTTTTCATACTCTTCATCCATCTCTTCTTGCTCTGCTTTTTTTCCCCCTCCTCATTTGTTCTGTTCATCATGGCCTCGTCCCTGGTGTGTTGGCTCCATCGTGTATTGCGTAACTGCGCTTTTAAAAGCTTACGTCTAATTGTGCGGCAGTCTCCTCCACACATCTCTGGTGTACGTGTGTTCGTGAGCGTGTGGGAGTGTTTGCGATAAGCCTCCAAACACCAATCAGTTGTCAACTTTCTCACTTGTTTGCCCTTTTTTGTTCAGCGATTGCATGTTGTTTTTGTTTCTCTCAAAAATGAAGAATCCATGCGTCATTTGTATGCATTCACATATGACCATACTGTATTATTTCAGACTCAATTTTATTGTATTTCTGGCCCCGTCGCTGTCATCATTTTCCAGCACTGAGCTTACGGCATCCTCAGCAGGTTGCTACAGAGAGACTGGAAAAGTCACCGAAAGGCATTGAAATGAACATCCTTTGAAATCAAATTTAATAAGATGTCTTCCGGATTTTGCCGTTCAACAGCAAGTTAGACATGTCAAGGTTATGAAGACAAGGCTTTGAAGTCAAGATGGCGCCCGAGTAGGCAGCCGTCGGCAAGTGCTCTCATGAGCCTTGCTTTTTTTGTTGTTTTTGTGTTTGTTTTGTCACTTTGTGTTTGTTGTTACGTCGTGTGGACCTGATGTGGGCTTTTTCAGCATTTTTTGGCCACGACATTCATCAAGGAGGAGACTCTGTGCTTGGTGGTTGCGCCCTCTCGGCAGCACGCCTGTACCAGCACAGATTTTGATTGGGAGGAATGTTGGCGCCATTTGACTGTCGTTGCTGGACAGTCCCGGGGCGCTTGTGTCTTGCGCCTGGAATGGGCAGCATTTTTCACAGCCCCGCTTTGTTCAGCGGAGAGATCGGTGCTGTTGAACGGTCTGCGGCTGGATGGATGTAAGTCTTGAGGAGCCGACGATGAGAAGAAAGGAGCGTTAGCGCGGAGCGCCGATGCGGATTTGGAGCTGGGAGTCGCGGCTTGGAGTTTGAAGCGGATTACGTGGGACAGGAGAAGTGAACTCATCTCTTTTCGTCAATGGACGCTACAGCTTCGTGTTTGCTTTCAAAACTTATCTTGTAACAGACGTGTGCACATTTTCAGCATGACGTCTCTGATCCACTGGTGAAAGGGCACTTTGATCCTCTCCTCTTTCATCTAGAACTGCTTCAGACAACAAAGTGTATGCAGAAAAGTGGTGAAGATTGCACGACTGTCTGTGTCCTATGTGTTGTGTTGTGTTATTTTTGTTATTTTGACTTTAAAATGGCGCCGCGAGAGTGGCTGCCTTTCCAGCAGCTCCTACATTTTGTTCTACTTCTTCCTTTCATAACTTTGCTGCTGTGAATTGGGAATTTCTCCATTGCGAGACTAATAAAGGTTTTCGTTATAGTACATTGAGGTTCATCCCAAAAGCCCCGTATCCCTAACTTTGAGTGTCGTAGTGTACCATTTGCATACTTTATAGTTTGACTGCGTGTCTCCCATTACCAGGGACTCGGCCATCTCGAGCAACAAAACGCCGCACAACAGCTCCATCAACCACATTGAGAGTGTGCTGCAGCAGCTGGATGAGGCTCAGGCCCAGATGGAGGAGCTCTTCCAGGAAAGGAAGATCAAACTGGAGCTATTCCTCCAGCTACGCATCTTCGAGAGGGACGCCATTGATGTGAGATGTATTTTCTTTTTAAATGCACATGCCGCCGCTTAGTCGTCTTCCATCACTTTGACTACGCGTCGCTCCCGCCCTTAGATTATCTCCGACCTGGAGTCGTGGAACGAGGAG
The DNA here is from genome assembly GCF_054856545.1 of Hippocampus guttulatus. NCBI lineage: Eukaryota > Metazoa > Chordata > Actinopteri > Syngnathiformes > Syngnathidae > Hippocampus > Hippocampus guttulatus. The sequence goes on along the minus strand of NC_141278.1, from coordinate 1,923,236 downwards.
CTGACGGGTCAGATGAGCGACTTTGACACGGAGGACCTGACGGTGGCTGAGCAGAGGCTGCAGCATCACGCCGACAAGGCCTTGACCATGAACAACCTCACCTTTGACGTCATCCACCAGGGACAGGAGCTGCTTCAGTGTGTTAATGAAGTCCAGGCTTCTGGTAAGTCCCTTTTGAAAGAGAAATGAAGACCCAAGTTTTTTTTAACATCCAAACTTGAGGGTAGAAACAGAAGCTGTGGCAGAGCACATTCTTCTTGCTGTGCCGGAGTTTGATATTGATACTGCGGAGGTGTTTGGAGGGTCACATTTGGCCAGTGTATTTGATGAGAGGCGCCCACGCACAAAAGCATCAAAATTCACCTGTGAGGCCGCATGTTAATGGCCGCGCAAGAAGCGCGTCGCATTGTTGGCTTGGAGCTTGCTGGCCAATGAAGCCAAAGTGTTTTTTACATGTCGCTTTCAATGTGAACCTCAAAAATAAGTTAGCCAAATTTATTATTGTAGTGTTGGATTGGACACTAGGGTTTTATTTTTGTGTTTTCTGTTGTCATAATGACAATTATGGTAATCCTTGGCATTGCAGTGTTTATTTATTTTTTGATGACCTCATTATCGGAACATGTTTGTTTCTTTGAACACCTCTTATGCTTGTGGCAGCTTGGTCCAAAAAGGCTTGAAGTGAATTGAAGAGCATAATTTAGACAAAAGTAGTGATTTTCCACGATGTTCTGGCATCTCGATGACAAGGACCTATGTTGAGTTTTATTTAGATAACAGTCGTGCTCAATTACGCACAGATTATTGATCTTCGCGGCGGGGCTTGGTCGCTATCCCCAAGTAAAATCGAAATGGGGTACAGCTCCTCGAGAATCGCTTTGGAAGAGTAGGAACATTTTGTCTTCATAAAGGAATGTTTTAAATTAAGTCATGATATCTCTTGACATAAATCTGCAATGGTAAGATTGATAACATGCACCATGTGTCCGACTTTGCAATATGATTTGCGCCAAATGATACTGTATGTGTGCCGAACGTGGGACGTGACTGCATTGCCTCTGTTCTATGTCCAAGTATATTTCACGTCTCGACTTCTTGTTTTTCCCTCCAGGCGTCGAGCTGCTCTGCGACCGTGACGTGGACATGGCGACCCGTGTTCAGGACCTGCTGGAGTTCCTCCACGAGAAGCAGCAAGAGTTGGACTTAGCCACCGAGCAGCACCGCCGGCACTTGGAGCAGTGCGTCCAGCTGAGACATTTGCAGGCCGAGGTCAAACAGGTGAAACATCGTTGCTTTGACACGGTGTCGCACTTGTTCACAATTTTCCCTTTTGGTGGGGGATTTAATAGTATTTATCCGTGCAGGTTCTGGGTTGGATTCGTAACGGCGAGTCCATGTTAAATGCGGGTCTCATCACGGCCAGCTCCCTGCAGGAAGCCGAGCAGCTGCAGAGGGAACATGAACAGTTTCAGCATGCCATTGAGGTTCCGTTCGTCGATTGCAGTGTTTCCCAACATTTATTGGGCCAATGCTTCTCGTCTCCATCACCGGCCACCCCCTCATTGTGTTTTTTTCCCCCCGCTTTCTGCCTGCAGAAGACCCACCAGAGCGCCCTGCAGGTTCAACAGAAGGCCGAGGCTCTGCTGCAGGCCAACCACTACGACATGGACTTGATCAGAGAGTGCGCCGAGAGCGTGGCGTCGCACTGGCAGCAGCTCATGCTCAAAATGGAAGACAGGCTCAAGCTGGTCAATGCCTCTGTGGCCTTCTACAAAACTTCGGAGCAAGTAGGACATGCAATAGGCCATATTTCACATTGTAATGCCCCCGCCCCCTTCTTTTTTTAGTGCATGCTATTAATCCGAGTAGGATGCATTTATGGGGCTGAAGAAAAAAAAAACACTGGCGTTGACATTCTCCATTGTAGGAGGCGATATAATATGCTCTTCCCCTTGCAGGTGTGTAGTGTGTTGGAAAGCCTGGAGCAGGAGTATAAGAGGGAGGAGGACTGGTGCGGAGGAGCCGACAAACTTGGCCCCAACTGCGAGACGGACCATGTGACGCCCATGATCAGTAAACACCTGGAGCAGAAGGAAGCCTTCCTCAAGGTTGAAATGAGCCCATGGAAGCTCGAAGCAGTTTCTACGCGACACCTCTGAGCTCGCCCATTTGTTCTTGTTGTCAATCAGGCGTGCACCCTGGCCAGGAGAAATGCGGACGTCTTCCTCAAGTACATGCACAGGAACAGCGTCAACATGCCAGGATTGCTGAGTCACGTCAAAGCACCAGAGCAGCAAGTTAAAAGTCAGTTGGGGGGCTGGTTGGGGAGTGGCTGCACAATTTGTCCTCCAAAGATGGCAATTTAGACAGCGCACCGTATCAAGATGGGCTGGATGGATCTAATAGATGACAAAGAGTCTCCGTTTTAAAGTAGGAATCCATAAGAAATGGTCAATTCGCTACGGATAGGGAATCATTTTCACACATTCAATAGGAATGTTGTGGAAAGCTCTAACTCCACTGACTTGTTTTGGAACGCTTCATAGCGTTACTTTGTAATACCACTGAGCAACATGCCTTCCACAAACTGACTAAAATGCGATTGCGTCAAAGTATTTGTTCAAGAGCAATCAGATTCAGCTTAAGGTGCTAATAAGCTGGTTCTACTGAACTCACTTGTCTTACTGAGGTTTGAGAGCTACTCAATGTCGCTTGCCATAGATGAACTAACTGATTCCTTCCACCTAACTAAAAACGGATTTTTTTTTTTTTTGTTATTAAACTTTTTATTGAATTTTTTAAACGGCTAGAAAAAAAGGAAAACATGGTCACGTGTTTAAATACATAGAACATCATCAGTTCCCGGCATCAAAATAGAACATACATCACATAAACATCCCAGTGAAACGGGTTACAACTCCTGCACTCCCACATATGCAATGTCCTGAACACTGTGCCATAGGAGTAGAAAAATACCAAAATAAAACGCGTTATCTTCTGTCCGGGCTGTCCCGTAGTTTGAAGCAAACCTTTTAGCTCTGGCGTTGGTCTACCTGTGTGTGAGCACAAGAGAAGACATGAAGCCACAAATGATCCTGGACTACAACTCCACCAAATCTGACAGCACACATACTTTGCAATAGTATGCAATACTTTGTAGATAAAACACTGAAAATCTCAGAAAAGTTAAATGAAAAAAAGAAACGTGACATGGAAAAACTTTAAACAGTTCGTAAATAGATTAAAAATTGGTTGTCTGTCTCTTTTCTGAATGTTTACATCATCTTAAACAAAGTTGTTACTGGTGTAACCTGTTTTGTGTGGATTTTTACAGTACGGGTCAAAATGACCCACAACATAATCAATGTGATTTTATTTTTCAACATAATATGAGGGTTAAGTTGTTCGAATTGTTCGATATCGATTTGATTGGAGAATCTTGACTCATCTTTGCTTCCCTTACGTGTGAGTTTTTGTTCCGCTTTTGCAGACATCCTCAATGAGCTACTGCAGAGAGAAAACCGCGTCCTCCACTTCTGGACCATGCGGAAGCGCCGTCTGGACCAGTGTCAGCAGTATGTGGTGTTTGAACGCAGTGCCAAACAGGTGAGAGAGATGGGAGACATTCGTCCAGTTCCGCTTGGGTCAGAAGGCTTGACCGGACATGAAACATTTCTTTTCAGGCCCTTGAGTGGATTCACGACACGGGCGAGTTTTACCTGTCCACACACACCTCCACTGGCTCGAGCATCCACCACACGCAGGAGTTGTTGAAGGAGCACGAGGATTTCCACATCACCGCCAAGGTGGGTCGCGCCTCACTCTCTCGCCTGGCCGGGTGGACGCACGCATGCGAGCCTTGTCGCTTGGTCCTCCCCAGCAAACCAAGGAGCGCGTCAAGCTGCTCATCCAGCTGGCCGGCGGCTTTTGCGACAAAGGTCACAGCCACGCCGGCGAGATCAAGAAGTGGGTGACGGCCGTGGACAAGCGCTACCGGGACTTCTCCCTGCGAATGGACAAGTACCGCTGCAGCCTGGAGAAAGCCTTGGGCATCTCGTCCGACTCCAACAAGGCCGTAAGTCCGTACAAACTCTTGTCGCCCAGTGCGACCCATGTTGTAAATGTATCATCCGCCCGCGGTCTTTGAAGACTGCAAAAATCATACCGGCGGAACACAATGGATCAGCTTTCTCGTCATCTCTTCTTTGTCAGAGTAAGGATCTGCAGCTGGACATCATTCCTGCCACAGCTCCGGGCTCGGACGTCAAGCTGAGGGATGCCGCCCATGAGCTCAACGAGGAGAAACGAAAGTCCGCACGCAGAAAAGAGTACGTCACCACTTCTTCGCCGTTCGTCCGGTTAAAAAAAACCACGGCTGAACAGATGAAGCGAGCTGCTCTCGTGAATCGTGGTTTGCAGTAGTTCTGAGCCAAATGGCTGCCGAATAGCAGATGATGTCAGTGCAAAGGCCCATACGTGATACATTTGCATGATTGAAAGTGTCCTCTCCTTGGCTCAGCTCAAGAACAGCAGATATGCCACTTACGCATCTTACCTAACACGCAGAGGAAGCGAGCGCGTCATTTTTACGAGTCTTACAAATCGCCGCCACTGTGTCCATCAACTACGGCCCCTTCACGACCACGTTTTACAACCTCTGACTGTATTTTACCCAACTGAAGTGTTCTGTGCTCGTTCTGGTAAATGGGGGAAACGACCGGGGGAAACGGCCTGTGAAAAGCTGAGATCGTTGCAATCAATCGTGCCTCGATGTTTTTGTTTAGGTTCATCATGGCAGAGCTGATCCAGACAGAAAAGGCCTACGTGCGAGACCTGCGGGAGTGCATGGATGTCAGTTTGAAATCTACTACTTTCTTTTTTTTTTTTTAAACATCGACAAGCAGCACAAGTGAATCTTCATGTGGCTTCTTGCAGACTTACCTGTGGGAGATGACGAGCGGGGTGGAGGAGATCCCCCCGGGAATCCTCAATAAAGAGCACATCATCTTTGGGAACATGCAGGATCTTTATGAATTCCATCATAAGTAAGCCCTATTTTTTTCCCCTCTGTGCATCTACTCAGCCAAACAAAATACTGAAAACCAAACGAGCGTGTTTTTGCGACCCGTAGAGCGCCTCCAAGTGTTCGCTTAGCTCTTTCCGCATAGTTGCCTCTCCGTACAGGCATTGCGAAAGCCTGTTTTACACCCCGACATGCGTTGTCGGGGTGTAAAACAGGCTTTCGCATCCTCTCCTTTTTCAGCATCTTTCTCAAGGAGCTGGAGAAATACGAGCAGTTGCCTGAAGATGTTGGGCATTGCTTTGTCACGTGGGTATGTGTCACTTCTCAAGAAACATCATGTCGATCACCGGTGAAGAATCTTGATCATTTATGGCTCTCGTTTTTATAGGCCGATAAATTCCAAATGTACGTGAATTACTGCAAGAACAAGCCAGACTCCACTCAGCTCATCCTGGAGCATGCCGGGAACTATTTCGATGTACGTTAAATGTCACAGTGATCACAATAGAACTGCAGGACATGATGTTTTGGTGTCTGACGTATGTTTTTTTTTTTTTCTCTCTCCACGGGGTTTGACAGGAAATTCAGCAAAGGCACCGACTAGCCAACTCAATCTCCTCCTATCTGATTAAACCTGTGCAGAGAATCACAAAATATCAGCTCCTGCTAAAGGTACCTGCATCAAACTGACAAACAAAAAGAGAATAGGTGGTTTGGTAACGCCAGACAACATACAGCAAATGTTTTTTGTTGGTTGTTTTTTTTTTTTTTTTTTGGGCTTTTCTAGGAGCTGCTGACATGCTGTGAAGAAGGCAAAGGCGAGATCAAGGACGGGCTGGAGGTGATGCTCAGCGTTCCCAAGCGAGCCAATGACGCCATGCATCTCTCCATGCTGGAAGGTGAACCACGCATTCAGTCGCTCATTGCTGACGTGTTATTCGCTTACGCTCCCTCCTCCGTCACCCCGCAGGTTTTGATGAGAACATTGAATCGCAAGGCGAGCTGATCCTCCAGGAGTCCTTCCAGGTGTGGGATCCAAAGACTCTGATCCGCAAGGGCCGAGAGAGACACCTGTTCCTCTTTGAGATGTCGCTGGTCTTCAGCAAGGAGGTCAAGGACTCCAACGGCAGGAGCAAATACATCTACAAGAGCAAACTCTTTGTGAGTCCTCCGCAACGCTTTTACCTTTGCGACATTCTCAGTCACATGATTATTACCCGGCTCTCTCCGTAGACCTCCGAGTTAGGGGTGACCGAGCATGTTGAGGGAGATCCCTGCAAGTTTGCTCTTTGGGTGGGACGCACGCCGACGTCAGACAACAAGATCGTTCTCAAGGTAAAATACTCTTGACTTTTTCCCACGAAGCAATTTCATGTCGTACTCTCCAAACTGCACCCTGAAAGACCAAATGAATGACAGCATTTAGATTTTAACAAGTGGAGTTCTCCTTTGTTGACCATGGAGAGAAAAAAAATAGCATTCTTATCGAAGTCAAAGCTATGCTGGCTGTATAAAAAAAGTACTTCAGCTTTATAAGGAAGAAGCGGGAAAAAAAAGATAATATACATTGAAAATGTCAACCAACCCAAAATTGATTTTTCACATGACAAAAATTGATGTTAAAAAAAAAAGAAGAAAAACTCTGATAAAACTGCTGGACCCAACAGTTCATTCGGGTGATGCAGATTTAATGAAAATCAACATTTGTAACATTCACAAATGACTAAATATAGAGTAATGTCATGTAAACACCCTCTGTGTGAAATAATTGGGAATGACACCCAGCAAATAGCAATGAAGATGTTTTTATGCGGTCTTCGTGTTTAAAAAAAAAACGGACTCTGCTTGGTCTGGTCTAGCGTCTTGACTGTTTACTGTCCTCCTTGCTGTCACTCCGAGACGTCTGCGTTTGATCGCATGGGCGGCTTCAAGGTGGCTGGCCACTTTTCTGTCGTCACGATGCCCACCTCAGTTCCGTTTTTTGCACGTCTCTGTTGATCCTTTGCTTTTGATTGCGCCTTGTTAGCGCTCGCGACTGTCTATCCGGGGCTGTGTTTTCTGTGGATGTTTGTCTCCAAAGTCTCTCTGTGGGCTGACATGCTTCCACCAACGCCGCTGACACTTGTTTGACTTCTCAACGCCCACAAGCTGGCTGCATGCCGTTGTTTCGAAGCAACAACTCCACTTTTTATTGATTGGACCACCACTTTTGGTGTCATTTTCTCAAATCCCCCCCACCCCCTCCTTTATTTCCGAAGTGGCAAAAAGGTTGCGATTTGTGTCAGTGTTTGGAAGAGCATGAAGCTAAAGTCAACTTTCCACTGAATAACAAATGGAGTTGCTCAACTAACAGCTATGCAATGCTCTGTACGTGCTATGCGACAAGCTCTCATGACTAACTCCATATTCACCACCGTTACAGTCTGCCACGGTTTTAATTGGGCTACACCATCAAGGCGGGTTGCTGGTCTTGTGCCCCTATTTGTTTTGTTGTTATTTTAATGACCGGTAATCATGTCATTCTATCATGTGATCAAAGAAAATGTATCCACTTGTAAAACCAAACCAGTGAAATTGTCTATCTCATATTTCAAATTCAAAGCTAAGTCAGGGATCCAAACACGGAGCGATGGTGAGTACAAAATATCCCCGCAACACAGCCCTTCAACTTCTCCCAAGTCTGAAACCGCAACGCAAAAGCAACTCTTAATTTTGGGGTCTGATTGTCCGACTGAAAAGTACTTCAAAGCGATAATTGAAGAACCGCGTCGTAGTCCGGAAGTGAATGTGCTGCAAAAGGTCTCAAACTTTGCATTGTACTTATTTATGTATATATATATATATACATATCTTGTTACTTTACTGTATTGACTTTCTTCAGCGTGAAATTTAAAAGAACTCCTGTAACTACCGGAGTGCATCCGTCATCCATCATGTAAACCTCCAGCTGCGAAGAGAAGCCAATGTTTCATTCAGACTTGTGGGAAACACAGAGCGAAACCGCAAATCTCAGACGCGCTTGATTTCCAAATGGCCATAACCTTTGGCTGACCTGCTCATCAACAGGCCTCCAACATTGAGAACAAGCAGGACTGGATCAAGCACATCAGGGAGGTGATCCAGGAGCGCACCATCCACCTGAGGGGTGCGCTCAAGGAACCCATCCATATTCCCAAAGCGAGCACTGCCAAACACCACAAAGGCCGAAGGTAACCAAATGGCAACGTTTAGACGACGGTACACCAACGTGAGCTTTGAGGTCATGACCGACGCACGATGCAATAATCTGTGCGGCGACATAAGAATACGATCCTTGTGTAAACGCGTGGTTCCCGAGCCAATTCTTGTTCGTGTTGTCAGGGTAACGACTGCGGGATAGAAACCGAATCGATGTTGTGCTTTAGGGATGGGGAAGATCTTGACAGTCAAGGTGAAGGCAGCAGTCAACCGGACACAATCTCGCTGGCCTCACGCACGTCCCAGAACACGCTGGACAGTGACAAGGTGAGGTGCGCCCGTCTCGCTTACAAGCGCGACCCGCCCGGCTTCTCCTCACCTCCTTCCCGGCGTGCCGCAGCTCTCCGGCGGCTGCGAGCTGACGGTGGTGATTCACGACTTCATGGCGAGCAACAGCAACGAGCTGACGGTGCGCCGCGGGCAGACGGTGGAGGTTCTGGAGCGCTGCCACGACAAGCCCGACTGGTGCCTGGTGAGGACCACCGACCGCTCCCCGGCTCTGGAGGGCTTGGTCCCCTGCTCCACGCTCTGCATCGCGCACTCGCGCTCCTCCATGGAGATGGAGGGCATCTTCAACCACAAAGGTAACAAAGAGTTCCGTTGAACGACCGTCGCAGCAGCTGAAATTGCTCTCAATAAGATGAAGTCATGTTAGATAAGATGCACCAAGAGTACCGGTAATCGTTTTTGACGAGAAGTTATGTGATTGCAGACACCTTGTCAGTGTGCAGCAATGACTCCATCTTGCCAGGATCGTCTGCTACACTTCAGCCCGGTCATGGCCATGCTTCGCCCGGGCCCAAACGACCAGGTAGGCGAGACGACGCCGCCTCGAAAAACAAACGGCGTCCGACTGTCTCAACATATTGGCGACTTGCGCCGCGTCTGGCAGGCAACACGTTGCGAAAGTGGCTCACCAGCCCCGTGCGGCGGCTGAGCAGCGGCAAGGTAGACGGTCACGTGAAGAAGCTGGCCCACAAGCACAAGAAGAGCCGCGAGGTAAGGAAGAGCGGCGAGATGACGATGGGATCCCAGAAAGACTCGGACGACAGCGCCGCCACCCCTCAGGACGAAAGCGTGGAGGAGGTGGACAGACGCCGCCTCCTGCCGCCGCTCTGCAGAACGATGCGATTCGATAGGCCGTTTGTCTGCGTTGCAGAGGGTGCGCAACGAGGGGCTGTCGAGCGGCACCTTGTCCAAATCCAGTTCTTCGGGCATGCAGAGCTGCGGCGAGGAGGAAGGCGAGGAGTGTCCCGACTCGGTGCCACTGCCTCCACCAATGGCCATCCAGCAGCATAGCCTGCTCCAGCCGGACTCACAGGACGATAAGGTGACGCCACGGGCGCAACACGAGGCGATACGAAGCCAATGCACAGGAAGGAATGATGAGCGGCCACACAAACACTGAGATTTGCAAAACATGTTTTGAGCTTTCCCAAAAGTCACCTCGAAGTGATGTTTTTGTTTAATGTTCAGTCATCGATCGTATGTTTGAGTGATACATTTTCTCAAATAAAATGCGCAGGTAGCATGTGAAAAAAAAGGTTTTGAGCCGAGTTTGTGTGGACGTTGACAGGAGAAACTAGATGATCATCTTCTGACGCATTTAAAAATTTACCTCCGAAGTTGGTTATAAAAAAAAAAAAGTGAGGAGGGGAGGTGACACTAACAGAACACGTCATTACTCATCATAATTTTTAATTTGTCCAGGTTTTAATTTAATTTTAGTCTGAAAATGTTGTGATAGTTTGAGGTCGATCTTCCTGTGTCGCATCCTATTCTTTCCTTTCTGACAATTTGTTTGAGGCAGCTGCGAGTTTTTCTTCTGACACTAATTTGTGTTTCTCTTTTTTTTTTTTCCTGATTGTATTGTTTGCCATACTGTGTAGCATTACCTTGATTTATGTCCTGTCTTTGCTTTGTCACAGTTTCCGTACCTCTCCATCTGAAAAGCCTCATCTCCCTCACGCTTTCTTCCCTCACTCCCCCCCCCCCCCCCGGTCCCCCCCAGCACTCCTCACCTCTAAATGCTCTTTTCCAATTGCTCTTTTTCTTTTGCTTTTTCTAACAATGTATCGCCACGGATGAAGTCCCCCTTTTTTTCTGATGTGAGCTTCTTGAAACTTTTGTCCTTTTTGTATCCCCCCCCCCCCCATCCCCCAAACAGTACTCAGTATCTTAGTGAATGTTCCCAGCGGTGCATCTATTTCTTTTTGACTTGATGTTTCTCGAGCACACAGTTGTAGTCAGGGCAACAGAATCGAGAAGCCGTATGTGTGCCAAAGTGCCCCAAAGTTCTCCTTCCGCCTGTTGAAATGCAACAATGCCGCAGCTTTTTCTGCGCGCCGAGAAACTCGAAAGACTTTGCAGAAGCGCAAAACATAGCTGATGTATGCCGAGCCCAACGCCGTATTGAAGAGGTTAAAAGGTTTCCCCCTTGTTGCCATCACCACCCTCCCTCACCCCGCTCGTCCCTCATCTCCCTTTTTACCCTCTGTGCGTTTAATCTCATAATTGGCATCTGTATAAACGCTGGCGAGGCCACAAGAGCACACAGGCTCACCCAGAAAACCTAATTGGGGAAGCACAGCAGCGCAAGGGTGAGACTCTCCTGAAATATGCATATTGATTTTTTTTTTCCTTTATATACTTTTCTATACATATAAACCTCTTTACGTCAACATAAAAGGACTCCATCTCCCTTTTGTCCCATTGTAAAGATGACATCACCTCAAAAGCAGGACCGCATATTTGAACATATTTTCTCCTCATTGTTTTGAGTTTTTTATCCTCACATGATCCTGTATTTTCCTTTGTTTAGGCATTTTCACTTTTATACTTTCAACCTTTCGAAAGATTTAGTGGCACATCTTTTCAACTTTTGTTTTTAACCCCTAACTTCGTTTTCACTGGATTAGAACTTTGATCATTTGACCATATATTTAAAATCACATCACTAACAAATAAGACCAATCACCCTGCAACAAAACTGTCAATGGATCCGCTTCCCAACACCAGGCTTAAAATGTTGCATTCCATTTATACGCTACTGCTTCATCAGAGTCCACTTTGACCGGTTGTATCAAAACATTCTTTAGAAGAAGGGCTTCGGGGGTCTATGTTCACCAAGACGTCGTTTGCGCAGCTATCGTCAACACTCGCGGATGATTGTCATGACGCTGACATTCCCCCCCCCCCCCCCCCCCCGCTAATGTGAGCTGCGCGACGCGCGTGACTGTGGTGGACATGGGCCCTAAAGGAGCAGGTTTGTTTTGAAGCGGAGCTCATTTTCTATCCGTATTCCCGCAGAGCTCCTCTCGTCTGTCGGTCCGCCCCTCCAGCTCAGAGACGCCCAGTGCCGCCGAGTTGGTGAGCGCCATTGAGGAGCTGGTCAAAAGCAAGATGGTAGGAAACTTGAGCGTGCACCGGCCGCTTTGACCCGCAAACGAAGGCTAATGAAAGCAGAAATGACAGTATCTTGAACCGCAGCCTGCGCGCCGAATCACATTCGGTTCATTGTCGTTCACCTCGCTGCTGCAGGTTCTCGAGGACCGTCCCAGCTCGCTGTCGGTGGAACAAGGAGACAGCAGCTCCCCCTCCTTCAACCCATCCGACAACTCCCTCCTCTCCTCATCCTCCCCCGTGGAAGAGATGGACGAGCGGCGGGCCGGCATTCTCAAGAAGAGGCAGTATGTCACCTTCCGTTAGAAATCCTGCCACCTTTTTGTAAATCTGTCCTGACTCATAATCTGCTCTTTCTTTGAAGATGCATCCTGATGGATTTGGTGGAAACGGAGAGGGATTATATCAGAGACCTCAGTCAGGTGGTGGAGGTGAATGAAGCGTCACTCATTTGTCGTCAAGTGTGCGCGTGCGTTTTATCGCCGCTGCGATTGTGTGTTTGTCTGTTAGGGTTACATGAGCAGAATGAAGGAGGAGGGCGTCCCGGATGACATGAAGGGAAAAGACAAAATTGTGTTTGGCAACATCCATCAAATCTTTGACTGGCACAAAGAGTAAGTAAGTGATGTCTGACACGATTTTCTGCGACAAAGCTAACTGTCTTCTCTTTTCTTCCTTCCTTCAGTTTCTTCCTCGGTGAATTGGAAAAATGTTTGGACGATCCAGACAGACTGGGACCGCTCTTTCTCAAGCAGGTTAGTTGTCTAGGTAGTTCCAATCCTGTGTGTTGCTCTTTGTTTTTCTACCCCCTCATTTACTCATCATCTATTTCATTTTTTTTTTCTTAATGTGTAGGAGCGGAGACTAAACATGTATGTGGTGTATTGTCAAAACAAGCCCAAGTCCGAGCACATTGTGGCAGAGTACATCGATACTTACTTTGAGGTAATGTGGAAAATAGAAACGCAAGTGAAACGCGTGCCAGCGAGCTTCCTTTTCATGGAGCTTCACCGTCTTGTCGTGCAGGACCTGAAACAGCGGCTTGGCCACCGACTGCAGATCACAGACTTGCTCATCAAGCCGGTCCAGCGGATCATGAAGTACCAGCTCTTGCTCAAGGTTGGTGTCTTGTTGTACACAAGGGGGCGCCAGATATGCAAACATTTAGAAATCTTGCTCCTCACTGTTTTTGTGGGCTCTCTGAAATGCCAAGATAGTCCGCAAGATAGCACCAAACATTGTCCGATGGAGAAGTAGTCCTCCCTTCCTATTTGACAGCATTTGGTCCCAAGCGCCCATGCGGAAGAGAAACCAACTTTGAGTGTTAGGGAGGAGCCAAATGTACCGGCTTTAAAAGAGGATGTTCTGAGTGGTTGCTGTGTGCAAAATCCTAGTTTGGGTGCGCTTTCTTTTTTTTTCAAATTCCAATCATCATTATAAAAATTAAAAAAAAAAAGAAGACTTTTCTCCTTTCTCCTTTGCGGTTATATGTATCCAGTTTCGACCAGTAATGTAGGCCAGGGGGTGTGAAAGTCATCTTTGTCACGGCGGAGCACTTTGGAGTTATGTCTTCCCTCAGAGAGCCGTAGCGACAGTGAAATAAAAAAATTTAAAAAAAACATGTATACTTGTCTTATCGCATTTTTGGTTGTTCACAACAAATTGATGCATTAGCAGTTTCAAGCGATTGTAACAAAATTATGGCAAAATCTCAATTGATCTACTGCACATGAGAATTTCACCTTTCGGTACAGATGTTAGCAAGGATCATAAGAACACGTATGTGGCCCCCCCATGCCTTGATTTTGACACCTGCGATGTAGGCAGTTACGAAACTTTTAGGAGAGTGTCAATGTGCATTTTGAGGGCTTACTGTGCCATATTACACAAACTTGTAGACCACAATAGCGTGTTGATCGTGTGTTTGTTGTAGGACTTCTTGAAGCACTCGAAAAAGGCAGGGCTGGAGTCTTTGGATCTGGAGGTAAGAAAACAGACGAGACTCATGATTTCCCTCGGCAGCAACACCATTTGTGACTCTTACAGAAAGCAGTAGAGGTCATGTGCATCGTACCGAAAAGGTGCAACGACATGATGAATGTTGGCCGGCTTCAGGGATTCGAAGTAAGAAATCAAAGCAAGCACCCCCGCCGGATCTTTTGTTTCAAACATCGGCTTACGCGGCCTGCCGGCTGTGGTCTCCAGGGTAAGATGGTGGCCCAGGGACGCCTTCTGCTGCAGGACACGTTCATGGTGACGGACGCGGAGAGCAGCGCTCTGGGCCGCGCGAAGGAGAGGAGAGTCTTCCTCTTTGAGCAGCTGCTCATCTTCAGCGAGCCGCTGGACAAGAAAAAAGGCTTCTCCTTACCCGGCTTCCTGTATAAGAACAGCATCAAGGTGAAAAAAGGATTGCGGATTTATTGTAGCTTTTGAAGCACCTTCCGTCGTCCAAAACGTTGATTTGTTGTATCTGCTGCTTCAGGCGAACAGTTTGGGTCTGGAAGACAACGCGGAGGGCGACCCCTGCAAGTTCGTGTTAACCTCCCGCTTGGCAAACGGCACCGTGGAGTCGTTTATGTTGCACTCCTCTCACCCGGGAGTGCGCGAAGTGTGGACTCTTCAGATCGGCCAAATATTGGAGAGCCAACGCAATTTCTTAAACAGTGAGCTGAAATGAAGATGCGAAGGGGGCGGGGCATGTTTTCCAGAAGTCAAAGAACACGTTCCGTCTTGTCTCCCGCGTCGTAGCTCTGACCTCACCTATCGACTATCAGAGGAACCATGTTGGTGCGAGTGCGGGGCCTTGCGTGTCCAGCGCGGGCTCTCCAGGCGGAAGCAGTAGTGGGCCAAACGCACCGGGAAGTTCCGCGGCAAGCGTCTCCATCCCTCCGGGATCCCAAGGCGGCTGCCGTCGACCATCCAGGATCCCCCAGCCCTCTCGCCTGCCCCAACCCCTCCGCCACCACCCCGGGGCCGATCCCGAAGGTCCCAACAAGATGTCCGGTACGACTCTACGTGCGAGCCATATACTCTCGTCTGTATCGTCAAACGTTGGCTTGATGTTTTAGTTGTGCTCACTTATGATCCAGGTCCAGGTCCCCGTCCTCTTCCTTCCCCCGCGCTCCCCCCAGGGGGCAGTCCGCAGGGCAAGCGTCCCATCCAGAACCTAGAGGACCAAGCACAGACCCCTACCAGTATTGTGGCTCCTATGGTCCGGGCCACAGTCGGGCAGTTGCCCTCTATCCCCTCTCCCAAAACACGGCCCGGAGCCGTGCCCCCTTTGGCCCTTCCGGCCTTCGTCAAGGATGTCCTTCCGCCGCCGCCGGCCAGCCCCAGCCAGAAGTCCGGCTTCTGGAGCTCCATGCCGGGCTCTCCGGCGAGCCGACCCGGCTCCTTCACTTTCCCAGGAGAGGCGTCTGAGAGTCCGGTCCGCCAGAATTCTAACCAGAACCCAAATCAAAGCCACAGACACTCCACGCACAGCAAAGACGCTGACCGCATGAGCACCTGCTCTTCCGCCAGCGAGCAGTCCATCCAGTCCACGCAGAGTAACGGGGTAAGAGCTAAAGAGCGCCGCTGATCCGACTAACACGGAGGCCGAGGGGAGACCGGCCGTATCCCGTCGCCTGTGCCGCTGCGGCCGGCACCACTAGTCTGACCACTCCTGCGCATCTCCGCTCTTCAGCACCATCTCCTCTGGCTTTGATAATCTCTGAAGAATCAAGCAGCGCCTTTCTTAGATCTCAACTTCTCTGGCGGACCAAAGACTTGAGACCGCTTCTCGATTTCTGCCTCCTAACCACGCTTTCTTTACTAACACCCGCCCTGGGTCCTTCTCTTGCTGTCGTCATGGTGCGGTTCTCAAATGGTCCACTTTCCCGCAACTAACTCTGACGTTTGTGGGCTGACTGCGAACGGATGCTCTTACCCAAGCTAACGGCCCGACTTTGACCTTTGCCCGGAGCCGCCGAACAAAGAAAACCTTCCCTTTTCCAACCTTCTTGTACACTCTTCGAATGATCACACCTTTCCATCTACCGTTTCACAATGCACTAAGCGACTTGTTCATGTAGTGGTACCTTGACCAAACTAGTCGCTCAGTTGAGTCACCTAGTCACTCGAAGTATATACAACAGAGACAAGTTAATTTTCTTAATATGATTCATAACGTGATATTGCTTACATATTTTTAAGGCCACATAAATGTTGACGTTGAAGTCAAAAAGTTACTCGTGGTCTCGTTTTCTATTTGACTGTGTACTCATAAGTCAAGGTACCACTACAGATCTTAAAAGCCTTCCCTGAGATGAAGTAATCCACTTTTCTGCATTCAAAATGAATATGTCGATCCTAGGAGATGGCAGTTTAGTTTTTTTATTCCCCCCCCCCCCCTCCTTCCGTGTGACGCAGAGTGAAAGCAGCAGCAGCAGTAGCGTCTCCACCATGTTGGTGACCCAGGACTACATTGCGGTGAAGGAGGATGAGATCAGCGTACGTCAAGGTGAGGTGGTCCAGATTTTGGCCAGCAACCAGCAGAACATGTTCCTGGTGTTTCAAGCGGCAACCGAGCAGGGTCCCGCCGCCGAAGGCTGGATCCCCGGATTCGTCCTCGGTCACACCTCAGCCATGACACCCGAGTGCCCCGAGGGACCCATTAAGTAAGTTGGAATGTCCTGAGAAAAGGAAAGCTGTCAGTGAGCACACTCCCGATGAAAATGTTTTGTCCTTTTGGCACCCAAATATTTGATAACGTACTTAAAAAAAAAATCAATAAAACCAAATATTATTGCAGTCGGAAATCTTCTTCCTGGCATACAACCTTGCGCATCCGAAAGAAATCTGAGAAGAAGGACAAGGAGGCCAAGAAAGACACCAAGTTGGAAAATGGCTATCGGAAGTCCAGAGATGGCAATAAAGTTTCTGTAAAGGTGAGTTCATCTCACCAAAGTCTTAAGCTGGAGTCACTCCATCCTCTCATATATCGTCTCCTCTTTCATTTCCAGCTTCTAAATCCAAACTACATTTATGATGGTAAGTGTCTCCCACTGCAGCCGGCAGCCATGCGGAATGTTTTTGAAAGACAATAATAATAATAAT
Source organism: Hippocampus guttulatus (assembly GCF_054856545.1). Taxonomy (NCBI): domain Eukaryota; kingdom Metazoa; phylum Chordata; class Actinopteri; order Syngnathiformes; family Syngnathidae; genus Hippocampus; species Hippocampus guttulatus. The sequence goes on along the minus strand of NC_141278.1, from coordinate 1,906,477 downwards.
AATTATCATTTTGCTCGCGCCCTTGCAGTTCCACCCGAGTTTCCGGTGCCTCTGAGCGACGTCACGTGTGACAATGGCGAGAGCATCACTCTCAGGTGTAAGGTGTGCGGTCGGCCCCGGGCCTCCGTCACCTGGAGGGGCCCCAACCAGAGCAACCTCACCAACAACGGCCGCTTCAGCATCGCTTACAGGTAGGGTAGCAAATTAAATAGCCACATAATCAACTTTCTACGTTGAGATCATTTGGGGGCTGATGGGCCCCCGACACACGTGAGCCGGCTTTTAGCCACCCGCGAACACCATCGTCAGTGCGTTGTCTCCTGAATGCGTTTGTCTCAGTGACACCGGCGAAGCAACCCTGCGCATCGTCGGCGTGGCCTCGGACGATGACGGCGTGTACACGTGCATCGCCGCCAACGAGCTGGGCAGCGCCACGTCCACGGCGAGCCTCAGAGTGCTGGGTGAGTCGGAGACACCGGCGCGGCCGCGCGCGTTCCGCTTTTGCTACGCCTGTTTAAATGGCGCGCGCGCGTGTGTGTGTGTGTTTGTCAGCCGTGTCCACCGACGGATTGCGAGTGAGCTGGAAAGACAACTTTGATTCCCACTACATCGAGGTGGTGGAACTGGGCAGGTAACATGTTATAGTTGAACAGACATGCACTGGACACTTCATTAGGTACAAGCGGTCCAAACCACGATGCGTGAATTTACTGTGCTGCTCATAAAGTAGCTTGCGGGTTTATTATGTCAATGGCCAGTTAGCTCTTTGTTGTTACTGTCAACACTGAGCGTACCAGTGAAATGAATAACTCCAAAAGAACCTTTTTTACCCACTATAGTATGACAGGTCTGCCCAAAGTAGGCCAAAGATGTCAATGAGTGGCATGCAGATGTCACCTTGAGCAGTTTAGCACCACAAATAACCTCAAATCTCCAAGTGAGGACCAAGCGCATACTCTAAAATGGACCTTAAGTTGAATGCTGAGGCATATTGAATGAAGGCTCAAACAGCTTCCCATGGACATGATCCTGACTTCCTTTGTTGCCCACCAGGGGTCGCTTCTCAGTAGTCAAGCGTTATGACCACCGGGCCACGAAGAGGCCTGTGGCCGTCAAGCAGGTGAACAAGAAGCTGATGAGGCAGGACCGAGTCACGCAGGAAGTCAACCTGCTCCACAGGCTCCAACATCCCAACATTGTCAACCTGGTGGACACGTATGAAACCCCCAGTAGCTACGTCTTGGTCCTAGAGATGTAAGCAGAAACACACACGCACGCACACGCATATATGTATTAGTATGACAGCAAGAACCCTTTACCTAATATGTTTTTTCTGTTGTTGTTGTTTTTAAATCAGGGCCGACCAAGGCCGTCTGCTGGACTACATCGTCAACTGGGGCAATTTAACCGAGGAGAAGGTGGCCTGTTACCTCCGAGACCTTTTAGATGCTTTACACTACTTGCACAACAGCAGAATAGCTCATCTGGACGTTAAAGTAAGATGAAACGGAAATGTGTTTTGCCGAATGTATTCAGTGTTTTTATTTGTGTCTGGACTGGACTCAAAATTTTAATTTTCCTTCGCGGGATTTTTAAGAAACAAAGAAGAATGTTTTCCATTGCAACTGTGTTTGACTAGTGACATGAAATCGTACTAGTGAGCAGAAACAGCAGTCGGTGCCGGTCGTCAGCCATAGGTGACCTCTCACTGGTCTGCAAGCTGCATGTCAAGGATACTGACCGAATGCGCTGTGTGTGTGTTCAGCCCGAGAACTTGCTGGTGGTGCACGGTTCCAGTGGCCAGCCACTGGTCAAACTGACGGACTTGGGCGACGCCGTGCAGCTGGGCGCCGCCCCCTACGTCCACCCGCTGCTGGGCAGCCCCGAGTTTGCGTCCCCGGAGCTGGTGCTGGGCGAGCCGGTGGCGCTGACGTCGGACGTGTGGAGCGTGGGCGTGGTGGCCTATGTGATGCTGAGCGGCGCCTCGCCCTTCCTGGACGAGAGCGCGGAGGAGACGTGCCTCAACATCTGCCGGCAGGACTTCAGCTTCCCCAAGGATTACTTCCGCGGCATTAGCCGGGAGGCCTGCGACTTTGTCCGCCTGCTCCTGAGATGCGAGCCCGCCGGGAGACCGCCCTCGGGGCTGTGCTTGCAAGAGGCGTGGCTGCGGGCGGCCAGCGACGACCGCGCCGCGGCCGAGTGCTGCCTGGACACCTCGCGACTTGTTTCCTTCATCGACCGCAGGAAGCATCAGACGGACGCGCGCCCCATCGAAGGAGTGCGCGGCTTCATCCAGAGTCGCCTGCAGAAGCGGGTCTGAACTGGGGTTGCAAAGGGCTGCGAAATTTCCCCAAACTTAAAGGTCAATTCCCATGGGATGTTAAATGGGACAGTTTGTCGTGGCGAAACTCCGAACGCCCCGTTGTCTGAATTATGCAGAAGCACGTGTTCCAAGTATGTACAAGTCATCAATTGAAGGCAACCTTCGATTTGGCGAAGCACCGTTTCGTTCCCCTTACTTCCCATGGGAACTTTCCAACTTTTGAAAAATCCAGTAGTTTTGCAACCCGAGTTGAAACAAACATCGGGAACGTTGGCTGCGCCAAAAGAAACGTTGAGCTCATCCTTCTTTGCAAGAAGAAAAAAAACCACACACACACAAACAAAACCCCCCCAAAAAAGCACGAATGACCCAAAGTCCTTTCGGCGGTCACACATGCTCTCGTCTACTGCTGCTCGCTGCTTCACACTCACATTTGGTAGGGAAACTGACCCCAACAGGAAGAAAAAAAACGTAAATTGTAAAGAATAATGCAAAGTCTATATACAGTACTGTATTAGTAATTTATTTTTCTGAGCAATGGTTCAAACGCGACCAGTGTTGAGCTTTTCCATAGAAAGTGACCCCAGCGTGTGCGTTTGTGTTTGCTCTTCATCCACCAAGGAAGTTTTGTACATTTCTAGAAAAGGACAGGCACGGACTCCCAATTTGAGGACCGTTGCCGTGGAGACATACGAGTACGCTGTCCAGTGAGGACACCCCCCCGCCCCCAACCCACCTTGTTAAAGGAATAAACGTTGCGTTTAAGCCTTACCATGTCGATACCTTACTCTCCGAAAAGTTGGGGTGTTGGGTTTTCCACTGAAAGTCCCGAATGAAGCTATACTATGTCTGAATGGTATTGCGGAGTTGAGGACCACCCTGAAATCCCGCCTAGACATCCCCAACTTTTTGTGAGCAAAGTATTTGACTCCATCGCCTAAGGAAAACACAAGTGTAAATGCACTCATCTTATGTTCTTTTTCTCATGTGCAATGTTACAGTTTTAACGTTGAGCGCAACTATTTATGAAGACATCGGTCAATATGTTTGAGCGAGTGTGGAACGCAGTTATGGACCAGGTACTGCAAGAACTGCCGGTTGTTGCGTGCCACCTGCTACAATCATCATTCGCTTTGATCAAAAGTTGTTTGTTTTTTTGTTACTGTCTGTCCTGCGTAGTATTGGTACACCAAAGTTGCTTGCGTTTAATCGTACTTTTTGTTTGTTCCTAAGGGTTAGATGTGTGTAAAACTGTTGGCTATGTGAAAAGATTGTTTACACCAGGCAAAAAGCGGCGTTGGGAGGAAAAAAAACTCGACACAAATGTAAAAGAGAAGTGGAATTGGAGGAGCAGTTTTCTAAATTGTTTTGTTCAACTCAGTTGTGGATAGATCTATTTCTTGCCAAAATCAAGCTCAGAAAGTCCTTCTGTGTAACATTGTATTTATTTTGTGACAAAGTGCGCATACTTGAACTGGATACCTCAGTTGAGGGCTTTTTTTGTTTTTGTTTTTGTTACATGTCCACATTTCACTTGTTTGACAAAGTGTTTGCTCCTTGTTTTCATTTTGTACTTTTGCATGTATATTTCATTGTACAGATCGAGTTTAACTTGTAAATAGTTCCAATTTGCCATCAGTTATTTGAAGATTAAACATAACGTACACGAGCTCTGTTTAGGAGTGTAGTAGTTATTGATTCCTTCTTTGACCATGTAAAGTGAGGCGTATTTAGCCGAAGAAAAACGACCATGTATAGTAAGGCGTTTTTTAGCCCGAAAAAAACAACATAGTATAGTAAGGTGTTTTTCGCCCGAAAAAAACGACAGTATGGTAAGGCGTTTTTTGCCCGAAAAAAAAACGACATAGTATAGTAAGGCGTTTTTCGCCGGAAAAAACGACATAGTATAGTAAGGCGTTTTTAGCCCGAAAAAACGCCTTACTCTACTATGTCGTTTTTTCGCCCGAAAAAACGACATAGTATAGTAAGGCGTTTTTCAGCCTGAAAAAACGACATAGTATAGTAAGACGTTTTTCGCCCGAAAAACGACATAGTAGAGTAAGGCGTTTTTCGCCCGAAAAAAACGACATAGTATAGTAAGGCGTTTTTCGCCCGAAAAACGACATAGTAGAGTAAGGCGTTTTTTAGCCCAAAAAAAACGACATAGTAGAGTAAGGCGTTTTTTGCCCGAAAAAAACGACATAGTATAGTAAGGCGTTTTTTCGCCCGAAAAAACGACATAGTATAGTAAGGCGATTTTCGCCCGAAAAAACGACATAGTAGAATAAGGCGTTTTTCGCCCGAAAAAAACGACATAGTATAGCAAGACGTTTTTCACCCGAAAAAAAACGACATAGTATAGTAAGGCTTTTTTAGCCCGAAAAAACGACGTAGTATAGTAAGGCGTTTTTCACCTGAATAAAACGACATAGTATATAGTAAGGCGTTTTTAGCCCGAAAAAAACGACATAGTATAGTAAGGCGTTTTTCGCCTGAATAAAACGACATAGTATAGTAAGGCGTTTTTCGCCCGAAAAACGACATAGTATAGTAAGGCGTTTTTTAGCCTGAAAAAACGACATAGTATAGTAAGGCGTTTTTCGCCCGAAAAAAACGACATAGTATAGTAAGGCGTTTTTCGCCCGAAAAACGACATAGTATAGTAAGACGTTTTTCGCCCGAAAAACGACATAGTATAGTAAGGCGTTTTTTAGCCTGAAAAAACGACATAGTATAGTAAGGCGTTTTTCGCCCGAAAAAAACGACATAGTATAGTAAGGCGTTTTTCGCCTGAATAAAACGACATAGTATAGTAAGGCGTTTTTCGCCCGAAAAAAACGACATAGTATAGTAAGACGTTTTTCGCCCGAAAAACGACATAATAGAGTAAGGCGTTTTTCGCCCGAAAAAAACGACATAGTATAGTAAGGCGTTTTTCGCCCGAAAAACGACATAGTAGAGTAAGGCGTTTTTTAGCCCGAAAAAACGACATAGTATAGTAAGGCGTTTTTCGCCCGAAAAAACGACATAGTAGAGTAAGGCGTTTTTTGCCCGAAAAAAACAACAGTATAGTAAGGCGTTTTTTAGCCCGAAAAAACGACATAGTATAGTAAGGCGTTTTTCGCCCGAAAAAAACGACATAGTATAGTAAGGCGTTTTTCGCCCGAAAAACGACATAGTAGAGTAAGGCGTTTTTCGCCCGAAAAAAACGACATAGTATAGTAAGCGTTTTTTTGCCCAAAAAAAACAACATAGTATAGTAAGGTGTTTTTCGCCCGAAAAAACGACATAGTAGAGTAAGGCGTTTTTTGCCCGAAAAAAACGACAGTATAGTAAGGCGTTTTTTAGCCCGAAAAAACGACATAGTATAGTAAGGCGTTTTTCGCCCGAAAAAAAACGACATAGTATAGTAAGGCGTTTTTCGCCGGAAAAAACGACATAGTATAGTAAGGCGTTTTTAGCCGAAGAAAAACGACCATGTATAGTAAGGCGTTTTTTAGCCCGAAAAAAACGACATAGTATAGTAAGGCGTTTTTAGCCCGAAAAAACGACATAGTATAGTAAGGCGTTTTTTCGCCCGAAAAAACGACATAGTATAGTAAGGCGATTTTCGCCCGAAAAAACGACATAGTAGAGTAAGGCGTTTTTTGCCCGAAAAAAACGACATAGTATAGTAAGGCGTTTTTTAGCCCGAAAAAAACGACATAGTATAGTAAGGCGTTTTTCGTCCGAAAAAACGACATAGTAGAGTAAGGCGTTTTTTGCCCGAAAAAAACGACATAGTATAGTAAGGCGTTTTTTCGCCCGAAAAAACGACATAGTATAGTAAGGCGATTTTCGCCCGAAAAAACGACATAGTATAGTAAGACGTTTTTCGCCCGAAAAACGACATAGTATAGTAAGGCGTTTTTTAGCCTGAAAAAACGACATAGTATAGTAAGGCGTTTTTCGCCCGAAAAAAACGACATAGTATAGTAAGGCGTTTTTCGCCTGAATAAAACGACATAGTATAGTAAGGCGTTTTTCGCCCGAAAAAAACGACATAGTATAGTAAGACGTTTTTCGCCCGAAAAACGACATAATAGAGTAAGGCGTTTTTCGCCCGAAAAAAACGACATAGTATAGTAAGGCGTTTTTCGCCCGAAAAACGACATAGTAGAGTAAGGCGTTTTTTAGCCCGAAAAAACGACATAGTATAGTAAGGCGTTTTTCGCCCGAAAAAACGACATAGTAGAGTAAGGCGTTTTTTGCCCGAAAAAAACAACAGTATAGTAAGGCGTTTTTTAGCCCGAAAAAACGACATAGTATAGTAAGGCGTTTTTCGCCCGAAAAAAACGACATAGTATAGTAAGGCGTTTTTCGCCCGAAAAACGACATAGTAGAGTAAGGCGTTTTTCGCCCGAAAAAAACGACATAGTATAGTAAGCCGTTTTTTGCCCAAAAAAAACAACATAGTATAGTAAGGTGTTTTTCGCCCGAAAAAACGACATAGTAGAGTAAGGCGTTTTTTGCCCGAAAAAAACGACAGTATAGTAAGGCGTTTTTTAGCCCGAAAAAACGACATAGTATAGTAAGGCGTTTTTCGCCCGAAAAAAAACGACATAGTATAGTAAGGCGTTTTTCGCCGGAAAAAACGACATAGTATAGTAAGGCGTTTTTAGCCGAAGAAAAACGACCATGTATAGTAAGGCGTTTTTTAGCCCGAAAAAAACGACATAGTATAGTAAGGCGTTTTTAGCCCGAAAAAACGACATAGTATAGTAAGGCGTTTTTTCGCCCGAAAAAACGACATAGTATAGTAAGGCGATTTTCGCCCGAAAAAACGACATAGTAGAGTAAGGCGTTTTTTGCCCGAAAAAAACGACATAGTATAGTAAGGCGTTTTTTAGCCCGAAAAAAACGACATAGTATAGTAAGGCGTTTTTCGTCCGAAAAAACGACATAGTAGAGTAAGGCGTTTTTTGCCCGAAAAAAACGACATAGTATAGTAAGGCGTTTTTTCGCCCGAAAAAACGACATAGTATAGTAAGGCGATTTTCGCCCGAAAAAACGACATAGTAGAGTAAGGCGTTTTTTGCCCGAAAAAAACGACATAGTATAGTAAGGCGTTTTTTAGCCCGAAAAAAACGACAGTATAGTAAGGCGTTTTTCGTCCGAAAAAACGACATAGTATAGTAAGGTGTTTTTCGCTCGAAAAAAACGACATAGTATAGCAAGACGTTTTTCACCCGAAAAAAAACGACATAGTATAGTAAGGCTTTTTTAGCCCGAAAAAACGACATAGTATAGTAAGGCGTTTTTCACCTGAATAAAACGACATAGTATATAGTAAGGCGTTTTTAGCCCGAAAAAAACGACATAGTAAAGTAAGGCGTTTTTCGCCCAAAAAAAACGACATAGTATAGTAAGGCGTTTTTTAGCCCGAAAAAACGACATAGTATAGTAAGGCGTTTTTCGCCCGAAAAAAACGACATAGTATAGTAAGGCGTTTTTCGCCTGAATAAAACGACATAGTATAGTAAGGCGTTTTTCGCCCGAAAAAAACGACATAGTATAGTAAGACGTTTTTCGCCCGAAAAAACGACATAGTAGAGTAAGGCGTTTTTCGCCCGAAAAAAATGACATAGTATAGTAAGGCGTTTTTTAGCCCGAAAAAACGACATAGTATAGTAAGGCGTTTTTCGCCCGAAAAAAACGACATAGTATAGTAAGGCGTTTTTCGCCCGAATAAAACGACATAGTATAGTAAGGCGTTTTTTAGCCCGAAAAAAACGACACAGTATAGTAAGGCGTTTTTCGCCCAAAAAAACGACAGTATAGTAAGGCGTTTTTCGCCCGAAAAAACGACATAGTATAGTAAGGCGTTTTTCGCCCGAAAAAACGACATAGTATAGTAAGGCGTTTTTTAGCCCGAAAAAAACGACATAGTATAGTAAGACGTTTTTCGCCCGAAAAAACGACATAGTAGAGTAAGGCGTTTTTCGCCCGAAAAAAACGACATAGTATAGTAAGGCGTTTTTTAGCCCGAAAAAACGACATAGTATAGTAAGGCGTTTTTCGCCCGAAAAAAACGACATAGTATAGTAAGGCGTTTTTCGCCCGAATAAAACGACATAGTATAGTAAGGCGTTTTTCGCCCGAAAAAAACGACATAGGCGTTTTTCGCCCGAAAAAACGACATAGTATATTAAGGCGTTTTTGGGCGAAAAACGCTACTATACTATGTCGTTTTTTTCGGGCTAAAAAAGCCTTACTATACTATGTCGTTTTTTCGGGCGAAAAACGCCTTACTATATATACTATGTCGTTTTATTCAGGCGAAAAACGCCTTACTATACTATGTCGTTTTTTTGGGCTAAAAAAGCCTTACTATACTATGTCGTTTTTTTCGGGCTAAAAACGCCTTACTATACTATGTCTTTTTTTTTTCGGGCGAAAAACGCCTTACTATATATGCTATGTCGTTCTTTTCGGGCTAAAAAACGCCTTACTTTCCTGTCGTTTTTTTCGGGCTGAAAAACGCCTTACTATACTATGTCGTTTTTTTCGGGCTAAAAAACGCCTTACTATACTATGTCGTTTTTTCGGGCGAAAAACGCCTTACTATACTATGTCGTTTTTTCGGGCGAAAAACGCCTTACTATACTGTCGTTTTTTTGGGCGAAAAACGCCTTACTATACTGTGTCGTTTTTTTCGGGCTAAAAAACGCCTTACTTTCCTATGTCGTTTTTTTCGGGCTAAAAAACGCCTTACTTTCCTATGTCGTTTTTTTCGGGCTGAAAAACGCCTTACTATACTATGTCGTTTTTTTCGGGCTAAAAAAGCCTTACTATACTATATCGTTTTTTTCGGGCTAAAAAAGCCTTACTATACTATGTTGTTTTTTTCGGGCTAAAAAAGCCTTACTATACTATGTCGTTTTTTTCGGGCGAAAAACGCCTTTCTATACTATGTCATTTTTTCGGGCGAAAAACGCCTTACTATACTGTCGTTTTTTTCGGGCAAAAAACGCCTTACTATACTATGTCGTTTTTTCGGGCTAAAAACGCCTTACTATACTATGTCGTTTTTTTCGGGCTAAAAAACGCCTTACTATACTATGTCGTTTTTTTCAGGTTAAAAAACGCTTTACTATACTATGCCATTTTTTAGGGCGAAAAACGCCTTACTATACTGTCGTTTTATTCAGGCGAAAAACGCCTTACTATACTATGTCGTTTTTTTCGGGCTAAAAAACGCCTTACTATACTATGTTGTTTTTTTCGGGCGAAAAACGCCTTACTATACTATGTCGTTTTTTCGGGCGAAAAACGCCTTACTATACTATGTCGTTTTTTTCGGGCGAAAAACGCCTTACTATACTATGTCGTTTTTTTCGGGCTAAAAAACACCTTACTACTATGTCGTTTTTTCGGGCGAAAAAGCCTTACTATACTGTGTCGTTTTTTTCGGGCTAAAAAAAGCCTTCCTATACTATGTTTTTTTTTTCGGGCTAAAAAAGCCTTACTATACTATGTCGTTTTTTTCGGGCGAAAAACGCCTTACTATACTATGTCGTTTTTTTTCGGGCGAAAAACGCCTTACTATATATACTATGTCGTTTTTTTCGGGCTAAAAAACGCCTTACTATACTATGTCGTTTTTTTCGGGCTAAAAAACGCCTTATTATACTATGTCGTTTTTTTGGGCGAAAAACGCCTTACTATACTATGTCGTTTTTTCGGGCGAAAAACGCCTTACTATGTCGTTTTTTTCGGGTGAAAAACGCCTTACTATACTATGTCGTTTTTTTTCAGGCTAAAAAACGCCTTACTATACTATGTCGTTTTTTCGGGCGAAAAACGCCTTACTATACTATGTCGTTTATAAATAAAAGCATCTCTCTATTAAAAGGACATTAAACAATAAGCTTCTTAACCACGTGGTGTTTGAAAGTTTTCTTTCATTGCCATAGCAGCACTTGGCCACCCACTTTAAGGGTTTGGTCTTATCGTACACCTCTAATTTCCTTTAACAATTTCTGTTTGAGTTTCATAGTTGCCGAATGCAATTGTTTAGCCTCCAGCTTGTGTCTTTGTCATTTTCATTATTTCCTAAAAAAATTCAATGGTCAAAGACTGGGGGAAATTATATCGCGCGTGCTCTTAATGGAGCGTATCAAAAAATGATTTCACCAACTCATCTTTTCGCTGAGCCGGTGCTCATTTGAATGCTGGGCTCACACACATGCGCACGCACACACCATGGCGAGAAACCATCCCCTTCCCCAAAGGCATCCCCAGCCACTTCTCTGAATAATTCACAGAATCGTGTTTGTCCATCGATCCTCGCCAATGCACACGCAGACACGTCGAGCAGTGAGCACGGGGACATGCGCACATAATGGCCGCCTACTTCATCACCATTCAGCGCCATGCAAACTTTTTCCTCCGCTTACACCTTGAGCAGCACTGCAGCTATTTTGCCACAGCGGGTTTTGTTCCATGTTCACGGGCACCAATTAATGCATGCTCAAAAAGTGACTTTCACAACAGAGCCCTGAAATCAACGGTCCTAATGAAAGCCACTGTTCCTTTGAAGGTATTCCCAAGCACGCCGCACCCCCGCAAGCACACATTCGCCGACTTTCATCTCGGCACGGCTGCGGCTTGACCTTTCTCTTGCCATCATTATTGCCTTCCTTATACTCAAACGGCACGCATGATACCTACGTTCCACCGGGATGGAGTCTGTCTGTCATGTGACACCCCACCCCCGACCCCCCGTTGCAGGAAAACACATTCAGCAGCCCCCCCCCCTCTTTCCGTATATGTGAGGCAACATTTTCTTTTTCTTTTTTTCGAGAGAATGATTCATTGACTCTTTCAATTTGAAATCAATTTGAAGATGTCATTTTATTTTTATCTTTTTGCATGGATGATTCTCAGTTAGGACTTCAAACTCACCATATTACAGTACGGTACAACAACTGCAGACAATGCTCCTTATATGTCAAAAAGTCCCAATAGAAGTTTACATGACTTTTAAACATTAGGCAAAGAAAAGCGAGCGCGAGACCAGCAGTCAAGTTTGTTTTGATTATTCGGTCGAGTAAGTCTCAATGTACCCTGATGCCACATTTCCCGCACTTTCAAGACAATAACCACATGGGAGACAGAGAGGCAAACGTTTGGCATATGTATATTGCATTTAACAGTACATTACAAACAAATGTACAACGTCATCAGGTAAACTGTTGTGTGTGAAGGGACAGGCAATGTTGGAGCGTTTCCATTCTATGAGGAGTACTCGTACTCCTCTGCGCTGCGCCGTCCAAAGTCCATCCAGCCCATGTAGTCCCTGTCCGCTATCCGGTGGTTGGCGGCACTCGGGCCGCCGCCTCTGCTGTTGGGTGACAAGTTCCGACGCACCGAACCTGCGGGACGACACAAATGCAGGTTTGATCGACATTTTGTCGGATTTGAGGAGAAAACGTCCTTTCGAAAGCCATTTCGACTAATGCGATCGCGATCCTTTCACTGGAGTTCATTACAGAGCGCTAATGCACACATGAGAGCCCCTGGCATCAATCGCGCGTACTGTCATTGCTGAAACTTGACTCCCCCAAAGCTGATTAACGCTTCTAGCAGCTCTCTGTCATCTTTAGCTGGCTGTTCACAAACCAGTCACGACATTAGGTACACTGTTTCCCGAGGACGGCCGTTTCAGGCCGCGGTGGGGGCAATGCAAATTCTCTGAAAATCATCGAACGCATTTATTCAAGAAATGCTAATGATTACACTCTGAAGCCGCGCTTTCTCTATTTCACCTTTTCTTGGAATCTTTTTTTTTTTTTTTTTGTAGGTGGAGTGTCATTCAACTACCCATTCGCTGATTCAAAGTGTGTTGAGGCGCTTCAAAAGAAATTGTTCACTCTCCGCTCACCGTGGATATCAGCCACCCTCTCCATTCCGGCAGTTTCCCAAAGTCGGGACTCGCATTGTCCGGTCCTCTTTTCAGTTGTGATGCGACAAACAAGTGGGACACTCGGGGGCACTGCACTCCACGGTCTGGATTCCCAACCGGTCCGCGCCCGCAATTGATCCGATTTCACTTCAGTGGAGCTGCATCTCAGACGAATGGCACGTTCTTCCACCGGGACACATTTTACCCGCGCGTCGACTCTTTGCGGCTTTCTTCCGACGGTGTGCTTTCTCAAGTCAAACACGTGACTTGGCGCACAACTCACCGAGGTGTTCTTAATATTGTGGCCCGCGAGTCCAACGAAAAGTTTCTCTCCTCCTCCCGTAATTTTTTTTTTTTTTTAATCGCGATTGAAGTCAAGCAGCATTTCTGCGGACGGAGATGTTCTGCTCCCCCGCCCACCCGCCCACTTACTCCTACGCACACACGAAGCACAACCTTTCAAGTTCCCTGGTGTGCTGAGAAAATTGGCCGCAGAAGGCTCGAAGACGACACCTCCCACACCGAAAACATGCAAAGTGAACGGCGAGGAACACGACTCCCCGCGCGGACGCGCACGCCAGCGCACATTGCCAGAGGACTTGCTGATCCTTGCGACCTTTGCCACGCTGAGCCCTTTCTCGAAAAGCGAAAACTTTCCTTCTCGAAAGTGATCGCAAGAGTGAAGTAGAAAAATACTAAAAGCCCATCTTGGGAAAATGTCTCGTACATTTCCATGAGATTTTAACAATGGTAGATCGATTCCATATTGGAAACTGGGGAAGAGGGGAGCTCTCCTTGTGCATAGGATGCAAGGGCATCCTACGCACAAGGTGACAAAAATCGACCAAGTGACGGCTCATCACTCAAAAATCCTCACTTGGCGTCCGAGTACTTGCAATCTGAAATCTCTTGCGATTTTCTTCCTGCTTAATTCTTGTTTCTTGCCATGCATTGCGTTAAATTGCCATTGGAACATTTCACACAATCCTATTCCGGCATGAGGAATTAAAGCGGTAATACTGGCCAGCAAGGAGGCAATCCTTTGACCCTCACGGAATGAGGACACACTGTCTCCTCTGATATCTGGCAGGCTTCATGACAAGTGTGTCAAAGCCCATCTTACCCCCCCCCCCCCCCCCCCCGCCGCCCCAAACCTTTGCAAAGACATCACAACGACACCGGAACCAAATGCCGGCCGATGTACAAACGGAGCAAGTGCCCCCCCCCCCCATTCTCTCTGGAAAAATAAACATGAAATCAAGTAGCATTGTGTGAAATACAGCAACATGTCGTGAAGTGGCCGGAAGACTTTGATCAGCGCACTTTGGAACCACAAAAGCTTTCCAGAACCACTAATTCGTTTTACAAAGCTGCTCAGCACTGGGACCAATAATTAGTGAGACTGATGTGGTGGTGACGTGTGGGAAGGGGAGGGGCTGGGGGGGGGGCATCAAGTGAAGAGCACTTGTCTTCAGTAATGAGAAGCGCATATTGTTGATGCCACATGCTAGCCCCAGCCCCCCCGCCCCCCCTCCTCAACCCTTGCCGGAAGGCGAACACCCACCTTTCCTGGAGGAGATGAGTCTGGCCAGCAGCTCGCTGAGATTGGCTCGCGACTCGCCGTCCTCCTGTGAAGCTCTGAGCTGGGGGACGGAGCGGCTGTGTCGGAGATGCGGCTGCCCCAAAGTGTGGGCGTCGGCTTCCAGGTGGCCTGCATGCACATCGGCGCGCACGCGCGCACACACACAAGCAAGATGTCACATTTCCGTGGTTGCCATTGATTGACAAGGACGGGATGGTGTACCTTCTTCAGGGGAGGAACGCTGGTTCTCGTCCCCAAGATGGGAGGAGAAGGGGAACCCCAAAGAACCTGCGCACAGGACCACCAGAACCACACACACACTCAGCCCTGCAGGCATCTGCAAAAGACACACACACACACACAGGGGAAGTACAGGAGACAATATAAGCTTGATGAGCATGCATTGAGCGGTCTCTCCATTTGAACAGTCATCGCAGCAATCCCTGAAATAAATGCTACGGTCACATAACAAGGCTGGCATACAAGGAAAAAAGACGGAGGCCATCTATTTCAAGCGTTACATCATGACAATCTATTCTGAGTATTATTACTTTCCTTCACTTCAAACAAATTGCATACTAGCACTAAGACAAAGTTAAAAAATAAAATTGGCATGCAATATTTAACGTGCACATAAATACTGTTAATAAAGACGTTTTTTTTTTCTCCCTACCTTGAGAAAAGAGGTTTGGTTCGTTGAAGGGAATGTGTGAGCGTTAGAAGAGCACTTGTCTGCTGAGTGGGAAGGATGCGCCTTTTATACTCTCTCACCGCTCTGCTTGTGTGTGTGTGTGTGTGTGTGTGTGTGGTCAGAGGCTATAGTGTGTGTGAGTCTGTGCGTGTGTGGTTTTGCAAAGACTAATATGAACGTATTTGTGCTTCAGTTTCAACAAGACGAGCGTGTTGTGGTGCAACATGACAGCAGCCGCCTTGTTGACTTGGACTGTCGGTGTGTTACGGCTCACGTAGGACGTATAGCTCGTCATTGTGCTGTAAAATTAATCATCTGCATCAAAAGCATACTTTAATACGTCTTCCAAATAGCGTGCACTTATGTATAGGTACAGATGCTTGTTCATAACAAACAACTATTTTCCACACATTCATAAAAGTAACGAAAACAAAAAAAGACTCTACCGCGTACTTCATTACAGTGTGTCCGACGTACCTCAAATCAACTTTTCCTTTTGGTTTTTTTACCGGATCGGCATGGAAGAAGGTCTCGCCCAGCTTGTGGGTGAAATTCAGGTTTGGCAACCACTGCGATGACTCACGGGCTCCCGTAGACGGCAGCCTCGCAACACTTTGGAAATGGGATCAGCAAAACTTTTGAGTGGAAGATCAAGATTAGAGGGACGGTCGACATGTTGGATATTTGATATTTGGATATTATGTTTCTTTTTGCATTTCTTTCACGCCGAGAGCTAGCTCGCGTTGACTGGACTTTTATGTCATCAAAACAACAACGTGACACATTGGTCAATAGGAATAGCTTGCTTCTCTGGATCCGTTGCTTCTTTGTTCTTAATGCTGCCTGGTTCACGTTCCTTCATGTCCACGTTTCGAGACGAGATGTCAGGCAACAAATTATACACCAAAGTCAACCACAGATACCTAAAAGTCTTTGCACTTTTGTTTGATATAAGAGACGTCGCCGATTGTCTCCCCCCCTACACTGTCTCTGTCCAGCCAAACGGGATTACCCGGCGGGCCCATCGATCAGCCACCACGCAACAAATCTTTCGGCGCTGACTCCATGGATATTGATCAACTCTCGCCACTTCATATTTTTAGGAACAAAGCAAACAACCTGTTGTCGAGGATTGGCCGGCCTTCTCTCGAGGCGATAACGCGCTCTCTCATCGGAAGCGGGGCGGCGCTCGCGTCCGCCGTGTTTGGTTTCTGCATGGAAGAGGCCCTCACGTCAGGCGAGCTTCCGGTCAGAGACGACTGCGCTGCTGGGAAATAACAAAAACGACAGTCCATTCAACACAACAAATGGTTCTAAAGAACACCGTCCATGCCGATGAGTGAATTCCCACTGGCAAAATGTATTTCCGCATATCATGTGGCAATCTCGAGTACGGCGGCTGTGGGCAGTATGGCCATGTTGACGTCACAATGCTTACTGGACTGTGATTCATTAAGCTTGCGCTGGGGGGGGAAGGGGGGGGGCAAGTTACAGCATTATTGATGCGTCATTGCTTTTCTGTCCATGAGCTCGTCGGGTTTAGTCAATGGCCAATGAAAAGCGTGCGCTCTATCTGGAACGTTGTGGGGGGGGGGGGGGGGGGCAAGGTGACAAGAACATTATTTTGTTGATCATGAAACGCGTGTAGTGGTTTTTTTTCTTCCTTTTTGGGATTCAAAACATGGATTAAAATGAGCTCTCTTTGTGAAAAGTATGCATCTCTAAATGTGACCTTTAAAAAAAAAAAACATGACAAATTGTAATTGTCCAATATCAATCATGTACATCCAGAGTTCATTTTCATATATAGTTTTTTTTTAAACTAAAAATTACAAATGCACGCCTCCATTTTGTCTAGCAAAAATGACTTTGTTGAATGAAACGTACGTACCTCCAGATTTGGTTCGTTTTATCAATAAATACCAAAGACAATTGCTTTAGAGAATGAAAATCATGTGCCACGACACGCTTTGACTTCTTTTTTAGATATCACCACATTCCACAAAAAAGACACGCTACATAAACATTTATGTCCTAATTTGAGTCTTTTTTTTTTTAGACTATGACAACATTCCTGTTTTTTTGTTTTATCTAATCATCCGACAGACTTTTTTTTTTCTTGCTCAAGTGTTATTGCTCTTACTTATCCACAAGTTGAGTAGTATCTAAATTGCTCTCAAGTAGAAAACATACAACTTTCCTTTAATTACATCCATGGTTCGACGACTGTAATCATTCATCCTCTCAAAAACGGTAAAATTGCAGTTTTAGCTTTCAATCAAATATAAACAGCCACTACCAGCCTACACCCGTTTGTAGGCTGACCGTTTGCTCTTCTCACAACACTCACGTTATCTCCACTGTTGTGCTTTTGAAAACATTCTCAAATGACTTTTTTTTTTTTAAATTGCCAAATTCGAACCATGTGTCCAATATGTTGCTTTTTCTTTCCTCTTGAACTTTTGACTTGACTTTTTAAAACATACTTTTCATTGCAGAGCGACGACTTACAAAAAAGTACAAAACGAATTCATCATCATTCTCATGACTCTTGATAAGCCTTTGGAAAAGATCCCCCCCCCAAAAAATGACGCTCTTTGTTCTTGTGCTAATTGCGCCACAAGTGGGATTCGGCTACGCCTCGCGAGAGCTTCGAGTTGACTTTGAAATCAAAACAAAAAGATTCCAGTTAAGGTCAGTGAGCTGAAGAGATGACTCACGCCCGCAAGATTCGTTAGTATGAGGTCGTGATCAGCCGAGGTTCCGCAGCGCACGTCGGCATTTAAGTTGCCCGGTGGGAATTTCACAAAGTCTTTTTCATCATCAACAGTCGACAATTGCACAGGAAATGCCTGAGAACTTCCACCCCCCCCCCCCCTCTCCCGCACGTCTTTTTCCCAACTTCCACATTGCCTACATGGATGACTTTGCTTGTAAAGCCGCCACAACGCGACATCCGGTCGGTGTGGGAGGCCAACCGACGCTAGTTGCGCATGGAATTTATTAGCCGTGTGCTGTGGGAGGTCTGCCTTTTTACCCAGTTTTCATGCACTCTGGAGACTCTTTTACTCGGGACACCTGCACACCTTTGGGGATTTGATATTTTAAATGTGAAAGGGGAATATTGGCTATTAAGAGGGTGACAACGTATCATCTTTAGTTTCTGTGCTTCTTTTCTTTCACATTCGGCATTTTTACGGAAACGTATATGAGCAGACCGATAGCGAATGGTCCGCAGACCAGGACTGGGGGTTTTGCATCGACACATTTTTTTGGAGCACTTTCAAAAGCGACTCGCCATCCTCCTGTGAAGCTCTGAGCTGGGGGACGGAGCGGCCGTGTCGGAGATGCGACTGCCCCTCTGAGCCTCCGTTTACTTCTTGCTACTTCTAATCATGTCTGGTCCGCAGACCTGAGGCAGATGTGTAGGGGCAGGATGAGATCAGAGAGGTAGGGTGGCGCGGGGTCATTTAAAGATTTGAAACCAAATCGTAGGATCTTAAAAAGAACTCGAAAATAACTAACAGCAACCTATTAAAAAGCTGTTTTTCTTCCTCCATCTTTCTCCAGTGAGCAAAATACTTGCAGCACACCGCGGGACTCAGAGGTTTGAGGTTAAATGCTCTTTAAAAGTGTCTAATTGGCTCGAGAGACAAACCTCTCACAAATTGGACTCATAAAAGGCAAATGTCCAGCGAGACCTGGCTAAGGCCACTTGCCACGGCTATAATGCGGCGCGTAAGTAAACACACTAAATAATGCAAACATCGAGTAAAGTACTTGTCACAGCAATGGCATCTCCGAGGACCGTTTGAGCAGAAGGTTGCAGTCTTTTGGAAGGTGCGTGCGGGCGTGCGTGTGGGGCTCAGCGTGAACATGTCACGGAGAACATTGCATACAGCACACCCATCTGTTAGCACGCTATAAGAATATCGCTAGGTGTGGAGTATAAAGGAGCTGCGGGCACAACATGTTGGTCTCATGATTTCACACGGCACACATGTCCCCATTCAGCCAGCCCCACCACCCCAATATCATATCAACTATATCTATCTATGTGAGCGTGTGCTGAAAAAAATGGTTACAATGTTACATGACTCACATTTAATTATTACTAAAAATGAAGTTTAAAGTCGGCTGACTGTTGCATATTATGGCCGTTTTTTTTGGGGGGGGGGGGGGTTGACACTCAAGGCAATTCCATTTTTTATTATTTGACTCAATAGGAGCTTTGGGTCACAAAAATACAAGCTTATTGTGCAAGCTGTTTGACTTGAGCGATAACGTTTTGCAACGAAAGCATTCTTGTCTCATTGCTAAACTGCTTTAATTGAGGGTTTTTTTTTTTTTTTTTAGTAGTCATCTTCAACCTTGTAACGCGTATTTCAAAGCAAGTCTCTGAATTCACTTTTCGGGGGCTTTAAAATGAATCGGAATTTTCATCCAGTGTACTATTCAATCTGAAAGAAGCCCGGTCCTCCATCAGAGGCACGGAAGCATCTTCAAGTCATGCATCCTTGACGACAACCAAACACGCCCACGTACAATCCATAAGGATATGTTTACACTTCCAATCAGCACGGACACGGACGGCCGCGCGCACGCGCCGCACTCGTTGTGACGACGGCTGGCAAATTGATGGAGAGCTGCAGCTACAGCGTTGGCGCAAGGAGCTCTCGAGACTAATGAATACACTCTCGAGCGCATTGAGCGGAGAGCGCTGGCTGCATGCGGAGGGTCGACAACACGCACGCACGCATGCACCAAAATTATCAAGCCATTTCCATGCACATACGTGTGTGACAAAGCTGCTGCATGTCTGAGAATAAGAAAACGGGATGACACGGTGTCTTGAAACAAATTGAAATCCCGTGGATTAATCCTTTCCTTTTCGCTTCGTCTTCCCCGAGACGGTAACGCGTGAACATCACTATATTAAAATGAAGACAAAGTGGCGCATGCGATTAGAAGAGCTCCATAGTCATTTGCGCAGGTGGAAATTTGTCGTGGGCTTTCCCGAGTTACTTTAATGCAATGTTTTCCCAACAATGATGTTGGATGGCCACACGTACTGTTGGCTTCATCTTAGTTGTTTTTCCTCATGACTCGTCAACGTTTCTCGGTGGGACTTTTCCCTTCTCTCCCCTTTTGCTTTTGCAGCCTTTCAACATATTTTACAGCCGTTTGGAATCCGTGGTCGTCAAAAGTAAAGCCCATGGGCATGACCAAGCGCATGGAGGTACAAAACATGAACAGTAATGACAAAAATAAACTTTTACATGAAAAGACTAGCTTTTTGGTCAATTTGTCACCACTGCCATCTACTGCAGTGGATGTGCTATTACACTTGCATGCGCCCTGAGGTCACACACACTGCCCCAGGAGGCATAGCCCGCCCCCACCCCCACCCTAAGGGGGGCCCGCCCCACTATTTGAGAAGGACACTTCTCAAGTGAAGGGTGTAGTTCGTCAAGGAGAGGTCTCAAGGGTTCTCCAAGCAATCGCTCAGCAATTAAGGCCGAAACCTTAGCGGTCGCACAATTCTGAACTCCTGCCGAGGGTCAATACTATCGACTAGCCTTAATTAAGTGGACGCCTCAGCAGCTTTCAGCGGGTGGGAGGCCCTCCCGCTGATATCCACATATACCCCACAATACGCGGGCGTTTCTTGTGCGTGTGTGTGTGTGTGTCACTAGTGTTCAATTTGCTACTGTTAACATGATTGTGGCGATTTAACACTCTTGTCTTTCTGCACGCGTATGCTGTGCAAGGCTTTTTACAATCACCTTCCTTTTCCCCACTTTCATATTACCCCAGTCTATTATTTACTACGTCGCGCAGCCACATAATTGCCTTACGGAATTACACACGTATAAAGGAATTGCAGTGCACGTGGGAACAGTGAGGAGTTGGGACTAAGGAAGCTTATTGATCATATATTATTTGGAGCTTGCGTAAAAGGGCAAGGTTTAGTTACAGTTGCTGCGAGCGCACCTCTCGAGAGATCTTGCCCGTTTGCGTGCAGACTGCACTTTCCCTGGATCTCGGCGGGCCCCGCCAGCGTTCCCGGTGACGAACGGCGCTCTAGGTGCCGCGTAATCTACGCTTCGTTGACAGCTAGTTAGCCGAGACGTACAACCGAGCGCCGGCCGCGCACCGCGTGCCGCCAAACGTGCCCAATTAGCAAGCAGAATGCAAGTCGCCGCATGTCCCGCATTGCCGCTGCAATAGATGAATGCAATTCATTCGGCACACCTGCACCGTCACATTAAAGGCCTTTCAAGGATTATCCTGAATTTCGTCTAGGCATAGTAAATCTGTCTTTTTTTATATAACATTTTACAATATGTTATATAGTGTATGTGAATTCTTTTCTCAATTCTTTTGCTACTAGAAAGCAGAGCGCAAGTGGAGTCAGCGGCCCACGAAGAGGTGCAAGCGTGCGCATGTGAATCTCTTTTGCATCCAATTAGGCTGATGAGGCTTCATTAGGCGGCTGCGCTTCCCAATTAAAAGGCTTTTTTCACGTTGGGCACGGCGTGAGGACGGCCTTGCGGACACAACGGACAAGACAATGCTCCAAATGGTTGCCTGTCAAGCGTGCAAATAAAAACAAAACAAAGAAACAAACAAAAAGGAAAAAGGGCGATGGCTTCCACCGCTCTCGGGACGCGTCGTCATCGCCTCTGCGTGTGGATTTCAATACGCGCACGCTGCTCAGACGGTGACGGTCGCATCTCGCTGTAGCCTCGAGATATGGTCTTGCCGCTGAATTATAAATGAAAGCGTGGCGTGGACGCGCACGAGCTCCTGTCCTCGCAACGACTTTGTTGGGTCATTTTGGTCGGCAAAGCTTGACATTGATTCTTTCGCAAGGCACAGAAATGACTTTGAATCGGCGCACGGTGATTCCATCCCAAGAGGTGGATGACAAAAACACCGAAGCACAGGCAAGAATGACATCCTTCCATTTTTCTGCTCTCCTACTTGCCCACTGCTGTCAATGTGAGCATGAATGTTTGTTCGTCGAAGCGCCCAACCCGTCCAGAGTGTACCCCGCCTGTCGCCCACGGTGCCGAGAGTCTGCGGTGTGTAATTAAAGCCGAGTGATGGTCCGATGGCGGGCTGTGACTGTGATGGAACATCACTGCTGCTCCGTTTCGCCTTATTTGAATCGGCCCTCTTCAAAAGCGCCTCACCCCTACGCGGCTGCATAAATTAGCGTCTGTCATCTGCTCGTCTCCGGGCTCGTTTCGCAAAACACTTGCGCCGGTCAAAACTAATCAGTAAGCTCCAGTTATATCAGTCAATAGCTGATTGACATAGGTGACTAGGTGGATGGAGGTGTGACAGATATACTGTAAATGCCGAGTCCGTAATTTCATCTGCCTTTGGATCTCTACACATTGTTAGCTAGCAGGCTACTTCCTGGTTCGCTCAGACTGACTAAAGATGGACTGCATCCACCCACGACTATGGAGATATACTGTATATACATATATATACACACAGTATGTCTATATATGTTGCGTTGCAAAAAAAGACTCAACAGCTTGCCAATTTCGTAATCCTGCTCAAGAGCAAACAGACAACCAGTGCTCAATAGAGCGGCCCTCGCCTTTACATCAGCTTGCACCATAGCTTGGTTGGAAAACTAAATGAGTCGAATTAGGGATGACACAAAAATTCGATACACTACTGCCCCCCCACCACACGCACACACGCACACACACACACACTCACTCAGTATGCACTCTGTGACTGTGTTTGTCTGAATTTTGATGAAAATGTTTTATTTGCGTCTGGCTAAGCAGATGGGGACTGGAGAGTGTGAGTCTCCCGAGCACCTGTTCCCATATTAAAAATCTTTGAGGACGTCTGGTGCGTCTTTCGCTCAAGTTCAAAACCATCCAAAATGCGGAATGCACAAGCCTGATTAGTTTTGTGCGTGGCGACATCAGCTGCGCTACGGTGT
Source organism: Hippocampus guttulatus (assembly GCF_054856545.1). Classification (NCBI taxonomy): domain Eukaryota; kingdom Metazoa; phylum Chordata; class Actinopteri; order Syngnathiformes; family Syngnathidae; genus Hippocampus; species Hippocampus guttulatus. The sequence continues at coordinate 1,883,960 of NC_141278.1, read as the reverse complement.
CCATCTCCTAAATAAGACAGAGCCTCGGGGCATGAGACTCCAAAGAATGACGCACTCTCTCCGCTATTTGATGAGCAAATGATGACTATTATTATTTTGTCGAGTCATGCTTTTGGTAATCCAACCTGGTCAGTGGTATAGGACGGTTATCAAAATATAGGAGATGACGTCAAGAGGACAACAGCAAATAGGCAAGGATGGACAGTTAATTAGGCGCATGTGCACAATCCACTGATGCTCATTACCCATTTCATTTACAAAGCTCATTATTGATCCTTACCTTTTAAACTTATTCAATGTGCTATTTTCCCAAAGTCTTTTCTTATATATATACAGTGTATATTTAAAAACTTTTTTTTACAAAATGTAATACTGTACTTCCCACTGTGTGTGATCTATTACGCTCACTAGGAACGGGATAAACTTGATTTATCATACACTATATTATTTATTACTTTCCTGCCGACAACTACCATTGATCTATTTTTAAAACAGAGCACAGCGTACGACCACAGCTCGCTTTGTTGTTTTCATGAGATTTTCACTCGGTAGCCATTTTGAAAAAAGTAAAATTGCGGGAAATATGCAAGGCGATAGGATTTAACTCTCTATACAAAACTAGATACCACCAAACGTGGTAGATGGGTAATCTTCATCCAACTAGAGAACATATTCTTCCTCCTCTGATGCGTCAACGTGACATTTTCAGGTGGGAAATAGTATTTATGCCATACACATTTTATTTGTCCTACTTTTTTAGTGGTTTATATGTCAAAATGGGTGTTTTAAGACTATTACATAGCACTGAATGTATATTTTGCATTTGCCAGATTTATCACTACGATCTGGGTTTTTGATGTTCTTTATTCATGATGACCCTCAGAATAGGGGGGAAACCGAATAAATGATCTTTACTTGACATCTTTAATGGGAATTTCTCCATTGTGAGACAAATAAAGGTTTTCTTATCTTATCTTATCTTTGCAGTTGCCACCGCACACTTTTCTTTTACGCTGGGCTATTTGTTCCTTTTGCCTGGATTCTACTTAGTATGCATACTTGCTCTATGCACTCACAAATGGGGGGGGGGGGGGCATCTTTATCATCTTTGTCGCAGACAAGCACGCACGGTCTTTCTTTACGTTTTTCAAGTTGCGACGCACTCATTCTGCACATTAATGCGGTGACCCGATTTAATTGCACGATTTGCCGGATTAATGCTGGCGCTACGTGTGTAGCCCGCTGGCCCACATCGCAGGATAATCGCTTTGAATAATCTTTGACGCGGTGGCTCTCAAAGGTTTTCCACCAAATACCATCTGATATTAATATTTGACTCTCCCGGTACCACTGTAATTGGCTATATTTGAATACAGTCAAGTCGTAGGAATAAGTGCTCATTTCAAAAATCAAAAGGCGGAGAGGTCTTGAGTTTTTGAACATTTGGAGATGGAGTAGTTTCAAGGCCGAATTTTTCGACTTGATATCCGTTTATTTATGTATCTCCCTGCCCATTCTTTTCACCTTTTCATTAGCTTAGCATTTAGCCAAGTGGCTTTTGTCAGATTTTTTTGTTTTGCCTTAGCGGGTCGTAACGATGTGGGAGGGTGAAAACCACATCGACATATTTTTGATATGGTCTGTCTCCATCAAGGTCACTCTACGTAACACAGCAGTGACGACAAGAATATTTTTGACGGTGTTAGTTCAATCCTGAGTAAAGGGTCCGTTTTTGTTCAGCGGCTTTCACACAATCAACATTGCAAAGAGCTGATGATTATCCGATTACGTAGGTTGTGCCAATGGCAATCTCCCAACACTGCGCCGCCGCTTTACGGGGCCCGGTCGAAGCCGTGAGTAATCATTCTGCCACGGTTGCATTGTGGGAACTCGCCGCGGAAAGGACGCATTTGTCGAGTGCTTTACTCACATCTGAAGGCAGCGTGGAGCTCAACTCCAATATTCATCATGACGCCGAGGTCTCGGTGCCACTCACCCTCCATTTACGTCTGCCTCAGAACGTCTCTCTGGTCTTCATTACGCATTTCATTCCCGACGTATTTCAACAGAGGCCCAGATGAAGACGCTGGGAATAAAGGGAGAGCAAATGAAGGGAGATGAGAGAGACGCGTGGCGAATGACAGCCGACGGGATTACTTCCACACACTGCGCAGGCCTGATGGTCTTTTCAAAGCGCAGACATATTGGATGCGGAAAACATGCGCGGCGGGCTCACCGAGTGATGTGAAATGTCTTGAACAGGCATCACCGCGCTGGTGTCTGGGATGGCCGAGTCGCTGAGGGAGACATTAAAACTGTTCAAACGGGTTGCAAATCAACAGAAAACGGGTTGTCGGTGTCAAGCGCCTCCCGTCTAGCCTCTTTCAAGGGCCATCACTCACCAAAGGCATCAGGCGACATCGGACCGCTGTCGACTTTCCGCATTTCAAATGAGGCCCACTTCAATATTGATGACTCCTCATGCCGCGCACGACTCATGTCGGCTTTTGAGACTTGGAGGGGGCCATCTCGAAGTCTGTCGTGAGTGTCTTCAACATTTCTCTTGCAGTTGCCACGATGCATGCATGTAGAGCGAACATTGTTTTTATGTACTTTTACCTCTCCAACTTGTTCTGAAAACTTTAGAATTTATTATAACACGGGGTTACACATAAAACAAAGAAAATTAAATTCTATATATCGAAAGAACAATGCAACACTGCCTTAGGAATCTCCGCTAGCTTCACGCCAACATAATACCAAACACCGGGAGCAACACAACTGCCATCGCCGTCTCGGTAACGTAACCCTTCAGATTTATGGAAGACTGAACACAAACGGTGCAGCAACATGCGTTATGACTGCAGTTAACTGAGAAACTTTGACGTCTTCTTTGTGTGCAACTGCACATCCATATTCATGTATTACATAATCAATCATACAATCACACAATATCAGTCAGAACGCACACATACCGAGGGAATTATTTATATCCTATTCAATTGTCTTCTGTCTAGTTTTAGAAAGTACAACGGTGTAGATTCGTATTTTACTCATTGAAAAGTGCATTACTAGACATTTTAAGTTTGGCGTGAGTCGGAACAGAGTAAGAGGATTTCCATTCACCGTGGACGGGCAAACCGCAGTTATTATTATACACGTGTGACCAGATGGCATGAAATGTACATGTATTACAATGGGCATCCATTCATTAAAATGGCTGCCACCGAGCGACGAAACACATCGGTTTCATTTCAGAAGACTGAGCGGCCGCTTGTCAACTAAATCAATGCCTGATCTTTAAGGCTGGCGGCGCCTGCTTGGCCCTGTTTAACTGATATTGATGGAATCATTATCCCAGCGGCAAAAGTGGGCTTTATCTCATTATTAGACGGCATTTTAAATGTTGAGCACACACACACACGCGCGCGCGCGCGGCTCGCCAATCATTCACAGCGCGGCTCCATGCCAACATGCCGGATACATAACAATAGCTCAGAACTTCACAAAGACAGGATTGCCTGTAATGAACCCAAATGTTTAGGGCACTTGGACTTGAGATCGATTGAAGTGATTCAAACTTGCTTTATTAGAGGGTTACCACCTTCCTTCTCCTATGGGGTAGGTCAAATACATAATCTATAAAGTTTAAGTCTAGAGATTGACTTGACCAGTATAAAGAACATTTCTGCATATTTTCTTTATCCTCAGCATCAAACGACTAACATTACTGACTGCAGCTTACTCCATTGCGGCAAAAATAGGTCCATTCTTTATTTCTTATTGAACTATGCCATTCCTGTATGTTTTCATGGTGTACAACATTATAGAGTGTAATTTTATTGAAAACCCCATTTAAAAAAGGGACGGGGGGGGGGGGGGGGGTTGTATTAATGGTGTCTTAATAACTTGAACAAATGGCTGTGACTCAAAGTAGCTGTAGGGACAAGTCCTTGCATCTTTGGGGTCCCACTTAGTTACCCTTGAGCAATAAGGAGAAAAACGCACACTCTGCTGCCGTTCAAACATTACATTCTATCGATGAGTGGGCGGCAAAAGCTGCGAGGAACACAAGGAGGACACGTTTCAAGGACGTCAGGGGGCAGGGGATGTAATCTCGCCTGTTTGCGCGCTGACCTTTTTCCACACTGCAGCGATTTGGGGAATATGTTAAGGAGGGCCCGAGTCCCTACGGCTGTTTCCGTTGAAGACCTACAGACATGAAGAAATTAGCATATGGACAGCAGAATTCCTGTTACATTGTGGGGTTGAGGAATAACTACCGGTAGTTGACTGTATCAATTACATTCAGTCACTATTTTGAGTTTATGTCAGTGAATGAGAATCTGTGCTGTTGACAAAGTAGCTTCAAAAACACTACCGGGACAGCCCCCCACAAATAAATCCCACCTAGGTCACATTTCATTCCTACATCTCACTAATTATAAAGTACCTCGAAATTGGTTAAGCGGGTAGTCAGCATCTGTTGAGCGTAACCAATAAAGTAACTCGTAACCTTTTAAAATCAAGTCATCATTGACTTGGCTTATGTAAATTACTTGCTACTAACTAGCTATTAAGCACAGGGCAAAAATGTAAACCCAAACACTTTCTTAAGATTGAACTTTCCATCTTAGCAGCCCTACGTCCTGCTTGTGGTTTTGCCAAGCATGACCGCTCACAAGATGCATTTGGTGTAGTACACGTACCGCTCAGGATGGACCAACAGCTAATTTGCGAGGCGGGCAGCAAAGGTCAACGAGCACCACCATGGCTTCCAATTCTACCCACCGTGCACCTGTCACTTTTGATCAATGCACTCGCGGGCTATTCGGTTCGCAAGTTGCGCTACATTACGTGTATGTGTGTCGAACAGACTGATGCGTCGTGACGAGGTGGAGATGCCGGTCAGCAAAGACGATGTTAGGGGTTAAAAGGCCGTCGTGAAAATACGAGGGATGTTATTGGCGAAGCCCTCCCCCTCCTACACGGCGCAGTTGCCATGACGCACCCTGAAAGCAAGAGCCATGTGAGGTTCCAACTCATCTGTGGAGGGATAATGTGATCGCATAATGACACGTGTCCCCCACTTCCGCTACAACATAAAAACTTTGAGGAGCGCCTGTCTCCAAGAGGAAACGCGTGACTCGGCGATTGTACAAGACCCATTATTAGGTACAGTTGAGAATTGTACAACTAACTCCGACAATAACTGCACTTTGTATATATTTTGGCCTGTTTTATTGCCGCTTCTCTGTTCTCACAAAGTCGCTTGCGATCAAGACTTACATATTGTAAAAACTTGTATTAAAACTCATTTTTGGATACAGCTTTTTACAGATTGTAGATGTGCAAGTGTACCTCAAGCCAACAATGACAGAAAAGGCTTTTTTTTGCACCTCAGCCTTAGTGAGAAAAGGAAGCCATTCACACAGCGTATTCGTATTGATGTCACGGATGGTGACACGGAAGGTAAATACGACTCTAAATTGGAGTCAATGTGTACTTGAAAAGTCTTTGAAGGATTTGAAATTCCAGACAGGAGCAATCCTCTCCATTTCCTCCATCTGCTTGTGCCATCTCCTCCCCTCTAAGGAATGACTCTTCACCAGAAACATGAAACAGGTCACGTTCTCAAAACTAAGGGGCTTCTACACCAAAACCATCTCCCAAAAAAGTGCTGGCCGATAATTTCCAGTATAAGGAAGGGATCTTTTACATGGTGGCATTCACCTCCATGATTTGAATTTCCCTTTGTGGCTTAAGCTAAACAAGTTCAGGCAGTGTACAAAGACGCAATCCCATTCCCCGCAAGTGCCTTTTGCTGCCGGTCTGCTCCTGTTAATTAGTTCCTCTGAGACCTGCGTACATTTACACACAACTACTACTACAGATGGTGCGCGCACGCACACACACACACACACACACACACACACACGCACGCACGCACACGCACGCACACACACACACACACACACACGAACGCACCCGCACAAACCACCTCTGCTCCCACCTTTAGCTGTATGGGGTGTTGGAACACACATTTGACCAACGTGTCACTTCAAAATTCAACCTTACACACCATCCTCACTCAATGTGACAATGCTGACATCCAGCGGTAGTGGCAGGGAACTACAGTACAATCATGGGGGGGGGGGTGTCGGTGAGCAGACATTTAGCAGTTAGGGATGGCAAAAATGTCTCACGGTCTGAACTTATAGAAAGTACAGATTCAATTTGGATACTTAAGAAAATAAAAGAAAAAAGTACAGACTGAAATGTGCTTGAGTGGAAAATTGTGAGTTGCAAATTACATAGATAATTGATCACTTCGTATGATAGGAAAAAACAAAAAATAAAGCTACTGTACTGTATATCGACACACTCGTTTCCCTGTTAACGCCCCCGATTTCAATCACCACCAGGAGGTCATACCGAGACACCATTCGAATGCACACATCAGCCACAAAAGACCCGCTCAAAAGAATGAAACCCTCGACAGTATTTCCAAGAAGCTGTGCCAAATAAGCCATTTTGGTGAGTTTCACTTATCACCGTCAGATGCATTTAGTTTATTATTATGTCTGTAGTTTGCAGTGGTATTGGACTGGACTAATAATCACGCAAACGAGTTTGCAGTAATTTCCGGAGATATTAAACCTGTGTTTAGACATATGAAGGTTTACTTCTGGAGTTGAACCAGCCCCAGTAATGACCACAATGGAAAATCTCAACTTTTCGGAATGCAATAAGGTTCGTGCCAAAAAGGCGCCAAGAACAGTCTTTGAGGTTCCGCTGGCTCATGTGAAAGAACACCAATCACACGTGTTGAAGTCAGACATCCATCTTTATTTAAGTGTAAACAAAGAAACCAAAAACAATAACAACAGCGGAAAAAAACTGCATAGGAAATGTTTAAAGTCCTCAGAGTACAGCGCGAGCAGCAGGTGGCCAAATATATTCTACAGTCTCCTTTGCCTTATTTAGACTTACATCTGCACTTCCACTCAGCACAAAGCGTGTGTGACGGACTGACAAACACTCAAACGCGCGCACACACCCACACCCACACCCACCAGCCCTGATGAAGAAGCGCCAGCAGCACTCATCTAAACTCGGCGGGCCACATCCAGTCGCGCTGCCTCTTGGGACTGTGAGGGGTTTACATTCAGTGGAGATCTGCTTTGACAACAGATGAACAAGAAACAGCCACTCCCTCTACGCCGCCTGCTGGACCATCACCGGTTGGACTAAAGAGGGGCAAGCCCCCCCTCAAGCTCCATCCGGACAGATGTTAACGCTGGTTTGTGCCACCCGCCGCTACAAATATTGCTGATGTGGGAATGCGGTGGCAATGAATACGGACTTGTGCTGCGGTCCAGCGGCAGGTTGTCGAGAGCGGGCATCGGCCGGATGCTGAACCCTTTTCTTCACAAAATACATTCTAAAAGGGCCAATGGGCATCAGATGGTGTGTGGTGTTTGAAAATTGTGTAAAAGAAACAAAGAGGAAGATAATGGGGGGTGGAGGGGGGGTCATTAATCAAAAGAAATATTTTGGATTTCGATTTTTTTTTTATTATTATTTAAATGGGAACACAAAAGAATCAGACTAACGCTAAGATCCAAAATGGGGAAAGGGTTAGTCGAAGGGGTAGGGGCGATCTACTTTTATTTCTAAAAGACACATTTCAATGACGCCAGCAGCACGCGGCTGCTGAGAACTACCTGAGATATATTTTAATTTCATTTCTAAATTTTCACCAACCATTTTTTTTTGTCTTTACGTTCGATTATACAATCATTAAAAAGGAGGTCTAAGACCTCGCACACAACACCCGGTGCAGCTTCGATTCCCCCCCCCCCCCTCTCATAAGTCACAAGAGAGCAAGAAATGAGACAGTCGGCGGGATGCGCCGCCAACCCGTCACATTGTTAGCAGCCGTCACCCGACTTCCTGGATTGTCAAAAAGAGGAAGACGGCTGGCTGCTGGTTTGTGCTAGACGAGCCAAACTGGTGACCCTGTGACAAGGGGGCTCCGAGAGGCTGCCCCGTGTGAGGCGGGCAAATCAATCGATTCAGAGTGGCGAGTTTTAGAAGTTTCCGCATGTAAAGCGCCTGAGCTGCGAGGCACGCAAAAGAAGCCTCAAGATGTTTTCTGCCTCCGATGTTTGTTGGGAATCGAGGCGTTGGCTGACCGAACAGGTTGTGCTCTGCCACCGATTACAACGGCAAAAGGTCAATCCCATTCTAGCGCACGCATATTCGTCTTTGGGTACATTTCCTGATCTGATCCATCTCCCAGGAAGTCAGCTTCCCACTCGGGTTTTGCCCAACATCCACCCAAAGAAAAGACATCAATATGAGAAGGTTTTCTTTCTTTTAAGCATGCAACAAAATGAATAAGTATTTAAAAGGTTAAAAATATGGTTTTTTTCCTCTTAAAGAGAGAAGATCTAAGGATCTTAAAGATAGAACTCTACAATCTTAGTTTATCGAAAAAGGATGCGGACGTGGATGAACACAGTAATACTGAAAACGCAAAAACAAGCACGACTGTTGGTATTGTTCCTCCGTGTGCCAAGTAGAAAACCTTTTCGTTAATGACGTTCATCAATGATGGCACCGCAGTCAAGACAAGTCCCGCTGTGGGCATAAATATTGGTCAGTTGTGCTGAAAGTTGAGCAAAGTCTTTGCGTAATTCTTGTGCGGTGAGCGAGGGTTTTTGTTGTTTTTTTTTTTACACTCCCTCCCCCTCCTTTGCCCCTTTAACTAACGTACAAGCGGAACTCTGCGGAGGTCATCGTCGTGAGGTCAAAGAGAACCAGGGCCCAGCCCTCGTAAGTGCACGCCATCGGAGAGATGCAGGATTTATCCTGGGCTGCCCAACTCACTCAACATTTATATATCTTCGATATCGTGGTCCAGTGGCGTTTTGTCATCAACAACACAGCGGTCCTTGGCACACAACTCCCAGAGATTTTGGCACTATGTTATTGACGGAACTATTTGGTTTGGTTGGTGATTTTTTTTTTCTAATTAAAAAAAACAACAACAACAACAACAAAGAAAATAGGCAATTAATCGTACAGCAAAGTCAACCTCGCGGAGAAGTTTGCCCGATGGGGACACGCGACCGCAACAAGTTTTCAACGGTGCCACAATCTTTGGTCCTCCGGCTATGGGCCACGCGCTGTACTGCACCGGTCAAAGAATGAGGTATAAGAGTGATGTATACACATCTGATGAGGTATGTCAACACATGAAAAATGCACAAAATTAAAAGTCAAAATGAGGTATCGAAATAGAAACTACACAAGTTTGAGGTATATGAAGGAGAACAGTAGCTACAAAGTGAGTTGAGGTCCATAAGCTGACGAAACACTGAGGCTGAATGAACGAAGGTGTCGGTCGGGATCATGTGCGGACAGGTCCTCTCCTCAGAGAAGAGAGCCCGTCGGTAATTCTTTCCACAGTTTTTGCTCGAACACGAAAGCCACCAAAGAACATGAATTGTCGAGTGCGTTCAAGCGGGGCACAGATTGAAATAAGGGCGAGGAGCCAACGCCCACCCCCCACTAATTGGAGGATTTGTTCACAAGGGTATTTTCGGGGCGCGACGGATTGTTCTACATCGGATAGGTGGGGTCCGAAGGGGGAGGGGGAGGGTTCTCTTTGGTTTTCTATGCGGCTGGATTCAGAGAGGATATCCAAGTAATCGTGCAGTGTCAGCGGGCGGCGCTCCAAAACTCCACGAGTTACACCGGTAACGTATCCCAGCATTGAGGATTATTGAAGAACGTGTGACTTTTTAGGAATATTTTAAATGCCAGTTTTTTAGTTGGCCACTGTGCAGATATTCTAACTTTGGTTGAATCTAGTAGTTGGTCGATAGACCTCCATCTTTAGAGGAATGGTCTACTAGCGCACAGGTCTGAAGGTGCTTCCTGAGACCTGAGCGTTAATAAATTGGGGTGAGCTCGGGTGGTGGCGCCCCTTCGTTGGTTCGGAAGAGGGCGGCTTTCAACCGCAGCTTACGTCCAAAGGATTGTACAGTGAACCGCCGCGTATTCGCGGGTGGGCATTCGCAAGGTGCCGGGGAACGCCAATGCCCCCAAGCTATGTTGAAGCGAGTTTGAGCTTCGTTCGGACAAACAGTGCTTTGTCACCATCTAGTGGCGTCTAGAGGCAATTAAACCCTTTCGGGGGGGTGGGGGTGTCAATTAGGCATGGATTTTCGCGACAGGGCTCAGTCCATATCCCCGCGAACAGGAAGCGTTCACTGTATTGTCAAGTCTTAAGTCTATTTGATGTTCGTCCTCTGGACTCTCTACTTCAGAGGCATTTGTCAAACACTGCCTCGGGGGAAAAGGTGTCATTTAACTACGATCAAATCTCTACTTTAGGATCCCTAATAGATCCCGATCTTCGAAAAATGTATCCCCCACATTCATTTGTGGGTCCTCCCTTTTCGGAGGAGAGCAAGCGGTCCCTGCATACTCATCTTCGCATCCTAGTTGGTCATGCAGTTGACTGGACCTTTACGAAAACACAAATCCAGTCGAACAATAGGTCGAAAAATCGGGGGCCTCGGGTAAAGGGCACAACGTTTTAGAATGTCATCACAGGCCTGATCCGCTATAGTGAACATACGAGTGAAGCTTAAAGGAGGCCTGAAAAGCGCCGATCTTTTCTAATCAGCCGACGTATTACCTGAGCTCGTTTTTTTTTTTTTTTTTTTAAATCATGTCATTGTGGCATTTTCTTCCCACGTTCTGGTTGGGCCGTAATGCCTATGCAAACTCAAGCATAGCGATGAGGGGGCAATGTCATTAGCCCCCCCCAAAAAAAACAACAAACAAACAAAAAAAAAAACCAAAAGAAAACAAACATCCCCAAAAAAACATTTGCCTATAATGGAAACGATGAAGACACTGCCGTCCTGTACCCTAATTCCTTTTTAGCAAAGCCTTCTAATAATAAGGAATCATGCAGCCTCGACAGCGATCTGAGTATTGTCTCAGCAACAACATTCAGGAGGTTCACTTAATTCCGATTTCTTTTTAAAAAATGCACAGCATGAATTCCATTAATCCTGTGCAAATAAAACGACCAAATAGTCTATTTTTTCCTTAGTTTTGTCTCTCTTAAATAAAAGTATAGAGGTAGGCTTTTCTTCTTTGTAAAACTTCACGGACTAATAGACCTCTGCTCGGTGACTATGAGTACATTCATAAAGAGCTCAATGAGGTAGGTGTGGAGCAGAGGGTACGAGGTTTCAAGAAAAGTGAGAAATTCCCTGAGAAGGATACTCGAGAAGAGCTTACAGACAGAAGAGAGCAGCTCACCATGAGGAAGGGAAATAAATGGCTCTTTTGTTGCTTCTGATTATCCATTTGTAGAGGTCCGCGTTGAAATTACATACGGCATAACGGATTGACTCGGGGTGGCGGGAGGGGGATTCAGATTTGATTTCCCTTCTCATCAACGTGCTCTCAATCCTCTGAGCTCTCCTCCTACCATTGTGTCACTTTTTTAATTCATTCTCTCGCCTCCATTTCTTTTGGTGAGAAAAAAAAAACCACACACACAAAACAACAAAAAAAAAAAAACAGCAAAAGGCCAAATAGAGGGAGCGAATGTTCCGTTTCCTAGAACTTGAGGATGCGATTATTCCCAAAGTCAACGACCACAATGACGCCGTCCGGTGTCACGGCCACCCCGGAGGGACGATCCATCTGTCCAAAGCCACTCCCCTGGGTTCCAAATTTGCATAAGAAATTTCCGTTGGGCTCAAACACTTGCACGCGGTGGTTGCGCGAGTCTGCCACTATGATTCGGTTCTCCTGGTCCACGGCCACACCTTGGGGCCTGAGGAACTGACCGTTACCGATGCCCTCGGAGCCCAGGAAGCGGGCGGACTGGCAGTCGGGCCGAATGACCAGGAGCCGGTGGTTGTTGAAGTCGGTCACCACGAGGTGGTCCTCGTGGTTGAAGGCCACACCTCTGGGTGAGTCAAAGTGTTTCCACAAAGCCCCCTCGAAGCCGTACTTGTTGAGGAACGAGCCGTCGGGGGAAAATAGCTGCACGCGGTGGTTCCTGGTGTCGGAAACCAAGATCTTACCCTCAGAGTTGACGGCCACGTCCCAGGGATAGTTGAACTGCCCATTCTTGGTGCCCTTTTCCCCAAACTTCAGCAGGAACTGCCCCTCAAACGTAAACACCTGCCAAGCAAAGCAAATCTGTCAGGGCACATCCTGTTTAATTGCAGGGGGGCGAACGGCGAAGGAGGTTTGTTTTTACAAGTGCCGGAGTGAGTGTAGCCACTTTACGCAGCCGCTTCGGAACTCGCCACCACAAATATTTGCGTTTGTCAGCATGCGCGTTTGGCAACTTTGACAGGTTCTCGCGAGTGCAATTCTGTACCTGCACACGGTGATTGTCCTTGTCGGCCACAACAATTCGTCTCTGACCGTCGCAGGCGACCCCGGCCGGCCGATCAAACTGACCGGGTCGAGAACCCAGAGAGCCAAACTTGTGGTGGAATGCGCCGCAGGGCTTGAAGATCTGCAGAGGGTCGAGAAAACTTGTCATTAAATTCAAATATTTTTTTTTTAAATCAAGTGGAAATATTTCAACAGTATAGTCTTGTTCTAAATAACTCAGTTTTACGATTATACTCGAGAGACTGTCCAGATATTTGGTGGGAGGTGACACTTCTACCCAATCAATGGGTCCAAGCCAGACCTACTGCTACACACATGACTAGACTTGCATGCGGGTCTTGTGGAATTGAATTTATTTAAATATTATCTTGACTAGACTTTAATAGCCTCATTTTTGCAAATGTAATTTATTAGGTGGGGGGGGGGGGGGGGGGAAGGTTGTGTGCACACAGAAAAAATTGTATTACTATCGGGTTATGGGGAGTTTTGGAGTTCAGCGCGCCATAAAAAAAATTGATTCTGAAAGGAAACAAGACCTCTTTTGCAATATCCAGTGTGTACTCTTATGCCCGCCACACGCAAAGCGACGCAGCTGAACATGACCTGAACAGTCGCAAACAAATTACCGGTATTGTCGGCGACTCACGCCACCACAACTGGCAATTGACCAAATTTGAAGCAGGACTTGTTCAGGTGACCCATGAAGTGCTGAGAAAGGCAACAAGTCAAGGCTTTTACCTGTATGCGGTTGTTGCTGCGGTCTGCCACCACCACATATCCCTCCTTGTCCACGCTGATCCCCCAGGGACGACACAGTTGACCATCGCCCTCGCCTTCGCCCCCGAACGATGACACTTGGGAACCCAGGGAGCCGTAGCTGCGGCCCGATTTCACAAACACCTTGAAGGGGCTGCCTTGAATGTGCTGGTTGCACACCAACACCGACACAAGGTGCTCCCCCTCACTCCTGGCCACGTAGCTAACCGTGTACGAGCCATTCTGGTGGTCGGTCACCTCTGCGGCGGAGAGGTTGGCGTCTGCCACGGACATGACTATGGCGGTCACCATATCGCCGCCCGAGAGACGGGGCTCGCCGTCGTGGTCGTAGCCAATCACGGTAAAAGCTGCATGCTTGCCGCGAAGCGCGCCGTTGAGCCCATCGCCGTGGGCTTTGGTGACTGGGGCAAAGGCGCCGCTGCTGATCAGGCCCATGGATTGGATGGCGATGTAGAGAGCCTGCGAGAGCAATGCACAACGCATTGGAATTGGTGAGTACTGGAGCATGCTTGTCGAAACCTTATCACATCCTACCTGGTCTGGAGGCGTGAACATGAAACGGTCGTCCTCCTGTGGCTGCATCAGACCCCTCAGTGCTTTGAGTTCGTGAATTTGGGTGAGCATGCGCTCTCGGGCCAGCAGCACGTCAATGTGGCGGCCCTCGTCCAGAACCTGGCTGACGGCGGCGATGGTGCTGTCCAACTTGGTCAGACTCTGGTGCAATTTCTCCACCTGCAGGTACAGCGACTTGGCCTTCAGCTGCCGGATCTTCTCCAACTGCAAGAGGGCGGAGAGGAAGGCGATTGGTTTAAACGAACAGAAAATACACCGAGGAGAGGTTGTTGATCAAGTAGCAGCAAAGAAAGGGCTTCAAACTGCAACATTCAGCTTCGATGTTCTAATTTTGGGGGGTGGGAAATGAAAATATTTTGAACAGATGGCGTTTTTTGTTTTTTTTTACATTTTTTTTCTTCCATGTAAAAAAAAAAGGTGCTCATGTGCCGTGAATCTTTTTTCTACAGTAAAATATGTAAAGCTTGAGGAAAAACTCCTTCATTGTGACAATTTGACAACATGTCCGTCCACAGGATGGCAGCAAAGAGCAGAATTGGTTTTAAGCACATGAAATGTCTCAAAAGCCAGTTGGACTTGATTGAAAAGGAAACGGCCACATGCAGCTTGAACTGTCTACCGTAATCTTTTTCATTTTTAAATATTTTCCCCATGATGGGCTTCCGCAGTCATTTTTGGTTGGCAGAAAAATTGGGAGTGTGTCCAGCAAAACCCAGCCTGCTGTTAGTTCGAGTACTGAGTCAGGAAAACAAAAATGGTCAAAAGTGTTGAAGGTGGCCGTAGAACCTGAGAAGCAAGCATTGGCTCTTACTTAGCGTCACCTAACAAAAAGAGTTGAACACAATAGGCTGACCGCCCTCGGTCCCTCCCGACTCAAGATCCAAAAGAGGGCTCTTTGTTGAGTCTTGGCCTCGGTGGAAGTGCAATTTGCACATGTGAGAGTAGATTTACACTTTATAGTCCGTGACGACAAAGGCTCTTGTTGGCCTTTATGACGGATACCGTGAAGAGGAGCCTCCACGCCAACACGTCGGGAAGATGGAGAGATAAGTAAAGGGCCCCGATAAGTGTTCTTTGTGGAAAGCAACCTAGCCTGCGCAGGGCAACTCCCACACAACGTGCGTCACCGGTCACATCGGTGATGAGTCTAACAGGTCTGCGGTGAGGAAACAACTTGCCGAGTGACTGGAGCATCTCCCCGGATTTGTTTGGCGGACAATGCCGCCTGTCATCATGCTCGCTGGCAGGAAGCTCCCACTGAGCCAATCACGAGTGAGCCGCACTCATCTCATGGAGCTTTTATCATGGCAGGGGGACCGGGAGTGTAGAAAGCATGCCCATGAAGCGGACCAAAATCGGGGCTATCTGGTTAATGAACCATCTTTATTTCCAAATCTCTCAACGAAGTGACTGTAAAATGAGCTGGCAGCTAACACAGCCGAGTCTTAGAGGAGCAAAGGAGCTGATGTTGTTCTTGTTCTCATTTGGGGTCCAAACTGAAACCTCACCTTTTGGTCTTTTTCAGAATAGACCTTCCATAACAGAAAGCAGAGGCTCTCATCTTGAATGGATCAACAGAGTTCTCCTGCAGAGATCTCAGGTTTCAGGCGCGCACTAGGCTCTGTGGCATTCCACTAAGTCCACACTCCTTGTAGAAAAGCTGAGAATTTACCACAGCGCGGCACAGCCTGACATCCTTTTCATGGCTAAAGGATTCAATTGAATTAAAGAGACATTTACGGCCACACCGAAAACCATAAATACATCCATGTGCTCTAGCTGGGATCCAAATCTCCACCAGCGCAGATGTAGACAAGCGAAATTGGTCAAATTGTTATTTTTTATTATTACCTGGTCTGCTTAGAGCGCCGTCAATAATTTCAGGCCAATTTGACATCTCCACCATTCTTTAAAGCCGCAGGGTAGCCACAGGTATCATAGCAGTGTGGCCCTCCACAACAGTAAATGCATTCTTAATCAAATATTCCAAAGGGAATTCAAAACTATGAACCACATGCGATATTGACATGGAGCCGTACGACACCCATGTACACCTTCCCTACTTATGACTCAGCTTTCATCTGACCCGACTGGTATTCCTGCCGCTCTCGCCGGCATTCCTTCCAGTTTAGTGAGCAGACAGAGAAAGTACAGAGCATCGCAAATCTTACTGACAACTGCCCTCATAAACGCAACAGTTACGGGAGACTGCAGAAATCTATGACTCCTCTCAACGCGTAGTAAGTCAGTCGGTTGAGTCACTATTGGGGTGAAGGAATGGGGGGGCGGGGGGGTGTTACGCGGGAGGTTGGTGTCTAATGACTTTGTCAGGGCGGCTGTGAGTTGGGCGGTTGTGTAGGAAAGACTGAACGGGGGACTGACCCGCAAACTCATCACAACTGTGGGGCAGACGGGCGGGCTGTAAGCAAGGTGAGACGAGGTCAACAAATAACAGGAAGAGGTTTACCTTCCACAGTAGTTCACACTCCCTCTCCTCCAACGCTTTCTTATGTCGGAGGACCAGGGCCTTCACTTCGGTCTGGACCACCTTTGCCTTAATTTCCACCTGCTCGGCGATGGCCTGGACCTTCTCCATGCTCAGCTGGATGGGGAAATAACACAGGTTTGATGTGATCTAACTTTTGAAAGGAGGACATATCCTGCATGCTGTGGATGTCGGGATGAGATGAAACAAAAGTAAGCTTGGCCTGTTATTGCTCACAAGGGCTCGAGATGACCCCCGCACACAGGATGCGGGGAATAAAGCAACATTCAAAGCAAGGGGGGGCTTGGCGGGTGAATGCGCAAACATCTGCTTGAATACGCCCAGCATATACCGAACAACCTTTGCAACAGTTTTTCCCTCCCTCGAGAATAACCCTGCATCACTTTGCTTTATAATGTGAAAATACATTTCGCTCCCTTTGGTCAAAACATGCATGTTGAACATGATCCCAATGAAATGCTTTCCTCAATAATCTGAAGCATTTCAAGCACGACAATGAGCCGTCAAACTGGATGGTTGTCACAGTATCAACGCAACCCCCGTGAGCTTTCATGGTTTTCTCATGTACGGGTGAGGCAGGCCAGCTCATTGAAATATTTTGCAGAGCTCAGATAAAAAGTCAGTGAATCGCCAAGTTGTGCGGCGTATAAATGGGCAACATCTTTTTGGGCAATTTTCAGCGCCATTCACTCTGTTCTCGCCTTCCACAGGGCTCATTTCTTGTCATACAGGAACAATGCGAGAATGTCTCTGCACATGCTATTTGTTTCTGAGCAAGAATGAAAGTTGTTGGGCGCGTTTTTTGAAAAGTAGTTATTAGAGGGGTTGAAAGAGGTGCTAAATATAGCAACAAAGTAACTACTTTGGCAACACTAACAGTGCTTTTGTAAACTAGCTCTACTCCGTTCACAGCCATGTTGTCGGTGTAGATCAGCAAAGTTGCGCTTTGAGCTAAAGAAGTTTAAAAAAAAAAAGATCATAAACGCAAACTTCAGTTAACTGGGTCAAATAAATAAAGTAATTGGTTCACCCTATTGTAAGGATAAACATTTTCCTACTATGAATGCTGTAGCTTCAAAAAGGAAATCATGAGGTACAAAAAATTTTCAGTAAGTTAAAAAAAAAAAAGGTAATGCAATCATTTTTGCTGTTTTTTTTAGAACGTGCTTAACTACTCTTAAATTATGACAATTTGCATCATGAATACGTTTAAACTTGACAATGCACAATTTGTGCCAATATTTATCTGGCTGCTCCGATGGGGGTTGGAGGGGGAGGCGGGACCTCACAGGGACAAAGGGGAGGTGGGATAAGGCTGCCTTTGTGAAACTGGCCGCAGGGCTCAAGGGTCAGTTCAAGCTTACAGGTCATGATCTGCAACCTATGTCTTAGGACACATACCGCACGCCCCTCCCCGCTGCAAACCCTGCCAGAACAAAGACCGGCAGCAGGGTCTTTTTCTACTCTTTGAGGTGGCCATCTGAAGCGACAACTAAATTAGTCTTCCGGAAGGTGCGACAGAAACGGAGAAATCCACGGATGGCCACGTCTTGTGTGTCACCACACTCCCATTTTTTCAGTTGAGCAGTCAAATGTAATGATATTGCCGATCTGTTAGGAAAATGCTCCGGTCAATATTTACTCAGGCAGGAGAGCT